>NW_017728886.1:263618584-263621341 GCF_001723895.1 Crocodylus porosus | reverse complement strand
GGCCCTGCCCCCTTCCGGCCATGTGACCCACTTGGTTGCCCTGGCAACCAGGCACCTGAGCTGCCTGGGTGATTGACAGCTCTGCCAATCACCCTCACACTCACGGGGCACCTATGTGACTCCGTGACAGTGAGACTAGGATGAGGAGGGACTGCAGATGAGGTTAAGGAGCAATGAAGGTAGCTGGCAGAAGACCACTGGGAAATACAGAACAGGCCTACAGGACTAGCAGCACCAGACTAAGCATAAGCCAATAGTGCAGTGCCCTGCAAAGGTACCCAAGCTTGCCCATTCAGCTGCATTGTACTGTGTAGACAAATCTTGAGTGCTGGGAGCCTCATGGGAAGGAAGGAGGGGACTTTAGGTGCTGCAAGGAAGAAACTGTCTCTCTCAGACCCTTTTATGTGGGGGAAGCTGTTCAGCCACATTGAGGACCTCCAGCAGCCTGGCACCTGGACCTCTGCAGGGCTCTAAAACCAGCCGCGTTTGAGATTCACTTCTGAAACTGCCGGCAGTTGGCTGCGGAGGGGTGGGGGGACCACACAGGATCTTCAAACAGCCTTGAAAGTAAATCCCACCTAGTAGCAGGGTCCTGGTGTCCATCCTGTAGCATAACCTTTTGATGCAGCAATATGCTGCAGTGCTAGTGAGTGATTACTTGGAATAATATGTGCCAATGAATTATTGCTCTCTTCTGTTTGGAGATTACCACTCATCGCCACAGCATAAATTATTTAGGATGTAATTCTGAACCACTATGAAAGTGTGAGAGAGATGGTTACTGTAGAGAATTATTGGATATGATTTTTTTTTATGGAACTTTGCTCTCTTAAAAACAGCCATGATGTGATTTCTGATAGTTATAATCAAGGTGCAAGCTGCTGCTAAGCAGTAAAAATGCCTGGAACAAATGGAGTTGTTTCTGACCCAAGGGAATAAATCCGTTCCTTATGGGTACACAGAGAACCCACCCAAGAGCATTGTTTTGGGTTTAAAAAAAATTTTTTTGAACCATAGTTCCTTCCTGATGGCAAAATGCAAGGTAGAATCCTGCGAACAGAACAATATTCCCTATGACTTTGTATTCCTGAATAGATAAACCCAGTTTATCAAAGTCCTTCATGCCCCTGCAAAGTTTGGCTTGAATTTCGTTCTTATCTCATCGAACGAGCTTTAGTTTAAAGCACCCTGACACCATTTTTCAGCCATTGCAAGAGGCATTGACCTCTGCTTCCAGCTGCAGAGGTCCCTAACAGCTCATGAATGAGAGCAGCACAAGTGCCTCCCCCCTGTCTTTGCACCAGTTTCTCCTGGCGGTGCTCAACCTGCACCCCAGTGCAGTACCAAGCAAGCTTTTTGGCGTGTCTGCCAGAAATTGGGCCCACATCCTCCTTGAGTATCACTCTGATCCCCTTCCCCTGCCTGATCAGCTGCTCTGCTTTCTGCTCCCTGCCCTGTGCTCCCTGCTTAATCTGCTGCTCTGTTTTCTGCTCCCTGCCCTGTCTGCCTTTGTGCAGCCTTTCCTTTTTTGCAGTCTGCTGAGTACGTGAAGCTTGGTGAATTGCTAGTGGATTGCTAAAAACCCTAGCTCCCTGTCTCTCTGTAGGCAGCGCAGGCAGCCTGTGGCTCTCACACCTCTCCTTTTCCTTCTGTTTTACCTGTAATCTGCAAAGCTTCTGAAAATACCCAGGAGCCCTAGCAGAGCAGCCAAAGGGAATGCAATAATTGTCAGAAGCTCTGTTACTAGGATCAAGACTGGGGGATTTTCAGCTCTAGCCTGGGAAATAGGCTGCACCAGCCTAAGGTCTTCAGGGAATAGAAGGAACTGTGCACATATTGAACTTCCCCTCCCTCGGTTGTAATGAACTCGTGCTGCTCCAAGCTATTCTCTCAGAGATGTTCACAGAGCTACCAACAACTTCAGCTGCCCGTGCACACTTTTCTCCACTGCATTTTTTTTTACACCCTCCCCATTGTTCCTCTGTTGTCCCAATGTAGGTAGCGACAATGAGGACAGTAATCCTGACCTACTATCCCATCTAAACAGGCTTTAATATGGCAGGCTAGATAATATGGCAGCACAAATGGTGCCGGGTGCTCTACACAAGGACTGCCACCAGAGGAGCAGCTTTGGGACAGTAGCCTGTGATTGTCACAATGAGCTCAGGACAGATACTATCCAAGTATATGTCTGAATCCTTGCCCAGTCTCCCTTTAATAACAGCAAAAAGAACAGGGCAGTAGCCAGTTTACTATTGTCCTGGTAGAAACTTGGGAGTTATCGATAACTTTCTGTAGATTTGACACAAATAGCCAGTGGTCTCAGATGACCTTCAGTTCACAAGCACTAAATACCGCCCAGCCTTCGTAAGTCTGCCCAAGCTGTAGGCACAAATGAATTCAGGATAAATTGGGATAAATTCAGCTGTGCCAGAGCTACTGGACCTTAATGGAGCCAGGTGCCTTGTACTTTGAGCTCTGCCTGATGCTAGATTTTTAAATGCCAGGGGGTGACAATACTGAATCCCATTAATCTATTCCTCAGCTATTACCCGACCGTCAGCGTTCCTGCCACCCCGACCTTCCAACGCTTTGCGGTTTAACTGGAAGTGACCAGCCTAAGTAAACTGGTGCTCTGGTGTAGTTCCCGAAGACTGGAAGACGGCCAATGTGGTGCCGATCTTCAAGAAAGGGAGGAGAGTGGATCCGGCTAACTACAGGCCCATTAGCCTGACTTCTATCCTGGGGAAGATCTTA
>NW_017728886.1:263613851-263617644 GCF_001723895.1 Crocodylus porosus | reverse complement strand
GGTTCAAGCACCTACATTGAACACCTTCAAGAGTAAATTGTATGCTTATCTTGCTGGGATCCTATGACCCCAACTGATTTCCTGCCCTTTGGGCAGGGGGCTGGACTCGATGATCTTCCGAGGTCCCTTCCAGCCCTGATGTCTATGAAATCTATGAAACTATCAGACCTGAATGAAATGTAAAACTTACACAAGCAGCACAAATCTACTAAAGGAAATTTAGTTTAATAATCCAAGTTATTATAAGCAGGGACGAGCAAAAGCCAGAACCTCAAATCCAAACCCAGACTGCTGGAATGGAAGAGCTATGGAGACCTGTACCACAGTTAACTTTGTCACCCTAAAGCTCTCATTTTCTGTAGCTGCCATGCCTTTACATTTGTGTCCATGTTTCCCATGGGTGGCCATTTTCTGCTTATAGCTCAATAGCGATTGCCTAAACCAGGGCTGTCCGACTGGTGCTCTATGGGATGCACATGGCCCACAAGGGGTTGATGTGCAGCCTCTTGGGCTTGCCACTGCTGCCCCTTGCTCCAGCTGCAGCACCATCCAGGGGTGCAGGCCCCCTCCTCCCAGATTCTCCTGCATGCCCTCATCCCAGGGCAGCTCAGTGTAGCATTGTCCAGAGCACCTGTGCAGCAAGGTGCTGCAGGTAAGGTGAGGCACTGCACCATGCATGGGGCGCCCACCCTCATGTGGTGCAGCAGGGTTGGGGAGGTGCCTGCCCATGTGCATACATGGCCCATAGTCCCCACTACTTCAGCCACCATGGTATGTGGCCCCTTACAAGTTGGACAGCCCTGGTTTAAAGAATTGCATCACTGTACTCACTCATGGAAACTTCACCTTTCTGTTTTCTTGCTTTGTCAGTCTTCTCTTAAGTTTGAATAGCCTTTTTCCTCAATTATTGATCTGATTTTGTGATGCACGATGGGTAAATACACAATGAGATCCTGACCTAATTCTGTGGAACTGACCTGGAACCAGAGCTACCAATAGTGGAGGCAGCACATGAGGAATGTGGTATAATAAGTCAGAAACTATGGGATCAATTCTAGATTTCATAGATTTCATAGACATTTGGGCTGGAAGGGACCCCAAAGGATCATCAAGTCCAGCCCCCTGCCCCAGGGAAAGGAAGTCAGCAGGGATCGTAGGATCACAGCAAGATGAATATCCAAATGTGTCTTGAAGGTGTTCAAAGTGGGTGCTTGAACTACCTCCGGCGGCAGTCTATTCTAGACCTTGGGGACTTGGACAGTAAAGAAGGTCTTCCTGATGTCCAGCCTGAATCGGTCATGGTGGAGTTTGTGAGCATTTGATCTTGTCATCCCTCGGGGTGCTCTGGTGAACAGATGTTCCCCCAGATCCTGGTGAACACCCCTGATAAACTTGCAGGTGGCCACCAGATTGCCCCTAAGCCGATGCTTTTCTAGGCTGAAGAGCCCCATGGCTCTCAGCCTGTTGTCGTAAGGTCTGTTTTCTTGACTTCTGATCACACACGTGGCTCTCCTCTGCACTATCTCCACATCCTTTTTGAATTGTGGAGCCCAAGACTGGACACAGTACTCTAGCTGCAGCCTCGCCAGGGTCGAGTACAATGGGAGAATGACGTCCCGGGATTTGCTTGAGAAGCATCTATGGATGCAAGCCAGCGTTTTGCTCACTTTTCTAGCCACAGCATCACATTGAAGGCTCATGTTCATCTTGTGGTCAATCATAGCCCCTAAGTCCCGTTGATTTGTAGTGCTAACCAGTGTAGCTCTGCCGAGACTATAAGCATGCTGCAGGTTTTTCCTCCCAGTGTGGAGAGCCTTGCCTTTTTTGGTGTTGAACGCCATCAGATTCTCATCCACCCATTTCCTGAGCCTGTCAAGATCTGCCTGGTTCACCCTCCTGCCCTCAGGTGTGGATGCTTTACCCCAGAGTGTGGTGTCGTTGGTGAACTTGACCAGTCTGCTTCTGACACCAATGTCTACATCATTGATGAAGATGTTAAAAAGTACAGGCCATAGGACAGAGCCTTGAGGGACGCCTAGCTGGTCACAACACACCACGACGATTGACTTCCATCAACCACCACCCTCTGGGTGCTACTGCAGAGCCAAGTCCCCAGCCAGCAGATTGTGGTGAGGTCGAGCCTGCAGTTAGCCAGTTTTGCCAAGAGGTGATCATGGGATACCGGATCAAAGGCTTTTTTGAAGTCAAGATATACGACATCAATCTCTTCCTTCTTGTCCAGGCAATAGGTCACCTGGTCGTAGAAGGAAATGAGATTGGTTAAGCAAGACCTACCCGCAACAAACCTGTGCTGGGTATCCCTCAGGATATTGCCGTCAGCTAGTCTGTTAAGGATGGTCTCTTTGATAATCTTTTCCAAGACCTTCCCCAGGATAGAGGCCAGGCTGTTGGGCCTATAGGTTGCCAGATCTACTTTCCTCCCTTTCTTGAAGATCGGCACCACATTGGCCTTCTTCCAGTCTTTGGGCACTTCACCACAGCCCCAGGAGTTTGCAAAGATCTGTGCCAGGGGCTGAGCTATGATGTTTGCCAGCTCCTTGAGTACCCTTGGGTGTAAACTCTCAGGGTTGGATGACTTGAAGGTATCCAGTCTGTTTCTTCACAAGGTCAGCTTTGATGGAGGGTAAGGAATCTCCCTCACCTGGGCATCCCTGACCCACAGTGGGCAGGGGCATCCCATGGGACTGGTGAAAAACTGATGCAAAGTACCCATTTAGCAAGTTTGCTTTTTCATGGGCATCGGTTGTCAGTTGTCCAATCTGGTTTAGAAGGAATGGGTCCAATGTTGTCCTTGCTTTTCCTCCAGCTCCCCACATGTCTAAAAATGGACTTTTTATTTTCCTTGATATTTGTAGCTAGCTGGAGTTCCATTGCAGCCTCGGCTTTCCTGGTTTGCTCCCTGCAGGTCCAGACCAGAGCAGAGTATTCCTCCTTGGTGGTGGTTCCAGTCCTTCATCCTTTGTAGGTCTTCTGTCTAAGGTGCAGGAGGTCTGCTAGTTCCCTGCATAACCAAGGGGGCTGCTGTGCCCTTTTGCTGCCTTTCCTTTGAGACGGGATAGACTTTGCTTGCTCATCCAGGATTACTCCCTTGAGGAGCAACCACTCTTCCTGAACTCCCCTCCCCTTTGGGTTGTCACTGACAAGCCTCCCTAGCTTGTCAAAATTGGCTTTCCTGAAGTCAAGGACTCCTGTATTACTGACTGACTTGCCAGCTTTACGGTAGATGGTGAAGGTGATCAGCTCGTGGTCGCTGTCACCCAGCTTCCCTTTGATTGATAGGTTGCTGATTAGGTCACCCCCAGTTCCCAGGTCGAGCAGTGCTTTACCTCTTGTTGGCCCGAAGACTTCCTGCATCAGATAGAGGTCATTCATGCACAAGAGGAAGCTTTGCAATCGCTTGGTTTTGGCTAAGTGCTCCTCCCATGAGATGTCTGGTTACTTAAAGTCTCCCATGACTACCTTACACCGGAAGCGTGCAGCCTCAGCCAATTCCCTGGTGAACTCCTGATCAAGGTCTTGACTCTGGGTAGGAGGTCTGTAGTAGACACCCACCATAGTATCCCCTGTGCCATGTTCACCACGGATTTTAACCCAGAGGGTCTCAAGTCATCCACTGTGGGTGCTGATGTCGGCCTGCAGGGATGCGTAGCTTTCCTTGACATAGAGAGCTACACGCCCGCCCCTTTTGTCCACTCAATCCCTCCTGTACAGGGTATAGCTGTCTATACCCGTGGTCCAGTCATGGGTGGAGTCCCACCAGGTCTCCGTTATC
>NW_017728886.1:263585163-263613646 GCF_001723895.1 Crocodylus porosus | reverse complement strand
GTGGATCCTCCTCTCCCTCCTCAGCCCATAGCCCGAGACTGGGAGGATTGAAGAAAATACCACCTGTGCCCCCAGACCCTTTAGCCCCGCTCCCAAATCCCTGTAGCACTTCAGATGCTGACTAGTGGTGTGACTTCAGGCAAGCAGTTTCTCTCTGGCTTTTGGTTTGCCCTCTGACTTTGCTCTGTGTTGTCTTTGTGGGGTGCCTCCCGCAGTGGGGCCCAGATCTGAGATTATACTGCCTTATACTAATAATCATACCAGGCAATACTGAGCACTTCTTCTGATGAGCTGAAGCCATGATGTATCCTAGCACAAGACTGACCAGAATGAGGCCGAAAATCTGTGGAGGAGAAAAATGCACACACGCAAGAGGCACAAGATTTCTCCTTTTATTCCTGAGGCTTCCTGGAGCTTGTACCAAGAAAATCATCATTGCAGAAAACTAACTTCAGTAGTTAAGCAAGAAATGCAGGTATCCAACATGATCTTCCGGCAGCTGCAGATAACCTTCCAGGACTTATAGCTAGGACGCGAAGGTAAAACATAATTCACAGACAATGTAGAAAGCAGGAAGAGAATCTCTGAAAAGCTTCCATAAAAGAAAATTGAATTTAGGGGATGAATTTACCCCATAAATCTGGGAGTAAAAATAGCCCAGGCTGGCTGATAGTAGTCTGAAAAATGAGTTCAGTTAAAACAGTCACAGAAGTGATGGATAGAGGAGCCACTTCTTATCAGGTCAGGCCAGTAATGGAAAGGCAATGGGATAATCATTAAAATGATTCTTTTTTACTACGTATCAGTTACACCTAAGTGGTTGCTTTACAGAACTGGTTAACTGGTGACAGTAAATCTGAGGTCGGCTTGTACACGCTAAATGAGGATCTCATCACACACTTCCACCATTCATTCAGGTTTATTCTCTTTTTATATCTTTGGTGGAGAGACCATTGCCTGGGTTAGCACAGATTAAGTATATCTGCCACATGGTAGCGTCCCCATAGTGTACGTAAAACAACTTGGTGATGCTGATCTAGTAGCAAGCAGGCAAGACAAGCAAGCCCTGCTGCCTAAACTGGTAATCCTATTGCTGGTCACAGTAGAAAGACAAGCAGTAGCTGATTAGTGGGACAATCTTTGGGTCATGAAAGAAGGCCGAGGTGATGACAAGGGCCCCCAGGTAGTACAGCAAGATAAATGATGCTGATAGTCACACCACAACAAAGTGGTTCTCCTGGCCCTTCCCGTTCATTGATGATCCCAAGATGTTGCCAAGAGTAAGAACACTAGGCCTGATTTCCAAGCAACATAAGACTTTGGATGGGAACATTTTAGCTACCTTGGATTTTCTTACATCTGCATTTGGATACAGAGTTCTTCATTTTGCTGAATGTAATTGTGGTGTGCAGGTCAGAAGTGGCTGCATTTCGCCGCTGGCTGAAAGAATTCCTATAAGCAAGTTTGGTGAGGGAGAGTAAATCACTTTGCCGTGAGTCAGGGTTGCCAGCTAGATACACAAAAGGCTCCTATGGGCTGAATAGCTGCTTCTATAATTACCTGAGCCCATGATTAGAGCCTTACAACCCTTGCTGAGTTGCTGCCTGGAAGCACTCACAAGTACTCTGGAAGAACCTACCTAACCTTTCCTAAGCCTCTGCCTAACCTGGGAGGAACTTAAATTCCTGTCAGTTTAATTCCCCGGTTGCTTTGAGGCATAACCAGAATACCCATGTGAGCCCGGAGCAGATCAGGACCTGGGTCATGTCTCAGCTCAGTCAGAAACTGGGACTGGTCACTACCTCGCCTACCCCCAGCTCAGCCTGCTGGATTTTGTGTATCCCAATCTTAAGTGCCCAGCTGTTTTTGTGGCATGCAAGGTTCTTTGGGTAGATGTTATATGTTTTATTAGACCAACTAAATAGTTGGCAAAATTATTCTTTGCAAGCTTTCGGGCACCAACACCCTTCTTCAAGCATATAGATAGTCAACAACTATCTCTGTGCTCTGGAAAAGGAAGCTGGGCACTAACTCAGGAGGCAGCAGGGCATCTAGAGTTAGGTGCTGCAACACTCAGTGTTGCAACCCAAAGCCCTTTTGTGCATCTACCCTTGTTTTCCTTTTTTTCAGAGTCAATGGCAAAATACTCTCTGCCTCCAGTGGTACAAGATGAGCACTGTAAATGGGTCCTTGCATATCTCTCCTGGCCTGCCCAGCAATAACGCCAAACAGAAGGTACTTGTCTTCACTTCCAAACTCCTTCACAGTTTTTCCCTTCCTTACCTGTCACAATCAAGTGGCCAACTCCTGCCCCCATTATGTCACCCTCCACCTCCTACTCGCAATATTCTCAAGCTGGCCCCTTTGTGTTTTCTCCTGTGTTTCGCTTTGCACTTGGGAACTGTGCCTCAAGTACATCTGCAAAGCTGCCTCTGTGGTTTGCTTCAAATTTCTCCTTAAAACTCTCCTTCGCTGGGATGCCTCCAAAAAACTCGACAACAGTTAGAGCACCAATACCAAGAGCAGTGCATCCTGTGCTGACCACCCATTTGTTATTGGTTCCCTGAGCTTCCCCGTCTCTCTGTTTCTATCTGCTATCTCTTGTTTTATATTCAGCTAAGGCCATCAGGGAGGACCTGTGCTTTGTTCTATGTTTGTAGAGGTTAGTGTAGTCCAGGCCCAGAGAGGGAGAGGCCAGGTCTTCCTAACCCCTCTAGCAGCTGTCTGGATCCTACTCTTCTCTTGCCTGCTCTGACCTTTCTGGGGCTCCACCCTGCCACCTCGCCTGCCACATCTTGAAGTTACAGCTGAACCGGGAGGCTGCCCCAAGGGTTTTGCTTCAGATCCGTTCCTGGGCTGTGACTCCCTGGGCTTGGCACCCTTTACTTTAGCTGGGCCCCTCTGTCTGAGGTCCACTATCTCAGGACTGTAGGCTCCCAGGCCCCAGCCCTAGTGGGTTCTGGGCCTCTCAGCCCCTGTTTCACCCTTTGCAGGCTCTGGCTTTGCACTTTCAGTCTTTTCTGCTGAACACGACATGCCTTCAGGTGCTACTACTGCTCCCCCCGCAGGCATTGCTTGCAGCCTCCAAGCTTCTCAGGGCTCACAGCTGGGTCTTGGTCCTCTTTGCCTTAGTCTACTTATGGCACCTTCCCCCTTTTGAAGGGTTTAGGACCTAAGGTGCCCCTGGCTCCCTTCTCGGTGGCCTCCACCTCCCCTACAGCCACAATCCAGTCCTCTAGTTGGAACTTCAACACAATGAAAAACACGAATGTCTGCTTCCAAACAAAAGGCTTCCCTCCACTCTGGGTCAATGCCACACTGTGATAACAAGCTGAAGCATAAGGCCAAAATAGTTCTGCTGTCTGGTGATGCCGGAGCTTCCCTGCAGCTCCCTGTGGTCTGGAGTCTTTCCTTCTTGATCAGACCACCCCCTTCCCAAGGCCTCAGTCACGGTCCTGGAGTTATAAGGTTTCTAACCTCCTTTTTAGGTCACTTGACCCATCACTTCTGCCCCAGGCCTGCCAATCACTGGCTGCACTGTGCTGGCCACACCTGAGCTGAGTGGCCATTTTATTAAAGTTCCCACTGCCTCATTATATAAGAACTCATTATATTCTTCTAGATAAACTGAGTGACTGTGACATAGATGATTACACTGTCAAGTGGGTGGTAAATTGGCTTAGGGGTCGCATCCAGAGAGAGGTGGTGGATGGGTCGGTATCAGCTTGGAAAGATGTGAGCAGTGGAGTACCGCAAGGCTCAGTCCTTGGACCGGTGCTGTTCAATGTCTTCATCAGTGACTTGGATGAGGGTGTGGAAAGCACTCTATCCAAATTCACAGATAATACCAAATTATGGGGTAAAATTAATGGAACAGAATAGGATGCAGTTCAGTAAGGACAAATTCAAAGTGCTGTATTTAGGGAGAAGGAATCACCAGCACACTTACAGGATGGGGGGAGGACCTTCTCAGCAGCATAGCAGCAGAAAGGGATCTTGGAGTCATGGTTGACTCCAAGATGAAGGAGTCATCAAAGTGATGAAGTGATCGGTAAAGCTAAACACACTTTATCATGCATTAGCAGGTGCATGACAAACAGGTCCAAGGAGGTGATACTTCCCCTTTATGCAGCATTGGTCAGGCCACAGTTGGAGTACTGTGTCTAGTTTTGGGCGCTGTGCTTCAAGAGGTATGTGCACAATCTCAAGAGGGTTCAGAGGAGGCCACTCATATGGCTAGGGGCCTGCCAGCAAAGCCCTATGAGGAGAGATTGAGGGCCCTGGATCTCTTCAGCCTCTGCAAGAGAAGGCTGAGAGGTGATCGGGGGGAACAGCAAGGAATAGGAGATGCTCTGTTTATCTGGGTTACCCTCAAAATAACCAGGAACAACGGCCACAAACTGACAGAGGGCAGATTTAGGTTAGACATCAGGAAGAACTTCTTTATGGTAAGGGTTGCCAAAATCTGGAATGGGCTTCCAAGGGAGGTGGTGCTCTCCCCTACCTTAGGGGTCTTTAAGAGGAGGGTAGACATACACCTGGCTGGGGGTCTCTGACCCCAGCGCTCTTTCCTGCCCAGGGCAGGGGGTTAGACTTGATGATCTGCTGAAGTCCCTTCTGACCTAAACATCTGTGAATCATGAATCTACTGGTCCCTCCAGGGATTTGGAGCCAGCCAGCTGGTTCCTGGCTCTCTCTCTCCTTCAGTTCATTACAACAAGACCCACACATTTTGTGTTTGTACATAGGATGCCATCTATGATTAAGGGTTCTTGATACTACAGCAGTGAATAATACCAGGCTACCCCACTGCTGTTGACTCATGAAGGATTGAGGCAGGTCCATCCTCCATAAGCACAACTAATCTCATACCAAGTAGTGTCTGGAAACCTCCTGAATAATGGTGTCTGTTTTGTCGAAAATCACAAACCTGTTTTCACAGAGGAGAGAATGGTTCCCATGTCTCTCATCCTGTCAAGGTCAAATTTGGAGATACTCTGTCTCATCCCTCCCTCGGTGGAGGATGTTAGTGAGAGGAGGAGGTTGTGTGTGTGAATGGCACGGAGGTGTTTGGGCTTTGCTTCAGTGCTAGGAAAATGATATCCTGGTGGAGAAGCCCGAGGGGGAAGAGACTGTTTTGATGTTGATTTTAATTGTTCATGTGAGTAGCTTTGCCGCTGGTCTGGGATGGAGGTGGATGGCAGTGATTTAAGGGCCCACTGGGAAAGGCTAGCTCAGGGTTGTAGCCTGCCACAGGACCTGTATAAACACATTATAAACATCCAGTGATGAGATTACAATGACTAATGTGCCAGTGGGTGGCTTGGTTCTCTGGCTTCAGGGCTGGAATACTCTTCCATGCCTTGAGGACTAGCCATGTACTTGTTCCTGGGCAGGCGGCAGTAACCAGAGTGCCTGTGTGCTGTGGGGACCTCTCTATGTCAGTGCAATAGCTAGATGAGAGGCAGCAAGTGAATGCACGGTCCCTGTGACTATGGGCTTAGTGGTGAAAAACAGGACCCTAGAAGTGAACAGGATGCTAACGTAGGCATGATGCAATGGGTCTATTTTATTCCTTTAGCGTATTCTCTCCAGGGACCATCTTTTCCTCTGTCCAAGCACAAGGACAATGGTTTCAGTGCAGCGGCTACTGCAACATAGATGAACTCTAAGATGTGCCCACATGCTTTTGCCCCTGTGACTTCCCCCATCCCTGATCTGGCCTCCAAAGAAACATCCACAGAAGGAAAAACCTGCCGTATTCATGGCTGCTGATGCTGTCCGTGTGGTTGCCATCAGTAGACCCCGTAACTCTGTGCTGCAGCAAAGGAAGAAGCTTTGCGCTTATCGTTCCAAGGCCCTGTGCTTTTGCCAACTCAGGGTTGTAATTAGGGAGGTGACTTAAAGGGAAACTGGGTCCCAGTTTCCTAGATGTCATGTCAGGAGGCATATCTGTCAGAGAGGCTGTAGGCGTCCTCTAAGAAATGTCTGCCCTGCTTTTCAGAAAGCTGGGCCCCTTTGTTCCTTCTCATGGCAACTTGACTCAATAATTAATACTTAGCACTGTATAAACATTAGCTAATTAATCCTCACAACACCCCTGATGGGAAGGTTTACTGTTTCCACTATGGAGATGAGAAAGTTCAGATGTAGTGGGTCAAACCGAGCTGCCTCCTCCCCTGGTGGTAAAGGACAGAGAGCACAAGCTCTTGGAGTGCATCTCAGAGACCGTCCTTTCCTACAGGAGAAAGAGACCTGGAGACCTCAGGGTGATGGCAGTCCAAATGCAGTCCAAACGCAAGGCGATGGGGGATAAAGTGGCACTATCTCAGCAGAGGGTCTGTACTTCAGGGGTGGCATCTGTCTTCTTCTCCCTGCTGGAGCAGAAAACCACGCTGCTGGCAAACCCAGCCTCTCTGGTGCAGGTGGGAATCCCTGTTGCCAAGGGTGCAGTTCTCTCCTCCGTGATATCAGCTAAGATATCAACCTTGCTCGGAAGGAGTAAGTACGTCCTGGATGATAGCAGCTGCCTGGCTCCTACTGTCTCCAGAGTGACCCTTTGAAGGCTCTTTTCTCATGAGGAAATAGGTCATTGGTGAGTTGAGGCCTTGCTACTCCCTCTCATGCTCCTCCTCTCAATGAGGAGGAAGGTGGGATCCAGAGAGGTTAAGTGACCTGTGCAGGATCCGGGGAGGCAAAGCCATTCCAGGCCCAAATTCAGGCAAAATTCACTCCAATCAAAATCCTTTAATGTTTGTCCGCTTAACCTTTGAGTCCGGATGTAGCCGCTTCAAGCATCCTGCTAATCTAGGACACACCAGATGTTAAACCCTGTTCTGATGGATGCTGCCTGTGAAGTCTGCACATCTCCCTGTCCTGGGAAATGTTGCCCGCTTTCTCACCCTCCCGGATGGTGCCGCTAACAGAACAGCCAGAATTCCCCACTTCAGACTTTTCCTGGGCAGGCTTTGGACATACGCTACATACACTATGAAACATGGTCACTTCTGATCTCTTAAAGGCTCCGGCCAACTTTGAGGCCACCCTGCAGCACTCATGGTATATATATAGCAAGAGACTTCTTCTCTGAAGAGTTTACAGTCTAAACAGACTGAACATATAAAGGCAGGGTGGAGGATGGGGTGGGACTGCTGGTCTCCCAGGTCCTAAATGAGCTCCAGAAGTGCTGGAATGTATTAATTTTGGACATCCTTTATCGTGGATGTGCTCAGCACATACCTATGGGATTGAGCCCCCCTGGTGAGATAAACTTGAGTATCCTGCCTCTGATCTGCTCAAGATCAAACTGAACATTACCCAGGGAGGTGGACAGCGTTGATGTCAAGTGGTCTGGAACATGCCCTCCAGGGGAAACTTGGGTGCCTGGAGTATGTAGGCACTGTAGGGTTAGGTGAAAATTGAGCAGTGCTTTTGAGGATGTCTAAATGGTGAATTTAGGCACTAAAATGGGTGGGGGGGGGAGAGATCGGTGTCATGGTACTTTTGATGATCTGGGCCTAACAGACTTGCTGAAGAGCACACAAGAAATATGTGCGATAGCAAGGAACTGGACCCAGAGGACAGCAAGGCCGGCTTTGAGGGCTGTTGTTAGTTAGCCCATAGACACAAGACTGCATTGCTGCAATGCTCTTGTGCCTTTGTATTCCTTGTTCCTTGCTGCCTCATGTGCGCATGCACTGTAGCTGCAGCTTGCCGAGCCACTCGGTCTGGTATTGCCCTGTCATTGTTCAGAGCAGAACATGGACAACCAGCCAAGAAAAGACACCTATGGGGAATGCCGCTCTTCGGTAGGGTGACCGCATTTCCCTATGCTGAAAATGGGACACCTGGTAAGCTTTTATTGGTGTCCAAGGGAGTTCACTTACCTGTGCAAAAACAGATGAGAAATATGCAACATGGTGAAACATGTTTAATATCACTTCAAAGAGGTTGAGTGGGTTTGACTTCAGAAGTTAACCAACATAATAACTTCCCCCTTACAAACAGCATTACCAGTGAAGGTATGTACTTACAATAAAGGAGTTACTGATGGTTTTTCCTTGTCTTGCTGTCCTTTGGGGTGTGAAGTTGCTTGTTGCCAGTTGTATTTCTCTGATGATGCTAGTTTGTCGAGGGTCTGCTTGTCTTTCAGCAGCTTGTCAGAGAACGTAGCAGAATCCAGATCAAAAATTAACCCACCCAGATAATATAGCCTTCATTGTGGAGACATTCAGATGTAGTTTTTCATTGTTCATTATTGAAAAGACACGTTCTACAGGGGCAGTGGTGCCTGGCGAACACAACACGTTGCACAGCCGAAGCTAGACCTGTGTATCGGACCTCCTGGTTGTCCCTCTCTTGAAAACCGTTTGGCTACCTTTCAGCAATGGGTATTTCCTGCCCATTTCAGTCAAAAAGATGGCGAGGATGATTGATTTTGTAGTGGCCCACTCCTCAAAAAGACAATTCTCATCCAACACGTGGGAATTGCAGTGCGGCATGTAGTGAGGCTGTCTTGCGTTTCATCCCCCACTGGCACATTTCCCAGCAGGGCCCCCCCAGCTTTCTGGTGCACTCCAAGGCAGGTTTCCGGTGCTCTCAGTAGGGCAGGCGTGTTGTGTAAAAATTGTCAACTGCATTGTAAAATTCTCCCTTCGTTTGCCTTGTCTCTTGTAGACTGCAGTAGGGTTTTGTTTCTGTTGTGACAAATCTTTCTCAAAGCCACTCCGCTAAATTATCCTGCAGGGAATATATCCGCAGTGCAACTTCTGTCACCCACAAACCGCTTTTCTCGCTCGCCTCTACGGTCTTCTGCAACGTGACTGTTTGTTTACTGGCAAAAGCAAGCCACGATTTAGTGCGAGGGGCATGGACGACTTTCTTTAGCAGTGTCGGGCATTAGTCTTGAGAAGAAAAACCTGCTTTAAGCCCATCGAAAATCAACACATTTCTGTCCAGCGCTGGTCCCAGTGACAGGACTTGTGTGCTGTCATGCTCTAGTAATTTAAAATACTCGAGATCGACAAATCGGCAGAAGTCTTTCAGCTCCTCAACACGTGCAACTGTAAATGTGAAGGTATTTATAAACCTTTACAGCAAAGTCGCTGGGAAGACTGCAGTTTGGAGGCAGTTATGAACATCACAACCAATACCAAAAATCTCTTTTCCTAGTTTGAATTGGAGTTTTCACCATAAATTCTTTATTCTAGCACACCTGGCACCACCAAAATTAGTGTTGGTATTGTCTGCTAAAAATCCATCCGGCTTGGCACTAAGCGTACTTCGCAATCACTTGCTGGAGAATTGCACGCTGCACTTTGGGTATTTTACCCAGTGGAGAAGCAACTTGATAATTTTTGTGTTAACTCCCCTAACTGGAAGAAAATAGCGCACAAGAACAGGTAATAGCTTTTGCTCCTTTTCGCTTGATGCAGCCACACTGAGTGGAGTAAATGAGCACTTCTCCAAATCACAAGGTGAAAATTGAGCAGAGGTTTATTTTCAATGTACTTCTTCTGCTGAGAGAGGAACTAAAGCGTTGCAACTAATTGCCTCAAATTTTGTGTGAGCAAATGAAAACTTCAGCTGGCAGTTTCTTAATTAATTGTGATGTATAATCACTCGACCTGAGCTGTCTGTGATGCACAAAAGGGTCATCAAACCGTCACTAGCAAAAATTTGATTGGCTTCTCTGTTTTGCTTAATAAAAAATTCTGAAATGCTTGGAGTTGCATACTTACTTCTTCTGGCCTCTTTTGTGTTTTTTGTCTGAAGGCGCTGAGTGATGTCACAGCGGCCACCACGGGCCATTGAAGAATGTGCTCCCCGAGCGTGGCGATAACGTGGGTATTGTCAGCTGCTGATGTTTCTTTTTTTTACAGAAACATCAGTTGATTTTGTAGGTTTTAAAAAACAGGCACATTTTTGTGATGTTTTATAGTAAACACTACTGATAACCTCAGTAACCTTACTTGTGGGAGCTGACACTATACCTCATGTGCACCTGATGGGGGTAGGTAGATCCCAGAGCTGCCGCCTTATGCCGTCACCACCTAGCATAAATCAAACCAAGTTGTAAAATGATGGGACATTATTGTGAAATGGAGGGAATGAAAAAATGCAATTAAGTTCATTTTTAGGCTATATGATACCATTCATATTTTCTTATGAGTATGCAATGCATTCGCTGGCAAAAGAAAATGGGGCAAATTGCCACTTTTGCAAGGAAAAAGTTGAGACACTTTTCCTGACTTTCAGGATGGGATGTTTTGGCCAAAACAGGACGTATAGTCATCCTACTCCTTGGGAATGGCTTTCACACAGCCCTCCTAGCAAATAAGGCAGTGCTGTTGTTTTACCTGCTGCTAAATAACATTCTCCCCTTCCCACCCTGGCAGCTTATCAGGAGCTTCTTAATGACTTAGCTTCTCCTTGCGCTGCAACTCCCTGACGACTGCAAGGATGACGCAGCAGCGACTCATGGCTGAATCATATTGTCAACGTCTGGGTGATGAGCCACGCAGAGCAGCAACGGAAGAGCGAGAGCTGTGCTTCCTTCATTTAAATTCCAGCTTCCCTCTGAAGCTGGAAAAACACTTCTAACATCGCCCGACCGTCGTGTTCAGCCGAACCTCTGGGCCCCGTCACTCCGGATAGCTGTCTGTGACAGTGGGCCTGCCCTCTGATTCAGAGCAGCCTGCTTTTTGAAAAAATCAGACTTACATAAATGCGATGCAAAAAGGGAAATAAAAATATGTTCGCAGGCTGGTTGCTGGCACTGAGGTTAATGCAGTAGCCCTTCACCCAGAAGAAGTCAGGAAAAAGGATTTTTAGGATCTAAATGAGAAGCGTACAAAGACAGATGATCTTACTGGAGCCAAAGCAATGGAAACAGTTGAATGTTGCACAGGCATCCCTGGCACCCTGTGTCTCCTAATTCTTCCTAGTTTTTGCCTGAAAATAAACCTCTGCTTTGCCACACTGTGCGGCTGCTCTCACTGTTTCTTCAGGGCAGGCTCCCAGTAACCGGACTTCTCCCCACAGGTATCGCAGACTGGATTCCCCCTGACTCTTTATCTCACCGTCTAACAAAGTTGTACCCTGAGCATCATCTGCTTTTGCAGATTTTAATTCAGTTTGAAAATGACACTCAGCCACAGCAGTTTAAATGCCCTGCAGTTTATAACTCCAATAAAAAGTCGAGGCATCAGACACAAAATCTCTCTCCATGCAGAATTTAATGTTATGATCTGAGGGGGCTCTCATTTAGGAAGAAGGATAACATGTCTACTGCAGGTGTCATTACCACTCAAACGATCCCCCAGATGTTGAGTCATTATACCACTGGCGACTCTGTTTCCCAAGCTGCTTCTACTGCTTAAGTCTCTGGGGATCCTATATGTTTCCACAATGCAAATTATTATTAACAGTCATTGCACTGGGTAGCACCAGGTATAGCACACGCAAGCAGTGTCTAAGACTCCCTATCCAGCTCTGCCATGGCTTTCTTTCCAGATGTGTAATACCAGATGTTATAGCTCTGTCTCTAGTCCCAAGCAGTGACGTGAAAATGCCTTTTTTGTCCGTCGTAGAGCCAAGTAGATGCCTTTTTTGTCCCAAGTAAAGCCTCAAAGCTAAAGAATCTGCTCAGACTTAGGAAGACTGAATATGAGAGCAGCAGCATCAACCACTTCTTCGTCCAGGCAGGACCTCCAGAGTAAACGGTACCACTTATGGATGGTAGGTACGGGAGAACAAGTTCCCCTCCATCAGCACTGCGGCAGGGGGCTGGGATGGTATGAGGGCGAAGGCACGCGGCTGATAGCCCAGACGACGTGAGGTGGAGGTCACAGCAGACGCACTCTCAGTGTGGCTATGTCAGGTTCCAGTGAATCTGCAGATTCTGCTAAATACCTTGTTACAAGGACATGAGAAGGAAGAAGTGCTGCTGCAGGTGGAAGACCATGAAAGAGCACTTTTGCTGCAGCCCACAGAAAGGAGTAGAGCATAGGAATGGCCATATTGGTTCAGGCTTATGTTTCATCCCATCCAGTACCTGGTGTGTGATGGGTTGGTGTAGGAAATAGCACAGTCAGCAGACATGAAGCAATCTGCCTCATCAAGGTCTGAACTTAAAGCCATGAAAAGTTTAGGGAGGTTGTGGGCTCTCCATCACTGGAAGTTTAGGATCAGGCGAGATGTGTATGGAATAGTTTAGGCCGGGGGTACTCAACTCCTGGCCCACAGGCCAGATCCAACCTGTGGAGCTGTACTGGCCAGCCCAAGGGCCTCCCCACGGTCTGAACAGTTGGTGGTGGGGCAGCAATGGCAGGTTAATTGCTGTTCTCCCACTGCCAAATTTCTGGACCCATGGGGAGCCCTGTGGGCTGGATAGCATGGTCCCATGTATTAGATAGGGCACGCAGGGCTGATCAGGATGCCTGGGGCCAATTTGGCTGCTCAGAACAGTGCGGTGCCAGTTGAGATGGCATGAAGCTCATTGGGGCAGTGCAGGATGGCGCGGGGCTGATTGGGGTGGCAAGGTTGATAGGGGTGGCATGAGGATGATCAGGGTAGCATGGGGTTGATCAGGGCTGATTGGTGGGGGGCACAAGGCCTGATGCTGGTACATGAGCCAGGTGGAGGTGGTGCGGGGCCTGATCCTAGCACATGGGGCTCATTCCACCCAGGGACTGGCCCTGTGCCACTTATCTGGCCGGCGGGGCCCAAAGGTTGAGCACAGCCTGTTCTAGGTAAGGATGATCCTGCATTGAGCAGGAGGTTGAACTACGTGACTCCTGAGGTCTCTCCCAGCCCTATGTTTCTAGGATTCCACGAAGAACAAGATTTTAATTCCTTTCCAAAACTTGTCTTAGCATTGGGTGCATCTACACATATGCCAGTTGTTACTGCCCAGTCATTTACTACTTGCTGAAGTTTAAGTACTAAATGACTGCACAGTAACCAACATTACTGTGCAGTCTAGATGCCGCACGGTTCTTTTCCTAGTGCATAGTAGTGTCAGCGTCAGGGTTCATACCAGCCAATGCCACACCACTAGAGCAACTAGCTACGGTGATGTAGCTCATCGCTATGGTAATGTAGCATCTCGTGTAGACATACCCATTAACGACTATAACTATGGCCGTTTACTGTTTTCCATATACCAGTATTTATCCAATTTCTCTTGCAAAAATCTTGGTACCAGGGACAACACGCAGTGATGAATTCCCCTCTGTTCACCCACCGAGTGGAAAAGAATTTCACTGCCAGTTTTGAACTTGTCACCTTTCAACATAATTGAAAACTCCCTGTGTTGTTCTTGTCTCAGAACCCAAGAACAATGGCAGTTTCAATTATTTGTATAATAATACAGCCAGGGCTGAAGACATGAAGGCAAACCCATGGGAACTCAAAGGATGTCCTACCCCTTTCTAAGCAATGAAATAACACACTGAATTTGGGAGCTTTTCTGCCAGTTCACGCCTCATTGGGTTTCATGTTATGAATAACTGAATTCTAATTGTTGCTGCTTTCATGGAAGAAGGGTTTGAAATGCTGCCCGGCGATGTCTGTAACGGTGGTACGTAGTTCTTCCTGTGCAATGAATTACAGGTGTGTCACTGTTGCAGTGACTGATGCATGACACCTGTATTGCTGACTAATATAATCTGATACGACTTTCCGGGGCCTCTCTGGTTGTTGTGTCCCCACCAAGCTACAGCCTACACGAACGGCTGTCATGCAGGTCCAGCTGAAACCTACTTATCGCAGTGCAGACCATAGGAAATTTTCCTTTTTCTCTACCTCCAGAGCAGAGGCTCCCAAACTTGTTACCACTGAGCCCCACTTTTATGAAAGCATGCGAGAGCCAGGCCCCGCTTCATGTGTGCTTGAGGTAACAGTCATATCTTTTAGACAACAAGCTCTTTGATGGCAGGGACTGCCACCGATCACATTTGTACAGTGCTTAGCAAAACTGGCCCCGAGCTGGTTATGTCCTTTCAGTGTTATTACAAAATAAATGTTTAATAGTTTTGTCTATGAATGTCATAGTAGGATACCAAAGGCTACATAGTTATTATATGGGTATATCATTATGCTATTCCTTCCCTGAACATGTTTTTGTGACGTATGTGAGCTTGTACCTTCACCTGTAGCTGTTCCAGATGTGGAAAGATTGAGCTGGTTTGAGTTGGAGAGCGGTCACGGGGAAAAGCGTTCCTCTCAGAGAAACTGGGCTGTCTGGATCAAAGAGACAAGGCTCAAACTCTTCCTAAGCCCCTCACCTCTGCTCTTTGAACCCCACCTACTCTTCTTTGAGTCCCAGCTTGTCCTTCCTGCGTCACTTCCCATATGAGGGGAATGGTTGGCATCCATCAGCACCACATCTTACTACTCCTCTATTTTAATGTAGCCAACTTCACAAGACCCCTGTGAGATAAGGAAGTATTATTTTTATAGAGGGGGAACTGAAGTATAGCGACTTGCCTAAAGTCTCTGGAAGTCTATGGAAGAGCAAGCATTCGATTCAGGTCTTCCAGGTCTTAGGCTGCCGCCCAAACCACCAGCCCCTTCCCCTCTCTCAAACGGGACACAGGGCAGCCGGCTGGTATCAATGTTGCTTTATCTCCACCATCTGGCTCCAGGTAGGTGGGGAATGCACACAGAGCGCTCAAGAAAGACAGGCTCCCTTGCTTACTTAGCAAGTCCCGGGTGGCTACATGTTTCTGCAGGGGAAGCCGTACTTTGTGCACACGGTCCTGTTCAGTGCCAGATGGAGACGGGAGTCGGAGCCAGAACAATACATTGAGAATTTCTGCCCCGTAGGAAATTCCTTTCGCTATTAGATCTCACCACAAACTGAGATGAAAAGTGGAAAGTTTTCCATTAATGGAAATTTGGAAGATAATTTCCACTTGAAAACGCCAACCTCTCCCAAATCCAAACATTTCATCTTGGTTGACTGAACTGAACCAAAACCACTTCATTTCACGTGGCTAATGAGATCCGAGGATTAGGGCTCCGACAACCCCTTTATCCCCCAAAGAGCCACGCCCCCTTGCCAAGCAGCCCTCCCATGATGCACCAGGAATCATGGTATTCCCATGGTGCATCACTCTGCTCCAGATAGAAGGTGATCTGAATTGCATCACTGGAGAGTAGTCTTTCAGGGAGCCCAGCCATGATGAAAGCTCAGGGGTCTGATTTACAGCTCCTCTATGACAATGCGTTGATAGTTAGTATTTTGTCGAACCCACTGAAATGCAGTACATCTATCAATTCCAAATCATCAAACTATTCCAGTTTGAGTCCAACTGACCCGAAGTGCTAGATCTCTGTTCCATTACTTCTAGTGAAAAAAACTATTTTTTTTTCCTGTGGAAAATTTCAATTTTCTAGAAGCTGCATTTTCCACTGGATCATCAATTCAGCCGGCATTTCTGACCAGCTCCAGTCATAGGAAATGTCAGACAGTCTCAGGCACCTATTTGCTTTCTCTTACTTGATTCAATTTGTAATCCGAAAATAGAACGCACGTTTCTGATTCTAACTAGATGCAGCCCAGTTGGGTTGGAGACAACCTGTTCTGCCTCTGTTTTATATTCCTGTCATGGTGTGGCAGAGAAGACCCACATGAAAGGTTTTGTCTATAAACGGCTGCAGTTTATCACTGAGAAGGAGTAGAACAGATGCATCTTTTGCCTTAAGTGAGTCTTGAGGAAGAACTTATCCCTTTCTCCTGATGCCTGACAGTCAATTCACATGTCTAATACATACTCCCCATATGGCATACTTTTAATGGTTCAGAAGTCCCATTTCCTAGTGCCGTGGATTGGGGGAATAACAGACTTTAATAGCTGGTACAGGACTGAATCTCACCACCCGTGGCTTAGCCCCGGCGATAGCAACTTATGGCTTACAGGCTGGATCTGGCCCATAGCGCCATTGGCTCTAGCCTATGGATGTAAGGGTTTAGTGGTGTTAGTAGCAGGCACTGCCCCTGGTTCACGGTGTAGAGAAGTGGTGCTGGGTATGGCAGCTGGATCCTAGTGTCTGCCTGCCTGCCCGATTGACCCAAGCTGCATCTTCCTGGCCAACAACCCGAGAAGGTGGCTGACCACTGGGTTAGCTCACTGTTTTGATGCATTGCAGCTTGTCAATATAGGGAATAACAATGGCACAGAGGGGGGATACAGTCGGTCAATGGTCCTTGGGTAAAAAGTTTGACAGCCCGATTTGCAAAAAATGGATGAACAGGATTTAACCTATAGTCATAAGACCAACTACCCCGTGGTCAACAAGTGACCCAATGAACTGCTGATAGGGACAGAGTGGGTGCAATGCCTAAGGCAGGGCATGCTTGAGAGAGGTAAAGCACTGACTGTTGTGATGTTCCCACCACATCCTAACCAAGTGTTTGCATTGCATTAAACAGATGTTAATCTGATGAGAAGAGCCACCAAATCGTTGTGCCCCCAACATTTGTAGGGGAAGGAACTGGGCAGCAAGAATGCACGTGCAATTTTGTGGTACAGTGAGGCACTGTGGGGGGGGTATGTCCCCCTTTTGGGCAGACAGTGGGGTAGCCCCTGCTTGAACCTGCTCCTCGGGTTTCCACAGTATGCATGAACAAAGACAGAGGCACGTCTTACTCATTCTATTTTTTCTCTATTTGGCTTTCCAACGTGCTAGTGTTGCATATAGTTTGGGGTTTCTAACCGGGTTTGCATCCAAGTGACTTGTCTTCACCGGCTACCCTCCATGGACTGCTACAAGCCTAGAGGTGAAATTAGTGGAACTCATGAGACTTGGATGCAATCGAGGAGCAGATACAGTGTGGAAAATCTCATTTTTGAAAGGGAAAGAGGGAACCATTTAAATGTCCTTTTAAAAGGACATTTGTTTACAGCTGCTAAATTTGAAAGTTAGAAATAATCTTGCGGGAGAATAACGAGTGGTTAAAATGCAAAGTTGGGTCACCTATTATAAAGTTATTACCACCAAAAATGAGACAGGTAGCTGCTCTAGGTGTGTTCAGTCCATTAAGGATGTCTCAGAAATTTAGGAAGATCCTATTACTCATGAATAACCCTTCTAGACCTCATTTACTTACCATTCCCCACTTCTACAGAAAAGCAGGTTCAAATGCAATTAGAGAGTTATAAAACATTTCATGGGTTCTGCACTTCCTTCTGTAAGGCCAGGTTGCCTTAGTTACCATCTGACCAAGTACAAAGGTGAAGGGAATGAGAAATTAATACTAACACATTTTTTTAGATCTCTAAAGAGCTTCTGAATTGTAATGTAATATTACAGGCAAGTTTGTAGCCTGGTATGATACAAGAGGATTGTGAGCACCGGGACTGAAATGGTAGCTCTCCAACAGGATATTGCACGCATTCAAAGGCTTACTAATTCTAGCAAAGGATGGGGCTTTAAAAAGTGATCATTGGTCTTTTTTGACTGTTTCTGGGTCCTCACTGTGGGCTGTGTCATACAAAGTCCCTGACTTGATACATTCTGTATTTTGGGATGGAGCCAGGAGGAAGTTTTTTCATTTTTAAATGGGAGGGCAACTTATATATAGATGTGTGGAATTGCATCTTGACAGATATTGACCTATACAAAGCTGCTGAAAATCATGCCTCACGCGGGAGTCTTATGATATATGATGTTCTTCGTTAAACAGGCCTCCACTGCCTGAATCAACAGCGAATTCATGAGATACTCAGTTTTCATTAGAAGAAGCGAAGTCCCTACCCTTCCTGGCTGCAGTAATAAAGGTTGACAACACAGAGTGAGTACATCCCAAGGATATGGAAATAGACAGCAAGCAAACATGCAGAATCCAAAGTCTATTATTTTAAGCCAGCCTTATAGTTTTCTGAGGTCGAACTCGTGGTTTGAAGCTGATGGTGGGATGAATGTATGACTAACCCACTTGTTCCTAAGGGCCAGATCCTTGTAGGTGCCTCTATTTAGGTGTTATAATGTCTGAAAAATAGGTGGAAGATGATCTAAATAGGCCAGGATAGGTGCATAGTCTCTTAGCAGAATTAACTGAGAGAGTTAGATGGCTCTACTGGGTAATTCAGGACACCTACCTTTTAACTAGACAGGCACCTAGAGCTAGCCAATAAGAAACGAACAGACACAGGAACTGAACTCCATCCCAATCCAGAGGTCAGGTGTCTAGTTCAGGTCTTTTCATTAGGTGCTGTCATGGACTGAAGAACTAGGGCATCCAAGAGGCAGGTATCTAATGGCCCAGTGATGGGGTGTCTGTTACCCTGGTGATTAAAGCACTGACTCAGGTGGCTCACCTGGCTGTAGAATAGACTGTGTGGAGTCCTTTCCACTGCTGCTGGCAAAGCTAGGCCATCAGGAACCCAGTGTGAAAGTGCAGAGTGACAAGAAAGAGGGAATACACGGTAAGGAAAACATTAAAGCCTTAGCATGAATGCTCCCATCTTCTCTACGTTCTGTGAAATAGGAGCTGTATGCTGTTGCTGTAATCGTGTAACTTATAGAAACATAGAAAATGAGGGTGGGAAGGGACCTCCAGATGCAACCCCCAGCTCAAAGCAGGACCAGCCCCAACTAGATTATTTCAGCCAGGATGGAACTGGGCTTGTTGGGCCAGGCTTTAAAAACCTCCAACGATGCAACTTGAAAGAATAGATACTCTGGAAGAGGCTTCCTGGATCCCATCACTGTAACATGACTATAACACGGACGGTATCAAAATCTGCCTCCCTAATAATCCTTGCCTCTCGCATCATTCCTGAACTATCATCGCTACTACATCATCCTAACACTGCTAGAAATGCTGGGTAACCTTGTCTGAAGGCAGGTTTGCAAGGCCATGTTTTTACTGATTGAAGCAGGAAAGCACTAAGGGTTTGACCATAGTGACACAAGCTAAGTAACTGAAACCTATACGCAATAACGTTCATTGTCAAGAATTAAAACCTAAGGTCTCCTCTACACGTTACATGTATTGAGCAGTTATCCCTGGTTAATTAATGATCGTGCATTAATTGATGTTACATTAATTGTGTAATTAATGATTGTGCTTTAAAAAGGTCCAACCAGCTATAGAGTTGGAGTTGGAAGATGTATAATAACTTTATAGTTGGTTTCTATCCAGCTTCAGTTTGAACATGTAGCATAGCTATGCCCCCACCTACCATAGATACTCAATTCCAAGCAAGGTTGCTTCTCCTATTTAATGTGAGGGAGAAAAGACTCTCATCTTGGAATCAAGTACAAGGCAGAGAGGGGCAGACAGCTGCTGCAGCTGTGCCTCTGGTGCTGGCTTCAACTCTGGTCAGGGCCAGAGCCACAGCTGCTGCCCACCCCCGCCAGCCTGGGGTCCCTGAGCTTCCCTGCCTGCCCACTACCTCCCTTCCCCTGTCTCCCCACCACCCCACCCCACCCCTACTATGACCTTTGCTCTGGCACCGGCAGACGCCACCCCTGCTTCAGCCTGGAGCAGAGAGGACGGCCCCAGCCCAGCCCTGCAGCAGCAGTGCCAGCTCCGTGTTGCTGCCGCGGGGCTGAGCGGGGGCCATGCTCTGTGCTCCAGGGGTTGGACTACTTGACCTCCTGAGGTCCTTTCCAACCTTAATTTTCTATGATTGTATAATACAGTAGGTTCCTGGTCCTGCTGCTGGGGTTATTTATGTATTTCACATTACGCAGCGATTGGTTAAAGACCTAGGCTAATCCTGGCAGCAGGGTTCTTAGAAAAAAATCATTAAGGATCACATCTGTGGGGGGCCAGCAGGTAATACAATGTTAAGGGGCAACCAGCGTGGGTTTATAGCAGGTAGATCCTGCCTGACTAACCTGGTCTCTTTTTATGACCAGGTCACAAATTGCTTAGATGCAGGAGTAGAGGTAGATGCTAATTCCTTGGATTTTAAAAAGGCCTTTGACGCAGTGTCGCACCCAGTTCTTACAAAGAAACTAGCTGTGACGTGGATTTTTTCACAGTCAGGTGGGTGGAAAACTGGCTTATGGGACACACCCCGAGAGCGGTGTTGGATGGGTCAGTTTATACCTGGAGTGGTGTTCCCCAGGGCTCTGTCCTTGGACCAGCGCTGTGCAGTATCTTCACCAGTGATTTGGAGGAGGATGTAGAAAGCACTCTATCCAAATTTGCAGATGACACCCAACTATGGGGTATAGTAAACACACTAGCGGGTCGGGAGTGAATTCAGGTGGATTTAGATAGACTGGGGTAGTGGGTGGATCAGAATAGGAATAAGTGCAAAGTGCTGCCCCTGGGGAGAAAGAATCACCAGTACATCTATAGCCTGGGAAGTGCTGTTTTAAGTAGCACAGCAGTGGAAAGGGATCCTGGAGTCATAGTCGATGCAAAAATGAACATGAGTCACCAATGTGACGAGGTAATAAGTAAAGCTAACCGCACTCTTTCCTGCATTAGCAGGTGCAGTGCGAGCAGGTCTAGGGAGGTGATACTTCTCCTCTATGCGGCATTGTTCAGGCCACAGCTGGAGTACTGCGTCCAGTTTTGGGCGCCGCACTTCGAGAGGGATGTGGATAAACTGGAAAGGGTTCAGAGGAGGCCACCTGAATGATTGAGGGCCTGTGGGTAAGATCCTGTGAAGACAGATTGAGGGACCTTCGCAAGGGAAGGCTGAGAGGTGATCTCATGGCTGTCTACAAACTCAACGGGGGGGTCAGCAGGGAATAGGAGATACTCTGTTTACCAGGGCATCCCCAGAGTTACTAGAAACAACAGCCATAAACTGGAGGAGAGTAGATTTAGGCTGGACATCAGGAAGAAATTCTTTACGGTGAGGGTTGCCAAAATCTGGAATGGGCTTCCAAGGGAAGTGGCGCTCTCCCCTACCTTGGAGGTGTTCAAGAGGAGATTAGACAAGCGCCTGACTGGGATTACTTGACTCGGGCATGCTTTCCTGCCCGGAGCAGGGTGTCAGACTCGATGATCTAATAGATCCCTTCCAACCCTAGAAATCTATGAAATCTATGACCCCTGGAGGTCTACAGACTATGTCTAAGGGGTTTGCAAAAGACGACTGTGATCAATCCAATGTATGAGTTTCACTTCTCCCAGGGGTGAAATGAAACTCACCCTGAGCCACTGAGTTATTCATCCTTTTTCTTTTTCTCTCTCTGGCCCCACAATTCCTGCATTCCTTTCTGCTCAGTAGCCCAACTTCAGCAGGGGTTCCTCACCCTCCCCACTCTGCAGCCTGGTGGTTAGGGCAAAGAGAGGTGTGGAAGATTTGCAGGTTTGCAAAAGAGGGCCTAGATCCCAAGCCTCCAACTGCTGGGGTGAGTGCTCTAACTACTAGACTCATGAGAAGGGTGAGGGTAGCACCATTATAGTCTTGTGTGGGAATGACCATAAGCCTTAGTTTGTCACTGAGCTCAGTGATGTCATTGTGAATTTTGTGTGCCTAACAAATCAGCATGTAGGCAGAGTTTAGGCACCTCCCAGATCTGATCCAGATTGCAAAACTGTGGAGGGGATTTACGTACCTGCCTGCTTGAACTGACTCACTTCTGCACATGTGCAGAACCCCAGGTCTAGGTGCCCAGGGATCTTTGTGAGCCAGATTTGAAAAAGGATCCATCTGAGTTGCTTTTCTGTCATTTTAGGTATCTAAAATTTTGCCTAAATCTTCTCCAAGTACCTAACTGATCAATTTGGGTCTAGCCCTATCTCATCAAAGGATATATCCACCACCTTTGATCTGTCCCTTGCAAGCGATAAAAGAGATGCAAATTTACAGGACTAAAACCAAAAATAGTTTAATGTAGAGTCTGTTATGCTTGTCCAAGACACTAAAAAATAAATGACTCCACCCACAAGTGCAGGAACAAGCGCTGCTATGTTGGTAGACATAGAATATATAGTAAACATAAAGCAAAACTATACGTGCATTGGCATTAGCAGATTCAACAAGAAGTAACTTAAGCTTCATACTTGCATATTCAGCACATTCACATATTTCACAGAGCCTGTGCTGCCCTATGAAATACCCAACGATTTTCAGTTATTAAACTAATAGTTCGTATTCAGTTGAGTAAAATACTGTCCTAAGTGTGGAGACAGCATTTCAAGACGGTTGAATCCTCAAATTCCTTCCATGCTTTTCTGTCCATGAAATCTTCTTTGGTACTTTCAGCTATATTGGCCCTGCAGAGAGAAATTGGTACAGAACAAAGGCAACGTTTCTATGAGACACATAAAACGTGTCTCCTTTGACAACCTGTACTCAATTCTGAGAACAAAATGGCTCCTTAATGTGCCCACAGGAAAGGGTAGCATTTTGCTACTTTTGGCCAAAAGAGAGTGAAGGAAGCGGTGGGAAGGAAGCAGTTCATGCAGAGTGTCGTGCAGCTCCGAACTTGCAGGACAAGGCAACTTAGCTGCAAGGGCCTGGGAAAAAATGTAGAATTAGAGGGTAGCTGTTACCAAACACACTCAGAAGCTGTTGCTGAAGCTATGTCGGGGTTTTTCATGGAGGGAAGCGGGTAGGTAGGCTGCGCCCAGTCACCTGCGGAGAGCTGAGGCAATCGGGGCATGTGTGGGGCTGGGAGAGTTTACACAAGTGGTAACACCAGGCCTAGGGAGTCTGGTTGTTTGAGGCAGGCTTGCGGTGCGGTTCTTGCAGAAGGCGGCTTCCCATCTGCATTGCTCTGAAGGCAGGTGAGTGCTCTTCTCGCTGTTGCTTCCTGGGGAAGTTCTTCATTTAAGTAATGCTTGGTCTGCTGTGAAAATAGGGTCAAAGCAGGGAAATTAGCTCTGGCCGCCTCTGGCCGCATGCATCTTATGGAATTGAGAGTCAGGCATTAGCTAGCTGGTTGGGATCCTGTGCTTACGGGAGCAGAGCCCGGTAAAGTGAATGTTTTCCCTTTCTGATCTGATGTCAGTGATTCTCTGAGATGGGGAAGGTGGCCTCCAGCTCCGGAAAGCTTTTTTTTCAATGCGTATTTTATATGCTGCTCCAAATACCTGTACTAGAGGCTGCAGCTTTCTATTTTGCCAGCGGCTGAGGGTTGGTCAGTGTTAACCCATGGGTGGGAATACCGCGTCTAGCTCTGGAGACCTCAGGGTGCTTGCTGATGGAGACCTGAGATGTTTGGAAAATAAGTGGGAAGCTGTCCTTCTTCTCACTTTCTGAATGGTGAAGGGGATGCACGTGACCCATCAGAGCGATGCCATAAGGACTGCGAAATCCTCTCTAAAAGAAGATGAGGGGGGATGTGCACACAAGTGTAAAGTGTAAATGTTGTGTTGGAGCCTTCCTGTTCCATTTAAATCTATGACCGTATGCAAGAAGGAGAGTCCGAGGGCAATACCAGGAGCTGCAGTGTCTACTAGCTTTTGATGAAATGTTATTCATAATATCCCAAACCCTGTTTACTGTAGTTTGCATTATTTTGTAAATGTTTACTGTGTGCTTTCATCCTGGGGTTTCTCAAGACATCATATGGTGACTGGAAACGACTTACTCCTGTTACCAGGTTTTTAAATGCAAAAGCGTGGAGGTTTCACACCATGTAGTCTTTCTGGAAAAGGGAGCCTCTTCCTCGGCAAAATTTAAACTTTGGTACAAAATAGGGGGAGCAAAAAATGTTCTCCGTTATAGTCCCCTTGTATTCCTCTTCCTGGCTGTTCTTAGCAGATTAAATCATTGCTGTCTTATAGCTGTGTACACCATGATCATGTTGTTCAGTCCTTGGATAATTTTTGTCTGGGAAAAAGTTCCAATCTGAGACTCTTGAGTCGTTGTTGTTGCAAGTATCTAGCCACTGATAGCTCCACTTTTCCATTAATAACGGCTGATTTTTTTTGATTTCTAAACCTAGTATAACATTCACGGTATCTAAATGACAGCCACTTGGGTTTACGTTGTATATTGATGTGTAAGTAAACTTTGCCTGTAGTGGAATTGTGCACAGGTGTTTGCTAGTCCCGCATTCCTGAAACGCGCCATAGTGCTGTTTGATATCAGCGCCACTGGGTAGTAATTGTGTGCTGACCATGAATCCATCGAAATTAGGAAGGAGACAGAAGAGACATTGCTGACCAGTAGTGTAACTGCAGGTGGGCAACCAGGACACCAGCCCCAGGCGCCCACTTAGAAGGGGCATAAGGATGGCACCAGCTGTTGCTGCTGATCCAGCCACCATCCCTGGTGGTCAGAGCATACAAGTTGGTTATGTCTCTGCAGTGGACATCTGGATATGGCATTTCCCGTTCTCTAATTAAAAGGAGAGGATAGGTGTCTGTGAAAATTCTTGTATAATTAGGAACTGGTATAAGCACTGGCAACAGAGTTTTGACCAATTCATTTCAGCGAGGGAGCAGGAAAATTTCAAAGAGGTTTTGACTAGTTGTCCTATCGGAGCTGAAGTCAGGCTGACTGGAACCAATTTTTTTTTTTTTGCTAGACCTATGAAGTATTTTGCCACCTAAATCAGGATGTTGCGAGATTACAGGTTAATATATTGCATCCCATCAGACTTTTTGACAGCTCCTGTTCTGCTCATACAGCACAGTACTAAAGAGCTCAAAACCTGTAAGTCTTGATTAAAGCTTCAGGAAAATGCTATATTCTGCAGAAGTCACGGTAATGGATCGCTACAGTCAAAAAAAGGCGCAGTGCAATGCGGATAGGCTGGTGCGAACAGAGAGAGCATTGCTTACACTCGGGTGGAAGTGGGCACACACTCTCTAAGGAGCACCTCAGCACAGCTGGTAAAATGAGTTTTCTCCATAAATGCCCCTGGCTTCAAACGCACATTAATTCAGATGTGCTCGTCATAAAGGCGGCATCATAACCATTGCTCCCTTGTGGCAGTAGCTCTCATGAGGCCAAATTGTCTCTTTGGAGTGGGACTCTTTGGTATCATTGCTAGATCCCTCACTCAGGTACTGTGTGGGGACACTTGACTCTGCTTTTCTTCTCCCAACTATGTAATGGATTGAGTGATAGTTGTTCTATTGGGAGGCTTAGATATTGTTTTAGAAAATGCTTTGAATCCTAATGCACGAGTCCCTTAGTAAGTACTGTTGCTAGCAATATTCAGGCACAGACAGAAGTGACATTTTTCACCCAGTCTGGCCCCTGAAAGCATTTTACAGTCACGACCGCACACAAGTGCACAGCTGCTGACGGCTTTAAAAGGGCCCATTCCCATGACAATCTGAACCCTCATTGCACGAGGGTTCAGAGGAAGGTGCTCCAAAACGGAGTGCCTTCATTAACTTTGGTCTGTGCGCTCCGGGAGCAGGGCTCAGCTGATGCTGCTCAACACTGCTCCTGGTGCTGTTTATAGAAAGGGGGAAGGGAAAGGGAGCAGAGGAAGCTTGTTCGGGGGGTTGCCCAACCAGTGCTGGAGGTTGGGGTGGGAGGACTGGAGCCCCCCAAGGTGGGAAGTTTCCAATCCAGCCACTGACTCTGCTCCAGTGCAGCTGGGGAAACTCCAAACAGATCCCCCTCCCCAGCCTTCTCCCCATACCATCCTGAGATAGCACGGGAGCTGAGAGAAAGGGGACAGAGGTAGGAGAAGACGCTGCAGAGACACAGTCTCTCTCCCTTGATTGGCTCTAAATTGGAGCTCACTCACTCACCCACTTACCCTCCCAACCCAACAGCTAACATCTGTTGGGTCAGGAGGATTGATCAAATGCACGGCGCTTTCTATGAAGCGCCATGAGTTAGACCCCAGAGCTGCACTTCTGTCTGCGCCTATTTATTTCCAGTGGTCCTGATTTAATTGGATGGGACCTAGATATGCAAATATTGGCCTGGAACCCTAGTCTGAATGCCAGTCAGCAGAGCCTATATCCCAGCCCCCAGGTTCTTTTGCTGACTTGAATGTCTGAGGCATATTGGATATTTTTTCTCTAGTAGCGTTAAACATAGATGAGTAATTCTTATAGACTTTAAAAATAGCCCAGGCAAAGAACTACCATCTGCACAACTAACATTGTTATAACCATCGCATCTTGAAATTGCCTAGCCTCCTTTTAAAAATGGTCCTCGTTCCAGCTATTTGAGCTTGCTGTAACGATAATTATGGCAATGTTGTCACTTCTGATGTGGCAAGGAGCTCAAAACTGGTTAGTATTAAATTACTCCTTAAGGTGACTTGAATCTAAACAAATATATAATTTCTTTTTCCAGAGCTGTGTTAGTTTGTTGGCTGAGTGTTTACTGAAGGCTCACTGACTCCACTTGGCAGTATAAAAGCCTGATTGGTTTTTATTGTCACTCTTGCCCAATGCAAGACTTTGTGTGTGACAGCCGCTCCTAAACTTCTCCAGCTGAAAGCTTCATTTGCGACTTGTCAGGAGACATCGGACTGTATCTACCAATGTGGTAACCCATTTCTTGTGGGATGTGGAGCCACATTCACCCCTCTACAGATGCTGAGTTCTGAGGGAGACGGCGTGTGTTTCCTTGGGGTTTGTGAAGTTACCTGTGTGCAATAGGGATGCCTTAACTTGAACCCTGTTGCAATGAAACAAGCTGGCTGGATGCAAGAACATTGGTCATAGGTTCAATTTCAAATTCTGGAGGAGATGGCAGTTGTTCTAACCTTCTTTCTCAATCATACATCTTTCCACAACCTCTTACGTTTCCAAAGAGTCCATCACTCTGCGTGACTTTTTTTTTCTGCTTCTTCTTCTTCACACTGCACAGGTTCTCATCCCTTTACTCTGCCTGCCTGCTACAGAAGCCCCTGGCAGCTAGAAAGAGCAATTACTGGAAACATTTCTACTCACTCCAGAACTGAACTAGATTAGAGCATGCTCAGTAGATACAGAATTTGAGGAGAATTTAATGCAATGTACCTTCTTAAGCACATGTTAATTGCCATTTTTCAAAGACTTACACTAGTTGTTCTCAACCTCTTTGACTCAAGGCCCCTTGGAAAATGCCAACTCTTAGTTTTCACTCGCAACAGAAAATAGAACAATTCTTCTGCTACAGAGAGCTCAGAAAGACTACCGCAGGTCAGAATGTTTTTAACATTGTAAATTCCCATTTGAAATCTCTGGGTTTATCTTGTAAATCATATTTGCACACCTAGCAGTGCTAACATTGTGTGGCACTCTCCATCACCCTTGAAAGGATTGCAAGCCACCCTTTGATAATTGGTGACTCGCCCCTTAACCAAAGTGCTTGTGAACATTCATATAAAAGCAAAGCATATAATTGCCATGGAGGTCACCTGTGCCAAATTTTAAGTTCCTCCTTCAAAGCGTATGAATAGGGGAGTTTCTTAATGAAAAACTATATTTTCCTAATGAAAAATTTGCAAGTTTGTTTTTGTCGCCGTTATAATATAGGTAAAAGATAACTTAGTTTCCCTAGTCTCAGGGTGTGTCTACACAAGACGCTAAATTTGCAGTAGACTAATTCTACTGTGCATTAGCACATCACAACAAAAGCCGTGCTAATGCATAGTAGTATAAGTCTACTATGCATTAACATCACAAAAACTGTGCACTGACACTACTGTGTAGTAGTGGGAGTTACTGCGCGTCCAGTGAGTATGCGCAGTAACTCGTTGAATGCGCAGTAACCACAGCACATTAATGAATGTGTAGACGTGCCCTCAGTCTCTGAAACAGCTGAACCATTTCTTCTGGAACTCTGTCAGAAACATCATGAGACCAAAGGCTGGCAATGAAATGTTCAGCTCAAGGAGTTAAACTTTGAAGTTTTGCAAATCAAGGAGCTGGTGAGTGTCATAGCCCAGCCCCTGGCACGGATCTTTGAAAACTCCTGGTGCTCTGGTGAAATGTCCGAAGCCTGGAAGAAGGCCAATGTGGTGCCTATCTTCAAGAAAGGGAGGAAAGTGGATCCGGCTAACTACAGGCCCATAAGCCTGACTTCTATTCTGGGGAAGAACTTAGAAAAGTTTATTAAAGAGGCCATCCTTAATGGACTGGCCGACACCAACATCCTAAGGGATAGCCAGCATGGGTTTGTTGTGGGTAGGTCTTGCTCGACCAATCTTATTTCCTTCTATGACCAGGTGACCTATCACCTGGACAAGGGAGAAGAGATTGATGTCATATAGCTTGGCTTCAAAAAGCCTTTGATCTGCTATCCCACGATCACCTCTTGGTGAAACTAGCCAACTGTGGCCTTGGGTCTGCCACGATCTGCTGGCTGGGAAATTGGCTCCGTGGTTGGACTCAGAGGGCTGTAATTGATGGCAGTCACTCATCCTGGTGTCCTGTGACCAGTGGGGTCCCCCAAGGCTCTGTCCTTGGACCCATCCTGTTCAACATCTTCATTAATGATGTGGACATTGGAGTCAGGAGTGGACTGACCAAGTTCGCTGAAGACACCGAACTTTGGGGCAAAGCATCCACATCTGAAGACAGGAGGGCGACCCAGGCTGACCTGGACAGGCTCAGCAAATGGGCGGACGAGAACCTGATGGTGTTTAACAC
>NW_017728886.1:263576068-263584619 GCF_001723895.1 Crocodylus porosus | reverse complement strand
GGGATCCTATGACCCCAGCTGACTTCTTGCCCTTTGGGCGGGGGGCTGGACTTGATCTTCCAAGGTCCCTTCCAGCCCTAATGTCCATGAAATCTATGAAATCAGGGTCTTATAATGGGTCAGGCAGCTTCAGCTAGAAGCACTGCTCTCATTTTGCTGGACAATGCAATACATGATAATTAGGAAGAGTTAAAAGCAGGAGAAAACATGTCTTAAATGGTGGCCCGGGCTTTCCATATCTTGTAGGTAGATGTAAATTAATTAGCCAATCAAAGCCTGTAGATTTTGCTCTGGTTCCCACTGTCTGCAGATAATGACAAGGACAAAGTAAGTAACTTTCTACAATTTCTTTTTTTTAACGGAAGGTTAATCACGCAGGACAAAGATGAGAGAGACAGGAGCACAAGGGACACTGAAAGAAAATCAGTCAGGATGTGTCAGAACAATGAACACATGCATTCATGTTTTGACTGCTCAGCTTTGCTTGTTTTCCTCCAGCTAAAGCTGCCTTTTTCTGCGCTGTGGAAGCGTCTCTTGTGTCATCGGAGATGACGGAGAAGAGCTGCCTGGGGCAGAGGAGGGAACTGAAAGTCCAAGGGCAAATTCTGCTCATGATTCACTTTTGTGCTTGATCACGATTTCAGCCTTGCTTACAGGGGCACAGTTAGGTCCTTGGGGAGTTTGCCGAAGCATTTATGCACATACAGAGGGTAACGGTGCTTCCTGGCATTTACAGAAGAACCTTGTGGGGGAGGCGTCTAATCCTTGCTGATTTCCTGCCTGGTCCTTTTTGTGACTCATCCTGGGTTCATACCATGAACCTTTAGGTGCCTTTATCCACCTTACCTCCCCAGCTCTACTTTCACCTGGTGCTCAGCAGGTTCCTTGCCTTGGTTGTAGTTGTATTATAATGAGGTCCGTGCCTACTCTCATTTCCCCAACATCAGCGGCGTTGATTACCAAAACATGTTGCCTTGATTTGCTCATTCATCCTGCTTTCTGTCGCCTCCCTTCTTAATTAGTATAATGCCTCAATGCTGTCTTAAGGCATAGGATCACAGGGCTCTGGCTCCAGGCTCTCAGTCTGGAAAATGGTGTGGACCCATCAGCTGCCGCTAAAATAACACAAGCAAAAATGGGTCACTGTGTACAGGATGAAAATGTTCCAGGCCACCAGTTGGAGAGAACCAAATCTCCAGAATTGAAGTGCAGGATTACGAGGAATACCAAATATGCTCATATGCACATTAAGCACAGTTATTGTGACAGCTACCCCATGACTGAATGATAGGATCCCAATTAACTTTGTATCCAGCGCCTCCTTTAGAAAGCCCTGCAACTCCCTTCTCAATGCCTCTGCAAGGTTTGCTCTCCCCTCCTTCTCTTATGTCTCTTGGAAATTATCAACATCTGATATAAATGTTCTCTGGCTTTTTTTGGGTAACGTTGGAATTTTAGTCCAAATGCAAAACGTGCCACATGGAACCCCATGTTGAATGGGAACAATTCATTCCCAAACAAAGTTTTATCATCTGTCAGTTGTTTCTTCACTTACACGTCGCCTGTAAGGAATAATTCATCCTCAAAAAGAAGACATTCTAAGCAACACATACTATGATTGCTTGAGGAAATTCAGTGGATCACTTACAAAGGCTAATTCCAGGCAAAGAGATGATGACATCACTAGTGGTTTATTTTTTTCATAAGGAAAGGAAATAAGGGAAATGATCAAATTTTTTGGATGAAAAGCTTTATGTGGTTTTGTCTTGGTTTCAGATGCTGACTTACCACAAGGACGGAAATAATTTTGTCCGGATATCATAGCAAGTCTGTGCGATTCAAATTCCATACATTTACTCAGACGCTTGTGGGAGACTAAGACAGACACAGGATAAATCCAGACAAGAGACTCCCACATGCACATGCTAAATCGAGATCCTACTGTAAGTGATTCTCAGGGATATGTTACACACGGTGCCTTGAAATTTCAACGTTGCGCATCATGCTCATTTCCTTATTAAACAAACGTTTTCTGAATCTGCCTCCACTGTAAGCAGTCACCCTGCCCCATCCCTGTGACAAAATCTGCCTTTCTAGTTATAAAATACAAGGAAACACTTAAATCAAGTGTTTGGTAATGAAAAAAAGCATTGGAGCCACTAAATAGTTCGAAATGTCAAGCTGGGTAGCCCAGTTTCAGCTGTTAGATGGCTGTCAAGAGAAGCCAGTTAGGATTTTCAGTGAAGAAAGGGGAAGGGCCAGCCTTGAATACTGTAATCAAGACATTTGTCATCCTGCAGGTTGGGATTATAGGTACTGCCCATAGCAGGTGCATAGTTAAAGCTAGCACTTAACTGATTCCTGCTATACCTGGAAGATCTTACTTGGCATTGCCTTGTGTTATCTCACAAGAAGTTTTCTGTTGGCCACTAATTCATGATGGGTGATTCACTTCCTTTACATATGGCTTAAAGGCCAGCAAGGAACGTTATGATTACCTTGTTTAACCTTTCCTGGTACATAGGCTACTCAAGGTCGCGCAGTATCTAGCTTGGCTGGGGCACTGAGCTCAGTAACTCGTTGCGGAGCTGCAGCATATCTTCTGGAAAGGAACCCAAGCTTTATTAAGAGACAAGTAATGGAAAATGTCATATTGCCCATGAGAATCCCTTCTAGTGGCTAATTACCCTCATTAATAAAAGAAGAAAATGTGCAACTGATTTCTAGTTGATATCTCCCTGTCTTCAGGTTTCAGTCCTTGGATCTTGATTTGCTTTTGTCCGCCAGAGTTAACAGCTCGTGCTCTAGCATCCGATATTCCTCAGCGTCAGCATTTGTCAATGATCAAAGCACTGGGGCTTCGTCTCCCGTGCTTCCCGTGGTCTCCTGTGCTCACACGTTCTCGCCTGCACTGGGGCTTCGTCTCCCGCGCTTCCCGCGGTCGGATTGCCCGCACTGGGGCTTCGTCTCCCGCGCTTCCCGCAGTCGGATTGCCCGCACTGGGGCTTCTTCTCCCGCGCTTCCCGCGGTCGGATTGCCCGCACTGGGGTTTCGTCTCCCGAGCTTCCCGCGGTCAGGGCTCAGGTGGCCGTAGCCGTGCCTGGCCCCCTGACCCTCCTCATGGGTCTTACACCCTGCTTGGGCTCCTTACAATTGGGCTCAGGCGGCCTCAGCCTAACCTGGCCTTCAGACCCCCTTCCCGGGTCCTATGCCCCCTGGGCTTTACTCCCGATGCTGCCCCACTGGGCTGGGGTCAAGACGCCCCAAAACGCAGCGCCACTCTCCAGCGCACAAACTGCTGTGTCTTCACTGGCACCAGATTACTGCACCCCCCCAGGGCATCAGGAACCCCCCCCACGCTATAGGGGAGCTCCCCTGAGGCCTCCTCCAACCCCTACAGCCTCACCCAGTCCTCCGGTCTTACACAAACAACCAAACAGAAAACACAAAGCCATAAGCCAACTGGCTGTAACGCAAAAGAAGCCTCCTGGCTATAATATAAATTCTGTGCTGCCCTGGCCCTCTTTCAGTACCTCCCTGTCAGGGTTCTCTCCACCCCGTATCATAATGTGGACGGGCGGGCGGGCGGTCGCCCTGCCCTGCCCTGCCCTGCAGCAGAGCTCCCACTGCTCAGGCTGCCAGAGGAGAACTGACTCAGGCCTCAGCCTGGCTGCTTATGAAGGCCAGGCCCCGCCCCCTTCTGGCCAGCTGACCAACATTGGTTGCCCCGGCAACCCTCACCTGTGCTGCCCTGAAGATTGGCAGCTGGGCCCTTATTACCATTACCAGTAGTGAGCACCCTAGTGCTCTGCTACACACCTCCCACCCCTTAAATTCATAACCCTCACTAGGAGCGGGGCGTGTAAGTGCCCTGCGACAGTCTCACTGGCAACATGGCCACGTGCCAAGGGTTGGTGATCATTGCGCTCACCGTTAACATCAATAGAAACCTGCCTGTCTGCTCTTAGAAACACTGGTTTTAGAGACAAGAACTGGATATACAGAGAATTTTTAAAAAAATAGATACAACCCTTCACACTGTGACACAGACACTGTCTTCCTACAAATAATTGCAGAGATTTCTTGTTTTCCTCTGAGGAAATTCATAGCCTCTGTTTTATGACAGATAGAAATATTTTTAATAAACATACGGCATGGAAATTATTGTGCGCTCCACGAGCAGCACAGGGACTTGAACAGAACCACCTCCACCTCCGAAGGAGTGATCAGAGAGCATTTGTTATAAATACTCCACTGTTGTCTAGTCTACTAGGCTCCGTGCTATTCTTCCGCAGTGTCTGATGAAGTGAACTTGGATTCACAAAAGCTTGTGCTCTTTCTCGCTCTATATATACATCTTATTTAGTTAGTCTACACGGGTGCATACCTACCTTGCTTTCTAGTCTACTTCCCAACAGTGATTGCACGTTTTAAGAACCTAAGAAACCACTGAACGTATTTATGTGCAGTCTGCTTTTTGCACTTTGTTTCTTTTTCTTATTGGAAAACATCATCAGGCAGCTAGCCAATCGGTGCGCTCTGTACTGCATGGCTCATTAACAGTTGTTACTATTGTTCATGCCTCTTTCCACCAGCTGCACCACTACTGTAGTCTCTCTGTCAGGGGTGGGCGATTATTTCAGGTGGAGGGCCGCTTACTGAGTTTTGGCAAGCCATCAAGGGCCACATGACAGGCAGCCAAGGACAGATAAATATTAATTTTCTAAATGTTTAGGGGCTCCGCAGGTTGAATACAATGACCTCTTGGGCCGCATCCAGCCCATGGGTCGCATTTTGCCTGCCCCTGCTCCATGTATATGTGTATCAAATTTAGTATTCAGATTTAGCCTGTCCGTCAACTTGAGTCTCTGCTTCCTCGTTATACTGAATAGTCTTAATTACAGTTTATAGCATGCCATTGCATGGTCTGTCTCTCGTTACTCGGCATACCATTCTATATTGCTTTAACTACTGTCAAGTTCTTAACCCTACCCAGCTCAGTTTTCACACAAGACTACTTAAATCACTGAACTCTACTGTGATTAGCAAGAGGGGAGGAAGTAGGAGCAAAAGCTGGCTGGTAAGTGGGAATAGGCAGATCAGAGATTATTCTGACCCATGTTTTTGGAAGCGTTGGAGGTGAGCTCCTGCAGAACCAACTCAGTCCTACCCTTTGGGAGTACAACTACAATCTGGCCTGTGCACAAACTTTTTTCAGACGCTTGTGCATTCCTACTAATATGGAGATTATTAGCATGGACACCCAGATTAGCCTGTCGTTCGGTTGTTTCCTGATTAGGGATCTCAGTGCTATAGTATGAGAGGACCCACTAGTGTCCTTCTCTCCTGCACTGATGTAAAGAGAAAACACCAGAACTTTTAATAGTCTGTTGGGTTTCTATATTCTTTGGTGACCATTTCTAGGAATATGGGATGCTGTGAGACATTAAAACGTAACTGAAATCCAAACTGGGCCCATTAGCCTAGAAAAAATCCCCATTCAAACCAAAAATGGATATGCAGATCATACAAAAAGGAAGGAATAATAGAAAGCGGAGGTATTTCTCAAAGAAACCTTTATGTAACAAAATTTCAAAGAGAGATTTAGTCCATGGGCTAGCTTTACAAATACATTGAAAAAGGCATGTGGGAATCTATAGAGATTTCCAACAGCAGCCATGTGAGTTGGGTCCTCACTTTCTCAGGCACTCTTGTAGCTCCCAGTAGGCACCCATCTGAGAGAGATGATGGGATTAAGCACTTGAATACATTTATAAGACCAGTGTGTAGTGATCCACACCTTGCATTGCAGAAGACGTTATGATGCAGCAGTCAACGTCTTCTCACGCCGTTGCAGAATAATTCCACGCATTGATGCATAAACCTGAGTCACTGTCCTGCACTGAAATCAGAGGTAGTTTTGTCCCGAGTGTTTAGTACCAAAAAGTTTGGGCTCATGATCATGGAAATGTGTGAAATATAAGAGAGTTGCTATAGCAGAGTTGTCAAGGATATATTTTATTTAGTGAGGATGTGACACTGTTTCGAGTACAAGGGCCTACCTGTAAGCACATGGCTCGGCAGCTCTCCTACCACCCAGGAGTGCCAGGTGGGCTGGACTTGCAGCATTTGATGGCTTCATTCTTTTCCCTGGAAAAATGAACTTGGTAGCAGCTACAAGTGATAGCGTCACCGTTACTCCTGAAGACAACCTGATGCTTGACAAGAGTAGGAGACTTGCCTCTTGGGGAGAGAAGGACGTGCTCCCTCATTCACATCATCCTCCCCACTGCAGAGACGAGCCAGCATTTGGTCGGACATGCTGCTGCTAACTTTCTCCTACTTGTACAGATGCAGCCCAGCTCCTGGCAGAGCTGGGCTGCTCCCCACCCACACCTGTGATCCTTAGACCAGCACGAGCGTTGTGTAAGTGGGTGGGTGGCAGTAGGAACTGGAGCTGCACTTGTCGGATGCCCTGGAACTTGAGAGTCACTGAAAAAGGTGGGAAATTCGTGTTTTGACCTGACTCACCCAGGAGTTTCTGCAGATCATCTTCCTACATATACCTGTGTCCCCTCTTTACAGAGCTGAGATGTTACCTGTCCAGAGATTAGCTATCTCAAGGTACGAATCTCCTGCTAAGAAGTCTGCCATTCTCAATACATTTCTTTCTGAGTCTCAGTTTGTTGGGTAGTCTCAACCCATCACGGCGCTGGGCCTTGAAAGACGGCTTTATGGGTATGGCTAATACTCCTTGCATTAAAAGATCCTTGTCCTGGTTTGTCTCTTCTTTTCATTGCTAGGAGAACAGGACATTAATGTTCTCCAATACCTTTTATGCATATCCTTTCCAACTTCGTGCCTTTGGGCTGTACATATAAAATATCAGCAAATAGTTTCCTCTGGTTCATTCAACAAGATACTGGGAGAGTATATGCTGGGTCTCATTCACCTCTGATACCAAGGGAAAACTTTTTCCCCCCATGTCAGGGTTGGACAGTGCTGGAGGAGGAGGCTGCAAGGACACTTATATTCTTACATCCCAGCGTACAGCTAAACAGAGACACTTAGCCTTCTTCAGAGCAGTTAAATATGTGCCTTTCACAAACAGCCTCCCCAAAATCTTAATGGCTGGTGTACAGGGCAGGCTGAAGACTCAGCCCTTTAGGCCTTTGATTTCTGGAGAATACCTTAGTTCCCCAAATTAGGGGAGAGACTGTACAACTGAGTCCCTTTCCTATCCCTTCTGCTGGGAGAGATTGCAAGCCTTGCATATGGTCTTCCAGATAACCTCCTTGCGACAGGAGCTTGGAGGGAGAACATAATTAGCACTGTTAAAGAGACCCTGTGAGGGAAGAAGTAGGTTAATTGCGTCCATTATCTCTTTCTATTCCAGTCTTAAGCTCTTTGCCTGACTAGTCTTCCTTTCAAGATCAAGCAAACAAATCTGCAGATTGAAGCATACTTGAATTGGCAGCTCGTCAGGCTAGCTTCTTCCCCTGAAGCCAAAGGAGCAGTAGTCTTGAGAGTCTCCTCCAGTGAGCCTGGGAAGCACGTTGGAAAGTCCAGAGCAGTGGATCTTCTTCCATGCTAAAACTCCCGACTTCCAGCTAGCACTAGAGAAGGGCTGAGGTGACACAGCTTGAGACTGGGTTGCTGCTCTTGCTCAGGGCGGTGGAATTGTGGCTAAAGGCAAGTGGGAACAATGGGGCTGGACAACTACATGGGTATGTTGTTTAACAAGTCATGTCGTGCCACTTAATGTGTTTGGGAGATAATGGACTTTGGGCATATCATTTAGTCAAACTGTGTTACACTGTGGTAATCTGCCTGGGATATTAGGAAATAGGGAGAATGGAACAAGTGAAGAATGACGAGCGGCCAGCACCTTTCCTCATGCATAGGTTGACTGAAGAGATGTAGTAAACCAGGTGTCTCATTCACCTGCCAGACCTATTTGTATAGCATCAAGGCTATTCCTGTTCCTTTGGGATTGTAAATTGGTCAGGGAAACTTTGTACATTGGCTTATATGAGGCATCACCCACTGCTTGCACTCAAATTACAATGATAAACAATACTGCTGAGTGGACTAGATTTCGTAGACCTTTGGGCTGGAGGGGACCCCGGGGGATCATCGAGTCCAGCTCCCTGCCCCAGGGGCAGGAAGTCAGCAGGGATTGTAGGATCCTAGCAAGATAGGCATCCAAAAGTGTCTTGAAGGCGTTCATAGTGGGTGCTTGAACAACCTCCGGTGGCAGTCTGTTCCAGACCCTGGGGGCTTGGACAGTGAATGTCCAGCCTGACACAGTCACAGTGGAGTTTGTGACCATTCGATCTTGTCATCCCTCGGGGCGCTCTGGTGAACAGACGTTCCCCCAGATCCTGGTGAGCACCCCTGATAAACTTACAGATGGCCACCAGATCACCCCTGAGCCTGTGTTTTTCCAAGCTGAAGAGCCCCACGGCTCTCAGCCTGTTGTCATAACGTCTGCTTTCCTGACCTCTGATCATGCGCGTGGCTCTCCTCTGGACTCTCTCAAGCTTCTCCA
>NW_017728886.1:263555553-263576057 GCF_001723895.1 Crocodylus porosus | reverse complement strand
CTCTGGACTCTCTCAAGCTTCTCCACATCCTTTTTGAATTGTGGAGCCCAAAACTGGACGCAGTACTCCAGCTGCGGCCTCACCAAGGCCAAGTACAGCGGGAGAATGATGCCCCAGAGTCTGCTTGAGAAACATCTGTGGATGCAAGCCAGCACTTTTCTCTCTTTACTAGCTGCAGCATCACACTGAAGGCTCATGTTCATCTTGTGGTCAACCATGACCCCCAAGTCTCTTTCATCTGTAGTGCCAACCAGCATACCGAGCCTGTAAGCATGGTGCAGGTTTTTCCTCCCAAGGTGGAGAACCTTGCATTTTTTGGTGTTGAACACCATCAGGTTCTCATCTGCCCATTTGCTGAGCCTGTCAAGATCTGCCTGGATCACCCTCCTGTCCTCAGGTGTGGATGCTTTACCCCAGAGTTTGATGTTGTCAGCAAACTTGGCCAGTCTGCTTCTGACACCAATGGGCACATCATTGATGAAGATGTCAAACAGTATAGGCCCTAGGACAGAGCCTATAGTCTCCTAAAAGAAGTGATTGAGGATCCCTCCTCCTCCACAGTTGCCTGAGTCTCTTAAAACTGAGCTGGATGGAGAACTGAGAAGTCCATGCAGGGAACAATCCTATTCTCCTTTCATAACAGATTGGTGGTTGCCAAATGATGGCCCGTGGGCTGTTTTGGTCTGTAGAGCCCTTACGGGTGTTTTGAGCAGAGCTGGCAAGTCACGTGGTGCTGCTCGTCTCTCTGTGTCCAGGAATAGCAACCGCTGTCCACTTCCATCACCTCCCAATGAAGAGTCCAGAGGTCTGTAACAGAAACTAGAAATGGGGAAGAGGAGGATCAGTCCCCGTTCTATGTCTATAGAGACGGCCTCTCTATGAAGAAAGGAAACCAGAGTCAGTGGGAGAGCTGCAGTTACCTTCCAGTAGGAGAGAAATGTCTGGGAAGCAGAAAAGTTAGCATGGCTTTATGTCCTTGAAAGCTTAACCATGTTGGGGGAGACAGCAATTAGACAGGGAAGCATTTGATGGAAGCAATGTATAGGCTCGCTCTCAGGAAATGTATATGTATAGGATAGAGTCGGCCAGACTGTACGCAAGTGAACAAAAAGGAACAAGCCGCTGTGAAAGGCAGTGGAGACGGTGGGTGGATCGAGCTGGGCAAGGCATCAGGTTCTGGTGCTGGCTCTGCCACTATTTAGCTTTAGCAGGTCACTTCCCTTCCTTCCCTTTCTCTACAAGATTTAGACCCATGATCCCAACCATTCACAAGATGAAACCAGGGGTTTCAAATGAGAATCCATCATGTGAAAAACATCACGACCGGGTGTGGCCTGAGTTTTGTGCAGCAGAAAAATTGGAATGGGCTTCCAAGCACTCCCCTACCTTGGGGGTCTTTAAGAGAAGGCTGGACAGGCATCTGCCTGGGGCCATCTGACCCCAGCTCTCTTTCCTGCCCAGGGCAGGGGGTCGGACTTGATGATCTGTTGAGGTCCCAACCAACCCTAGAATCTATGAATCTATGAAAAATTGCTGTACTATTTTTTCATAGTGATAAAATGAGTGAAAACTAAGAGCTGGCATTTTCTGAGGGGTGCCTCGAGTCTAAAAAGGGTGAGAACTGTTGATTCGGACACCAAAGCTCTTCAGAACAGGGTTTGTTCCTGTGGGGCTGTGGGAGAAACTAGCACAATGAGGCCCTGATCCCAGCCTCTAGGGGCTACTGGTGATCGGTGATAAAGAGATGGAGCCAGTTTGTTGAGACGACAGTTTGATATGTCATCCACTTGCCTGCTTTCCCTGTCCCAAGCCTATAGTGACCTGGGCACATCAGAGTCTCATATGAGGACACCCAAGAGACTGAGCTCTCCATGAAGGTGGGACCTACATTTTTGGAAGGGTCTTGAGGGACCCCAAGTGTGATCTTTTCGCTCTACCCCAGTTTCTACTATTCTTTCCCCACCTGTACTGTAGGGTTACTCTTGTTGCCTGGATTGTGTGTGTGTGTGTTTAAAAGGCTCTTGATGAGAAATAATACTATACAAATAAAAGAGGTTATTGGAAACATTACAGACTATTATTTTAATAAATGCTGGCTCCTGTCACAGTGTTCACCAGTATTTATAGTTTTATATACTGCCAACAGATCCAAGTGTTTTGTCTTTTTGACAAACATTTCATGCAATCATAAATTATCTCATTTTTCAACTAAATCTGACATCAGCAGTTAAGCTGTCAGTACACAGGCAAGCTAGGGTTGGCAGAGACTCTCCCATAATAAAAACAAAGAGGCTTAAATGAGTCCCAGCCAGTGAGAGAAGAGTGCTCCTCTGCCGACTCTGCTATCACAGGCCATGCCGGTCACGTTTTTGACAGAAGGTGATGTTGCAGCCTGCACATCAGCTAAGGCAACTGTGCGAAGCTTTAGACAGAGGTATGGTCCTGTGCAGGCAGGCAAAATGGACTGGTGCTGGGAAAAGCCGCTAGGATCCTGGGTGTTTGCTGCTGCCAGAAAAAATGAAGCCTCTTTTATTGTGCTTCCTAGGTGTGGTTGTCCCTCACTGTTAATGGGCTGGATTGGAAAAGCTGTTCCACGTCAGATGAGTTTCCAGGTGCAGCTCTTAGAAACCAGATTTCTTTCCAGCATCTAGCCTAGCATCAGGCCTGGGCCTGCAATGCAGCAAGCCGCATTTAGCAGATACCTAAATGAAAGTTCATGTTGCTAAATCAAGGCACGCTCACTCATCTGGTTGAAAGACAGGGGGCTCTGAATTCTGCCTGTACGCAGGAGCCCAGATTAGGGGCTTCATCCAGGGTTAACTATAAGAAGGAGAGCCCTGCTTGCGTGAAATACTAATTGCAATTCATAACCATCCCCTTTTTTGCTCAAGGGTGTTTTGTCCGCTCCTTGGCCGTTAGCAGCCAAGTGGAGCTGGCTGCTAGAAACTTTTTGGCAGGGCGTAGAGAATTGGAGCCTTCTCTCTGCAAAGACCTGGCATAGGCAGGTAGTCTCCCAGGGCTCAAGGGGTGAAGGCCACCCACCTGAGTGATACTGTGTCCCATGCACAGCCCAAGTGCATTGTCAGTGTTAAAGTAGTTGATAAAGTGTTGGCCATCCGATGTTCCCTCTAAGGTGTAGCGGTTTGTGACCACGCTGCTTTGGTCTGTTCCCGAATTGGTCCTGCCTCCCCCTTTTGGCGTGCATCCTTCCAAGGCTTCAGTCTGCCCCACAGTATAGCATGGTATAACAGCAAAAGATGATACTATAACCTCAGCCATCCTAAGGGAGAAGGGCAGGAGGAGAAGAGAAAGGGACTAGGAAGGGAACCCTGAAAATTGCTGGCAGAGAGGGGCAGTAGGCCATAAATTGGCTAGCCAGTCTGAGGAAACTGGATGCTGAAGCCTTGAACACATCTGATGCATAAAGGTTTAAGCAGGAGCTGGGAAGACATCTCCCTCAAGGCACTGGTCTGGAAGCGTCCTCGAGGGTCCATCTCCTGTGCAAATGCAGGATGTGCTATTTCTGTACTGTCCCAGGAACGTGCTTATCTAGCCTCTTCTGGAGAAGAAGACCGCTGTTGAATGAGATCCCACCCCTTCTCTGGGCACCTTGTTGCGCTGCCCGTACCTGGCATGGAGTTGCAGCGGGCCTCAGCCTAGATGTCCCATGTCACCGAGGGAATTAGGAGCTATTCAAGGCAGGAGAATGGACAAGAGTGACTAATAGCCAAACCCAGAAGGACAAATTGTTGAGGGGTAGGTTTTAGGAGGTGGCCGATGGCATATGGGGCAGAGTACAGAGATGACAGGGACCGAATCCAGTGAAGTCTGGAAATCTTACCACTGCCCTTAACGAGCACAGAGACCACACACACTGGCCGCAGGCCGAGAATTGGGCTGTCCCAGTTAGGCTCTTTATTTTTGTTGGTGTTGTTTAGCAACCAGACCGTTATGTCACTATAAGGATCTTTTGCATCTTCCAAGGCTGAGAACATTGGCTTAACACTTTGGTGCAGCTACCTTGCGTTGCACACGGCTGGAATCCGAGTGCAGGATACAACCCAAGGTTTATTCAGTCTCACAAGTGTACAAGTGTCATGCACGGCCACCTTGGTTGGTGGCTTCCAGCATGTTCTTTTCAGGGGAAGCTGATTGCTTAATTAAACATGGTTGGCATGCAGATCATGCAGATTTTGCTGTGACATCACAAAACAAACGGTGTTTAGTGGCAGGCTGCTGATTAGCTGGTGACAGTAAAAGCCGGCCACACCAATGCTTCGGTTTCTTGGTTGACTGTTCCCGCTTCAGCTCACGTTGACTCTCATTCATCATATCTCTTCAGTGTTTTGGCTTTTCTCCCAGGCAGGAAATGTTTAGCACTTTTGTTCTTAAAGGAATAGACTATAATAAGAGCCATATTTTGCTTCATTGCTGCACACTACGCAGGGAAGTAACTGGGACATGAGTCAATTAAAAAAAGAGGCAACAAGAACTTTTGTTTGCAGTTTAGACACTGGTGTGGTACTCGGATGGCCCCCTCAGCAAAAAACATGTGTTGTTCAATAATTCTGGGAGTTTATATACAAATGTTTGGAGAAGGAGTTTGTACAGCAGCATCTCCAGCATGCAATGCTCCTTTTGTCTTCATTGCTTTCTTGTGAAGCTTTCGAAGATTTGGTTTCCTCATTTCTTCTGCTCTGGACACAAGAACATATGGAGTACTCGAGTCGGGACAAATACAGCATGCTAACAGGCCCCAGGCTTCTCGGTTCCATAGTTATGCATAGAAATCCTTCGTTTCTGGCCTGTGGGGGGAAAAAACAAATCTGAATCTTGCTTGCGCTAATAGGCTATGAGGATCTGAAACAAAAGGTCCTTCCGAGGCAATCCTGTGTACGGGATGCAGGGCTGGTGCGACATCTTGGCATTACCGTTACATCCTGGGAAGATCCTGAGTTGCTCAAACTTAGGCTTCTGCCCATGCGGAGAAGTATCCCAGTTTAACCAGCGAGGTGCCTACCTCCTCCCTATGCTCTGTTTCAATCTGAACACCTCTCAAGTCAGCCAAGGGCCCTAACCCAGTGGGTGGGCTTGGATCGTGTTCAATGCATGCCAGCGGCAGTGAGTTGAGTACAAAGTGAAGGAATCGCAGTCACTGTCATGCAATAAGACAGCTTCACAAGGTTGTGATGATGCCCATCTTTTATATAATAGCCCTAGTGGATAGGCAACCAGCCGGGGGTGGGGTGGGGGTTCTTGTTTCTGTTTTTGGGGGTTATCAATAATTCCCTCTTCCAGCTAAATGCCTTAATGATGAGCCTATAGCCAGGGCCTCCTTTACTTTCTCTCCTTCTGGCCCCATGGCTGGCACTCTTGGTTGCATTAGTGTTTCATTTTCAGCAAGCAGTGGGGTGAGGTTTCCATAGCCTGGTGCCTAAGGCATTCTCCTGGGAAGCTGGGGATATGGATTTGAATCCTGTCAGGCTGAGCGCCTCTGCTCTTTAGCTTGTTCTACGAAAGATGAGGACAACTTCCTCCTCTTCTTCCAGCTTCCTGAAAAAGATTTTGCACCTGTTCTTCTTGGGGAACTGCAAGTTCTGGATCACAGGCAGACAGTGGATACCCAAGGGCACTCAGGCACACTCCTGCAATTGGTATTTCCTTCTGGCTAGCTTGAGGTGGTGCCTCAGTTAGCAGCTGGGTTCTCTGAATCACCGTTCAAAGGTGCCTGACGCTCCCTACTGATTGTATAGCAGTCCAAGGCACCTAACTTGATTTTAATTTTAATTTTTTTTTTAACCACCCCATGGAGGCAAGGTGCCTTCTTCTTCTTCTTCTTTTTTTTTATGTGCATGGAAGCCTAAGCTGGTACATCTAAGGGGCCAACCTGGATTTTGGCTGAAGTGTTCTCCCAGTATGTCACAAATGGTTTGAGGAAAGAGCAGGGCAATCCTCAGCAGGTAGAGATATTTAGTACAGGGAAGCACCTAAAGGTCCAGATACTTATCTTCTAGATGAAGGTAGACATTTCACATAGTACTGTAGGAAGGAGGGGTGGGGTGCAAGTGGGGAGACTGCCCTGAGCGCTGAACTGAAGGGGCACCCACAGGTGCTGCCCAGCTGGGGTGGGTTGTGGGATGGAGCCCCAAATGGCTTGTCTGGGGGGCCATGGGGATGGGGGGAGGGCAGCTCCTGTTGCTGCGTGCATTCCCCGGCAAGCATAGGGAGCCGTGTGCTCCCTGGATCTGTGCATGGGGAGAGGGTCGGTCTTGCCCCAAGCACCAAACTTCCTGGCTATGGCAGGTGTTTTCAATATTTTTGGGTCAATGTACCCCCGGTGGCCAGTTGAGAAAGAAGGAGTCCCATAGCAGCCGATTGCCAGTCAACGAGCGGAGGCGAGGGGTGGGGGGTGCCCCCAGCAGCTGGTCGGTGAGCAGAGGTTTCAGCAGCACAAGTGTCGGTGGTGCAGCGGTGGTGGAAATGGAGGAAGTGGTAGTGCCTGGTGCTAAGAACCCCCCGAGGCCTTCCCAAGTACCCCCAGGGGTATGCGTACCCGCGGTTGAAAACCCCTGTGCTATGGTACTGATTTCACAGCAAGCTTGTAGTGATTAGCTACTTGATAGCTGCTCTCATTGATATCTAAGCATTCCTTAGCTTTGAAGTGTGTCGCCCCTTGCGTGCTATGTATTGACTCTGATAACCGCAGAGCCTCTTCCTTGCTAGTCCTGCACATCATCGGTTTGAAGACAGCCCTTTGACTTGACCTCTGCAAATGGGGGATTTAAGGCTTGTGCTTAACTTCAAGCATGAGTTTAAATGGCTTCTTGAATTGAGATGACTTCTTGACCTTGGGCCTAAATGACACTTGCAAAGTTGCAGTGCTAATTGACAGCCCATCAGGAACTGCCACAATCTGGATCCTTATTCCCTTATCATAAGTAAGGCTGTACTTCTAGAGTTCAGAGGCCTAAGCAAATGGTTAGTATTTAATTGAAGGCAGGATAGGCAAAATGCAAAGCACAAAGAGGAAGGTTAAGTGGTGTTGAAAAAACAACGAGACAGATGGCCTTAGATTTATGAATTTTTTTTACAGAGCCGTTCACAGAAAAAGGGGATTTCAGTGCAGAGAGCTCAGTGCATCAACTGCTGCTGGGGAAAAAGGAAAAAGTAAAGAGAGATTTTATGAGTCAGCATTTGAGATGAGATCAGAGTATGTGTATGGGGAATCAGCCTGTTGCATTAGGCTGCTGATACATGTAACTGAGGTGGGGGGGCATGCATTTTAATTAGAATGGTTGCCAGACAGCCACTTTAATTTAAAATGGCTCGCCATCATGTGTGTTAAGCCCCTGTGGCTTTGGGATGCTTTATGTAAAGCTCATTCAATGAGATTTAGCTGCATTTTGAAATGTGTTGGGGCTTAATCCCCATGATGGTGAGGCAACGCTGGAGGGTTCTCATTCGAATGCCGCACAGACTTGATTAGTTGAGTCCACTTCAGTGTCTTCTAATTACAAGGTGAATAAACATGTCTGTATACCCTGTAGGGGACTGATTTGAGCCCCAATCATTCCCCTCTTTCCTCGAGCATGTCTATTTTATAGGTGCTTTAAAACTCAGGGATTGTATTAAAGAAAAAGCCTAAACCGCTCTTCTGTATAAAGGGAATACCACCTAGCCTGCAAAAGTCTCCAAAAAGTAAAAAAGGGGAAATATGCAATGGACAGTTTAAATGTACACCTTTGGCAGAAATGGACTTAAATCCCTTGGGCAGTGTCCTACGCTGCACAGCTAATCAGCAAGGAGGGGGGAGCCTCGAACTGCAGATGCTCACCATAAACCTGTAATGAGACTTGGCATTCCTGTAGCTTCTACTGTGGAGGCACGAGGAGCAGCTCCACCACTTCAGCTGCGGTCCGATTTGTATTTTTTCCCAAGTACGGATTCTAACTTTGATGCCTGACATTAGGCTTCTAAATCCTTTTTTAGGTACTTAAGTAAAAACAGCCTGGCTTTCAGGTGACTTGAGTTGTGACGACAGTGGAAGCTGCGTAGGCCCAGCACCTTTGACACTCAAGATACTTTGATTTACAGGCTAAATATTGATTTAAGAGTCAAGATGAGGTACTTGAGTTTGAATATCTTGGCTTTCCCCTCCCGAGGATATTGATGTGTTTTAAAAAGAGAATTCACTTAGGTTTCAGGACCTGACTGGGAGGCAGGTCTATTATTACTTGTATGTTATAGATGAAGCGAGGAAAGGCCAAGGCTCTTTAAAGTGCCCGCTAATGCTGAAAGTCTCAATTTTGTGGGTGAACAACTGGAGACACTTGACATCTGCTTTTCAGGAGGGCTCGTAGCACAGCAGCTCTCACTTCATCTAGAGTTGTGGGCACTCAACGCCTCTAAAAATCGAGCCTGTGTGCCTCAAGGAGGGGGTGGCAAAAAATCAGACTGCTTCAAATTTTGGTGCCTTTCTAGGAAACTTTGTAAGTGAACATCTCATCAAAAGAATGAGTCTTTCCAAGCATTTGTGATGCTAATGCAGCCAGTTGGGTTGCAATTGGCTCCAACCCGAACTTCCAGAAAGTGCATTTTTTTCTTGATCTACAATTCAGCGGGTGAAAATCTTTCCTACTCTTTGTAACTATGTTTAGAGCTAATATCCCTACTTATTGCTATGGGGAAAGAACAAACACAACACCAGTTAAAAATGACTTTTGCAAAGTAGCTAGCTTTGGAAACAGAGAGCTGAACTATAGCCAGGGTCCAGAGTCATTACATTATGGGAACATTGCCACCACAGATTGCTATAAACACAGCCGAACAGGGGAAGAAGTGTAACTCTCTTAGCTTCCACAGCATGTGAGCATCTGGTTCAGGCCACTTTATTTCTGTTTGGAAGGGAAGAGACCTGTACATAACTGTTTAAAATCAATCTTCTTCAAACACCAAGTCTACTTATATGGGTATAATTGGCTTCCTTCTGGGATGCAGACAGCAAAAGTGCTAAAGTAGCTCTGAGCAGTTGTTAACTGGAAGGAAGTACCACATAAAGCTGAAGACATTTAAAAGGAACAGGTGTGCATTGGGGAGGATGGCATTAGTAGGAACTCAGAGTAGTTACAAAAATGGTCAGGGCCTCGGTTCTTTTTATTTGGTAGCTAAGGCCCTAGCAGAAACGGATGGATATCTTGGATTATTTAATGCAAAAAGGGAGAGAATCTGTCTGCATATGAGGAGATAAGAAGAGATCTAAACAGAAGTTGTTGCCCAAGTTAAGGGCTTACGTGACTGTTAGGATGGAGAGACTGTCCACAATAATGAAGAGAGCAGGTGGTAGGGAGAGCTTAGGTTGAGGGGAACATGAAGACCTGTCTTAGCCATGCAGAGCTTCAGAAAATGTCAGATATTCTGTATTACCTTCAGCTGGTCCTGTGTAGTAGTTCATATGTATCCAATAAAGCACAGGGACGCCATTGCAATGAGTACCGTAGACAGGGAACAAGACTGCACTCTGCCTTAGAGGGCTTTAGACTCTAGGTGTGTGACAAGATGCAACCAGTGGATAAAACACACGGTGTAAAGGGATGAACAAGGTAACAGATGGGCATCATTGCATTGTGAGTGCTGAGCTCACTTCCTGGCCATCCGTCATCAAATGGCAGCATTTTGTAGGCATCATGGCTGAATGGGTCTTGAGATGTGGTCTGAACATATCAAGATGGAGTTGTTGCCGTTTACTGGTAGGAAAAATGGAGAAAGCACTGAGTTAGAAGAGCTGTAGCATTCTTTTAGGCTAAAAGTGTACATTTTTAAAACCACTTTTAATCCTCTGTAAACTGCTTAAATTGTTTCCCATCTAGTTATTTTTCTGCCAACTTGAGTTCACAAGTCTGCTTGAATTCAACAGCGCTCTCTCTAACACAGAAGCTCATGTGTCTCCTGTTAATGGCCCATCCACTCTGACGGCACCTATTGTTCTCACTTAAATACTTTATTAACTCAACTCTACGAAAACGAGTAAATCAGCTTCCCCTTAACTCTTCCTGCATGCACTGGCCCATCTTAAAACACCTTATTTATAAGCACCCAAGCTGAATTTTATGCTACAGCAGTATATCTTAGCCATAATGTGGCAAGTGTTGGATAACATCTTACAGCATCAGACAACATTGCAGTAAATTATGACAGTCCTTCTACAAAGCACATTAACAGCATCTCTTCAGATGAATACATCACCAAATTTTTTGTCATTTGTTTATTATATTTCCCAGTGCAAATCCAGGTTATAAATACTTCTTTTTAATATACAGCACACTGAGCATTTCATGGTTACTCTCTTCCTGTGTGCTGCGGGGGCAATCATTGTCTTGAAGCCATTTTTTGTGCTCTTGAGTTTTGTTGCTTTTCCCCCAGGAGATGAGCGCTTCAATTATCCCTTGGATTTTTATGTGCACTGTTCAGATCCTGGTTTGACTCTGGTTAAATCCCATTGATTTAATTGGATTTACTCCTGATGTGTGACCCACTTCGATATCAGAATATGACCCAGCATATTAACATGGGCTTTAGCTGGCCAGGCCCCTGGATGCCTCTCAGCCAGGAGGGATGGCCAAACTCTATATCCTGCCGGCATTGTTGAGGCAGTTGCCTACCTCCTCTGGAGGAGGAGCTGCCACATCTGTTGATCTCCTTGTCTTCTCTCAGAAGGTACATTAGAGAAGCTGAATGAATCACCCTGGGCATTTTATTGGCATATAGGAGGACTTGAATGCCCAGAAGGATTAACCTGTGGTCTGTATGTATAAAATCAGGCAATTCACTTGTATGGTATGGTGTCTTAAAGTCAATTAGTCACTTCTTAAGACCACACTGAGATATAATACCTGTCCTGAAGAAGTTACGATGCAAATAGCCTGCACACGGCAATCTTCTCTGGTTGTCTTTCCAGCACCGCCTACGTATAACAGGCCCAAGCCTAAGCCACTCTGCCTCCGAGAGTGAAGAAGGAGAGGAAGAGAAGCTACTGGTTTGTGGATGAGGGTGGTGCTGGACCTCTGAGATGCCATCTCTTTCCTGCTCTCTTAAGCCTCTTCTCTTTTCAGTTGAAATCACTCGGATCGACTTATCACGATGCTGTGTCCAGGGCCTCAGCGAGCCCCACTCTGGGGACTCTAAAATCTAGCTCTCAAGAGTTAAATAATTCAAGCCCTTATCCACAGCAGGTATATCACTGGTCCTGCTGTTACCTGGGCCTTTGCATTTCTTCGGTCAACTTGTGGTTAGAAAATGGAGGAGAAGCTTGAGTGAAGCAACTCATTTCACAGAGCGCCTGAGGTGCGTCTGTTGTCAGGCCACCAGTTTGGTCTTCCCAATTTTAAGTTTGATAAGGTCATTTAGGCCTGAATTTGAAGGGGATAGGGAGAATTCCAGGAGAGAAATGAGACGGTTGAAGGAACTTGCACTGCTGACTGCTTGCACCGAGTCAGACCTAACTTTATGCCTCCTGGAGAGATGCTCTTTTAGGTTATATTTAAGACCTGGGATCATGCCAACTAAATCCTCTGGCCCCTTTTTGCGAGGTTAGCGATATTAGTCTAGATGCTCTGACTGAATTCTAGCATTGAGTAACGGGGTGAGGCAAGCAAAATGCTTTTTCCTTCTCCCCCAGGTATTCTAGCATCCCAGCCCTCTTCGTCCCCAGTACGAGTCTCCCTAGGCGCAGTCATACCTTGTTTCTGGTGCAGTAACGCTATGCATTATTAAAGGGCTGCTTGTCTGACCTCATTATGAAGTCCTTCCTTTTGCTTGTAGTGACTAAAAATAGCAATGCAGGCTTGAAACGGAGATAGGGAGATAAATGTTTAACAACACAAACACATAGCACGCCAAAACAGGTGTAGTGCTGGATGGTTAAAAGAATCACGTTTAATTAGGTTTCCACGCCACACTGAAAAATCCATTTATGAGCGCCATTAACATAATCTGTGCTGATGCTCATTTGCATAATCAAAATAGCACTTCATTTCTTATTCATGTTCTTTTGTAATTTCTCTCTGCTAAGCGGCTAAAGTGCAGGGAAAACTCTGCTCCTAAGTACTGCACGGCAGAGACAAGTCTGTAAGTTTTCGGCCGTGTGCAGATTTTTTCTTCCCTTCCTTAACCTATGAAAGATCCCACATGGGAGACGAGAAAGCACTGTGCACAGTGGCCTTTGAAGAGGTGGTAGTAATGATCTGACATTTATCAGGCTCGCCAGCGCATAAACATTAGTGTAATTAGTTTCACTTTTCTTGCCAGTGAAATGCGGCTTCCTCGGGGGCGGACTACAGAACTCGTTTAGCGGCACATAGCAATATGACTGTGGCTTTACAAATGACAAGAAGACTCCCTTTTCCCCTGGCAACTGAAAGGGAGGGCTTTAGAGGTGGAATATAATTATTAGTGGGGTTTTCATAAAATCAAACCCCAGGAGTGCAGCCAGCGTATATTAGGTACAAAAAAGGAACGATTCCAATTTATTTGACAGGATGTTGGTTTAATTTGTTTGAACATGTCACTGCTATGCTTACAAAGATTCACAAAGACTCTTTTAAATAGTGGGGCTTTTGAAGTCCATGGTCCTGATTTTTTTTTTTTCCCCCCACCAAGGCTTTTTTGCTCCAAGCTGCTAGCAGGAAAGGGTTTCTAAGTGGGTGGAAATCTGATTTACCTGAAACTATACCTGTGTGTGCGTGGTGAGGTAGATATTAGGGGTGTGTGAAACGGGCCATATTTGATTAGGATTTGACCCAAGTTGGGGACAGCGATTCAATTTGTTGATTCAGATTTGATTCGGCTGGATCTGAATATGCGGAGAATCAGCGATTTGGCCATACACACAGCTTCAAATGTTTTTTCTATGTACTTAGGTACCAGGCGTGGCTCATGAAAGCTGTGATGCTGGGCCGGATGGAGCGTCCCACAGGAGCACTGCGGGACCCCTGCGTGCTCGGCAGTGAACTTGGAAGTGGGCCGGAAGTACTTCTGGGTCTGCCAGGGAGTGCACAGGGGGCTCCCCCTGTGCCCCCCCGGCTCAGCGATCGGCTGTGGGGGGACCCAGAGTGCCCCCCCCCCGACTCAGATGGCACCAGTCAACAAGCTGGGGCGTGGAGCAGGGTTCCTCCCTGCCCTGCCCCCGTGCTCGCTGGCAGACCCAGAAGTGGACCCGAACTGCTCCAGGTCCACTTCCAGTTCTGCTGTTAAGCATGCTGGGGCCCCCCTGCGCTCCCATGGGACGCTCCACCTGCTCCAGCACAGCAGCATTCACAAGCTGCCTGGTACCTTGAGGTATGCAGAAAAAACATTTCAAGCTGTGTCTGTGTCCAAATCGCTGAATGTTTCTGAATCTCTCTGAATCGATTCAGAGAGATTAAAGGGTTTCCTGATTCAATGCAGATTTGGAGATTTGGCCCCCAAAGTGGGCCGAATCTCCACCGAATCAAATCAGTGACCGAAGCTGCACACAGCCCTAGTAGATATTGGGTTGACTCCCTTCTGATTTATACACACTGTTGGAAACAAAAATAATAAAAAGGTGACATTTTGACTGACTATTGGAACAAACCTCTTGATAGTGAGCTCTCCATAACTGTGAAGAGTCTGGCAAGGACGGGGAAGAATTGTTTGGGGGTCTTTGAAAGCAGACCGTATAAAACACCTGCTTCTATATCGTGCCGTAACAGAGAAGTGGCTATGCGACCTAAGAGGCCTTTTTCATCTTTTATGTTCTATGATTGAGTGAGTCACCCTGCTAGTGAGTAATACAAAGGGAAAATAATCATCTCATACCTGACTGCTGCTAATTGCTGATTAACAGGCTGGGGGAAGGAAGAGAGGTGTGTGGGAGGTAATTTTACTTTTGACAAAGACAAGGGTCTAAACAACAAGAATTTCAAGTGTCAGTTAAAGGAGAAAAATACCCCTTATTTTTGCTGTTTGTGGAAAATGAAGGGACTTCTTATTCTCTACTGTCCCAGAGACCAGAGTTGAGCCAAGCACAATGCCAGGCTGTCTAAACTATACTAACCATAGAGAATTAGAAATCAATAGTTAAAGTAAATACAGTCTTCCAAAAAGCCTAAATTATCAGAAAGTTTATAAACATGGATGGGAAGGTTAACATGAGGTGGAAGGTCTGGCTTTATTACAAATAATACAGTCTTATTAACTTTGGTACAGCTGTTTGTGCACCTGTACTGAAGATTACTAACTATTGTTATTCTTACTTTCATGTGCCTGGAATATACTCACAACGGTGGGGTACAGATATATTGAAGTGTGACTAAACTATACCAATGAATTGGAGCCAGCTCTGTGAAGAACATGTCTTAGGAAAAAAACTTCTCTCTGGTATGAACCAATGAAGAAGTGTTTGTGTTGGGCTTTTGTGGGTTTCAATCACTCAAGACCAAGTTGATCAAATATACAGGATTTCGATGGTATTTATCACAGATCACATACTAATAACAGATAACCAAATTTGTGAGGAGTTTTCCTAATAGATTTCAGGAAAAGGGAAGTTATACAGATTAAAACGAGTGTATGGGTAAAAAAAATCTTGCGGGATATACCCAGCTTTACCTTGTAATTTGTGGAGCAATAGTTTTCCAGCCTTGGTTTAACTTGTAAAAGTGCATCCAGATAATGTGCCAGCCCTAGATGATTGGAAAAGGGAGAATATAGTGTCCATCTTTAAGAAAGAGAAAAAGGAAGATCTGGAGAATCACAGACCAGTCAGTCTGAGCTCTCTGCCTGGAAATATCACAGAGCAGGTCCTCCAGCAATCTACTGCTAGGTACATGGGTGAAAGACCCTGCCTATTGACCCATCCATCCCGACCCCTGGCAGGGTCTTCTGTGCTGGCCTGAGAGCACCCACAGAGGCCTCCTCACTCCTTAAGCCCTCATCCAAACACACCTGCCCTGGAGGGGTGTGCGAAACGGGGCCTGTTCAATTCAGATTCAGCCTGAATCGGGGACAGCGATTCGATTCATTAATTCAGATCACTGTCCCCAATTTGATTCAGATGAATCTGAAGATTCAATGCTGATTCGGAGAATCAGTGATTCAGCCATAGACACAGCCTTCAAATACCTGAAGGAAAATATAATAGGAATATATTTTTCCTACAAACCTCAAGATGCCAGGCGTGGCTCGTGAATGCTGTGATGCTGGGGCAGATGGAGTGGGGGCGAGGTACTTCCGGTCCACTTCCAGGCCCACTGGGGAGTGCACTAGGGGCACCCCCCGCACCACCCTGGCTTGGCAATTGCCTGCAGGGGGACCCCCAAACCCAGGAGGCACCAGCTGCCGAGCTGTGGCCCCCCCCAGGGAGCTCCCCAGCAGACCCAGAAGTGGACTGGAAGTGCCAGGTCTGCTGCCGAATGTGCTGGAGACCCCCCCATGCTCCTGTGGCACACGCTGTCCACCCCAGCATTGCAGCATTTATGAGTCACCTGCTACCTAGAGGTACGTAGAAAAAACATTCAAAGCTGTGTCTATGTCTGAATCAATTCTGAGGGCTCTGATTTGATTTGGAGCAATTAAGGGTCTCCTGATTCAATTCGGATTTGGAGATTCAGCCACCAAATTGGGCCAAATCTCTGCCGAATCAAATCAGCAACTGACGCTTCACACAGCCCTACTGCTGGTCCCCTGCTGGCTCTTCCCACAGCCTGCAACCCCCCCCTTTGCCCTGGCAGTCACCCACACCCGACCTGCAGGGCCTCCCTTCACTTCCCCCCCAGCCCTGCTGGAGGGGGTCCCCAGCTGGACCCAAGTAAGCTTTACTTAACCCAGAGGCTTCAGGATGGAAAGTGAGCCTAAGCCAAGCCCTGGCTGAATCAAGAGTCTCAGGCCTTCCCCCTTCGGACAAGGATTTCCTGCCTTTTTTGCAAGAAGCTCATACAGACTGGAACTCTGCGAGCCTGTCCAGAGCTCTTTACAAAAGTGGAAATCCGTGTGTTTCTCCTTTAAACTGAGAATCCACTTTTTTTCTCAGTTAAGAGGGAAAATTCATTTTTTTCCACCCCCATTTTTCTGTGAGAAGCGGAAAACTCAGATCCCTGGTAGTAAGAAACTTTACATAGTAGATGAAGATATCCAGGTATTTCTGTTAAAATAGTCTTGGTTCCTGTGGTTGCAGTGGGTCATGGGAATAGGACTTAAAGTTTTAGAAGAAGTATGATGAATGCATCTTTTGGTTCATCTATACTTTCCATATTGTGAGTGTTTTGCTGCAGGACAAAAGCTAATTAGGGTAGACATCAGCAACGTTTGTTTAGTGCTTTGTTTGTGTCGATGGATACCACTCTCAAATCAGGTGCTTTCTATAAAAGTACGATGTTTTTTAATTTTAATGCTTGGGTTTTATTTTAACAGATGTTTTCAAAGGTACATTTTTTCTTTTCCATTGCATTTGCCACCTTGGAGCCAGACAATCTGCTGGCATAGATCCACTGGCTGCGCTGACTGCTTTAGAATAATTGAGGAGCTAGTCTCTGAAGTGTGATTTAACAGAGAGCGTTTTGTCTTGTTTTTATTTTGAATATCCATAAGACTGGAGAAGAATGAGTTGTCATGTGTTGTAGGAAGAGGTAGGCTACAATGGGATTTCAGGGTTTTAATCTTCACCGTTATGTCATAATATGTTGTAGAAACATTGGAAGGCTTGTGAATCGAAGCCTTAACGCTGATACTTTAAGTGGAAACGTGCTTATTTTTTCCCCATCTGTTCATTCACTCCCACAAATTAAACAGGGCCTTGTTACACTGTAATCTGGGGCGACGCCTGGAGTTATTAACCCCTGGATTGGATTGTCTGCATGTTAACACCTGGGCGTGGTTTTAAGTACTCATGATGCATCTGAATTATGCCACTCTAGGGCAGGATTATCTTGGATGCATGCGACTCGGCTCCTGTTCCACTAGGGTTTGGCTACCCCCCGCAATGTGCCGCCCAAACCGGAGTCCTCCAGTATCCCGTGTCATTCTCAAAAGATGAAGGTGTTAAATTTATAGAACGATAAAACATGTTTATTCAGAGATCCTTCTTAGCCTGCTGATCTGCTGTTCCCTCCTGCAATCCCCCGACCATCGTAACAACTTGTACATAACCCTCTTAAAGGTATCCACACATCTTCACCCTTTCCATGTAACATATCCCCATGCAATGCTAACCTAACATTGCCAGTTTAGTTCAACCCATTGTTAAAGCACATTTTTAACAGGTCTCTATTAGTCTTTGTGTTGGCTTTTTATCTCTAAGTGATCGTTTTGGTTTCTCTGCATCCTCAGTCCTTACTGGCTCAGTTCTTGTTTGGTTTCACATGTCTCTGCTTCTGTGTCATTTATAATCTCCTCTGTCATTTTTTTTGTTGCTCTGTTGTTAGCTCTCCTCCCTTTGGTGAATCTCGTGATTGCTGCTGCTTTTCTCCCCTTTACGAGCTGGAAGTGTTGTCTGTTCCTTCTTAACTCCTGTCCTTCCGGTGTGACTACTTTGTTGGATCTGGGAGCTACTTGATGGGAAGCTAGTGCTTTTTGTTTCCACGTTCATCCATCCGAAATAAGCATCATATTTTGGTGTGCAGTTGTGGTAACTCTCCTGAACCCCGTCATACTATTTGTTTGAGTTTGTCGAACTTTTAAAAATGTTTTCACTTCTTGCTTTTCATTCTAATGAGCGTCCTTCACAGGATTTGGCAGCTTGGTTTTGAGTTTCCTGTTAAACAGCGTTTCTGCTGGGGACAATCCATGTTTCAGGGGTGTTGCCCTCTAATTTGAGAGTGACAGGTAAATATTGGTGTGTGAATCTGCAGCTTTTTTTCAACACTTTCTTCACTATTTGTACTCCATTTTCCACCAGGCCTTTGGATTGTGGGTATTTAGGATTTGAAGCGCTGTGACAGAATCCATATTTGCTGGCAAACTCTCTTTAAAATCAAGACAGTTGACTTGAGATCTGTTGTCTGTTCTCACGATTTTGTGGGATCTCATGTCTAGCAACAAATTGATTTGATGTGAGTTATGACATGGTTTGTTGTTGTCATTTCAAGCAATGCAATTTCAGGGTAGTGAGAATAATAATCCAGCACGAATACATAGCTGCATGCATGAATAAGTCAATGCCCACTTGACACTGGAGCTATGGGCTCCTCCCAGACCACCGTGGGCTCTTGTCTTGGCATCGATCTGTGGTTTAGGTATGCTGTACAAGCCTTTACAGCATCTTCTGTCATTATTTATGCTGGGCCAGTATAGAGCACCTTTGCTCTCCTTTTGCATTTTTTCAATGCGTATGTAGCAGCCTCACCTTTCAGAGCTTGGGTTGAGTCCCAGGCTTGAGCTCCTGCTGTTTTGATCCGTGGAGCCCATCCACCAATCAGGAGGCAGCAGGAGAAGTAAAGCCATGCCCCTTTCCTGAGAGGAGGGGGTGAAGACCTCCCTCGGACCCGATTGAAGACTGTAAAATGTCAGGTCTGGAGGACTTCAAGGGCGGAGCCCTGGAGCGTATAAAAGGAGGTGCGTGCCCAGCGTGAGGGGCCGATGCAGCGAGGGACTTGAGAAGAGCGGAGCCAAGAAGAGCTGGGAGCTCTGCCCCGCGGGCAATAGGCCCAAGGCTCCTGAAGCTGCCACTGGAGGAACAGCCTTGGGAGCGGTGCGAGACCGCTCGGGCTGTTGGCGGCGCACAGGGATGGTGCACGGAGACCCGGCCCTGGGAGCGGTGTGAGACTGCTCGGGCCCATCACGGTGCACCGTTTGGTGCATGGATCTCAGGCTTTGGGAGCTGCAAGCCGTGGCTTGAGCCTGCAACCCCGGCAGGGCCTTGGGGGCCGCAGTGAGGCGGCTCAGGCCCCGTCTCCCAGCAAGCGGCCAGGTCCCATGGTGAGCAGGGCGGTGCATGGTCCTGAGCCTTGGGAGCCAGGGACCAGCAGAGGCTGCTTGGCTTAGCCACCTGGCATGAGGATGGCTGGCTGGAGCATGAAGGGCCCAGCCTGTGCTAAGAGAGCCCTCAGTGCCGAGCCAGGGCACAGGGAAATAGTAGTGCTGCCGTGTGAGGCCCAGCACCCAGAAGTCAGCAGCAGTGGTGCAGCAGCTGAGAGGACCTGAACCCTTGGTGCCCAGAGTGGGGCAAAGGGTGGAGAGAAGCCCAGCAGCACAGGAGAGGCCTGGGGAGGTGCTGCAACCGAGGGGACCACATCCAGCTGCGCTCTGATCCCACGGGGGAAAGATGTTTGGGGGGGCAGACCCAGAGAAGGGGCTCGGTGAGCAGCCCCCTGGCCTAGTCCAAGGCCCTAAGGGGAGGGGCCCCTGGTGCTTCCTGGACACCCCCAAGGGACCCCACTGCAAAAAGGACTATCTCTTGCCATGGGTCAGGGACTATATTAAGGGACAGATGTTATTAAGTTTGTTCATGTTTGTGCCTTATATTTTGTAATTGAAATGTTGTGTTGTGATGTGAATAGTGTTAGGTAGGGTTTGACCTTGGTTACTGGTGAGTGTTCTTTGTGTGTATATGTGTGTGTGTGTGTGTTTATGTATGTATGTGTGTATGTATATTGTGTGTATGCGTGTGTGTATATTGTGTGTGTGTATATAATATATATAGTGTGTGTATGTGGGTGTGTGTATATATATAGTGTATGTGTGTGTGCATGTGTGTGTGTATATATAATGTGTGTATATATGTGTGTGTGTATTATATATGTGTGTATGTGTGTATGTTTATGTATATATATGATATTTAGTTTTATGTTTATGTATAATAAATTGTATATAGTTAAGAGCTTTGGGCTTGGGCAGCTCTATAGAGGAAAGGGGGATCTGCTTGAAATTCTGGCACCCCTCTCACAGCACCCCCTCCTGCCTACCCAAACTATTCAGTTGAGAATAGGGCACACCCTATACCCAGGTTACACATAGTTGCCCCTCATGCATTCTGTTTAGCATTTCTGTCTTTAGCACTGCTGGAACAACAAGTCATGAACCTTTAAACAAGCTGCCATCCAGTACCGACAGCCCTTCCTTGAACTGAGTAGGGGCTAGGTTTATGTTTTCCAGGCCAGCCAGCACAAAATGCTGTTATTGCTTTTTACAATGTGGTATCCTGAGCAATAGCTTCTGCAATTAGTGCTCACATTTTATCTGTGACAGGAATCACTCTTTTAATTAGATGAACATGTACTGTGGCTGAGTCTGGAATTCTGGCATTTTCCGCTGTGTCGTATGCTCTGGACAGCGTATCTGCAATAAGCAGATGTTTTCCTGGCATGCACTGTATGTCTACATCATACATTTGCAGTTGAAAGAAAAGTCTGTAATCTGGATGACATGTCTAATAACCCTTTCTTTGCTATAGTTACCAAAGGTTTATGACCAGTTTCAGCTATCACAGGCTTCCCATAAACGAATATATGAAATTTCTTATAGCCATATACCAGAGCTAAACTTTCTTTTTTAAT
>NW_017728886.1:263543922-263546393 GCF_001723895.1 Crocodylus porosus | reverse complement strand
GGCGCCGCACTTCAAGAGGGATGTGGGGAACCTGGAGAGGGTCCAGAGGAGGCCACTCGTATGGTTGGGGGCCTCCGTGGCCAGCCCTATGAGGAGAGGCTGAGGGACCTGAATCTCTTCATTCTCCACAAGAGGAGACTGAGGGGGGACCTTGTGGCTCGCTACAACCAGGGGCCAGGAGCAGGGACTCGGGGAAAGTCTGTTCACCAGGGCCCCCCCTGGAGTCACCAGGAACAATGGCCACAAGCTGAGGGAGGAGAGGTTTAGGTTGGATATTAGGAAGATCTACTTCATGGTAAGGGTGGCCGGAGCATGGAATAGGCTCCCCAGAGAGGTGGTGCTCTCACCTTCCCTGGGGATCTTCAAGAGGAGACTGGAGAGGCACCTGGCTGGGGTCTTATGACCCTTCCCACCCCCAGTGCTCCTTCCTGCCCGTGGCGGGGGGTCAGACTAGATGATCTGTCTAGGTCCTTCCCGACTCTGTGATTCTATGGTTCTATGTTGGCTCTGTTCAGTTGTATGTTTCTGAGCGTTTGGGAGGACAGGAGGAAAAGCGTTTCCTTAGAGTGGTGACTTTGGTTCAAAGGCAAGAACTCTCTGTTCCCAAAGTAGCCCCAGACCTGAGGGCCTGATTCAAAGCCAATTGAAGTGACACTGACCATGAACATCACTGGTCTTTGGTGCAGTTCCTCCAGCTCTTATTATCCAGCCATCCCTAAAGGGTTTGGATGGGGTGGGCAGGGTCAATGGACCCTGGTACTGCACTGTGTCCTCCATTCTTTTATTTGAAAAATGAAAATGCTTTTTGCAAACCAAACATGGAAACAGTTAAATATCGCAGCAGTGGAAAGTGCTGCATCCTTCGCTTCCTGTAGCTATTCCTGGGGAAACTGTGCTAATAGGATTTAACAGTTTGTTGCACAAGGAAACCAGTGGCATTTCCTCTCTTGCTGATTTCTCCTTTGTTTAAATCTGCCAGACTTCAGTTGACTCAGTAAACATGCAGAGGCTTTAAATTGGCTCTGGGTTAGCATGGGTTGAAATAGGAGAAATCCCCTCCCCGCCATGTCTACTTTAATTTACTGCCAGAATCAGAATATAAATGGAAAAGAATCATTAATAGGACTTTAGCATGGAGTGTGATTTGCATCTCCATGTGCTGAGGTGGTTGTGATGAAGAGGTTGCCCAAGTTTTATAATTAAGCCAAAAGACCTTTTGAATGACATTATCTGGTACATACATTATCCTTGATATGCCTCCTTCTGATGATGTATTAGACCAATACACTGTGGCACCAGAGAGCTGTCATGAGGAGGAAGAAAAAAATCTATTGGTGAAATAGATCATTTCATCACCTCTTTCTGATGGGATGTCTCCCTTAAGATGGCTCTGGTCAAGCTGAGGAGCAAATTGCAGTTTGGCAAAATGCAGACGTAGGCTTTCTTGGAGCTGGGAATGACCCCCAGGCAGTTTCTCTAGCGTTGTTTTGGATGGTGCTCTACTGCCAGATTTCTAAGCTTGTCTGGCTTCTCTCCCTCCATCCCTTTAGAAGAGGACCAGTCTGTTTTAAAGCAGTGCAGTGGCAGGAATAAACCTACCGCTGTAGCTGAAAATTGAGTGATAATACAGTGCAACCTTGTTCAGTTGAACACAGCTCTTGGTTCCCCCTCTGTGGTGTGCATCAAATGTAAGGCTCTTACCACCACTTTGAATTCTCCACTTAACTCTTCCCCACTTTACCTTCCCTCCTTTGTAAAGCTACTTATCACCCTTGTTCCCCTGACTCCTGCACTCTGCCAGTGGTCCCAGCTTTGTCTACTCATTTATCAGCTTCTCAGACAATCACGTCTGCTTTCTCCCATGCAGTTTTTTCTTCAGGATTTGACTTCCTTGAGCTCACTGCACTTGGGCCCTCCTCTATTTACATCTTAAAGACCCCTCCTGTAGTGTCACATGCAGTGAATTGAGCTGGCTTGGATACAAACTATTTTTTAACCTAGATTCTCTTCATTCTTTGATCATGAGCTTTGTGCAGAACAAACCATCCCTTCTTGGACTTTAAAAGAGATGGTCAACACTGTTTGGATGAAAACTTGAACCTCAGTTGTACCTCAAAATGCTTGACTTAGTTGAAGGAAATGATTAGAGATGAAGCAGAAAGTAGAGGGGAAATAAGAATGACAGGTGAGAAAAGGAGAGAGAGAGAAAGAAAAGTTTTTATTTTTTTGCCTGTCATTCTTCCAGCCCTTAATTCATAGGTTTTCATGGATTTCATAGACATTAGGGCTGGAAGGGACCTCAGAAGATCATCAAGTCCAGTCCCCTGCTCAAAGGGCAGGAAGTCAGCTGGGGTCATAGGATCCCAGGAAGATAAGCATCCGAATTTTTTCTTGAAGGTGTTCAGAGTAGGTGGTTGAACCACCTCCGCTGGCAGGGTAGTCCAGACCTTGGGGGCTCGGACAGTAAAGAA
>NW_017728886.1:263542278-263543911 GCF_001723895.1 Crocodylus porosus | reverse complement strand
AATGTTGCCCTTGCTTTTCCTCCGGCTCCCCACATATCTGAAAAAGGACTTTTTATTGTCCTTGATGCTTGAAGCTAGTTGGAATTCAGTTGCAGCCTTGGCTTTTCTGGTTTGCTCCCTGGAGGACCAGACCAGTGCAGAATAATCCTCCTTGGAGATTAATCCTGCCCTCCATCCTTTGTAGGCTTTTCTTTTTAGCCTTAGGAGGCCTGCTAGATCCCTGGAGAGCCAGGGGGGCTGCTGTGCCCTCTTGTTGCCTTTCCTTCAAGATGGAATAGACTTATCTTGTGCATTGAGGATCGCTCCCTTGAGGAGCAACCACTCTTCTTGATCTCCCCTCTCCCTGGGGACGTGGTCCCCTACGGCCTCACTGACAAGCCTCACTGATGTGGCAGAGGTCCAGGTCTCAGGAGCTGCTGTGAAAAGAGGTCTTGTACCAGCCATGCTAGACAAGAGTAGGAGAGCAAGGGAAGGGATCCAAAGAGGTGTGAGGCAGGTTGGGGCAAGGGTTCTACTGCAGGGAAGGGAGCTGTTTTGGATTGAAATGCTGAATTGGGGAAGTTGGGGAGATGTGGTCTCAGCTTTCTGGCTTACGTGAGAAGGCAGGCGGAGTCCCCACCCCCAATGCAGGTCAGAGAATGGTAGTTAGCAGGCCTGTGCAAAGCGTTTAGTATTCATTCCAGATTCAGATTCGGCTGATTTGGGAGACTGTGATTCAATTTGGTGATTCAAATCACTGTCCCAAATCGATTTGGCCAAATCTGATGGGTATTTTCGATCTGGTTCAGCTGTGTTGCCTCCCTCTGTCCCACATCTTTGGGGGATCAGCTGTTGCTGCCCCCGCTGCTGGCTCCACAGCTGCGTCTGCTTCCACCTCGGGTCAGGTAAAGGCACACGTGTGTGTGAGATGCACATGTGATCAGTTCCCTCCTCTCCTCTCTGTTCCTGGCTCCCAAGTGCTGGGGGCTACGTCAAACTGTGGCTTTTAAAGACCGCGGTTTGAATTTTCCGCGGCTGGCCCAACAGCCAGTCAGGCATGCTGGGCTTCACAGAAGTGCCTGCCGGCAGTCCTGCCCGCTATGTTCTCCCACTTGGGAGATCCAGTGCTGCTGGTGCCTGCACCCTGAGGGTTAGCCCTTGCGGTGCTCCCTAGCCTGGGCGGACAGCTCCCCCTAGCCTTCCCCCTGTTTGCACACTCTGTTCACGCACTGTGACTCGGGAGCATGGCTCCCTACTGGTTCAACTAAAAGGGATCAGTGAGGATCTAGTCAGGGAACTTCTGGAGGGAGTGGATGTATTTAAATCAGCAGGACCTGACGATCTGCACCCCAGAGTGCTGAGGGAATTAGCTGAGGTCATTGCGGGACCTCTGGCACGGCTGTACGAGCACTCATGGTGCTCTGGTGTGGTGCCAGAGGACTGGAAAAGGGCCAACGTGGTTCCCATTTTCAAAAAAGGGAGGAAGGTAGACCCAGAAAGCTATAGGCCAGTCAGTCTTACCTCGATCCTGGGTAAGCTTTTTGAGAGAATTATCTTGGCGCATGTCCACGAGGGGCCAGCAGGGGAGACTATGCTCAGGGGCAACCAACACGGGTTCATTAGTGGCAGGTCCTGTCAGACCAACCTGGTGGCC
>NW_017728886.1:263513469-263542178 GCF_001723895.1 Crocodylus porosus | reverse complement strand
TGGGTGGGACTGGCAGAGTGGGGGGAGAATAGGGGCCTGCAGCCAGCAGGTCAACCGGGGGGGCTAGGGGATCAGGCAAGGGATGGGGCCTGGCAGTGGCCCCCTCATGGTCCCTTCCTCCTCCCCTAGCCCTGCCTCCCCTGCCCCCTACTTACCAGCTCCAAGTCCAGCTGCAGCTCCCTGGTGCAGCAGGCAGGGACTGCCTGAATCATCGAAGCTCTGAGCTTCGCAGAGCTTCGAATAGGAGAGCTTTGAATCGATTCATACCTTTAATTGGCCTGTTGATTCGATTTGGATTTGGAGATTCGGCCACCAAATCGGGCCAAATCTCCTCTGAACTGGATCACTACCTGAAGCTTCGCACAGCCCTACTAGTTAGCCGTGTTAGCCTGAAGTCAGGGAGAAGGCAGGTAAGGTGGCACATAACTGGTACAGAGGGGCATACACATCTGGTGAAGTAGGCTATGTAGATCACAGTGCATGGAGCTGTAGTTGGGGGCAGGTCTTAAAAACAAAAGGACTACTGTAGTTCCGGGACAGAGGGACAAAGCCAGGGGAATGAGAATTTCAGTGGCTGTGAAGTTGAGATGGGCATATTTATGGAAAGCAGTAATACATTTTGAGATGCAGCTGTGGGAAAAGAAGGGAATTCAGAGCTGTGGGGTGAGTGATTAATGTCACAAAATACTGAATGTGCAGCACTCATTCTAGGTGATTATTGGAAATGCTTCTGTCTCTAGATCTCTTTGTATAGTTGATTCAAACCAAATCAACAAAGCTGGCAATCATCCATTCCCATAAAAAGAATCACCCAGGCTATTGTGAAAGGCACGGTAGGCCATGTCATACTAACTTAGGGCATTCGATTGCTTTTTGTCCCTTTCACAGTGGCCTATTATTAGCATTGATCCAAGACGTGAATGAAAACTAATGGAACTAATTCACATCGTGCTTGTATGTTCAATATTTAGGTCTTCAGGCTGTTACTCTGAACGGTTTTACTCCTTCTGACGTAGGGCCTGATTCAAAGCCTCCTGAAGTCAGCAATACAATACAGAATCCCACCGACTTAAATGGATTTGGGATCAGGTCCTCAGAGTGAGCGCGAAGGGATTCTGTATTGCATTGCTTGCTTGCAGGCTGTCAGGATGGCTCTCACTCCTTCCAAGCACCTTGCTCAAATAGGGTTAAATGTGTACTAGCCAATATTTCTGTTTTCTAGCCTTTATCTTAGCTGTTTAAGAGATGGGAAGTTGAAGAAACTCGTTAAAATGAAATGACTCATCCAGTAGAATAGTTAAGGACTTAATTGGATCTCTGAAATGAGTAACTCAGGTTGGTCCACGGAAGGGTAGAACAGGTGTCAAGCTTGACAGATATCTTGGTGTGGCTAGTGAGCCCCGTTTGTGAGTTCAAAGCAGTGAGGGGATGCCAAATGCCTTGTCCTTGCATTTGTAGCATAATAATGACCATGCATAAAATCATCAACATGATCGACATGGCCCTGCTTCTGCTGGGATCCTCATAGCAGAGGCTCAGTGTAAAAGTCTCCATGTACAACAGGAGTTTCCTGTAGCATTAGCCATTAATTATCTCTGACTGTGCCCACTAGGATAAGAAGGGATGAGACATCTTAAATGATGACACATAGGAAATTTAGAAAACCTGAACTAAATACTGTCTATCAAATATGGATTGCAAGTTGTTTCATAAGCTGTGATTAGATACTTTGCATTTAAGTATTAGGGGTTGATCCAAAGTCAGTTCAAATTAACAGAAAGTCTCCCTTTGCCATAAATCCTGATTGTTTGAGGTCCCTTCCAACTCTATTTTCCTATCATCCTATGAACTTCAATTCAGGGCCCCAGCTAGACTGAGATTTTTGGCTTAGAAAGGCAGAAGCCCTGTGCTAATAGTACACTATTCCAGGCTCAGGTTCTACATCCAAGTCTAGAGCTTCGATTTCTCCATCCAGGAGTTTGCCTGAGATGGTCTGGTGCACTTGCTTATTTTCGAATGATCTGATATCAACGGGGCATTTATTCCAGGATAAGAAAGGCATGCATGCATGCATATGTCCACACAGGAGCAACTGAATCCAGGGTGTTTACATGAGGGATGACTACTTCATGCAGGTGTGGTTAGGTGTATATTTTTGACAGCTGTGACATACTTATAGCAGTCACCAACTGAAGCTGGTCATCTTTTTTCATTTTTATTCCACTGAGGCACATTTTAAAATGACTTTCTTTCCATTGTAGAAACACAGTTCCCGTTTACCTCCTTAAACAAGTGACACTGGCTAAAATGAAATATTCATTGAAACGTTGTTGCTATGTCTATGCCTTCAATATTTAGTAATTTTTATTTTATAACATATTCTTCCAAAACTATATAACCTTTTAAAAATAACTTTTAAAATTAACATAACTCCAAAATGAAAGTGGTTTCAAAGTTTCAGGATGCCTCTGTTCAGCTTCCTGACTTGTTCTTTATTGTTTTATCCATCATGGTTTCTCTCTGAGCATGTGGCTGTGTGTGTGTGTGGGTGGGTGGGTGTGCCATGTGGCTGGGTGCTTGGGTGACATGTGGGTGTGATGGGTGGCTGTGTGTGTGCCATGTGGCTGGATGGGTGTGTGGTGTGTGTGTGGGTGTGCCGTGTGGTTGGGTGACATGGCTGGGTGTGTGTGTGGGGTGGGTGGGTAGCTGGTGTGTGGCTGGGGGGGTGCGGCATGTGGCTGTGTGTGTGTCGGTGGGTGTGTCAGGTGTGGGGGGGGCACACAGGGCTGGACACAGAGCAGGGGCAGAAGAGGGTTGCATGTGACCAGATGCAGAGTGGTGGCAGCACGGGGCAGTGGGTAGTGGCACTCCAGCCCTGCCACCCTCCCATCCTTCTTGATGGGCACTTTGCTAGTCATTAAATATTTTTAAAGAATTATATGAGTTGTTGCAAAGAGTTTGTAAGTGCAAAAGGGGCCCTCCCTGATGGCAATCCCCAATTCGGCTCCTAGGAGAGCCAAGCGAGGCTTATGCTACTGGGCACCCCAGGATGCCAACACTCGGGCATAGCATGCGGGTAGCACCATGTGCCAAGGTTAGACCTAGTTCAGTTTCTTGGTCATTATCTCCAGAATCAATGAAAACTCTTGTCTGGCAAATCACTTTATATTTAGTGAAGATGAAAACATTGGCAGTCAAAGAGAGATGGTGGCTGATCTTTTAATGAATCAGTGGCCTTCCAGGACCTCAGAGATCTTCAGGAACACTGGATAATATGCCAATTTGCACTTCTTTATCATGAATAGGGTAAGAGGTTGTAACAGGGACTCTTAACTGCCCGTTACAAGGGAAGGGGTGATACTGCTGAGGGACTTCTGACATTGCTTCCCCTCCACCCCTCGGCTTATTTGCAGAAGTCAGACATGGGGTATTGAGAAGGCCTACCAGCTGTGAACCTGTGAAGGAGTGGGGCTGCCCTTGCCCCTTGAGGTACAGATCGGGGTGAGGCGGGGGCAAACACTGGGAAGACCAGGGCACAGTAGGGTGAGATCCTGCCCAGTTAGATCAGTGATTCCCAATTATATAACCTTAGTCTCCCCCACCACAATATCTGTTCTGAATTTCTATCTTAGTGAATTTCTTCTGGGGTTCTGTGAAATTAAGAAGAGTTATGGAGAAGGCCTTGAGGCTTAAGAAGCTGAGAAGTACTGGACTAAACTCTGGTCCTTGGTGGGTGGCCAGAAACTCTTTCCCTCTTTGGGGAAAGGCTGCCAGAAGGAAGGGGTGCAGATACCCTCAGCATGAGGTTCCATTAGTTAGAGAAAGATTAAAAACCGGTTGGTGCCCAGTCTGGCCATGAGGAGAATGAAAAGAAAACGGCCCACTGTAGTCTCCCCATCCTGTCCTCCATGCAGCTCTGAATGCATCTGCTCTCTTTTGCAAGAGATAGGATGTGTCCTATGCTCCTAGGTGTCTGCTGTCTTGCCTCCCAGCTCCCTGTGACTTTGGGTAGCCCATCGCATTCTTGTTTAGGGATTATGGAGCTTTCTGCTGGCTGGATGTGAAACAGGGGGTCCATTCACCCTGCAGGATTTAGCCCTCAAAGCACAGTTTTTCTATGGAACAAGTGATTCTCATTATACAAGCAGAAAATATGAGGAAGGTTTTGGGCATCAAGCTTGTTTTGAACCATACAGAATAAAGTCATGATTGTGCTAAGTATAGTATGGCAATCCAGTAGATTGGCAGGGAGGTATATGTGACTGCTGGATTGCGGTATTAATGGCATGAACAGGTAGGTTTTGTATGGAAACCCTAGAACTAACTGGATTTGAGTAGGCCTACACCACAGACCACATCCTGGCTGCAGCTCCTTGAGGGACTAATGTTGAGCTAGTTGTTTCAGGTACTGCTTGTAGTGCAGGTGCAGCAGCCAGAAGTAGGTTGAGTGTGGATTAGCCACACAAGTAGTGCCCCAGAGTTAGGATTCAAGATCAATAATGTAAAGCCTTGGTTCCAGGTTCCCCTGTCCTCATCCCTGCCTTCTCTTAGCAGGAAGGTGATTATCTACCAGTCTCCTGTTTTCAAATTCAGGATGCAATTCCTTCAGTTTTCCTATCCTGGGATTTTATTCTTCTGCATATCCTTTCTTAATGACTAAAGGTACTGCCTGTGAGCTTCAGGAGGAGGAAAGATGCCATGCATCCAAGGCATCCAATGTTTACTTGATCTGACCCTGGGCTTTCTAATGGGCTTTCGGTTTTTTTCCATTGTGGCTTCAGTGAGAAATGTCTCTTGTATAATATCGCAGTCCTGGTTCCAGAATATCAACAGCAAGTAGAACGGTACATTTTAAAGCCAGCCGTTCCACTCCCCCCATGTTTTACAAGCTCAGAACTGTGGCTGGGAGAACGTTTCTGTTCATGGTTGTGTTGCAGGTGATGGGCAAAATTATTAGCTTGGCACTGGTTTTCTCACCCCTCGGGGGGGACACGCATTGCTGTCATTTCCTGAGGACTTTTGCAGGGTTTCTTTTTAATCAGGAGCATGGGAATGTGAAGAAATACTCTGCCCCTCACTTGGGTCAGCCTAGGTGACCCCTCCCTCTCTCTCCTTGCTTCCTATTGGTTCAGGCTGGTCAACCAGGTGACCTGGGCAGATACAATTTCTAGGGGGAGAGGGGAGCTTTCTTCTCCTTCTGGAGGGCATTTTGAAAAGCTGCAAGCAAATGCCCCAGGCTGCTGCGTGGTGATTTTTCTTTAAGTAAAAACCTGGAAACCTGCCAGGAGTTAGGAATTATGTCTAGGCTAGCTGCATCTTTAAAAGGATTACTGTGTCCAATCTCTGTAAGACTCAAGTGCTTACGTTTGCTCAAAGTGTATTCTGACTTCCTTGTTCTACAGTCCCTCCCCTGTCCCTGCCCCCTGATCAGTAAAGGTGTCAGGTTACAGTTTGCCTTGCTGTGCTACCATGGAGAGAGGGAACAAAGTCTTTTGCTGTCTGCTTGACCAGTGAAGTTTGTCTTTTTATTTCCCCCCAGTTCTACCTGAGGCTATCTTGGGATGCTTTGGTATGAAAGAAGCACCCAGAAATATTACTGTAGGCAAAGCACCTCCAAGGTTTGAGGGATATATGTGCCCTGGGATGCACAGAGACCTACCAGAGACCATTGCCTGGGTGGTGGCTGTGTTACCCCAGCCTTGCAGGTGTTCTCCAGGAAGTGGGATAACTGGCTGTAGGCTCCCTGAGGGAGATTCCTGAAGCAAGGTTATTGGGCCTGGCACAGTGAGGCGGGTGGCTCTGTGTATTAGTGGCCCCTACTGGGGCACCACAGGGAACATGCAGAATACCAAAGATTTCTGCCATAGAAGCCACTTCATTGACACTGGTGGTTTTACACAAGTTAATATTGGTATCAATAAGAGTCTCAGGTCCTACACAGTTCAAGCTGGTGAGCTGCAAAAATATGAGGTGGAAATGCTTAGCAATGGAAAGAATTTTACATAAGGACCTTTTTTTACCTTCATCAGACCACCAAGAACAAAATGGGCTTTGACAGTCTCTCTTGGCAGTGGGGGAGGGAGGACGGGAGTGAGGCTGGGACTAGGGAAGGGGTGCGAGGAGGGGTGTTGCTCCCAGGGATGCAGAAGGCAGCAAAGCAGAGGGAACAGAGGGGTCTCCACTCATTTCTGCTCCTGGGCTGTGCCATGCCCTGGTGCGGGCAGCTGGTGATGGCTGCTCCCGAGACTGCTGTAGCCGGGGCTGGGGTGAGTGCTGCGCCCTGCGCTGCCCGGGGCTCCGCTTGTTCACATTCACTCCAGCCCGTGCTGGAGGAGCTTTGGGAGCAACGGACACCAGTTGCCTGCACCACAGCACTGCGCAGCCCAGGAGCTGGGGTGAGCCCAGGCCCGGAGGGAAAGGCAGAGCATGGTGCAGCCTAGCGGCTGCAGGCAACTAGCACCAGCCGCTCCCAAGGCCATTGCAGCTGGGGCCTGGGTGAGTGGGGTCATGGCCCTCCCCCCGCCCACACTTACCTGCTTGGTTGGTGGTGGTGGTGGGGAGGGTATCTATGCTGATTGCATAAAAATGAATTTACCTTGCATATAACAAACCATGGGTCTAAATATGCTCATGGCATAAGAGCGAATTCGCATATAAAGAACTTGCATAAATTGAGGGAAAGCTGTAATTATCACATACTATATCTTGAAAGCAATTTTGCAGCACTTATTGTCTCAAAGACAGATTCCTGGAAATTTGATAAATCAGGGATGGGTCCAGGGGAGGATGTGGGGACAGAAGATTATTGGAAAGCCAAAACTGTCATGCCCTCTTCCCCCCCGCCACCAAAAAAAAAAAAAAAAAAATAGAAGCTTCATTTATTTTATTTACATAACCTTAATTCTGTGGAACGTGATTCATATCCTAAAGCAGAATGTCTGATGGCTGGGAAAGAACAGAGGTTGGCATGATCCTTGAAGCCCACATTTCTGTCATTTTCTGTGTAAATTGCAATGAGGGCCACAGCCTAACTCAGTTTTGGACTTTATGTAATTGTTTCCCCGAATGCTTCATTTTATAACCCAGAATGCTGTTGTTTTTCAAAGTGAGAAGCCTCAGGAGAGAAATCAAGCTGAGAAATAAAGAAGGCGTTAAAAGATTAGCAGTGGGAAAGGAAGCCTGTTCTTATGGTGAGGAAGAAAAATGACTTCTATGTCCTCCCAGACTAGATCTCTTCATCGTTTCTTGATGAGTTGTCTTCCAATTTAGTATCGTTGCTAAATTGCATTAATGTGCTGTTTACTCCCTCCTCTGGGTCATTAATGAAGGTGGTAAATCTTCCGTTTACTAATTAAAACTGACCTTGGTGGGGTAGTTTAGATAGATGCTACCAAGTGGGGAGCAAGAAGGGAGTTTCAGGAGCTGAAGTGTGGACAGCTGACTTTCTAGAAAGGCAGTGTAAAACAGAATAACTACTTCATAGAAAAGTGGCTATTGAACCCAAATTATGAGGACTGCTATTAGAAAACTGGGGCTGGGGGGAAGCCGTTGCAGGTTTTCTTTGTGGACTTGTGCAGCAGAGCTCGTCAGAATTTTTTTTTTTTAACCGCACTTTGTTTTATCAGAAGATGCAGGTTTGCTGGGCCCAAATCTTGCTTGAAACATTGTTGGCTATTATTATTATTATTATTATTTTCTGACTCCAAGGCAGAAAGTTCTTTTGGAAACCCAGCTGCATTCCTGGCAGTGTCCCAGGGCTGGGGACACCATGCTTCTGAAGCCCATGGGTTGTAAGAGTCGGTAACAGCCTGGTCTCTTTCAGTTCCACTGCAAGGAGCCTGGATGCCCTGCAAAACTCCACCAGGCACCAGCATCCTCACAGTTTTCAGGTGCTTTGATACAGAGCCTGGATGTGGGGACAGAAACCGAGACTCTGTGGTTCTGTGTCATTGCTCTGTGTCATGGTAAAATGGCTTTGATGCCAAAGACTCTGCCCTGCCCTCCCACCCCTTTGCCCTACTCAGAGGAATTGTTGCTTCCAGCAATTTCGTTTGTTGCTTTTCCCAGTGAAACTGACCAACACGCCAATTTCACTGAGCAGCTGCAGAGTCTGGAAAGCTCCTGATTTGTAGGGAACTTAATAAAATGTTTGATTTTGGTGTTATTTAAACCAAATTGACAACCCCCCCAAATTTCCTATTAACTGGAGGCCCTGATTTTTTTTTCCAGCCAACCCTGGGGTGCAGTCGACAAGTTACTTGATATTATTATGCCTCATTCAGCTCAGAAAAGGCAGATACGGGAGCTGTACTTCTTGGAAATACACAGGACTCGTTGCATTTATCCAGAGAAGTAGAATCAGCAGAGAAATATTTTGCCTGTTCTTACTGGAAATCAGGATACGGATCAGCCATTGGTGCAGCTATAGCTTGTGCACTGACAACCTCCTTCACTTACGGTTCTGGTCTTTATTACAAATAAAGTAAATCTGGTCTTTATTACACAGTGTGAGCTGGAGTTAGCATATATAGATACCAGCTGCTGCTAGTATAACAATCACATAGGCTGCTAACAGCAGGCAACTGCAGTACAAACCACACACTCAGCTTGGAAGCTGGCAAAAAGAAGCCTGGTTCTTCAAATTCAAGGCACAGATCTACCTGTTAGTTAATCTTTAAGCTTCGTTGTTACGTTCTGGCAGATTTAAGGAGCAAATTTGTCCCTTAGTCACTATGAATAAGGGTTTTTTTTGTGTTTTTGTATGTTTTGTTGCTCTAAGGTTGGTGTTATAAAACCCCAGTATTGGTATCAGCCAATAAAACCTCAGAGCCTCAGGCTTTAGTAACAGAGATCTCATTTCTAAAAATGTTCCTAAACAAACAGAAAACCCAAACTGCTGAGAGCTTCCCCACAGATTTCTGTTCTTCAGTGGGAGCAAGGTGGATGCTCTGAGTATGCCTACACTGCCTGTTGAGCAAGACTGACCCAGTGCTGGAATAAGGCTCACCCACATGCATCCAATACTGCAAATACCGTGGACTCGGTAGTTCAGAACATTCCTGAGTGCATGCTTGGGTGCAGGAGAAGCTGAACACAGTACCAGGCCGTGCACTCTGGGCCACTCTGAGGTGTGTCCTGCAAAATCACAGGCTTAATCACTTGTGGAGTGGGTGTGAGTGGCAAGTCCCAGATGTGCCTTTGGGTCTCTGAACTTCTAGTTATCCCTTTCTGAGGGAGTGTGGCAGCAAAGTGTAGCCCAGGTAGCTTGCACATATACTCCCCTTCTCCAACTGAAGGGGATTGTTAGCTGGCCGGTGTACTTTGGGGGGGAACGGCAGACAGCTCAGTTTCCCTCCGTCCCTATAGCACCAGGCCAGGACACTCGGGGGACTTAACTATATACACACGTATTTACATGAACTTACCACAAGGGAAAGGAACATGGATATAAACATATGTACAATATATGTATAAGATATCTAAACCAGTAACATAAACAATACCTTCTGGGTAAATGACATAAAACCTTTTACCAGTGCTCCAGATACGGGTAAGTCACAGGTAAGTATGTGATCTGAAACAGATAAACCCCAAAGAGAAACTCAATCCCAAGGGGAAACCCCAATGCCCTTGGGTCTTTCCCCAACCCCTACAAGGAAGCTGGTAAGTTCAGGGAGGCCCTCCCAGTGGGACCTCCACTTTCAGGAGCCCTTCACTAACCAGGGGGACTCCCCCTCCCCTGTGGGAATCCTCTTTTTTCTGCAACTCACGGCTCCTAGGCCTGGAGGGTGGCCCTTGTCCTCTGTGCCAAGCTGGTCTCTTGCCTGCAGTAGGCTTCAGGGGGAGTCGCTGTCCCCTGGAACAGGGATCTGCCATGCAGGGCTTCTGGGGCCTCTGGCGTGGCCCTGTCTGCTGGCTCAGTAGCCCGATCACCGTCTGGCTCTTTGGACTCAACATTTTGCTATGGGTCGGAGGCCTGGGCTGCCTTGTGCAGCACCAGGGTCGGTCTGCTCCCGGACCCTCCGTGCAGTGCCTCCTGCCCAGCTCCCAGCTTGGTTCTGGGGGTTGAGGACCTGAGATGCCCAAGTGCTCCAAAGGTCCTGCTCCATGCACCATGTCGCTGGTCCCACACCAGAGGTTGAAAACCCGAGCCACCTCACGCAGGTCCCAGGGTCTGGATGCCATGTGCCGTACTGCACACCGAGAGCCTAGCTGCTGGACCTGTCCATCATTCTCCACTGATGGAAGTCTTCAGGGGCACTTCTGAGCTACTGCTTCGCCCTGCTAAGCAGCTCTCCTCAGGACTTCTAAGCTCTGCTCTTCTCTCTTGTGTGTCCTGGATGCGTTCTCCCGCGTGCTGAGCATACAGCTCCTTTTCAATGCTCCAGGGCTCCACCCCTGAAGTCTTCCGGACCTGAGCACTGAGTGTTGCAGTCTTCAATCAGGTCCGGGAGTGGGGGTGGGGGCGGGGGGACTCCTTTGCCCCCCGCCTCAGGAAAGGAGCATGACTGAACTCCTCTTGCTATCTTCTGATTGGGGGATGAGCTCCACCAATCAAAACAGTAAGATTTCAAGCCTGGGACTCAACCCAAGCTCCAGAAGGCAAGCCTGCTACACAAGCAAAGGTCTTTCTTAACCACATGAACTTTACTTTACATGCATTTGAGTGTTACAGGTCTTTGAAAACAATGAAAGTCCTAATTCCACTGGGCCTGATCTCTAGTTCCTTCATATGTACCATGTCTGTCAGTATATCAAGCTGATCAGACTCTCTCCTGTCCTACTCATGTGGAGTGATGATTGGTTTCCTGCTCCTCTGCTCACTGCATTGTGCCTCCTCTTGGCATGCTTGCCCACACCCCTGTGTGGACTCTCATGTTGTAAAACCCCTGTCCATGGAGGCGAGCCTGAAATAGTCACTTAAGATTGATAACCTCAGACTGCCAAACTTAATAGCTTCAACAAAGTGTCAAGAGGCTTTCCCAGGAAGAACACCTTCTACAGTGCAGTCCAATGGGCTGCCCTCAGGCAGGTTTTGACATGTGTTCCATGCAGAACACAAAATAGAGATCACTATTTGATATGCATACATCCTATGCTGTCATAAGGCCGTTTTGGCGTGCTTTTACATTAGGACAAAAATTCTAGTTTTCTATCTCCTTGAGTGGCTTTCTCGAATCTATAGTTAGGGCTAGTCAAATGATACATAATAATTCGGCTTTATTGTGATTAGTAAGGCCATCATGTTTGGACAACCACATTCATAAGATCCCAATACATTTCATGATTTTTTTTGTACTGCCCAGAAAGGATCGTTTGCTTGAAAAATCATAACAAATGCATATTATCTGTCATTTGAAGATTTTAGTCATCCCATTCAGGACCATACACAAAAATATGTATAGGTAAACAATCAATATAATGCAATAGGAACAGATTAGGGACTATTTAGGAAAGTTGGATGTGTATAAGTCTATGGGGCTGGATGCAATGCACCCAAGGGTGCAGAGGGAGTTGGCTAATGGGATTGCAGAGCCGCTGGCCATTACCTTTGAAAACTTGTGGTGATTGGGAGAGGTCCCAGATGACTGGAAAAGCTCAAATATAGTGCCCGTCTTTAAGAATGGGATGAAGGAGGAGCGAGGAATTAACTGACTAGTCAGCCTCACATCAGTCCCTACAAAAATTATGGGGTAAGTCCTCAAGGAATCCATTTCTAAGCACTTGGAGAAGAAGGTGATTAGGAACAATCAGCATGAATTCACCAAGGGAAAATCATTCCTGGCCAGCTAGATTGCCTTCTATGACGAGATGGCTGGCTCTGTGGATGTGGGAAGACCAGTGAATGTTATCTACCTCAACTTTAGCAAGGTTTTTCATACTATCTCCCACAACATTTTTGCAAGCAAGCTAAGGAAGTACGGGTTGGATGAATAGACTGTAAGGTGGATAGAAAACTTGTTAGCTTGTTTGGGCTCAAAGGGTACTAATCAATGGATCAATGTCTAGTTAGCAGCTGGTATCAGGTGGAGTGCCCCAGGGGTCAGTCCTGGGGCTGGTTTTGTTCAGTATTTTGTTCATCAATAACCTGGAAGATGGGATGGAGAGCACTCTCAGCGAGTTTGCAAATGACAACAAGCTGAGGGAGTAGTAGATGCACTGGAGAGTAGGGATAGGATTCAGAGAGACCTTGGCAAATTGGAGGATTGAACCAAATGAAATCTTATGAAGTTCAGCAAAGACAAGTGCAAAGTACTGTATTTGGGATTGAACAATGCCAGGCACCAGTATAGGCTCGGGGATCGCTGGTTAAGCAGGAGCTCTGCAGAAAAGGGCCTGGGGGTTACAGTAGATTCCTACAAACTGAATATGAGACTAATCTACTGTGCAGTAAGGTGTCACTATATAACTGTGCAGTAAAACAGGCTAATACATGGTTTTCTACAACCTGTAAATACAGGCAGGAGATTAACTGCTCATTTAGCTACTGTGCAGTACTGCTTGTGTAGATGTTGACTGGGAACAAATTTGCTTCTCATCAGCCACATGAGCAGGGTGCCACAGGGGGCAGGGGAGTTCTGTCCCTAGTCCTTGCATTGCTTAGCTCCTGGTTTGCCTCAGAAGCTAATTAGTGCAGGGACGGGGCCACTCTCTGCTTCTTCCTCTCCTGGTACTGCGTGGCTTCCATCTCCCCACAGGAGCTGGGAGCCAAGCAGTGCTGGGACTGAGGAGATCTCTGCTTCCCCAATCAGCTAGGGGCTTGCTAGCATCTGTCTTGATTGTGGGGCAGCTGCCAATGAGACTCAGGCTGGTTGGGGATCCCCTGCCCAGCAGGGGGCTGGACAGGAGGTGACCCATTTGTGGAGCAGTTGCCAGTGAGCCTCCGGTTGGGTGGGGAGCCCTTCTGGGCAGTGGGCTTGCTGGTAGCTGTGTGCAGGGGTCTGGGAGAGCTCTGTCAGCTGCAGTAGTAGTTGTGTCCTGGCCCTGTGCACATCAGGACCCCTCCCAGTATGCACAGGGTCAGGAGACAGCTGCTGCTGCAGCTGGCAGAGCTCTCTTGGCTTGGTGTGCATTGGGACTAGCTGCCCCCCGCCAGCCCCTGGGCTAGCACCCTGGAGAAGCCTGGAGCATCCCCTGGTGGTTGCATAGGGTAGAGTGGGACAGAAGCAGCCTTGTACTGCGTGGCTCCTGTTGGGATCAGATTTGCTCCCAACAGGGTGTACATGTAAATGTGCTTATGGGGAAGGCTTACTGCACAGTATTTTACTGCACTGTAAGTCTATATTGCATTACTAGCATGTGTAGACATGCCCAGAGGAGATTTAATTGCAGTCTTCCATTACCTGAAGGGTGGGTTCAAAAGAGGATGAAGCTAAACTGTTCTTGGTGGTGGCAGAACAAGGAAAAATTGTCTCAAGCTGCAGCAAGGGAAGCTTTGGTTAGATATTAGGAAGAACTTTCTCCCAAGGAGGGTCGTAAAACACTGGAACAGGATCCCCAGAGAGATTATGTGATCTCCATCTTTGAAGATTTTTAAGACCCTGCTAGACAAAGCCTTAGCTGGGATGATATAGTTGGATGGTCCTGCTTTGAGCACGGGGCTGGATTAGATGACCCCCTGAGGTCCCTTTCAATCCTAATTTTCTGCGATTCTGTGAATAAGCAAATCTGACTGAAGAAGGATTCGTGAGCTAAAGAATGGATTCTGTTTGTTGGGTAACATATTCACAATGAATGATCTGACCATCCATTTAATATCTACCTGATTTCTTGACACATGGATAGTGTTAATAGATTTTGATTTGCCTTAGGAAATTGATTTCTTCTATTTGCATATGAAAGGGAGGAGGTGAATGCTTCCTCACTTGTTTCTGTTTGCATGTGATATTATGATGCTTCTTATTGTAAAGGATTGTGGCAGATTGACTATATTTGATAATTAAGGATGTGTTTCTATCAGTTATTGATACAGGTGGTTCTGGAGCATTTTGAAGGACTGTCTGTATCATTGGGAAAACTCCTCTGGCCTAGAAAAGGAGAGTTCCCCATTTATCTTTCCTGCCCCCATCTTTTCAAATTTTACTTGTGTTCTTTTCTGAGAAAGAAATGGGGACTGAAGCTTGTTGTAACTGGTAGCAAATTCTTGAAAGACACTTATCCCAAGGACATGTATACCAGGACAAAAAAGTATCTAATAAATAAATAATAATAGAAAAGCATTTTTTTGGCAAATTTAACCAGAGGATAATGTGGCAATAAAATAATATGATCAGTCTCTTATAAGTTCTCTGCCGTGATAGCTTGCTGTGTATTGACATGGAGTTTGTTGCCTGGGGTTTGCCTTGGTTTATTCAGTTGCAGATCCATCTGGCCAGCAAATTCCCTCACCCCTATCCATAAATCATTACAAAGATATTTTGTTATTCCAGGCACTGGTGCTCCGGTTTGTTGATTCTAGTTTCATTTGGGGCCGCAGCACGAGCAAAGCGAGTCATTGTTTGACTTATGCAGCATTTCTGAGAAGTTTTGGTAAACTGCTCGGAATCATTGCTGGCCATGACCTGTCCACTGGCAATGACCTTGCTATGGGATGGGTACTAACGACAAGCACAGTCTGATATAATGATCTATCACTAGAGGTTTGATTCTGTCTCATGATGAGATGGGTAGGTGTTATGTTATGTTTAGGAACTGACTTAATTTGCAGGGGCTGCCTCCCCTGATTTTTTGCAGGCCAAATGCGGGCTCAGGTAGTCATTTCATGGGCAGAGCGCGGCAGCACTCCACTTCCTCTGGCCAAGGGTCCCTGATGGCCCCCATCCCCCCTTGCCACGGATTGGCTTCAGGGGCTGTCCATCATGCAGTCTCACACCTCACCACTAATTGGCGGAGAGGAGCAGGGCCACATGATGGGCAGCCAATCAGTGGTGAGGGGCAGGGGTGGCAGCCATCTTGCTGGCAGCCCTTAGATCAGGCAGCTCCCCCCTTCCCTACCCCAGTGAATTGGTGCAGTGCTCGATATATTGTTTTTCTGTGGACTTCACAGATTCCATGGATTTCACAGGCTTTGTCAATATTTTGCAGGCAATGCTGGATTTTGTGGAAATGGTGAAATTTGAAAATTTTTAAATTCTGTAGGTCCCTAGTTAGGTTGGATCCTGAATTAAGGAGGGAATTTTTGGACCAACATCCTTGTCAGACTGTAATTTTTCCTTGCAGACCTCTGGGATTCAAGAGCTACCATTTCCCCCTTGTGCAGTCCATGCTTTTAACGCCAATCTGTTTTTCCCTCTCTCTAAATAGAATTAATAGAGTTATTCTTATTTTCCTTGTGGTATTGCTTAGGCGCTGTGCTATGAAGTGCAGGGCCATGCAATGAAGCAGCAGTCCCTGCGCCACCAAATTTGTAATATAAATATAAGGCAACAGATTAGGATGGTGGGTCTAAAAGCATCAAGTAGATTATTCTGAGTGCTGTGAGGAGCAGCAGTTACAACACTGTTTCAGCTACTTAACCAGCTTTTGTGCTGTGTCTAAGGAGGGCTAGGGTGTCCACACACTAGACTGGAGTTTCATCAAGACAGCTGTTGATTTGAAGAGAAAAACTGACTTGGAAAAACCCTTCCTTCTCCCTCCCCTCTTCTTCCAGTTCATTCTGATGCACAAATGTACTAGCTTTTCCTTGGATGCCATCCAGAAAAGGGCTGCTTGCTGTGTTAGACATTTCACCCAGGCTGTGAACTGGTCAGTGAAGTTATATTGTCTCCAGAGATGCAATAAGGAGGTGATGTTCAGTTTAGGATTCAGGAGAGGGCAAGGATCAGGGTTTGCAGAAGCATCAAAGTGGATTGAAGGTGTGCATGTCACGGAAATTACATCCCCCTAGGAATAAAATTAGGCCTTTGTGGGACAGTTCTTGAGTAGCGTGGCCAGCAAAGAGCTGTTTAGCATGAATGAGTTGTGGCAGGTGCCAGACAGATTTGTCACAGACTGGTATGATTTGTACTCTCCCGTGAAGGGGGAGAGGTTAATTAGTTTAGGAGGAGGTCTTTGGATGTGGCGGAGATGGAGAAGCCAACGATTGGCTGATGGCTTCCTGCTGACTGTATTGTGGGTCTGCACTCTGAGTGGCCTTGGAGCACTCCTGGGGGGATCAAATATGGAGCTAAACCTTTCAGCACACTTCTGATTCCCCACTTTAGCTCTGCTCCTATTCCCCAAGCCCTCTGGGTACTTGGACTCAAATTACAAGTTCTCCCAGAAGTGCTGTGAGCTGGGCAAAAGCCTAGCATTGCCGGAGCATCCTTCACAACACTGGGGGATTGGTGGCTTTCCCCATGCAATGTCTGTGCTGTCTGTCTTCCATTAGACCTGAATGCACTTTATTGTGTACTAACTCCATCCCAAAATGCTGCCCAGATTTCAGTAATCAGTCATTCCAGGAAGACACGAATTAGGAAGGGAGATCTGGTTGCAGAGAAGATTTACAAATGAATGAAGAAGGGGATGGATGGAAGAATTTTTTTTTCTATCCTAGCCTAGTATGCACATGGCTTCAGCTTTACCTGCAGGTCGTAGGCCAGAGGGAAAATATCCCATGTTGCAGGTATAATTGTGTGTGCTTGAGCTGGCTAATTTTATCTGTATTCCTATTTGTTTAATGGTAAATCACAGTAAATAAGGCTGACTCTGTTGTTATTTCAAGAGGCAGATCGTTCTATTATTTGGCTGGAAGGGAAGTTCCTTATTAATTAATATGAACAAAACTTTCCGGGCTCCTATGTGTCAAAGCTAAGGGGAGAGAGAGGGAGGGATGAAGGCAGGCAATTGTGAAGTGCAGAAAGGGCTTTTAACTGAGCCTGTCACATTTGGTTGGACTGGTAATTTGATTAATAATAAAACAATCAAAATCTGAAGTGCAAGGAGCATAAACAGCTCATTTTTCCTGGTATTAAGTCTGAAGCGGCCTTCCAGGAGTTTGAATCCATTGGTCTTGGTCTTCCCAGGGTGTGCCCTAGTGAACAGTTGTTCACTGAGCTCCTGATGCACTCTTCCAATATAGTGGTAAGCTGCTTTCAAGTCCCAAATCAACCTTCTTTTCTTTAGGCTAAAGAGGCCCAGGTCCCTCAGCCTGTCCTCATATGGCTTGCCTTGCAAGTCCCTGATCATACGGGTGGCCCTTCTCTGGACCCTCTCGAGGTGTTTCCATGTCTTTATTGAAGTGCAGAAGTCTGATGGAAGGTGTTCTGTCAAAGTAGCATTACTTTCAACAATATAAATAAGCCATAGTAAAATGTGGACTGCTCATGCCTTTAAATGCAGCCTGATGTTTAAGAATGAGGGCTAGTAAGAAGATGAGGGATTTCTTTTGAGGCATCAAATAGAGATGAAAGACTGAATGGGCATAACAGCCAGAGCAAAATGTGGTTTATGGGAAACTGCCCCAGTAGACTAAGGAGACATTATTGCAGAGCTGTATGTAGAGAGACATGATGCTGGCCAACCATATGCCTTTGAAGAATCAAGTCAAGAGGGCACTGTCTTGAATAAATCACTATTTATGGGGTTTACTTCTCTGGTTCTTCAGATGATCTCCTGCTTGGGCAGCTTTGGAAGTTGCTGGACTCCATGACATCATGGCCAGACCTTGGAGAAGCTAAGCCAGTGTCAGCAGAACTCGTCCCAAGTGCAGGAGGGTGAATGGAAGGAGAGGAGAGCAGTCCAGCTAGATGTTCTCCTAGGCTGGGGACCAGTCATCCAAAGCTGGAAGCCTGTTTCTTATCTGCAGCAGATGAATGAAATTAGTATCATTAAGACAGCAGCTTGTGTTGCTTTTCTATTCTCTGCTGAACTCTTGTGCACTCATGAAAAGAATGATTTTGAAAATCCTTGACCTGGAATCCAAGAATGGCTTGATATGTTTCTTTCCTCTTTCTTGCCTCAAGAAAGACTTTTGGTGCTAGCAAGTGACCATTTAAACACAAAGTTTCCCTCTGAACAACTTCACTGATGGTGAAAGAAATAAAAAGGAGCTTTCCAAAAGGAAAATTTGCTTTGAAAATGAGGATTTTCCGTGTTCTCGGGCTCTTCGCGTGCACCTTGAAAAATGTGTATTAGGTTTCTTGTGCAGTAGTTGCTACAGCAGCAAATTAGTCAGACCTCTTTTCACTAATCACAATGCACTTTTTAATGTTTTAATGGTGAAAGGAGGGTTCTTACTGACCTTCACACCCCTCTGCACATGAACTCAGGTTCTCAACAGAGGACGAACAAAGTTTGGGCATCATGAGCTTCAGTGCCAAACAAGTGCAAGTTCTTCAGCTTGTTCAAGAGTGGAATTTGGCATGCTTTTCCCCCTCATGGTTGAATGATTTGCTCGTGACCCATACTAACTTTTTTTTTCTGATTTGCTGCATCCCAGCTTTGCAGATTAGACTGGTTAGACTTTGATTAACCCCAGTTTTCAGAAACTTGAATCTGTGTGCACCGGAGGTCTATCAAGCTGCCCCCGCTTTATTCAGGAATGTAGATTCAGGATTGCCTGATTGATAGACTGCTATCAATGGCCAAGGCTGAACTACTTTTGTCTTTTCCATGGTAACTTAGTTAGCCACTGCACAGAAGGCATCTGTACTCTTGTCTTTCTGCCAGCCTTAGTATAGGATCCTTTTGAGCTATGTGTATCTGTGCATTGGTTCTCTTTGGGTGCTCTCTAAAACAGTATTGTGAAAGATGTGGCCCATGGGACAGATGTAGCTGGTGGGGCCATGTCATCCAGCTTCTGGGGCTTCTAAAGTGTCTAGAAATTTGGGGCAGGTCTTAGTGATCTCTGGTGTACAGTGCTTTCATTGGGTGGAAGAATGAGCAATGGGTGCATTCATCTGCAGCTCAGGGCCTTGTTGCACATTGCACTTTAAGCTTCTTGAATGTTGATTGGTTTTAGTTTTAGTTTGGGGTTATACATTTCTTTTCTGACTGCCCCCCCCCTCACAACTGGGACTTGCCACTCGAGGGCTGGTGAGCAGGGGCCTGACTAGGAGCTACAGCTGTGAGTTGTCCAGGCAGAACAGGAAGGTGGGGCAAAGGGACACTGCATCCTGGGATGCTGGAGGACTGAAACTTGGTCTGCTTATCTCTGGGGGGTGGCCAGCACATTCACGGAACGTGAGCTGGGTAACACGGATCAGTGAGAAACCTGCCCTAGAAGCTGCAAACTGTTCTAGCGTAACTTTAACCCACCTAAAAGGTGCTTAAAACTAGTTTTACACGTCTTAATGTAGGGATATGCCAGGGGGTAAGAGCTCCCTGAGCCTCCTAAAATTAATGTGTAACGAAGCCTTCAGTTAATGTTGCTATTGCACATCCCCAGTGCCAGAAGTGAGTCTGGATCCAGCCTGTGAATGGCCCTGTGGTCCCAGCGGACAAAGGGAGTTAGACACCCCTTCTTTATGGCATGGAGGGTCAGTGCCAAAAGTTCCTTCAACACTTGCCTGTGGACTGAGATATACCTGATCTGCTAGCCAGTATCTGAGACGGCTCAGTGCATCAGGAACGCCGTCACTGGGGACAACGACAAGTTTCAGTTGGAGACATGTCATCACTCATAGGATCGAGCGTATGAGAGCTGCTCATTGTTCTTCCAACTAGGGCCAGCCCAAAGGGGGACTTGCACAGACAAAATGTCACTTGCGGGATTTTTTTTTTTAAAAGGCAGCCCAGAGCTGTGAGCATCTTTAATGCAGCTCTTACACAGCCTGAGCTTACCTGCATCAGCAAGGAGTATGAACTTGCCACATGCGCTGCAGGACTGTGAAGCATCAGACTGCAGAGACTCTCTTGCATGCGGCGGCAGGTCTACAGTTGTATGATGAGCAACTGCAGTGACTGAGATGCAGAATACAGCCTGGCTACATGACAGCAGCATCAGTGCGGGTTCAACTGTGCTGACTACAGTTGAGTCAGGCCTGCAAACTGCCACAATCTCACCAAATTACACCAGAAATTGGAGTCCGACAATTCAGCCATAGTTCCTACCAGAACTCCAATGCTGTGCTGTAGCCAGAAGTGGAAGGAGGTTAAGACTTGTGAGGATTTTTTCACACTTTGGCCATTCTGATAAAATGGAGTAACAATTATTAAAGGGTCTATGAGACATAAGTGAGCAGTTCTGCTTCTGTCCAAGAGAAGGCAGTGGCGTGTGGACCGTTCGGTTCATTCCACTACAGGGATGGGAGCTTGGCTTGGGTTGGCAGCTTGGCTTTGAAGATACCATTAATATAAAGAGAAACTTTTAAAAGTTGTTTTAGATGAAGAGGAGGATGGGAGACAGCAAATAAATATTGATGAAAAATTAAACTGAGTATATATCACTGCATTCATTAGTCTTCTCATGAGTTCCTGTGATGCTTTATGCATTTAAAATGAGCTGGTTTACCAGAGGCCAGGTTAATTTATACCACCTGGAAATTCACATATATATATATATATATATTTAAGGTGTTTCTGGAAGCAGAAGGTATTCATCTGAGTGTATGATTTGCTCTGCAAATCTTCATTTTAAATTGAAGAATGTCTCATAAATAATGATTAGCAGCCTCCAGAACATTAGGCCAAACAGAAAGAGGGGTAAAAAAATCTAAACGGCAAAAAATATATACTTGCAGAGAGAGAGAAAGAGAGAGATGGAGAGACAGAGTGGGACTAAAGAGTGCATTGAGATACTTTTTTTGTACTGTTTCCATGCGATATGAAATAGAGAAGTGTTTCATTCAGGTGCCTTTTGGTCAATATTGGTATCGTATTTGTTGGTTGATACTGTTATAAAGCACTCTAGTCACTTACGCAAAGGTTGAGAATAAGGCACTTTTTTATCCTAATCCCAGAATTCCTGAATCCTTCTGGGAACTTAGGCAAATCATTTAACTAGCTCCAAATTTTGCTGCTTTTTAGCAAAGTGTGTGGTTGTGCATAAGTTGTGAGATGTCCTTGCTAGAGTCAATACACTTTGTTGGGTGGGTTGTAGGCAACCTTCATGCTTTAGCATGGTCTGAGCTATTTCTTTAGCAATGGGTATTAGAAGAGAATCACTCATCCAACTGCAGGTATTAGGGACATGTAGGGAGGCACAACAGGGTAGCTGAAGCCAAGACTTGGAGCATGCTGAAATTTTTGTCTTCTCAGGGATGACAGTATCTTTCCAGTCGGTGGAAATATGTTGATGAGACTCTGTGCAGAAGGCTGGTTATGTTTCACAGAGAGGTGGACGATGATTGAATGCACAGTTCCTGGTCCATTTTGAATGAGAAGCTGCAGACAGTGATGCTGATGGCATAGACTAGAAGGAACCAGATAGCTGATTTGTGTGATTACAGATGTCTTCTGTTAAACAAGAACGTGCTAATTAGGGGATTAGTTAGCCTGACAGTAACATGAAAAGGGGTGGGGCTTACGTTTATTGAGCCTGTAGCCTGGCTTTACTCAGCACAATACCAATCCATTTAATAATAAAGAAGCACAACAACAATGGCAGGGTAATCAACAAATACCTTAAACAACAATGCTAATAACAATGCTGAACCCCGATACAACAGTGCAGATGACAAACAACAATACTGATGCCAAGGCTCGAGGGTGCTAAAGATCAATCGGAGCTCTCACCAGCAGCTCACACACTGTGGACAGCACTGCTCATACACATTTAGTGGCGCACAACTGTGCATGCACACACGGGGAAAGAGGGGCTATTGCCCGCCCCGGCTCTCACCCACTCTTACCAGATTCATACAAGGAGTGGGCATGTGTGTAGATGTGGGTGGATGAGTGTGGAGGGTTTGTGGCAAGTGTGGGTGGGTAGGTATGGGTTTTGTGGGGGGATGTGGGGTGTGTGGAGGAGGAGGGTGGCTGGGGGGGAGTGTGGGTGCATGTGCCTATAGCAGTGAGTGGGGCATCCCCCCAGAGATGCACAGGTGTGTGTGTGGGTCTAGTATTTGTGGGGTGCGTAAGTGTGTGTGGGGGAGGGTGTGGTTCTGGGGGAGGGTATGTGGGGTGTGCATAGGATCTCCGCACATGCTCCCCTGAGCCAGTCAGTACCTGCTCCACAACAGCGTGGAGCCCACGCACCCTATGGCGCCTTCCCACCTCCACCAGCAGCGCACAGCCCCAGCACGCCCCATGCCCAGTCTGCACCACCCAGCCATGGCTTGCCCTGCCGCCCCTGGGCATGCAGCAGTCACAAGATGGCAACTAGAGGGAGGGGTGCTTGTCAAGGGGCAGGGCTACCCTTGTGGCCCTCAACAGCTCACCAACATTTGTTAAGCGGCCCTCCAGCCAAAATAATTGCCTGGCTCTGATACAGAAGTAGCTATGCAAGGAGTGCTGTGTGAAAGCAGCAGTGCGAAGCCCAGGAATCTGACACATGCACTGATTTTCTAGGAGATACTGAGAAGAACTCTGCTGCCTAAAGCAGGTGGGTTTTGGAGATGACCAGGCTCAGCTGCAGGAAAATGAAGCAGTACTCCAGTCCTGGCTTGTTATTAAAGAAGATTAAAGGAGCTGAGACGAGTTTATAGGGGGTTCAGGTCACAGAATGGGGAGTTTTGGCTGCCCAGTAAGGAGGTGTGATGGGTGAAGTTATGTGTGCAGTCTCCAGCAGAGGTGTGGGAAGCTGGCCGTATTCCGTTTGGATTTGGATTTGATTCAGCCAAATCCAAATCTGAAGATTTGATGATGATTCAGAAAATCAGTGATTTGGACATTAGACACAACTTTAAAAGTTTTTTCTACATACCTTGAGGTAGCAGGTGTGGCTGAGTCAAGGAGGGTATGGGGGCCCCACCTCAGCGTGCTCCCTTGTGGACTCTGATGTTGACCAGAAGCACTTCTGGGTCTGCTGCCGAGTGCACTGGTGAGCCCCCCATGCTCCTGTGGAACGCTCCATGTACCCCAGCATTGCAGCATTCATGAGCCTCTGCTACCTAGAGGTAAGTACAACAAACATTTAGAGCTGTGTCTATGTCTGAATCTCTGAAGCTTTCCAAATTGATTCGGAGGGTTCCGATTCGATTTGGAGAGATTAAAGTGTCCTTTGATTAGATTTGGAATTGGAGATTTGGTCACTGAATCGGACTGAATGGAGGTTGTTTGTTATTCCCCAAGTTTCCAGGCTGTTTTGGTTGCCACATGAGGCCAAGAAGGAATTTTTTCCCCCTTCCTATTGCTACAGATATTAGGGTTTTTGTTTTTTTTTCATTTCCCTCAGAAGCACTGAATGTTGGCAACAGCCAATGTTGGGGATTTAAGCTGGTATGTGCCAGTGTTCCTGCTGGGACTAAAACCTGGAGCTTCCTGATTAGAGTGTCTTGCCTCCGCACTCAGAGTTAGACTGATCCCCACATTTGGGATTGGGAACTAATGACTAATGGTTAGATTGGTAGAATCTGAGTTGTTTTGCCTTCCTTTGGAGTCAGGGGCATGGGCCTTTCCCTTGGATCTCCTGAGTATATTTTAAGGAACTTTGCAACAGGAGGACACTCACTGCTGTTCTCCCTCTGCTTTATCTGTGGCTGGTTAGGATGCTGTGCCTTGTAGCAGTGTGACAAGGTTGATGGTGTAGTTTTAATAATGGGTCAGATGAGGACTTGTGTTTGGACAGGGGTGATCCTGCCTCGGGCAGGAGTGTGGGCTGGGCGACCTACAGAGGTCCCTTTGAGCCCTACTGCTGCATGATCCTACAACTGTGCTCCATTCAGAGCATCCATGTAACTTCGCTGAGGTCCCCTCAACGTCTGGTGATGGTAGATATCTCAGCTGAGGAAAAAGTGTTTTCCTTTCCACTTTCACTTGTATCGTTCCCTGTTGTCAAATTGGTCCCCAGATCTCTTCGTAACCCTGTCTGAGTCAATGACTTTAGTCCTCACTTTACTGTCTTCACCTTGAGATGGAAGACAAGTTGGTGCAGTGCTGGAGCTAGTTCTCTGCATTAGTATTGGAATGAGTTTTCTGGCACTTGCTTCTGGTGCCTGATTGCTTCTCTGCACTTCCCTAATGGCGTATTCAGACTAGTGCATTTCATGATATCTGTCTGACATCAGCTGTGCGGGGCAATCTATTAAAAAAGTTGCATGGAACATGCCTCGTGCTTCTGTTTTCTCAGGCTTGTTAATTTTTATTTTCCTGAACACAAACAGTAATCGCACAGTTTCAGTCTGAATCGCCTATTGGAAACTAGGAGGAAAAAAGCCATGAAAATATAAATTTAAATTCGTCTCCATGAGCAGTGCAGTATGAAATCTGGTGCTGGATTAAGGCAACCAGGCCAGAGCGCTGTTGTACTCCTGCAATTCCCAACTTGTTGGAATAACCCATTGCCGACCAATCGCTAACACAACATAGAACAGCTAGAAGTCGTTCCAACTTGTTTCTCATAACTGATCTAATATTTACTCGCCCTCATCCCAAAAGCTGCACCTAGACTCAGAAATGGCTGTCCCTGAAATCTGCCCTTTAATGTATTTTTGTCTTGTTTCCAGCATTTGTTTTTTCCATCGTTTAAAAACAATCTTATAATGTGCACGCTATTACAAAAGGCAGAGGGTCAGATATCCCGGCAGTGACTCTTTGGGTGTATTGAGGAGCTACAGTGCCTTGTCCATCACTAGGTCCTACTGCATAACTGTATACAAAATGTTCAACCTTTGGCCTAAATTTTTAGTTTTAATGTTATAGAGAGAATCATACAAATGTACGTACGTATGAGACCTTTAGGGTTGTCTAGTCCAACTCTGCCCTGTTCCCTCCCCAAGAAGTCAACGTCTCAGTGAGAGAGAATCTCAGACTGCTAGATCGAGACATAAGAAATTCCCATTTATACAAACCCCATCTTGAGAAACATGTATCACTTAGTTCCAGAGGCATAAAAGTAACAGGTGATCAAATAGTAGTTCTCAAACCAAAACTTATTGTATTCAGTGCTGGTTTGGTTCACAAATAATTTCCAAACTTTTCCTGGCTCCTCTGAATATCTTTGTAATTTATAAGCTTTTGCCAAAAAGATTGAATTTGTTCTAGGGCACATGGCATGGTTTCTGCTTCCTGACTGGCTAATTTTAATTGAATGCTAATGACTAGCAGGCTTGCAGTGCACTTCTGTTAAGTAACTGAGATTCAGAAATATTTTGTCAACACTGAGCAGTTACCTTATTCACAAGTAGGCACAAACTCTGAAAAATCTGACCTGTTGAATAGCAGTGATTTAGAGTCAAGTATTCAGAAATATATTCATGAATCTGTTACTTAATTATTCAAGCAGTTGTAGTAAAATATTTATAAATTCAAGTATTCCCAAAACTAGAAATAGCCTCCATATGACTAATGCCAGACACTTCTTCAAACAATAGAATTCTGTTCCATCTTCATATTATGGATATGTTATAATACCAATAGTTTTCATTGCAGTAATATTGGATGTCACAGACATGTATGATGTTTAAAAGAAAAGACGGTAAAAAAAGCCCCTCAGTCCTATAAATACTTGTGTGTATATCTTTACTCAAGTGACTAATACCAGGCATGTATGTAATTACTGGCTAGATCACTTCCTACTTTCATATGCAGGCTTTCATAAACTATCAATTGAGTAATTTGAGTATATAAACTTAAATGAAGCTTGGCACTATTTCCTTAATTTTAAAAATTCATTTTGAGTTGCTGGAAAAACTTCTAATGAGCTTTTCCCCCAAGCCTACTGACTTCCAGCCTAACTCTCCTTTTAATAGTATCTCTTTCTAGGTTTGTGAGACTTCCTGAGTTGCTAATTTTTAATGGCTTGTCAAGGTAGTGATACAATTTACGTGTTTCATCAATAAATCCTGTGAATGTGTTTGATGCTATTATTCCTAGGCAATGCAATGCTGGAACTCAAAATCCCAATTCTTCTCTAAAGTGTCTTTGAATGATCCTTTTTCAGAAGGCTTTGACATGTAAACAAGTGTTGGTTTTTGGGCTTTTTTTGACCCAATGACCCTAAAAATGTCCTTGTGTTACATTACTTTTGAAGAAAAATCTGAAAAGATGCACTGTTATAGGTAAAAGAAAAAAGGGTGTATTGGTTGTTTTTTAGGGAGAAAAATTAAAGGTATAACAAGGCTAAACAGCTAGGATCAAGGAGCAGTACGTTTTGAAACCAGTTGTAATGAGGTTGTAGGGAAAAGATGTTGCTTGATGAGCATAGGAAGCTAGGAGGGAGAGTCACACAGGTGAAGTAACCGGACCAAATCCGAAGGAGAGACTTGGCATGTCACTTTAATGCAATTGGATGACTTATAAATATCCCCTAATCTACTCTCAGAAAAATAAGTGAACTACCATTTTTAAATTTTTTTTGGACATGATTAGCTTCCTATCAGATTCCTGCCATTAAACTTAAATGGTCTTTCAGGCTAATCTCCAGCTGCAAAATGATCAAGGCAAGTACCTGAACGCTTTTAGCTACACTTTTACAACAGTCCTCTATTTGTTCCGCTTTGTGGTTTTTGCAAGTAAAGTACAGTGTCAGCACCATTTAAGGACACTAGTTTGAAGTTATGTGCCTTGCATTATCTTCAGTGGCAGCATATATAGTAAATATAAGTATAAAATCAAAAGGGTAAGTGGGAGGTTTTGATTTATGAGGATTTTTCTGAAGAAGTCAGATTTTATCTTAGGAAGGAGTGGTTTGGAAATATTGCAGATTCTTTCAATATCCTTTTCTTCACAGCATTATGTTCACAGCATGATGTATCCAAAGTGTGTGTGTGTGTATAAACCTTTCAACCTAAAGGAGCTCCAAGCCCTTTATAAACTACATCTCTCTCATTTTGTCTGTGTATTTAGAAGTAATGTCACAAACTGTGGTCACCTATGGGGAGGAGTGTAGCATCCATTTAACTGTTCACAGTAATGCAGCAATTTAAGGACAGGAAGTAAAGATAAATTCCATGTTAACTTAAAAGTATAGAGCTAGGTAAAATGTGGTTCTTTACTCACATCTGTCTTAGACACTAGGGGCTCCTATACACATGCAGGGAGTCTGTTTCGATGCACTGTAATTACAGTGCATCGGAGCAGACTCGATTAATCTTAATTAATTACCCTGCTCCAGCAGTCTCTGAGACCTGTGATAACTAGAAGCACTTAGAAAATCACGTGTATCAGCATTCCTGCACTGAAAAGTGGCGGCGTGGTGCTTTAAACTAAAGCTCATTTGACCAGCACCCTGCCACCATTTTTCAGCACAGGCATGCTGATACACGTAATGTTCTGGGAGCTGTTAATTATCTCAGCTCTTAGATCGGAAGAGCGTAAAGTGCCCCCCTCCCCCGGCCTTCCGGATCATGTCTATAAATGCCCTAGGGTACACTTGACCAGCACCCTGCCACCATTTTTCAGCACAGGCATGCTGATACACGTAATGTTCTGGGAGCTGTTAATTATCTCAGCTCTTGGAGCTTCGTTAATTAAAGTGCCCCCCTCCCCCGGCCTTCCGGATCATGTCTATAAATGCCCTAGGGTACACTTGTGAAAACACTCATGGGATTTTTAACAAGTAATCCTGCCCTTGATTTAAGCCTCATTCAAAATATGGCACCTCCCTTTACTATGGGGAGGGAGGTGTGGTTTAATTAGAGCAGTTCCCAGACAGCTGTTCTAATTAAAACATCTCACTGTCACATGTATTAAGCCCCCAAGCATTTAAAAATGGCCATGGGACACTTTAACTAAAGCTCATTTGACAAGCTTTTTTAAACCTGCAGGGCAGGTCCAGTCAAGTGCGCACGTGTGGTATGAGGTGCCGCAGATCTGTCTGTGTTGCCGCACACACCACACATGGAAGCATTCCCCACACTGCTAATTTGCAGCATGGGGGCTCTTTTTGGCACCAGGAGATCCCAGTGTCAAAAACTCACCGCAGGAAGAAAAGTGAGGTGGTGCACGTGGTGGCAGCACACATCTCCCAAAACTGGAGCCTGGGCAGCTAGAGCCATGCTTCAGCTGCCGGCCAGGCTCTCTGGTGCTGGATCATTGCTGCTGGAGCTCTGGGAAGGCCCCAGGACCCTAGGTAAGGCTGCTGGGGTCAGCTCAGGTGCTCACCTCAGTCTCTCCCACCCCACCCAGGGCGACTTGCTGCATGCCCGAATGTGTGTGCATGGGCATTCCCCAGGGACAAGTAGCAGCAGCACATATTGTGCTCCTGCTATTTTTCCCTGGGGAAATGCAAATGCATGCTCATTTGGATGTGCCCACAGGGGCCTATACATGAGACACGGCAGTGATGCTAGAGCATTCCAAGTAGAAGATTGGATTAGAAGATAAATTAATCAAGTCTTCTCCAATGTGTTCTAATTAGAACACATCAAAGCATGTCTATAGGCACCCTGAACAGCATTTCCTGCAGCACTTAATTTTCCTTGGAGATTTCCTATTCAGTTAAGTGTCCTGGATCAAGCTGCCCTACATCTTTGAAAAAATTAAGTCTTTGAAAAAATTATCAAGGCTCACATTTGTGAGAGCCCGGGAGGGCAAGTTATGCTGAGGGGAAACCAGCATGGGTTCATGGCAGGCAGATCGTGCCTGACCAATCTAGTCTCTTTTTATGACCAGGTTACAAAACGCCTCAACGCAGGAGGAGGGGTGGATGTCGTATACTTGGACTTCAGGAAGGCCTTTGATACGGT
>NW_017728886.1:263500843-263512589 GCF_001723895.1 Crocodylus porosus | reverse complement strand
CTCTTTCCTGCTTATGCAGGGGGTCGGACTCAATGATCTATTGAGGTCCCTTCCGACCCTAGCATCTATGAATCTATGAATCTGAATTTCCATGAGATGGGAGGCTAATTTTAAATGTATATCTGTCCAGAAGTGTTCAGGTGTGAAGGGCCCAGTCAACTTCAGTACATCTGGCCTGTATTCAGGAGATATTTTAATTCCATATCTGTAACTTTTGACAATGCTGTTTTTCCTTGGTTCTGGTCTGCCCCAGTGCTTGGAATTAAATTCACACCACAGCTTTTTGGTTCCACCTTCTCTCAGCAAAGAATTGGGAACAACATAGACTTACACCCCTGAACTACTTTCCTTCTTACCCTTTTCCTTGCTGTCTGCACTGGGTGGAAACGTTACACAGAGAGCAACCTGAACTTGATTTGTCAGACAATGTCCTGAGTATTTATGCACTCAATTCCCCTGCTTGTTTCGAGGATATCTTAGGCAGCACATTAAGAAGTAAAGGTTAGTGAATCTTAATGAACCTTGGATGATCCACTGGAATCTGAGCGAGGACTGACTGATTTATTAAGGGGAGGGTACAGGAGACAAAGCATCTTCCTTCTGGCCAACAGTTTGAATCTAGTGTGCATTTAGTAATAACTATTATTGCCATTGGATGGCTGGTCAGCACTCTGTGTTAAGTGACTATGATTATGCATTTCCCATGGGACAAGTTTCCAGTGAGCAGTAAAAAAGGCATTTCCACAACTGTGTAATGTAATGGCCTGCATTGTTTCCCATCACAGAAAAGAAGGAAAAAAGGGAAAAGGCCCTTTAAAAGGGATGGTCCCAACTGAGAGGCCTGTATATTGCAGGGAAATAAGAGAGAAGCCCCAGCAGGAAAGGGCAGAAACTCTTGCAAGGGGAAGGCTGGAGCCGGGATGTAGGCATGGTGTGGCAAAGGGTTGGAGTAAGGCAAAATTGAATTAAGACCAAGTAGGCCAAAAAGAAGGCTGGGAACAAGAAAATCTGGTCAAGGATCAAAAATACATTAATAGAGTCATAGACGCTAGGGTCATAAGGACCCTCAAAGGATCAAGTCAAGGTGCTGGGATCATGTGACCCCAGCTAGGTGCTTGTCCAGTTTCCTCTTGAAGACCCCCAGGGTAGTGGAGAGCACCACCTCACTTGGAAACCCATTCCAGATTCTGGTGACCCTAAGCTTGAAGAAGTTCTTTCTGATGCCCAACCTAAATCTGCTCTCCATCAGTCTGTGGCTGTTGTTTCTGGTTATCTTAAGGGGTGCTCTGGTAAACAGAGCATCTCCTGTTCCCTGCTGCCCACTGATGAATTCGTATATACTGCCACAAGATCCCCCCTCAGCCTTCTTTTGTGGAGGCTGAAAAGGTCCAGGTCCCTCAGTCTTTCCTTATAAGGTCTTCCCTCCAGGCCTCTAACCATATGAGTGGCCCTCCTTTGGACCTTCTCAAGGTTGTCCACATTCTTTTTGAATTTTGGTGCCTGGAATTGGACACAGTACTCTAGCTGCAGCCTGACCAGTGCCACATAGAGGGGGAGCATCACCTCCCTGGACCTGTTCGTGATGTACCTACTAATGCATGACAAATTGTGGTTACCTCTGCTAATTACTTCATCACATTGATGTCTCATGTTCATCTTGGAGTCGACAACAACTCCGAGATCTCTTTCTACTGCTGTGCTACTGAGAAGGTCATCCCCTAGCCTATAGGTGTGCTGGTGATTCCCTCTGCCTAGGCACTGTCTTTGTTGAACTCCATCCTATTGTTCTCTTCCCACTTCTCTAACCTGTCCAGGTTTCCACCTGGATTGGGTTTCTTCCCATTAGTATGTTTGCTTTGCTCCATAGTTTGGTGTCATCTTCACATTTGGAAAGAGTGCTTTCCATGTCCTCATCCAGGTCGCTGATGAAGATGTTGAGCAGCATTGGCCCAAAGACTGAGCCTTAGGGGACCCCACTGACCACATTTTTTGAGGTCGATACCGATGCATCCACCACCACTCTCTGGGTAAGACCCTTATGCCAGTTTGCCACCCACATGACTGTGTTAGTCGTCTATGGCACCAAATGGACCAGCAGACTCAGTAGGGGTATCTGCTTTGAGAGGACCAGTGATAAAGAAAGGACATTATAGGAGATGGGTTAGCTGGTAAGAAGCCAGGGGAAGCTACATGCTAGATCCAGAGGAGACTTGGCTGTGAGGGGAGATGTATCCTTGTGAGCACTCTCACAGTGACCCCCTCATTGAATTAACATCAAGGTATGGTGGGTGAGAGAGATGGACACACACAATTTATCTGGGGACCATAACTGCTGCACCTCAGCTGAAAAAGGAGGTGGTGTGGGGTCAACAAGTAGGTTCAGCAGCAAAGCTAAAGCCTGGAAAGATGATGAGGCTGAATGCAATTACTGTCAAAGATAATCTTTGTCAGGCCTGTAGCTGAAGTCTGCATTACTTTTGTCTGTCCTCTGGGTAAATCATCTCAATTCAGTTGAACCAGTGCTTTCCACTCACACTCTTGCCTTTTTTTTTTTTTTAAAAGTACCTCCTAGGCTCTTGTCTATATACCAAGTAGACCGTAAAACTTCAGGGTCTTCTTCAGAATGCCAGCACAAAGAGGATATGTCTTCTTATTAGGAAAATAGATAGTCTTGTTAAATCAAGGGTTGCTTTTAAAAAAAAAAAAAAATCAGGACTGTAGTTCAGTTCCCTTTCATTGACTGACTCAGATGACAGGGCATATAGCTATTATATAATTTCATGGCATAATGATGTTTCAGAAAGGTTTGGGTATGTTGTTTGCTGTTTTTTCACACTCTGTTCAAGCAGCTGCAACCAGATAAATACAACTTAAAACAGGTTGCTGAACTTCATGGGCTGTTCCAAGCAATGACTTGGATCAGACTGAGCAAACAATATTACGCCTCATGAGACAACAAGTGCTGCAGCTTCAGACAGTATTGGTTAAATTAGCCAGACCCTTGTCTGTCTATCTACAAAATTTAGTAAGACCAATCCTCTACTCAAGTTTTCCATTACACCACTCATGGGGTTTGCTTAGCTTTTGGTCCATGTTGCATGTATTGATCCTTACTTACGGTATAAGCCCATTAGTGTGGAGTGCAGGAGGTTGAATGTATTTTCATGGTAAATATGATATTTTATATCTCTGATGGCTAGGAATATGGAGGGGGACTTTGAGAGCAATTAATTTTTAAGCCTGTGGCTACAGCCAAGATGTATATTTTTTTTTAACTTGTAATAATTACATCTCAGAAAAAATGAAAAACGAATCCCTTGGCTTTTCAGAAAGGGAGGAGGAAGACAACACAAACTATTCCCTGCATCTAACAGAATAGGTGCTGGTTGAGCAGTGCTGTTCAATTATTTGTCTTTTGTTGGGCCTCATTCTCCATTTCTTATCTGACCTATTGTCTGAAATGGTCAACTCAAAGCAAGGATCTTGACTTCTTTGTCACTGAGATGCCATGCACATTTGGATTAAATAATAACTATAAAGAATCGGCCTGATTTTTCTTTTCACTTGCCTCTTTCATGGAGGTTTGCAACCCTGAAGGGGGCTCAGTCATTCCATTGTAACAAATGGTACAGAATTCTTTCTTCAAGGTAATCAAAACACTTTACAGTCCTTAATTAGATCTCTATTGTTGTGCATACATATAGATAAGGGAATGGAAACGTACACTAAGCAGAACAGATGCAGCGTGTATGTGTGTGTGTGTGTGTGTTCATTTGCAGTATGAATCTGTATGACCAGGGCAACTGGAAATGTCAGTGAAGTCATAGGTACAAGTGGCTATCTACACAAATCGTAAACTGTGATTGTGCGAGCATGAAATAGGCATATAAATATGTCCACAGTGATGTAAGTCTGGCTGTGAATGCCCTGCCCAGCTTCCAATATTGACTCTGTGGCAGATTCGGAGGCAAAAACCTCGGTGTTCTGGCATCGAGTCCTTTGCTCCATGCCATTTTCACATAGTCATCCTGGACAGCATTTTGTGAAGTTATGCATTTTTAAATGAATGAAAAGGATTACTAAAGTCCCGAGAATATTTGATCCACTCAATAAGGATGGGAATGTGAGAAACAAGTTAAAATGTAGATATGACCCAAATTTCTCCTGATAAAAACAGTTCAGATGTATGATATTGTTATTTATTTAAAAATATGCAGCAGTGGGAAAATACTAGACGTTTAAGGGCCAAGTAAAATGATTCAGGGCTCGCTTGTTTCTTTCCATCAAAAAAATCGAAAGAAGGCTGAATTGGGAATAAAAGACAGATTATATAGCTTGATCTTTTCTGTTTAAATTGGTGTGCTTCTCCTAGTAGATGACAGATGGATTCATAGATATGAGGGTTGGAAGGTACCTCAGCAGATCATCGAGTCTGACCCCCTCCCTGAGCAGGAAAGAGCGCTGGGGTCAGATGAGCCCAGCCAGGCGTTTGTCAAGTCTCTTCTTAAAGACCTCCAAGGTAGGGGAGAGCACCACCTCCCTTGGAAGCCCATTCCAGATTCTGGCAACCCTTACTGTAAAGAAAAGGAAGTAGACCATCTAAAAGCCCGGTATCCTTAATTGGCACACATTGTGGTTGAGGATACGTACTTCCATGGTGGTAGCAAAAGGTTTGGTTATTTGTTATTGTAACGGGGTCAGCTCGGGGCCGATCTCTGCGCAGCCTGCCCACCTGTTCTTGGGCTAACCGCCCGCCTTCTCGCCCGCCACATCTTGATCTTAATTGATTAATAAGGTTGTTAATAAAGCAGGAGGCCGCCCATTTTCTGCCCCGCTGCTAGGGGACACTATCTGTGGCTCCATTCCTCCCCTACACAGCAGCCCAAGCCTCACAGATGACCTCATGATGTTCTCATACATGCCAGTCACTGCCGCTGTTATACCGGGCCACATATCTCCCTGCCACCAGTTCCCCTTCTGGTGTGGTCCCCTCACTGGGACCTATGGCTCCTCTAGCCCTGGCCCACCCCCAGGTCAGTCGGAACCCCGGGCCCCTGGCTCTTGGGCGTCCCTCTCAGTGGGCCTCCTTGCCCTTCTGACCCTCCTGGTCATAGCCCCCACCTGGGCCAGTCAGGGGACGCTCTGGCAGGCCTTGAGGTATGACCCATACTCTTTTCCTGGGGTCCCCCTCTCTGGGTCCTCCTTCACAGATGTGGGGAGCTGGGGTACCTCACACCATGACTGGTGCCTCAGGGTCTCACGGGGGACTCTCACTCCCCCTTAGGCAGCAGGTCGTGGTGCTCCTACGGATGTTATATTTGACCCAAACTCTGCCTCCAAACATTGGAGGACTTACTGGGGTCAGGACTCAGCTCTCTTGCTCTTTGGCTGAGCTCCCCATTCTTCCCTCACTGGGCTCCACATCTCTGCCCCTCACACTGGGTCTTCTACTGGTGTTTCTCATTGCTGTCCCCTCACAACTGGGGGCTTCCCAGCACTGCCCCCTCACAACTGGGGGCATCTTGCTGTTCATCACACCCCCTCTACTCGGAGTCTCGGGGCTTCCCTCCTCTGGGGGGGCTCAGGTGGCCAGAGCCATGTCTGGCCCCAACTCTACCTCCTCAGGGTCTTGAACCCCCACAGGGCTCAGGCAGCCTTGGCCACACCTGGCCTCCAACTCTCCACTCTCCTCCTCAGGGCTTGCACCCCCACAACTACCTCTGGTGGAACGTGACCCACCCAAAGGTCAGGGCTAGGGGTTAAGGTGCCCTGACCCACCCTCCCCCAAGGTGATCACTACCCTGGCATTTCCTGGGGCTCCCGCACCACTGGGAGCCCCACCAGGCCACCCACTCCCAGCAGGGTGTAGTTTTAGGTCATACTCAGGACCAGGAGCCTCCTACCTTACCTCACAATGAAACTCAGCAGACCTCTGGCCAGGCAATGTTGTTGCCTGACCTCCAGTGGCCAAACTGCCTTGTTTATATGGGCAGCCCTGAACCCAAAATGGCTGCCCTCATTAGGCACATGGAGGCTGCCAGCTCCAGGGCTTTAAAGTGGTAGGCACACACAGTACCCTGCCACAGTTATAACAATGCTACAGTAAACAAAGTCCAGGTTTCAGGGCATCAGAGATCAGGAAAGTTTCTGTCCAGCCCGCATACTCTACGTCCTGAATTGCACAAGTTGTTTGGATCCTTAATGGTGTTTTCTGTCCTTGCTCTGAAACAACAGATTTAGATGAAACATAAGAATAGAGTTAGATTTCTCTGATCCACTAGGAAAAATGCAACTCTGTTCAGTGCTAATAGTATGAATACCCAAACCTTCTCTGGTAGCAATGAAGGGAGGACACCCATTTCTTTCTTTGATAATAAACCTTTAGCAGGGCCCATCTTGTTCCCCATTACAATTTTTGTTGGCAGGAGCTAGAAGAAAACTGGATAGGACCAAGAAGACTGGGAGAAAGGCAGGGCTAGTGAAGGTCAAACACAGGGACCACATATAGGTCTGAGGAAAGGTCTGTTCTAGGAAAGCAGGGACTGAGCATGTGTGAATGAAAGGCCAGGTCCCAGCAGACAAAGGACATTGTGAGGTGTAGGGTGGTTGTACAATGAAGTAGGAGGCAGCATTTCAAAGGAGGCCTTGTAGCACATCATCCAGGGGAATATATGTTGCTCTTGTGGACCAGCTCCTCTCCCAATGACCTGACCCCTGAGAAATCATCAAGGCATGGCAGAAGAGTCAGATGAGGAAGCAGAGAAAGAGGCCTGAACTGAGTGAATGCCTCATGAGGTGCATCCGGACAAGCACACGTGTGCCTTTCCCCAGAGACAAATAGCAGTGGTACATGCTACTGGTGCCACTGCTACTGGTCCCTGAAGAACATTCCTGCACACATATCCTAGTGCATGGCAAATTGCCGTAAGTGGGGTAGGGGTAGGGGAGACTGGGGAAGTCCAGGTGCTGGCCCCAGCAGTCTTACCTGAGGGCCTGGGGGCCTCTTAGGCCTGTAGCTTCAGAGATCCAGGCACACAAAGCCTGGTTGGTAGCCAAGCATGGCTCTGACCAGCCAGCTCTGGTTTCAGGCAGTGCATGCTGCTGCCATGTGTGCCACCCCACTTTTTTTACCCCGGGGTTTTTTAGATAATGGGACTTCTTGGTGTCAAATTTTGCCACCACGTTGCAAATATGCAGCATGGTGAATGGATCCATGTGCACCACATTTGTTTTGTTGCTCCTTGTGTGGACGTGGCCATGGACTCCAAAGTAAGGAGGTAGTAGCATAACTAGGCAGGAGTGAGTGAGGCACCAGCTATGAGGGGCATCAGAATGACTCTCTGGGAAGCTTCTCATGGTAGGGGCAGCCCTGTACTTTGAGGTCATAGGAGCCAGGCAAGCAGAGCCCTGATCCCAGCAATGTATCTGTGGGGGGCAGAAGGTGGTCTGCTCACCCATGAAGTCTTTGCTACAACAGGAGCAGCTCTGTGCCCAGTAGCGTATAAAGCGGGGTAAGGGATGCAGAGCAAAAGCGGCACCAGGATCGGCTCCCAGCAGTAGCATCTGCCTTCATTGTGCAGAGAGCCAAATCAGGTAACTTCTCTTCCTCTTCTCCACACTGTGCCCCAGGTGCTGAAGGAGCTTGCTACATCTCTGGTGTGTACCAGTGCATGCTAACAGGACCCAAGAGGTTCATTTGCAAAACTGCAAGTGTTTTGCATACACCATATTTTTTTCCCCAGATGCTCCCTTTGGCATTGGACCATGAGCTTTATGGTGTCTTGCAACCACCTTTGTGGATTAGAGCATCCGTACTGGTGTTGGTGCATGGCACCTGAGTGAACGTTACATAGCCGAATTGTGCTATCTGAGGAGCCGACACAGAGCAATCTATAGCCAGCACCTGTTCCACTCAGACACAAGAACAGTGATGTCTGGACACAGGATCTGTCTTGGGAATGGGATTGCATATATGGGAAAGAAGGTCTGAAAGTGCATTTAAAGATAGGATGCTGTGTCTACATGTGGGCCTACTATTGTCACATGCCTGACAACTAGGCTAAAGATGCAGGAGTTCCTCTTTCCGCAAAGTTCAGCGAAGTCAGGTATCTCCGATCAGTGCTGTCTGAGTGGTACTGGGAAGACCCTGGAATGCAGTTCTTGGGCTCCTCAAGTCCACAGGCCCACTGATCCAGACAACCGCCAACTAGTCCTTTTCAAAGAGCTGTATTTTCCTTCTGAATGGTTTTCAGATATTCCAGCTAATTTATAGCTTCTGAAGGACACTGATAACATACGACCACTCAGATTCCTTTTACTTCAACTGTCTTTAGACTAACCAATAGCGGTACAAGCCTTGCATTCTTTTGATAAGGTAACTTTAACTACACCACAGGGTCTTACTACTTCAAGGCTTTGCTAAATTTACTAGGCCTTACTTTATACAAGGCCTCACTACATCTTAAACTTTATTTAGGCTTTCAGCCACAGCAAATAGCTTAATATCTAAACAAATACAGAAAAACACTTGGTCTAATCTTCATAGAGCCTTCAGCAAGCACCTTTATCACACAGACATACTTTTCAGCTGCCACAGACCACCTGCCATGGCAGGAAAGAGTACTGGGGTCAAACGACCCCAGCAAGGTGATTGTCTAGCCTCCTCTTAAAGACTCCCAGGGTAGGAGCCAGCACCACTTCTCTTGGAAGTTGGTTCCAGACCCTAGCCACCCTGACTGTGAAGTAGTGTCTCCTGATGTCTAGTCTGAATCTACCCTCTGCCAGGTTGTGACCGTTATTTCTTCTCACTCCTGGTAGTGCTCAGGGGAACAGAGACTCCCCCAGTGCCTGCTGCTCCCCTCTGACTAGTTTGTAAATGGCCACTAGATCCCCCCTCGGCCTTCTCTTTTGGAGGCTGAACAGGTTCAGGTCCAATAGCCTCTCCTTGTAGGGCCTGCCCTGCTGCCCCTTGACCATGTGAATGGCCTCCTCTGGACCCGCTCCATGTTGTCCACATCCCTCCTGAAGTGCAGCGCCCAGAACTGGACATAGTACTCAAACTGCGGCCTGACCAGTGTCACATAGAGGGGGAGGATCACCTCCTTGAACCTGCTTGAGATGCATCAGTGGATTCATGACAAGGTGCGGTTGGCCTTCCTGACCGCGTCCCCACACTGCCGGCCCATGTTCATTTTGGCATCAATAATGACTCCAAGATGCTTTTCTGCCTCTGCACTGAGAAGAAGGGAGTTCTCCAGCCTGTAGGTATGGTGCTGGTTCTTCCTCCCCAGGTGCAGTACCTTGCACTAGCTTAACAGAGCACTGTTTGGATTCAAACAAGATAGCCTGGTACCTATGTAGGGATGGGAACTAGGCCAGGTAATAATCAGTGACTTGCAGGTGTGGCATGTAAACAGGGAGGAAATCATGCATTTTCTGTGCTATGTAAGTAGTTCTTAGTTAACCCAGGTGGCTTTTAAATTTGCTTAACTTAGGTGGGTGAACCTTCCTAAGCTTGTTATTTTGCTTTGACTTCACTCTTTGTGTGTGTTTCAGCGTGTTTTCTTTTATCTGTGTCAGAATAAAGAATGCAATGATTGCTTCTTTTTTCTTTTGTCTTTCTGAGAAACGAAATCACCAGAGCTATTTTTGGAGCTTTTTTTTTTTCTCTCCAGTCCTATAAATTTTTGTTGACAGGTTTCTAATCCTACTTTTTTGTATACTATAAATAAAACAAAGGAAAGGGGCTCTGAAAGTTTGCTGTTAGACTTACGTAAGATGTGCACAGAGCAGATTTTCAGAGGTGAGAACAACTCTGGCCAATGCTGAAGATTGTGCTTGGCTTAGCTGGCCGAATTGGCTTGGCAGAAAGCATGATATGTACCGATGAAGTTGGTTCAATGCAAGGCTTCTTAAGAAATAACAGCAAATAACTAATCTTAAACATACCTTTCCCCTAGATAAGCATGTACTGCCAGATGTGTAAGTTGACAACGCATTGTTTTACTAGTTCGGTCCAGGTCTTACATGTGTTCTGAGAATTTCTTTTGGGATAATGCGAAATGGCTCCATGTTTCATTTAGTCACTCAGAATGTATAGATAGCTTTAAGACTACAAGAGATGTATTGAAGATGTGTTGCTATGCCACATTGGGCGCCTATCTACGTGGAGCAAAGCTGCTCCAATGTGCCATAATTACAGCTCATCAGAGTAGACTCAATTAATTGAGTCTTGAGCTTGGTAATTACCGTGCTCCAGCAGACTCCATTGTCTCATGTATCAGTATCCTTATGCTTAAAAATGGCAGTGGGGGCGCTTTAAATAGAGCTCATTTGACAAGTTGTAGTTAAAGCTCCCCTGCCGCCATTTTTCAGCGCAGGAAGGCTGATACATGAGATGCTCTGGGCGCTTTAATTAGAGCAGCTCTTCCGGCATTCATACACATGCTCCAGGAGTGAGGGAGGAGGGTTGCCTTAGAGTGGCTCTGAAATTTGCTCTAATTTGCTCTAAAAGGGGCACCTGGAGCATCTTGTGTATTAGTGTCCCTATGCTGAAAAATTGCAGTAGGGGCACTTTAACTAAAGCTTGTTGAACAAGATTTAGTTAAACTGTCCTCAACACCATTTTTCAGTGTGGGGATGCTCATACATGAGACACTGGAGTCTGCTGAAGTGCAGTAATTACCACGCCCCAGCAGATGTGATTAATCACAGTGCATTGGAGCAGCCGCGCTGCACGTGTTTAGGTGTCCTTGGAGCCACTCTAAAGCACCTCCCACCACTCCTGGGGCATGTGTATAAATGCCCATTGTGTTTAGTAGGGACAAGCAGTCCAGTAGAATGAATCCTCTGTGTGGTGGACAGCATTTGGACTGAAAAATTGAAGGATTATAGACACTACCAAAAGTATTCTTTGGCTGAAAGGGAATGATAATGCTAATGACATTTGTTAACTGTTTTGTGATAAACTAAAAGGGAACACTGAATCTGTGGAAAAATTCTCCATGCTGAAAGTGCATTGGTATTTATCCAGAAGCTAACAGTAGTGGCTTTTATAAAACACACAACACAACCCCTCCCTCTTTTTTGATAGCTGTTGTAGCAAGTGAAGGGATGGCCTGTATGATATTTAACAAGATTAAGATGAGAAGAATGACAGCAGTTTTTATCCAATACATTAACCCTTAGCTTGGTCTGAGTCAAATTATGATAACTGTAGAAACTGAGCAAATCTTACTTTATGCCCTGTACTTCAATAAGAAAATGTAGACACTCCTTCAAAAGATAGCAAATTTAGATTAACTATAAAAAACCCCCCTATTTTATGAAGCATAAACATTAGCTCTGGGATTCTCTACTTCAAACGATGGAGACAAATATTGTGACTTGGTATTTTTAATAAAGAAGGTGGATGATTTCACAACCATTCACTGTAAGACCGAAGAATAAAGAATTCTTGGTCACAAAGTCATGCATACAAGGTACCATACTGGAATAACTCTTCAGGTGCAGTTACATTGTTCAGCAAATCACAATGGTATTATTCTCCTGCCTTGGCTTTTGTAGCCCAGTTTTTCCTCTTTGTTAAAATGTTGACTATCTTTCCCAGAACAGCAGCGTGGAAGAAGAATTTGTGGAAGGTTCAATTCGTGGGGAATACGGCACAGGGGACACAACGGTGGGAGTCTACTACAGACCTCCCACTCAAAGTCCTGAGCTTGACCAGGAGTTCGCCCGGGAACTGACT
>NW_017728886.1:263480690-263500832 GCF_001723895.1 Crocodylus porosus | reverse complement strand
CCGAGCCCCCAAGGTCTGGAACAGTCTGCCAGCGGAGGTGGTTCAAGCACCTACATTGAACACCTTCAAGAGTAAATTGGATGCTTATGTTGCTGGGATCCTATGACCCCAGCTGACTTCCTGCCCTTTGGGCAGGGGCCTGGACTCGATGATCTCTCGAGGTCCCTTACAGCCCTGATGTCTATGAAATCTATGAAATTTCAAGCTACTGCAAAATGAGCCTTCCTGAACGGAGGTCTCGGTATTTGTGCCCCCTGTTCCCTGATGCCTGAGAGCATAACATTTACACCGATTCCAAATTGCTGCTCTTGAAAGCTAAGTATTCACTGTAATTAAGCTTGGTTGTGCATGAGCACCTTTGCCCAGCCAGTCACTTATTTGTTTGCAATCTTTGAGTATGAAAATATTGCACTAAAATGAAAAAAAATGGAGACTATATTACTGTCACAAACCATCTGTGTGCTAGATCTGGAGCCTCAAGTTTTTTCCCACTGTCCTGCTGCATGTCTCAAGGAACAGACCAAGGTTTGCTCTGGGGCAAGTCCCTATCTCTGCAGGCCTCAGTTCTCCTGTCTTTATACCAGACCTTGCAGCTGCATCAGCGGAAGTTGTCCTAGCACCAGGTGGCTTCCCCATGGGTTGTGGAAGAATTTTAGGTCCCTCTTCCTATAGAATGGATTAGCTTGGACTACCACTTGCCGAGAGATCACTCTTCACCATAGGCAACCAGTAAGGAGACAATACAGCAGAAGGATTTATTGTATAGGAGAAAAAATTTGCACAAACAAAACTGACCATGAGTTTGAAGACAAAAAAAAAAGGCAAAGTTTCTTACCCTCTCACCTGCCTACCACCTAGTCCTTCTCGTATTTTTAGAGATCAGCTTTCCTGCTGGTCTTGCTAGCCCTGACCGCTGGGGACTTGGACCCTCCTCCTGCCTGGGAAAATTCAAAGACCGTGGCCACCTCACAGATACCTTGCAAATTCATCCAAGCCAGACCTCCCCCCTCAAGAGTATTGTCTCAATTCCTCCTGAGTCTCAAAGTCCTCCAGAAATGTCTCTCCCTGGGACATCCGGTATTCCTTTGGTTAATGGGCCATTCCTCTCTGATGCCTTCTCTTCTGAGCGGTTGATTTTCCTCTTACAGGCAGACAACATCTCGGGTGCACATGCCAGTAATAGCTCCTCCCGTCTGTGATCGGGAGTGGCAGTCGCTCTGGCCTTTGAATGCAATGGCAAGAGATACTTAGCCATTTTGCCTACTCCCTGTTCCTTAAGTATACGTTCCTCCATTCCTTTTGGTTAAACCATATCTAAAATAATAAAGTTACGTACAAATGGCACAATGTAGTGTATACAGTTTTATAACAGCGATATCAATAGCTACAGGATAACATAGGCTTTTCAATGAGCCCGCACATGTCATATCAGTACAAGCACAAGAAAATCTACATGACCTACAAGCCCTCCAAGATTTGGTGGGTTTCATGCTAATTACAATAAAGACAATGTTACTGCTGCCTCTGAGCTTAAAATACTGCCATAAAAGCAATGTTTTCTGATGAGACACCTTGTATAATGTTTAATGAAATGTGAAACAAAGTCTCGAAAGTGATAGGTCATAAAATCCCACATTCAATGTAGCGCAAGGGAAATAAATTGATGCTTATAATGGTGGCAGTACTTTGAGGATGGTTGCCTTTCCACATCCAGATTTTCACAAAGTCTGCTGTATGAATGGGTTGTGATGATGGAAGCGGTCGCAGTATCCAGTATCTTTCACTGCTGGAAGGCTGGAGCGGCCTCCGAGGTGATACTGAACCAGTTTGTTAACAGCTCTATGATTAAATACCTGAAGGGCAATGACAGAAAAGGTGGAGATGGGCTTTTCATTGTGGCCGTAGAGGACAAAACTATGAGCAGGGGACTCAAGTTGTAATAGAAAATCAATTAAGTTGGAGATTCAGAGGGAGTTTCTGACTCTGAGGGTGATCAACTATTGGAAGAGGCTACCTAAAGAGTTACAGAATCTCCATCCCTGGAAATGTTCAAGAGCAGGGCGGTCAGCCTCTTGGCTGGGATGGTTTAGTCAGGGATGATCCTGTCTTGAGCAAGAGACTGGACTAGATGACTTTGTGAGGTCCCTTCCAGCCCTATTTTCCTGCGATCTGAAGTAACCCCCCAAATCAGGTACTTGCACAGCGCTTTCTGTCTGTGTGTGTTCTTGGCTACCGTCTTCAGGCGGTGATCATGCTTATGCAGGTGACCTGCTTGTTTGCTCGGCCAGTGGCAGCGATGTTATTTGAAACTCCTTGGTGAGAGCCACTCTCTGGCTCCCATGGTCAAGTGAGATGATATAGATATACAGCCAGATTAAACCTGGTATAAAATCAATGAGTTTGCTGAAGTAGCGTTTTCCTTGTGCCAAGGTTGAATTTTGGCTCGATAAGTCTGAGAGACAGAGTAAATCAGAAGCTTTTATTCTCTGATGAGAGTAAGAATGTGCTGGGTAGTGTGCTGTAGAAGAGACTGGAATATATTGAACTCCGTGGAAAAATGTATAATTAATAGGAGACAAGTGAGGCTTCAAGTGGTCAAAGGATATTAAAAATTAGTAGAATTCATTAGGAATTGATTGATGGTAAGTGGAAGCAATAGTATGACAGAGGATAAATCACAATGTAGGTCATTCCTGCTGGGTCTGCAATGTTTTACTGGAATCAAAAGTAGAGGGAGGGAGAGTTGATGTTTTAAATTAGTGTACTGGTATTTATCTGCTGGCAGCCTACGCACAGGTCTAGGTGAAGCTACCAGTGCAGAATTCACTGGTGCTAGTCTACCCCCAAATAGTGCAGAGTTAGCTTTCACTGCAAATCTGAATGAATACATCCATGTCACACCCCCAGACCCAGGACCTGATTTGTGTATGTCGCAAGTGATTTTATTTCCCCCCTTGCGAGTCTTCTTAAAAAAAATCCCTATGGCTTCTGAGGCTGATTAGTGATGGGTAGAGGGATGTGGGAGTGGGTCAAAGGTGGTAAAGTCTCAGTGAGGATGTCGGTGTCTGAAGGAGGAATCCTGTAAGAAGGAGCCACGGATGATTCAGGGATGAAAAAGGAACGCTGATGTATTTTGGTTTTTGTAGGTTTGTAATAACCTTAGTGACTATCTGGCATTTAAATTAAATTAAGTCATTTCCTTGGCAATAGAATTGGGTGGTTAACTGACAATGTGTGAGTCTGAGAGTGGCTGCTAGTGATGTATGCTAAGGAGTCAAAAGTAGGCATTTCATCCGAAGTGCAAAAAAACCAATTCTTTTCTTAACTTCTGTCTCAGCTTTTTAAAGTTACATAGGTGCGCCTCCCTTATCTCTCATTGAAGGTAAAGTAAAAGCTGGCAGGCCGCACTGGATTTTAAGAAATGTGTCTAATTGATTTTTGGACCCAGTTGATTGTCTTTTATTAAATTTGCTGCAAACACTGCAATTTGTTCTTGCACTCGCCCAAGTGTCAAGATGTACTGCTTCGCAAAACAGAGGAATCTAGGCCTCGCTATTTTCTTTTAACATTGCCTTTTGCTGTATTACAGGCTATTACTATAATACAGAGAAAATGCACTTAGGCTATAATTTGCAATTTCCTCTAAACTGTACAGACATCAAAGCTTGCGAGATGCACGAATGAACATTTTTAAATGAATGCCAAATTGGGCAAAAAGAAAATGGGCAAGATCAATAGCACATACCATGGCAAATGAAAACACTTCTTTCATATGTTAAAAAACACTGATTCTTAGGAAAAATCATTAAACCTTGTATTGTTCCTGCTGTATCACTCAGGTGAAAGCTTTTCATGTGGTTTCTAAAGGGATTTGATTTTCTGTGCATGGAGACTTTCACCTAGCCCTGAGAATTCAAAGACATCTTAAAGACTCCCACTATACCTAGTAGTAGTGGTAGTAGTAGTTTACTTATAAAATAAAAATACAATTGTAACTTAATAACATTGAGATAATGTAAAAGAACACCATAAGATTATCTATTTTACCAGTTTACTCATAATTAAAACAGAACATAGTATATGATAATACAGAAAGAGATAAAATTATGCAAGTACTCATGTCCACCTATAGAGTACAAGACAGACTGCGAATGGACAGAGAGAATCCAGGTGGTTTTTTTCTTCATTAGCCCAGTATTTAAAACTTCCCATGAATGGAGGGATCCATTTTCCTTTTGTTGTTTCAAAGAAGAAACAAGGCCACAAATAGTGATTTCAGTCATCTACCTCATTTTTCTCACAAGAACATACTCTGTCTGAATATGCGTCCAACACCACCCCCCATGATGACTGCAAATGTCATTAGAGTGGGGCACAGTCTAGTAACGATTTCTCATGGAGGATGCTGATAGTCTGTTCTCTTGGGGTCATAGGGGACAGCAATGGTCTTAAACTACAGCAAAGGAAATTTAGGTTGGGTGTTAGGAAGAATTTCCTCCCTATGTGTGGGTGATGAAGCCTTGAACAGATTACCTAGAGAAGTTGGGGAGTCTCCATCCTTGGAAATTTTTAAGAGCAGGGTAGACAGACATTTGACTGGGATGCTGTAGACAGGGATGACCCTGCCTAGAGGAGAGCGCTGCACCAGCTGACCTCAGAGGTCTGTTCCAGCCCTCTTGTCTATGATTCCTGCCCTCCGATTCCTGGGACCATGTCATTTCATCAGAAAACCTCACCCTTTTCTTTCATCTTACATGGATCTGCTTCAAAACAGTGAGAAGTCAGACCTCAATGAGTTTTGGATCAGATACTAAATGTAGTCATTGAAAGAGTCATCTTCCAAGGCAGATGACATGACTAGTGTTGCTGTCTATATAGTCTGGGGCCGTGCCCCATAAAAGGTGGAATTTGTCCTCCTCAGCTCTTCCCATTGCAGCGTACATAGGTAGCTCCTCTGAAGTCACTGGAAAACCATCGTGGTGGAGCTGAGCTCTGTGGGATGGTGCAGTGAAAAGCTAAAAGTGCCTCCTTGTTCTTCTCCTTGATTCCTAAGTTCTGACGACCTCATTTCTGTTTTTGATGGCAAAACTGGGATCGGTCAGTCATGTCCTCACACAGGATTTAGGCAGCATTTAAGTTGCAAAATCGTGACACTGAAGACAGCCACACAGCTCGACAGGTGCCCACATTTTGGATTGCCAGGTTCTTTAGGTACTTGGGCTTCTGGGCATGCTCAGAAGTGATCCAGTTTCAGCACCTTGGCACCTGACTTCCCTCCAATCTCCGTTGTGATCCAGATACCAGGTGGATTGGTGCTCAAGTCCCCAGAAAGGCCCTGTTGGTATGGTGTGATTAGAGCACTCCTAGTATACATGGACAGCGCCGGGGGCTCAGTACGAAGCATGGCGCTATGGTTGCTTGCATCCAAAAATGATACTCTTGACATAACAAGCTAGTAGGTTGAAGATGTAGCCAGGAAACAGAAGAGGAGGTGGTTAACCTCACCTCAGCCTAGGGGATTCAAATCCATTCCTCTCATTCCACAGGGAAGTACATGCAGGCCACCAAGCTAGAGTCCATGTGGGAGTGTGCTCGCCTCCCTCCCCTGGAAGCTGGGTCAGTGAGAAGAAAGCAATGCCAGCAGAAGGTGTGTACAGTGGTGCCTGACTGTGTAGACTAGTGGGTAGGGCACAAGGTTGGGAAGGGGGAGCCCTGGAATTCAGCCTCTGCTCCCCAGCCTCTTTATACATTTTGCATTGGGAATCAAGGGCCGATACCAAAATAACCCTAAGAGCAGGGGCTGGAAGGTAGATGTCCCACTCCCCAGACCAGAGACCAAGCCAGAAGCACAATGCATCAAAATTATGAAAAAAGTTAGTAGTGATGGCACCCCACTCCTGCCAAATTGGTTCCAAGTATGCTAGCACTAGGGAGGTGGGGGAAGTCATATGCAGCTCGGAGATTACTGTTGCCAATTGGTCATGTCTAGTGGCTTCCTTCCTAGCACCAAGCTCATCCTCTTAGGTGCAGCACGATCTAAATTGGAAATGCCTACCTGACCATTTTGGTTTTTTGCCCTTAACGCTTACCCCTGTGAGGAGGTTTCTGGTCTAGTTTCTACAGGGCCCTTCTAAAACGAGACAAAGAACTTGAGTGACAGGTTTAACGCAGCGATTCCCTCTGCCACCTCGGTTCATGCAGCTAACTCTGTGCTCCTTTATGCAAGTCTGAACTTTGTAACGAGACAGGCAATTGCATAACACAGTCCAGCTGGACTAAGCAAAGCCTGATGCCACCTCAGCATTACAGCTATCTTGTCTTTCAAAGCTCACTCACTGGATGCGTGCAGAGGATTTGGGAGCCATCTGGCTTCCAAAATTGTCATCCTTTGATTCCCCACTCCAGAGAGGTATTAATGCAAAATCAATTTGCACCGCACTGACCAAGTTGGCCTGGTCAGGTTAGTTTGCTGGCATATGCTCCCTTTGCAGCAGATCCAAAGTTATTTTAATTCCTTAGAAGTGTTTAGTGTATGCAAATCATTACCAACCCTTTACTCATAAGGCTTCTAGAAAGGGAAAATGATTTGCCCAGCATTTTTCTGGGTTTACTTTGCTGAAGCTATCTGACAAGGGATTTTGTTTTTGCTCCTCCTCCACCAGCCCAAGTTTTCCCTGTGATTCAACCCATGCTCCTGTCCACAACAGAGCCATGTTGCCGTTCGGAGTCCCCCCTCTTCACCCCTTCCGTCTGACTAACCCCGCCTGGGCCTGGTGCACACACTGGAGAAGAAAGACTGATGAGTGAGGAGTGGAAAGACTTGTGGGAGCTTAACGCACAGAGTCCTCTCCCCATCCCAGAAAGTTTAATCCGGAAAAAAAAGAGAAAGGAATACAACAATTAATAAATAGTTAATCATCTGTGGTTGTGCCTAGAGGGCTCACCCATGGGCAGAGCACTATACAAAGTGCATGTATAGTGCCCTGGGGTACCCCAGCCCTGAAAAGCAAAGGTAGACATGCATGACACAAAACAGGACCAGAAGGATGTAATAGAGAAAGGAGGGTGATGATAACATATTTAAGAGGGCCCTGCAACTCAGACTTGGTTTGAATTCAGTTTTTAGCCTGTCATTAGTAGAGGCTGCAGTTTTCAACCTTTCCACCCACACAGCCTTTCTCTATCTCAAACCAGATTCTGGCATTATTTCTCCAGCCGTAGTAGCTCGCTTAGGGGGGTTGCCCTGAATGCTCCACTTGTGACAAACTCTGTTGTCTTTTCACAGCATCTGTCGAAGTGAACTCTTGTGCTCTATATTTTAGGCATATTTAGCCTTCTTTCTGCCTGACTTCAGACTAGCAAGGCTAACTGTATCAAAACTGTCCACAAACCAGAGGGAGCTGCTGGGAGTTAAAACCACCAAGATAAATTTTTAAAACCAAACTCTATCAGTCTGAAAAACTATGGGCTGAACATTTCGGGTTTCAGTTTTCTCCATTAATATTTTTTTAAGGGAAAATAGAAATTCCCTCTCCAAGATTTTTTTCTGTGTTTTCTCCAGAAGGAAAAACACTGAGGATTTAAACTGGCTTTATTTGTTTTTCACTGATGCATAAAATAACTCTCAGAAAAGCACTTCACTCCTATTAGCTTAATTTCTCCTTCTATAAAATATGGCCAATAGTTATCAGAGCTGTCCGGACAGTGCGATTTCTGGCTAGCGGGAAATTCTGAGTTTTCCAAATCTGTTTTTTGGTCTGAATCAGACTGCAAAGCTGAAACTCCTTGAGGAATAGAAATTCTGGGGGAAAAATCAGTTTGAAAACTTGGATTCATTTTAAAATTGTTGCGATGATATGTCATACTTTATAGTATGCCATATGTCTATGGTTAACAAAGATAGCGCAACAAAACAGATATAATACATTTAAAGTACAAAAAGAAGCAATACAGTGGAAACGAGCTGCTTCCGCTTTATTGAAACGAAACTCGTCAGAATTTTCCCGTAAAAGATTTCTTCAAAATGAGCATATCCCCCCCACAAAAATTGATTTTAACAAACTGCATTTTCCATTGGAAACCTCTTTTGTCAAAAGAATTAGCTAAGTGTAAAGCCTTCCAACACCCAGGAGGAATTAAGGGAAGAGAGAGATAAATTAAATTGCATCCATGTATAATCAGGGTGTGGTACTTGAATCAGCAGGAGCCAAACTCAGGTGTGCTAGTTCCTCGCTCTGCTCCTATGTTTAGGAACTTCAAGATATTATTCCTATAACCCGTCAAGCCTGACAGATGTCGTCCTTGACTCCACGGGACTGCCGACGATGAATGGGGAAAAATTATTCATCTTCCAAAATGAACTTGTGAAAAAGAGGAAGAATGGTTTTGAGGTGAAACCATCAACTTTAGACTCAATTTCTACCTCTGTCACAGATCCCCTGAGTACATTTGGGTGAGCTATTTTACATACCCTGTTTGAGCATCCCTTTTTACAGATAGGGACAGAAATACTTCACATCTCTCCCTGGTTTTCCATCTTACCTCTGTGGTATCCGTACAGCATGTACCAGTACTGTCCCTGTCCTCGGTTGAGACTCTCAGGACTACGCTGCTACAACCTATGACAGTAATCGAGTGCTTCACTCCGAACATCAAGACTGTTTATGCATACGTATGTACAAGGTTCAGAAAATAATAAGCGATTTTTGAAATGCAGCTATTTTGTGTGCAGCGTGTAGGAAACGAAGCCGCAGCGGGGAACGGTGATGGCAGCATTGTCGAAGGCACCCATCATTTATGACTGTATGTGGTCCAGTTCATGATCGTTGCACACAGAATGGTTTTATTTTGAAATTGCTGTTACTGTCGGAAACACCCTTGTATATATATATCAATGTCCAGAAACTTGGCTATGCTCAGTGAGCCTATTTCTCTAGTCCTTTCTTTCTGCTTTATACTCAAAGCCTGAATTGCTGTTTGCTTCAGATCTTTTCTCCTTAGACGGCTTCTCTTTATCGTTCCCCAGCATCTTAGCTCTTCAGAATTATTTCTCCCCTCTGTCCCAGCTAGACGCGCAGAAGCAATAGGCATGAGAGCTCCCCATTAACTTTAAAGAAACATTGTAACAGTCCTTTCCCTATTTCCAATTAAAATGTAAATCACCATTAACAGCTCCATTGCATGGTTAAATATGAAAAAGGAGAAGAACTGATCTTTTCCTTTAAAAAGCAAGACATAAAAAAAACAGGTTTGTAATGCTGATAGAAGATTTAAACTGAATGGTACCTGCTCTAAAGCTGAGGCAGAGTTTTTTTCCCCCCACCCCATAGCATCACGTCTAAGAGGGATAGGGTAATCAGACTTTCGCTGGCGCTTCACACATGTCAGGACTAAAAGTAAAGATGGGATAGTAATAAAATGCTGACCAGGGCTAGTGATAAGTATAGAAATGCTAAGCACATAACTAGCTAACCCAGTTCCTAAAATTGGTCTGGTCTGTGCATGTATTACATAGGAAAGAGAGAAGGCATCCAACATAAAGTTTCTCTCCGGTTGCAATGTGTTCATACCCGAAAAGTCTCTACTCCAGTTAAGCTGTGCTTAAAACTTCAGGTATCCAGCCTGTCAGGGGGGAAGTGGGGTGCAGAGCCCTGGTGTGGGCGGCTGGGGTGTTCTGTGCCGCTCAAGTGTCTTGCACTCGCTCAAGTGATGCTAACTAAAGGGGAAGTAACTCAGGTGGAGATAAATGGAGCTAATACTGCAATAAAGACAAGAACTTTAGAGCGAGAGGTGTCAAACATATGGCTCATGGGCTTGATTTGGCCCATGGAGCTGGTCTGCCTGGCCTGCAGGACGATCAGTGACCCATTCAAAGTTGCAAGCGTGGCTGGGGAGGAATGTCCTGCCCCAGAATCTGGGGCTCTCGGGCCCTGGTGGACATGGCGATTGGTGACAGGCGGGAGAGCAAGGACCTCCAGCAGCCTTATGGCCTCCTTGCCTGTCGCCACTGCTGAGATGTTACCTCCACAGCCTCCAGCCCCCACTGTGTGCCCCGTGCTGGAGCTGCTGGTACATGGAGATGGAAGCTGTGGCTCCAGCGCAGAGCATGTGGCGGGGACTGGAGGCGCCACCGTGCACTCTGTGTTTGACCCAGAGATGTTGCCACTGCCACTGCTAGTGTCACCTGCTCCAGGTTAGAGCCAGAGCTGCTGCTACTGTTGCTGTCACTTCCTCTTGCCCTGAACTGGATCTGACCTGCAAGACGCCCTCTGGTCCTGATCTGGCCCAGGGCACGAGGTAAGTTTGACACCTGTGTTGTAAAGGCCATAGGTGCTTAAGGGCGCATCTACACATTGCGCTATGTCGGCGTAGCGATCATGTGAGTCTACATGTGATTAGCAGCTACTTCATCGTAGTGGTGCGCTCCCCCATTTTAGTGCACCGCTGTGGCGAAGTAGCAGCGAAATCTAACTGTGCGCCATGCACATGGTGCAGTATGGACAGTTACTGCACTGTGTTTTAGTACTTCAGAAGCAAGTAGTAGCAACGTCACCGTATGGCGCTGTGTAGACACACCCTAAGTCTTCTGGGTGTCGCTCCCCCAAGTAGAAGCCACAGCCCTGGTTTCAGGCTCCTAATTCAGTGCATGGGAGTAGCGCACATCACAGTGGGATTCAAAGCACTCACATTGAGCACATCGCTTCTTAAAGACAATCTTCATCCTTGGTTTTTAAGACTCGGCTACACAAAGCTTTGGCTGGGATGATACAGCTGGGGATTGTCCTGGTTTAAATTGGACTACATGACCTCCTGAGGTCCCTTCCAACCTTAATCTTCTATGGTTCTGTGAGCACAGAGATAGCTAGAGCATGCCAAGAGGTAAATGTTGAGTATAGAGATGTATTTTAAATCCTGTTCATTGAGGACTTTACTCAGTGCCTCTACCTGGTCCTGACTTGCACTTCTCCTGGTTTCTTGAAGGTAGGCAGCTATGGCCTTCCTTTCAAAGGATCGAACAGGGTTGGGCTCGCGCTCTCCTTTCAAACTGGAACTATCAGAGGAGGAAATGCCCCTTTTGTACAATAACTCCATGAGTAGAGCACTAGCGCAGGTATTGTGAGACACGAGTTTCACTTCCTCAACTGCTCATACAGGCTCCAACCCATGTTCCCATGCAGGTAGGGCTTGATGAACCTGAAGCACTTGCTTGTGTCCCCTGAAATCTTATGAGAATTAAAAGATGCAGTTAAATGATTCAGCAAGGTGGGGGCTTTAGCACGCAGAGTCTAGAGAAACGATGAGAAACATCATTACTGAGCGCCTAATCCGGTGTGGTACAGATGATAATTCTGCTCCCACCAAACTCGGTGGGAATGGAAAGAGCTTCAAAATACTGAAGTATCAGATGAGAGCGAGGAACAAGTGCAAAGGATAACTTAAAGGTCATTATAAGGAGGAATTAGAGCCTGCAACTAACAGAGGGAGAAAATGTTAGTCATCAGGACTTCTTTTGCAATTGATTGGAGAATGAGAGTGATTAACGGTATGGCCGGGGGGAGGAGCAGGAGGGAGGAAAGAGAGTGATTCGATGAGTCATGTGAGCAGCACAGGTGGCAAAATAAATGACTCTGCTGCGGCATTGTAATGGTTTATCTATTGTTCCAGCTCCTGAGTCCAGAACTGTGATCAATCCAGAAAAAGCTCAGATCATTGTGTGCTTAATCTTTTGGGTTGCATTTTCCACTCCCCACTGGATTTGTCTTGTTGAAGTACTTATATAAGCATGGCCTAAATATTCTGTCTTCAAATATTAGAAGCCTTGAGGTCCAATTTCAATCCAGGAATGGAAGCTATTCTAAAAACTGAATGGGGAATTAATAAAAATATCATGGTTCAACATTTTTCAGAGACTGTTAGGAAATGCTAACATTTTCTTGGCATGCTCTCGGGAGGAAGGAAATGGGTAGTTGCTTGTGACAGAAAAAGACCGTCTACTGGTGGGATTTTCTGTCGTCGGAGGGTGGAGAGAGGAGTGAAATTGTGAATGGTTAACAGGGTATGATAGGCTACAATTTACAATCTCCTACAAGATTCATAGGACATTTGATGGCATAATTTTGGATAATCCTAGCTAGATCACATTATTTTGCAGTCTTTACTATGGAATCCTCTAGATAGTGGTTTCTTATTTTACATGTAGTAAATGCAAATGAGGTTGGAAGGCAAGACATACCAAGTCGGACTGAAAAATTGTTTAGCCTGAACAAAGGAGTTTAAAAGGGGACATGACAGCAGGTGTCAAATATTTGAAAGGCTGCTGCAGCAAAGAGGAAGAACAACTGTGCACTCGAGCCACAGCGAGCAATAGGTTTGCTCCGTAGAAATGAAGCAATGGGTTTGATCTGTAGCAAAGCAGATTAACATACAATGTGAGGAAAGAAAAAGCTTTCTGAACTAACAGTAGGAGGATGGTACTGCTGGAAAGGCATCCTTCTGAAGTGGTTTGGTTGCACAGAGGCTTGTCTTGCCTTTGTGCAGAGGGTTGAAACACATGACCCTTGAGGTGGATCACAGCCCTGTGATTCTGTGCAAGTTACTGATCAGTATTTCAAGCAACCGAACAGTGTTAATGGTTCTTGGGCATATGTCTGAATTTCTCAGTGCGTATGCCGCAGGTAGGATGTGATACAAAAACCAAGCATCTAAATTGATCACATTTTTAAAAACCAGATCATTCTTTAGAATACTTGTTATTTGGTTTGCTGTGGTGTCCAGGGCCATATCATGGGTCTGAGCAGCACTGTGCTAAGCGCTGTACAGAATCTTTGCTGGAACATTTTACAATAGAAATGCTGAAGTGAAATGTAAACACTGCCAATAGCTGAGGAGCACAAAAGAGAGAGAGAAGATTGATGGTTGTCTTGCAACGTATTGAAAATTTGGTTTCTGTGATTAAGCAGCTAGGGAGATGATTGAGTGAAACACGGTTGGTTGAAGTGGAAGAGCGAAACATTGAGCTCGATGGTGTTGCAGTGCCCATTGATACCAGAATTTGGCCCCCGTAGCAGGTCTTCTATATGCTTTGTCTTTAGTCAGTTATTTATTTTTAGTCTCCCCCCAAAAGACAAAAATAATTTATTATGCAGTAGAGCAACAGAAATGCAAAAAACTGGACTTGGAAAAGGAAGTTGCACTCTTCTCCCATTTTAAATACATTGCCCTCAAGGTAGCACAAAATTAACACTTGAAATATTGCAACATGTTACTCCTGACACATTTCTTCAGACAACTTTAAACACCCTGGTCCACAACCAGATATTATGAATAAAGGAAGAGGTAAGTTTAAAAGAACCCCCCCCCGTATAAATCCATGCTGACCTGGATCAGGCAAAGGTAATGGCTGTATGAAGCCATACAGAGCATACTGTTTCTTCTTAAGAACATTGCTTCCAGTCCCTGGGTGAAGTTGTTGTATTTTGCTGCCAGTCTAAATGAAGATGATAGCTCCCTGCCCCATGCCCTCAGTTACCTACGTGCAGCTCTCATTTGATTCATTTTGACTTGCCAGGCAGCTGAGCTGTGCAATGTTTCCTTGGGCCCTTTCTCTGGTATCATTTGTCTCTCCTGAGCCATGAATAAAATCTGTTTATTTTCTCGGAGGGTGCAGATTAGTTAAAGGGCATCTCTGGGTGCATGGTCTCCTCTCTTTGTTCCATGTGATGAAGTACGTGACCTTGTTGCCAAACTCCCAGGAGGGAGCCCAAGCATCTTTCCAAGATGGATACAGGTAGATCCGCATCCCATTTCCATGAACAGTGCTTCAGGGTGGCAAAATACATATCACTGATTCTGGCTGCATTAAAGGAAAGGCCTCCCTCTTTCTGGAATCCTTTCTTTTTTGAACAAATTTTGGAGAATCCTAAGAGGATTCTCCTTATGGGTCACATGAAGAAATCTCTCCTTGCCCTGTAGTGGGACAGCTTGCTCACCCCCTCCTACTTTCTAATTGTGTGTTGTTAGGTTAGCATAATCACCTGGGTAACTGGGCTGGGGAGGACCTCCTCCCATCCCATCCCATCCCATCCCATCCCCATTTCCTGTGTCCAGGTACTTTGTCCTGGTGCCCCCCGCCCCGCCGCACCTGGGGGATGCTGATGACTTTTAAAAGGGTTGGTCTGCCTCAGCTATGTTAAAATAATGCCTGCTTCTGATTTGAACCGGGTGATGAAGTCAAAAAGGTTTTTTAAAAGGTCAAGTCACCTGGTCTGGGGGGCTCTCCCTCCTCCGGGCAGCATCTTGGAACAGACTCTGGAGTTGGTACCTCAGGCTGCTGTCTGCATGAATCAGTGAGTATGGCTGAAGATTAGTTAGGAACCTGGATCTAAGTTAATCAGACATGTATCAAAAGAGTTGCTGAACTCATCATATTCTATATTGCCCAAAGTGTTGTTTTTCTAATACTCTTCTATCCTATAATCCTTCCTCGTTCTCCCTCTCTCGGATTAATACAGCACACTTAGCTGTGAATGTTTGAGAGGAGGGACAGGCTTTTACGCTCCAAGTAGAGCTCAGTGGAGTATTACCCAATAACCTCCAGGGTGGCTCTGGGCTATAAGGAGAACTCAGAAATATTACCAGGGGGCAAAGCACCCCCAAGGTCATCAGGGTCTGTGTACCTCCCTAATGGAGACCAAGGCCCGGGTGGTGGCAACGATTACCCCAGGCTTGTAGGTGCTCCAGGAAGGGGGTCGGCTGAATGTGAGCACCCCAAAGGAGACACTTGAAGTGGGGTTCTGGTGGGGCACAGTGAGGTGGGTGGCTCAGCATAGTAGCACCCCCTACTGGCCCACCACAGGCCACTCTGAGGGCATGCACTGTAACAGCCATTTCTATTGACTCTTGGCTTTTCCTTACTTAACCTTTCTTGGTTTCTGCAGTGTTTAGCAGATTCCCTCATTGTGCTGCACAGTAGGAGGGATACGTTCTCTACATCTACTGGCACTAATTACAATAATAATCCTGCTCCTTAGTAGGTGAAGTGCTTGAGCCGAGCGCCTCTTTCTTGCATTTTCCCCTCCTGCCTCTGAGTCAGTCTCAGCATCTCCGTGTATTTTTCTCCGCAACAGGGTGGCAGAATGTTTGGGCTGCATGGCTGTAATTAGGATTGTCACTTTGCCGATACAAAATAAGGAGCAGCGCTGTGTTTACAGTTGGACGAATTATGTGGGTTAGAGAAAGAGTCATGTAGGTGGTTCTGACTGAAGCTGGCAGGACCAACTAGCAAAATGACAGGGTTTGCAGAAGAAGGAAGATGATGTTTTTTATTCTAAATTAAAATGCAAATGAAAACTACAGACTAGGACTTGGTTTTGAGTCTTCACCTGTGAACTTGTGAGGAAACCTGACTCACTTATACCTTGGCATGCATAATATGTAATTCTTTCTCACCGCCCCGGTGTTCTTCTAATCCCTTTACTCGCACTGGAAAGATGATCTGCTCTGTTTACGTCGGGGGAGGGAAACAGGCGGTGGCAGCGAGCGATTCCAGGCCTCAAATACTTACAGTATTCCTTTGAACAGAAGACTTTTTAAAGAAAACATTTTCTTCTAAAAATGGCCTGCATCTTCAGTTTGAGTTAAAAAAAGAAGAGCAAAGTGCTCCCGTGAATCAGAGAGAGGCTGTATCCTGTATTTATCTTTTTCCCCTTTAAATCGAGACTGAATAATTTTGGTGCTTCTTAAATTCAAGGGCATCCTCTATTCAAAGGGACATGGTAAGTGGAAGGCAGATCAAGGAGAGAGTTTTATAAGTATCTTATAAGAAAGGGCATGCATACACTTAATCAGAACAGGAGGTTCTGCAGGCTTAACGCTGCTAACGCCTTACAAGAGCAGGGCTCAATACATTTACTGTGAACAAAACATGAAATTTACTTTCCCTGTGTTCATGCCCCTTTTGCATTTGCTTCTGCAAATATTCTAGTGAATGAGCTTCCTGGAAAAAAGTGGTGGCAGAGAGACTATTTTAAGCAAACATTTGACAAATATTCACAGCAGGCAAACTTGGAACCCCAAATTTAAGTGGTGGCACCTCATTCCATCAGTTCTCGTCATCAAAGCTGGGGCAGCGGGGGGGAGATAGAAGATGGGTTGGTGTGCTAGTCTGGGATCTGGACGACCTGAGCAAAACTGCTTTCTTTGCTACATGTTCCATGTGTGACCTTGGGCAGACCCATGAGGAACATATTTACAAAAAGGATTTAGGTACCTAAATCCTGCTTATATTGCCATGTCCAGAACTCCTGGTTAGTTAGCCGTAGCTCAGCTGAGCCAAAATGGCATATCAAGTTAGCGGGGTTTGGTCACGGTAGCATCATGTGAGGGAATGATCCAAGTCTGGCTTCCTTTGACTCACAGATCAGATCTACGAGGTACTAACTGGCAGGCAGCTGCCTTCAGCATGTGTGTGAGGCAAAGGGTAGTTATACTTGTGGGGCTGTAGCCAGACTCCCTGACCACACTGCTGTGACACCCCTATGCAGTACTTTAGACTTAAAATCCCTGGATACCTTCATTGGTGCTCATGAGGTTCCCTGGATGCCTGCAGATTTGCTGCTGGGCCATCTTGGAGATATTTCCTGCTTGATGGTGCTGAGCAGGTTGGGGCCCAGCTCATGTCTAAGCCCTGTCAAGAGCCACAGATATGGATTTCCTCTGCCCTCATCCCCTGGAGGACCCAATCTAGTGGACAGTTTTGAAACCCTCTTTCAGATACACCAATCTTTGCACAAAACCCAGCTTAATTAGATGACGTTATCCAGTAGCTCTATGGCTGGTGTGAACTCAGCCTGGATATGGGAGACATGGGTTTAATTTCCTCTATCTCATCACATTTGATGCCTTCTGGGAGGCAAAAATGCCCTAACTAGCAGGCTGTGTGGGCTATTTGGATGGGGCCTTGGAGGCAAAAGTGCCCTAACTAGCAGGCTGTGGGCTATTTGGGTAGGGGCCTGGAAAGCTCTCAGTTTCTCGTGTTGAAGCTGTTCTGCTTTGCATAGAATAATTAAACAATATATTGGAGAAGGAGGGAGGGGAGGACAGGGGGTTGTGCAGGGAGAGAAAGTGAGTGGCTAAGACTCAGGTCTACTGGTTAGGGCCCAATTTGTGTTCCATTTCCTTTTCCAACAAACATTTTCATATTTTGTATTGTATACTTGTTGGATAAAATATGTTCATCGATGGAGCAAGGACAATTCCTTGGAACATACAGAGATCAGAAAGGGAATAGCACACCACTGAGTTGATGGTGACCAGCACGATAAGGAGTATCATGAAGAATTGTAGTTGGCTCCTCACTCCGCCTGTTTACAAGTTTCTGCATGGCCCGCAGAAAGCACGCCGCAAGCCGTTCTAATGAATGAGTTAAAGAAAACCGTAACCGTCTCTTCCGGAGTACAATTCACAAAGGGGAAAGTATCTAAATTTGTTCAATAAATTATTCACTAAGAAATAATTGCTGACTTAAACAAGCCTCTTCAGCACAGTGATGTGAAACTATTGCTGTAAACGCTCGGGAATAAATCAACATGAAATTAAATAACACCATTCTATACTCAAATGCAGAGGTTCGCTGCATCTTACACTGTCTTCCCTTACAACAGAAGTAAAGACATACTGACCTGACCTCCTCTCCAAAACATTGTAAGAAAAATTCTGTCTATGTTGCTGAGCCATTTTGATTTAATTAATCAGTATGGTAATCACTGAGGCTTTGAACAGTTTGATTCGCTGTATTTAAAGTGGACACCGCCTTACAAAAGGAGAACCCTGGTTTTTTTGCTTCTGCTTCTGTTAAAGTCAGTTTACTTTTTATTTCTTAGGAAACATCTGTATCTCTCAGAAACCTAGACTCTGTGTTCTGAAAAAACGGGAAAACATTATAAAACTAATAGGGTCAGTTGTCTGACCAGAGCAGTATGCAAGGGTCATAAAAAAAAATGAAGGAAAAATAATTAAAACATAAAAGTAAATCGAAAATGATGGGGGAAAATGCCTCAATTTGGCTTTATCAAAATCTGGATCTTGCCAGACTAGCCTGATGTCTGTCTTTGTGAAGATAATTGATGCTGTAGTCAAAGGCAATGTGATAAATCTCATCTGCTTGCACTTCACTACACTATTTGATAGAGAGACAGATGTGAAATTGTTAATTAAGATGGAGAAGATGGGGATTAGTAGAAACATTATAAAGTAGGTAAGGAGCTAGCCAAATGTGTGACAGTAAATGGTGGTGTGGAAAGTGGAAGCATTAGGATGGAGGGAGGTTCCTCAAGGATCAGAGTTGGGACTGATTTTATTTAATATTTTCTTTATTGACAACCCCAAAATTAGGTGTAGGCTAATGAACCTGTGATGACAATGTTAGGAGCCATTATAACTGCAAAAGAGAATTGGGATATCATGGGAGAAGAATGCAATTCAACAGTACAAAAGGCAAGGCTATGTCATAAAATCACAGAAACATAGATAATTAGTATTGGAAGGGACCTCAGGATGTCATCTAGTTCAACCCCTTGCTCAAAGCAGGACCATCCAACTATACTATCCCAGACAATCTAGGCTTTGTCTAGCAGGGTCTTAAAAAGCTCCAAGGATGGAGAATCCACAGTCTCTCTGGGTAACCTCTTCCAATGTTTTACTGCCGTCTTAGTGAGAAAGTTTCTCCTAATATCTACCTTAAACTTCCCTTGCTGCAACTTGAGACCATTGCAACTTATTCTATTATTTGCTATCACTGAGAACAGTTCAGCTCCATCCCCTTTGCAATTGCCTATAACAGGGAACCTTAGCCCTGTTACTGGAAAGCAGGCTGGTCCCTTTAAGACCAGAACCTTCCAGGCACAGCCTGCTGGCAGGGTAGGGGTTAAAAGCCTTGCTGGCTGGTCAGGTGACTGGAAGGGAGCAGGCCAGAACTATAAAAACTCTGGGGTGAGCTGGCAAAGGGGCTTGGCTGCAGAAGGGGTGAACTCCCTATGACTCCCAGAGAAGCTGTGGCAGTCCCACAAGCAGGAGCATAACAGATGGTGGGAAGCAGAAGCACAGAGCCATGGAAAATATGAGCTGGAAAGACTGCCTTCTTCATTTTATTTTTTTGGTTATAGCCGTTGGGCTTACTGTTTGTGTTTAACTGATAGTCCAGTGGTTTGTGGTTGAGGCTGTAGGGGAGGAGGAGTCTTCATTAGCATCCTGGGGCACAGTCATAAAAGGCCAAAGGGCCCAGTGCACTTGTGGGGGGGGGGCAGCCAGTGGCTCAGAGCTGACTGCAGGACTTTAAACTGGGTCCCAGAGGGTGGGTCTTGGCTAGTAGCCTGAGCTATAAGAAAGGGGCCAAGCCCATCGAGGAAGAAGACCCAACAACTCAGTGCCCAGAGGCATAGTATGAAGGGGGGCTGGAAGACCTGGTGCTGTAGTGAGCACAAAAGGAGGGCCACAGTTCCAGAGAGTATTAAGGAGCTAGAGCCTCAGAGTCAAACCCTTCCTGGTGGGTTTAGGTTGGTAGGCCTAGCTAGAGAAAGATGGGGGTAAAAAGCCTGCGGTGGCTGAGAACTCTAACATAGAAGTACAATAGGAAGTCTCCCACTTGTAAGAACATCTAAACAATATTTATATCAAGACGTGGCAGGAGAGTAAAGGCGGGATACAAGACAGAATGCAGAAGTGAAGTATTAAAGGACTTCAAGGATTTCATAGATTTCATAAATTTGAATAGACATTAGGGCTGGAAGGGACCTTGGAAGATCATCAAGTCCAGTCCCCTGCCCAAAAGGCAGGAAGTCAGCTGGGGTCATCGGATCCCAGCAAGATAAGTATCCAGTTTGCTCTTGGAGGTGTTCAGTGTAGGTGCTTGAACCACCTCCGCTGGCAGGCTGTTCTAGACCTTGGGGGCTCGAACAGTAAAGAAATTCTTCCTTATGTCCAGCCTGAAATGATCTTGCAGTAGTTTATAACCATTCGACCTCGTCATCTCTTGGGGCGGTCTGGCGAACAAACATTCCCCCAGATCCTGGTGGTCACCCCTGATCAACATATGGGTGGCCATCAGATCACCCCTGAGCCTGCGCTTTTCCAGGCTAAAGAGCCCCA
>NW_017728886.1:263472361-263480424 GCF_001723895.1 Crocodylus porosus | reverse complement strand
TGAGCCTGTTCAGGTCAACCTGGATCACCCTCCTGTCTTCTCGTGTGGATGCTTTGCCCCAAAGTTTGGTGTCATCAGTGAACTTGGCCAGTCTGCTTCTGACTCCAATGTCCACATCATTAATGAAGATGTTGAACAATATAGGTCCAAGGACAGAGCCCTGGGGGACCCCACTGGTCAAAGGGCACCACGACGATTTGACTTCCATCAATTACCACCCTCTGGGTCCGACCATGGAGCCAGTTCCCCAGCCAGCGGATTGTGGTGGACCCAAGGCCACAATTGGCCAGTTTCGCCAAGAGGTGATCATGGGGTACCAAATTGAAGGCTGTTTTTGAAGTCAAGATATATGACATCAATTTCTTCTCCCTTGTCCAGATGATAGGTCACCTGGTCGTAGAAGGTAATGAGATTGGTCAAGCAAAACCTATCTGCAACAAACCCGTGCTGGCTATCCCTCAGGATGCTAGTGTTGGCCAGTCCATTAAGGATGGCCTCTTTAATAAACTTTTCTAGGACCTTGCCTGGGATAGAAGTCAGGCTGATGGGCCTATAGTTAGCTGGATCCACTTTCCTCCATTTCTTGAAGATAGGCATCACATTGGCCTTCTTCCAGTCTTCAGGAACTACACCAGAGCACCAGGAGTTTTCAAAGATCCGTGCCAGGGGCTGGGCTATAATACCACTGAAGATGATTTAAGACTAGCATTCCTGAATTCATGGACGGGGTGGACCTGGGAGCCCTTGGTTCTTTCCACCCTCTGATTCTAATGCCATTGTACAAAGCACAATGACGTGTACAGATCTAGTCATCTATGTTCAAGAAAGATGAATTCGTACTGGAACAGGCACAGAAAAAAGTCTGTTGATAAGTGTTTAATCTCCTGATCATACATAAGAGGAACTGGGCCTGTTTAGTCCATCAAAACACAAAGGCAGAAAAGGGGACATAATTTCTACCTGTGTCAGGGGGATGGCAGGGAGAGATGTTAGAAGATGGTTTCTAAGCATCAGAGGTTCAGTACAACAAGAGGTTCTGGAACAGCCATCCAATAGAAAGTAGCAGGGGGCCAAAAACTAACCTGCTTCTAAGCTGAATTTGATAACCTCAGAGGTCCTTCCCTATTCCTAACATATTCTTTTCTCTACAAAGTATTATCCAAACATCATTTTTACACTGTCACCCTTTACGGCAGTGACGCTCAGTCTTGATAGGCTGAAGAGCAGCCAGTGTTAACCAAAGAACCCAGTGATATGCACACCCCTAGGGGAACTGTGGCAACCATACTCCAGTTGCAAAGGGAAAAAGAACCCCTGCACTATGTAATTGTATGTGTTGCATTAGTCATGACTGTGCTAAAAAAACCCTTTAATGTTTTTTTGTGAAGGGCAATAGATGGTATGTTGAAGAGCCACTTGTAGCTCAGAAGCCCTGGTCTGAGTACCATTGCTTTATGGGTTGGACTATTATCAGTGAGTCAATGGCAATTCACAGTTATAGCAGGGCAAGCTCTTTGCAGCAGGCAATTTGTCTGGGTTTCACACAATGCCTTCACATGAGTTGCTTGGGAGCAGACATGGATTTGTTTATTGGTATGTTTATTATTCAAGATTATCTCTGGATTGAATAATGTGAGACAAGCTCAGACGTGGGATGACTCACAAACTGTGGTTCCTGTGGGTATTCTCTGTTCATTATTACCCAAAGTGACAGGTCCCCTGGGTCACATGGTACAATATTGCTCCTTTAGCTGCAATAACAAGGGACAGGGTGTGATCAGATGACTGAGGACTTTAAGTCTCTCCGGAGGAGAACGCTAGGGGCTGGTGGAGTTTGGAGTTGCTGGTTGGTAGAATTAGAAGCATTTTTAGGACTTCTGCTGCTTGGGCCAGTCAAATCAGGCCCTTCCTGAGACTTCACTATGAGCAAAATTAGACTGTTGTAACAGTAAATTGGAAGTTAATGCTTTCTCATCAGAAAATAATTATGAATTTGTGCCTAGCCTTACAGGGTGCCTGCAGACATGCAGGGATGCTGCTCTGATGTGCCATAATTACAGTGTGTTGGAGCAGACTTGATTAATCGAGTCGGCTGGAGCATGCTAACTAGAGTGCTCCAGCAGCCTCTGTGTCTCATGTATTCAGCATCACCATGCCTCCAAATGGCAGCAGGGGGTGCTTTAAGTCATGGGCAACTGATGCTGCTTTAGTCGGGGGCACATGCCCCCCCCAGTGACCAGTCAGTGACTGGGGGAGAACCCCAATTGAGAAGCGGGTGATCGCTCTCACCAGTCGCTGCAGCCACTTCCAGGAGTGGCTGCAGCCACTTCTGGGAGTGCAACGGTGCTCCACTCCCCAGCTGGCACTTGCAGGGGGGCGCCGGTGCTCCCACCTGCCCCCCCTGCCCATCACCTAAGTGGCGAGTGCGGCCGGTCAGGGAGTGCATCAGCGATCTCAGGGGGTGCATGTGGACACCTGTGCACCCTTTATGCATCACCACTGCTTTAAGTAATGCTCATCAACCAAGCTTTACTTAAAGTGACCCTGCCACCATTTTGAACATGGAACACTGTATACATGAGCTGCTGTGGGTGCTTTAATTAGCGTAGCTCTTGAAGCTGCCCTAATTAAAGTGCCCCCTCCCCACCCCACCAGAGCATGTTTAAAGATGGCCACAGTGTTTATTTCCCTCATTTAATTTTCTGTGTTAGTACTCTGGCTGAGGATATGGAGACTTCACTGTTTCTAGCCTAAATCATACTCTTGTCCGCTTCTGTTGACTGTATTAGTACCAGAGTTCTAGTTTAAAGTTACCAAAATATTTCTGCTAGTTTTGTCCTGCTCTTTATCCCAGGCAGAGAATAGTTTATATCTTTCAAGTGCCTGCATTGCATTTAGTAGTCTCCATGTCAGTTATCACCATTCATCCCCATTATTTTGTGGACAAATTGCTCCCCTAGTTGCAGTGTGGATGTATGTGAGTACTCATAGCTAAGGACCACATAATCAGATAATAGCTTTTACAGCTTTATCACGCATCCGTTGTTCTGTATGCAATATCAAGTATTTGTTTTGAAAGCCCTCATCTCCAGCTTTCAATGATCACCACCTTTCATTGTCACAAAGTTGGTGGAACAGCTATGTACAGACGCAATATTAGTAACGCTGCTTTATCAGCGCCCAGTCAGAGGTGCAGGGAATGTGCCAGTAGGCATTGTTCTATTTCTAACTGCTGTCCATAATAAGCAACACATGCCATTAACAGGAGACGCATTAAAGGAAGAAGAAAAGGATCTAACTGAGATGTTCTAAGGCTGCTGTAGATCCCAGGACATGGGCTCCATTTAAATAGCACAAAAAACAAAGGGCTGGGTTCAAGTTTGGGGTGCAACCAACTTGCTGACCCAAACATCTTCAGTGGGGAAAGGTAAGGTAAGAATTTGAGTTTCAGATGTCTCAGATGTCTGTAGTATAATTTGCATGCAATTTTTCTTCCTCATCTCTATATGTGACCAGAAGGACTAAATCTTCATCACAGAAAATTTTACCGAGCTATGTTGCCTGTCACTCACTCCCAGGGGCCTATTCAGAACTGGCTCTTTATTCTGCATTCTTAAATGCTTTGTCACTACGGTATAAAGCGCATACTTTGCATGATGGTGCAACCCATGAGCCCTAAGTCTCCCCAGTGCTGGTTCACTGTCTTACAGAAGTTTCTTCTCTGATCATGCCTTTTTGGAGTTTGGCCCTTTACTTTGGCAGAGAACGGCTGTTACAGCCCTTACGTAATCAGTTTGGAAGTTGCCACAGCTTGCTGCATCTTCATCTCTACTTCCTGGTAACCACTTTTTCCTTCTGCTCTGTTTTGTCTTTGCTGTGCATTAGGAGATGACACCCATCACAATGCTGTCTGTTCTCAAAAGACTCAAGAAAGGGGCTTCACCTGTTCTATAGCAAATGCCACGGTGGGTATAAAAGCAGCCCCTCTTGTCTCCAGGGAATGGTTTGAATATAGTGAGTAGTTTGTCAAAAGAGCTCAGGGCTGGTAAAAATGTCTTTCACTTGCCTCATTCCTTCCTCCCCATGGCATTTGCTGTAATGCCCTAAAGGCTTAGGCCTGAACAGTGACAGTCCCCAAATTGCCTTCCCTGCTTCCAGCATTCCAGCTTCACTGCTGAATACAATACCCCCAGGTCACTAATAACTATGAATGTCTTAATAACCACCAGCATTAATTAGGAAATAAATTTTCCTTTCTGCCGCATGCAGATCATAGTGGATATTTTTTTTATAACCTCATAAAGAGTTTTTCTTCCAGCAGATGCCTGCTATTCTGAGATTATTTCACATAATTATTGTAGAGTATTTAAGGATCCATTTATAATAATTAGAACTGTCATGTTTTCTTTCTTTCTTCATTTTGTGAATGACTAGCTCTAGCACCTCCCAGTTGGCCCCGGTAATGTTTGATGGGGATCCTGGCAGGCCTAGAAGGACAACGTTTCATATAGAGAATGATTTCAGATAGTGAGATTAGCAGGGATGATGTCTGCAAGTCTATGGAAAAGGCTGACATTGCCATACAATTAGTTTGGCGTGTTACAGAATAAAGCTGGACTGAAGCATAAGGAAGTTAAGGGTGTTGTATTATCTTTCACTGTCAGTGTTTTATTTGTACAACAATTTTGGTTTCGAATAACTCTTTAGGCTCAGCATTAAATCCTAATGGAAATATGCATTAAGAGCAATGCCAACTGAAATACATCAGAGCTATTACAACACGTAGTAGGTGAATTAATAATTGACATGTTGACTAAGCAAATCATTTGAAGTGGAATTGTCCAATCCATCTATTAAAGTTTGGGAAGGAGGAGCATAAGCTTCACTTGACTTGTAACTGAAGATTGCCATGAGTCAATAGGTTGTGTGGTATGGGACTGGTTGGGAGAAAGGAGAAGGAGAATTTATATCCATGTTTTCCCAAATTGTATGTGTCCAAAGTTTTGAGTGATCACCATGACACACCTTGTCCCTGATTTCTGGAGGTACTGGGCATTTACAGCTCCATAGCTTAAAGGCATGTATTCCACATGTGGCAGCTGAAAAGTATGTCTGTGTGATAAAAGGGCTTGCTGAAGGCTCTATGAAGATTAGACCAAGTGTTTTTCTGTATTTGTTTAGATATTAAGCTATATGTTGTTGCTAAGAGCCTAATTATAGTTTATGATGTAGTGAGGCCTTGTATAAATTAAGGCCTAGTAAATTTAGCAAAGCCTTGAAGTAGTAAGGCCCTGTGGCACAGTTAAAATTACCTTTCCAAAGGAATGCAAGGCTTGTACTGCTATTGGTCAGTCTAAGGACAGTTGAGGAAAAAGGAACCTAAGTGGTCATACGTTATCAGTGTCCTTCAGAAGCTATAAATTCGCTGAAATATTTGGAAACCATTCAGAAGGAAGATGCAGCTCTGTAACAAGGATTAGTTAGCTGTTGCCTAGATCATTGGGCCTGTGGATCTTGAGGAGCCCAAGAACTGCATTCCAGGGTCCTTCCCGGCACCCCTCAGACAGCGTTGTCCGGGGATGCCTTACCTCGCTGAACTTTGTGGAAAGAGAAGCTTGCTGTGTGTTGGGCATCAGAGGGACTGCCGATAAGTTGCCTACGTGAATAGTTTTCATCTGTCATTGTTTGTCTTGTTACTACGCATAGTTGTGTTTTTCTTAAGTCAATAAATCTATCTTACCTTTCTACCCCCGACCACACTCTCAATCTAAACCCTCCGCAGGCGGCTGGGACACCACATTTACTTCAACCCTTCACTCAAATGCCTTAACACTTTCCCTTACTTTGTCTTTGGCTTCTCTAAGTTGCATGCTGTTGCATGTGGCTTCCTTTCTTCCTGACATCTGCAATGTTCTAGAGACTTGAAAGAGTAAGGACTGGAAATTTGAATTTCTCAGAATAACAATGGAATAAATAGGCGGAGAAACAGTTCTTCCAGGTTTTAATGTAAGTCATGAAAGTTGTAAGATCTGGGAGGCTGGGGGGGGGGAGGGTGTGTGTGGCAGTGGCACTGTTGCCAGTGGTGGCGGGGGATAGGGGAGGTGACAAGTGCTGACCAGCAGTCACCGACTAGCCACAGATGCCACTGGCAGCTAGTGGTGATTGGGGACTGTCCAGAGATCAGGGGTGTGTGGGGGGGTGGTAAGTGGCAATTGCCTGCAGGCACCGCCGGCAGTGTTGGCGGTGCCTTTTTCAGGGGATGCACTGTCAAGCTCAGGGGGTGCACGTGCACCTCCAACACATTGCCAGTGATGTAAGTTTTAAAACGTGAAGGAAGGAATAATTGAAGACATTAAGACAAATGGAAAATGGGGTTCAATGCAACCTTGCTTTATTAAAGGTAGAGTCTGATAAGAGAACTGTTTTTCTTACAGAAGGAGAGGTGATAGGCCGAATCTAGCCGGTCTCCTGCAAAGTATATGATATGATGCCACATAAGAAATTATTAAGATGAAGAACTAGGGATGGGCAATTATTCTGGCTGAAGGGCCCCTTAATGAGTTTCTGGTGAGCTCTCAAAGGCTGCAAGGGTAGCCCTGCCCCTTGGCAGGTGCCCTACTCCCTGGCCGCCATCTTGGGACCAGAAGTCCTACTCCTAACAACTGACCTTTGCCACCAGAAGTTCCTCTCCTTGCTCCTGGAAGTACTGCTCTTGGAAAGGAAAGGTTGCTGTCTTGGAACCAGAAAAAAAAACAAATCATATACTGGCAGTCCTTGGACTTATGACACAATTGGTTCCTGAAAAGTCCTTAAGCCTAAATGTTGTAACTTGGAACCAATTTTCTTATAAGAAACAATGTTATAAATGGGGGGTGGATTCCTGAACCAAGGCCCGATACCTTATTTTCACCAAAAATAATCCAGAATGTTTTACTCAATCCATTATAGATGAGTAATATAGCTACATTAATATTTATATTCTAAATAGTAATCATATTGATTTGGAAGGACTTCTTTGAGGCGACTTTGCTGTACTTCTTGAAGGGCTCTTGGTTGGACTTTTTGAAGCATTCTTGGCTGGAGTCTTCTATGGACTCTTGGCTGCAGGTTTTTCTGGAGTCTTGTCTGCTTTCCTAAAGAAAGTGTCCATAGAAGTTTGGATAGATGTTCTCCAGGGAGATTAGCGATGCAGTGAACTTGTTTGCTGGCATGGCATTGCATTGGATCAAGCATTGTAAAGTTGAAACTGACATTATAAAGTTGAAACAGGGTGTCAATTTATAGTTTCATAGTTTCATAGTTTCTAGGGTCGGAAGGGACCTGAACAGATCATCTAGTCCGACCCCCTGCCATGGCAGGAAAGAGCACTGGGGTCAAACGACCCTGGCAAGATGTTCATCTAACTTCCTCTTAAAAACCCCCAGGGTAGGAGCCTGCACCACTTCTCTTGCAATGGTGTAAGTGTGAAATGTTATACCTCGAAACTTTGTAAGTCGAGCATTGCCTGTACCAAGTCAAACACCTACTATAACATTTTAATTTTATTACAAAAAATGTTTTGTCATGATTTGTGTTTGTAAACTGTATATAGAGGTGATTTCATAACAGCTCAGAAATAGTCTTACTCTTGTATATTGTGTGTGGGATTTGTGAGGAGGTGTGGCTATGTGTGTGGGGGGCATAGGGTATGTTGTGGTTGGGGTGTATATGTGGTGTAATGTATGTATTGTTAAATGTAATGCATTGTGTGAACTGAAAAGGTGATATGAGTGTGCAACAGAAGGGGAGCAACACTGTCTGGAAGCAGGAAGAGGAAGTGACGAGAAACCCTGCAAAGCTCAGCTGCTGTGATGCTGGACTGCAAATCCCGTAGCCCTTGTGGGGCAGCAGGAAGAGGAAGTGAACGGACAGGCAGGCTGGCTATATGCTAGGGGCCCCAGGTGGTATGGTAACTGAGAATGGAGGAGGGGGAAGCCTTTGCAGAACACAGTTGAAGCACAGACCGGCTGCACATGATCCCTGACCTAGAGACCTGCACAGAACAACTTTGGACTAAAGTCTGG
>NW_017728886.1:263443644-263472261 GCF_001723895.1 Crocodylus porosus | reverse complement strand
GTGAGACAGATTGAAGGAGAGGGAAGAACCTGCACAACACAGATGAACCACAGACCGGCTGCACATGATCCCTGACCTAGAGACCTGCACAGAACAACTTAGGACTAAAGTCTGGTTCTTAGAGACACCTCCAGAGGTGGGGAGGGGACTGTATGTATTGAGCAATGGCCACAAATTCCTGGAAGATTGTTTTAGGCTTAACACTAGGAAAATCTTCTTCACAGTTAGGGTGTCCAGACTGTGGAATAAGCTCCCTCCAGAGGTGGTGCAATCACCTTCCCTGGAAATCTTCAAGAAGAGACTGGACAGTCACCTTGCTGGGGTCACCTGATCCCATTTGTCTTTTTTCTGCCTAGTGCAGGGGGGCTGGACCCGAGGATCTTGCAAGGTCCCTTCCAGCCCCTAACATCTATGAATCTATGAATCAATCTATGATTTTATCAATGCATGTACCCCAGCAGTACTGACCATTACCTGTTTCCTTGCTCTCTAAGTGTATGTTGTTGTACTCCGAATGCCTATTTACCTGTATTTGTCCCTTCCCATTGGCCTGTTGTCCCTTGACCCTAATCCATAGGACACTCCATATAAAGTGAGTAAACCCCTCATTGGCTTTAGTGATTGTGCCTGACATTGCAGGGGTTTGCTATAGTGGGGAATTGTGTGTGTGGGGGGGAGGATGTGGAGACACTCTACACACTCCCATCCCATGGTGCAAAGCCTCCACCACCAGTGGCAGCAGCAGCAGATGGGGGCTCTTGGGGTGCTTGTGGCCTGCACAGGTGCTGCCACCTGGTGGTGTGCGGCTCTGGTCAGTGCTGCATGTGGTGGCAAGGGATGCAGCCAGGCTGGCCTGCTTCTCTTGTGTGGGATTCCCTGTGCAGCTCCTGGCATGCACATGCCAGCAAGGGGAAGCCCTATCTGACAGAGCTGGCTGCCTTCCCTGTTGTGCAGGTCCTGGGACTTTGCTGGACGTGGTGAGGCCTCCTGCTTCTATGGCAGCAGGGAGTGGAGGGGCTGGCTCCGTCTCCTGGGGCGTCCCCCCAGTGGCACGTGAATATCAGGAGCTGTACTTATGCCCCATGAGTTTCATAGTTTCATGAGATGGATGTGGGCTGGCCTGGCTGCACTCCTCTCCACCATGTGCAGCTCTGGCCGTTGCTGGGCACCGCCAGGAGGCAGTCCCTGTGCAGGCTACAAGCACCCCAAGGGCCTGTGTCTGCTGCTGCTGCTGCCATTGGGGGCTGTGCACCATGGGAGCGGGGAGTGTGTGGGATGTCCCCACCTCCCCTTTACACCCACACCCAACCTAACTGAGCTCTGTGATTCCTCCATGCCCCTGGACACAGGCTCTGCGTTCCTACCAGCAGTGACAGCAGCAGCCCTGTCTGGAAGCAGTGTGCTGGCTGGGCCCTTCCATGCACAAGGGTCAGAGTGAGGTGCACAGCCTGGGTATGGTACAATTAGTTGGTGGGCACCTGAGGGCTGGATAAAATTGCCTGGTGAGCTAGATTCAGCCTGTGGGCTGCCCCTGAACTAGGGGATTAGTAGAAGAATTACAAGGCACTTGCTAGAGGGGAGCTGAAAATGGGTCAGGCTGAAAGGGGAAGTATCAGGATGGAAGGATGTTACTAGTGGACCTCCTATGGAATCGGTCTTGGGACTGATCTTATTTCATATTTTCATTTCTGACTTTGCTGCAAAAAGTAGGCATACACTAGTGAAATTTGATGGTGACACAATGTTGCAATCCTTGTTAATACAGAGGAGGACTGGAGTTTTCTACAGGGGAAACAAGACCCTGTGGACTGAAGTAAAGAAATGGGACACAATTTAATGGTAGTGACCAAGTCCATGCATTTAGAACCTCATAACACAAATTTCTCCTGTGAACTGCTAGTTCCTTTGTTGAAAATGATAGAGGGAATGAAGATCCAGGTGCACGAGTTCCTCATAGGATGACAATGAGCTGCCAATGTGAGGCATCTGTCAAAAAAATGAAAATACGGTACTATAACGGAAGGTATCAAATAGGGAAGGAATTGTGCAAGTCAGTGGTGAGACCTGGAGTATTGTGCTCACATAAGGCCACCTATGCTCAAAAAAGATGAATTCAAACTGGAGCAGAAGAAAAGAAAGGCTATTAGGCTGATCAGAGGAATGGAGAGATCATGGGTACAGTCAACCATGATGGCAAAATCTTCTGGCCAGGACGTCTCCAAGCCCATCTAAGCTCTCTCTTCCTTTTTAAATGCTCTAAGCTTAGAAGCAGGTCAGTGAGTCTACGCTGGGTTTATCACCAGTGATGGATTTCCAGCATACTGGGAATCAATGTCTCAAGAGCAACTGCAGACAGATGCCCTGAAGTGGTCCTCTGATATGTGGATAAACCCTAAGGAACCTCAGCTGGTTTAACCTGGCAAAACAAAATCTGTGAGCAGTTTTAATTGCTCTTTATAAATAAACGCCCAGGAGGCAGACAAGCTACTTAAGCTAACAATACTTAACAATACTGGCACAAACAGAAAAAGATATGCATTGGCTGTGAATAAATTTAGTGTGGAAATTAGGTTTCTAAACATCAAAAGGGTTGGGTTCTGGAACAGCCTTCCAATAGAAGGGAGGAGGAAAACCTAACTGCTTTAAAAAATGGACCTCAACTGACATGCAATAGGGATTATTCACAGGCAAGGTCAGCTCTCAGACTACTGCATCTGGCAGCACAGTTTGGGGAGAAGGTGGTCAGTCCTCAGTGGCAAAATAACAGGTTAGGGAGTATTTAGAGGAGCTGAAGGTGTACAAGTCCATGGGACCAAATGGGATACAGCTATGGCTGCTGAGGTATTTGGCTGATGTGATTGCAGAGCCATTGGCCATTATCTTTGAAAACTTGTTACAGTCTGGAGAGGCCCCAGGTGATTGAAAAGGGCAAATTTAGTGTCCATCTTGAAGAAAGAGGAAGAGGAGGATCTCAGCAACTACAGACTGGTCTGCCTCACCTCAGTCCCTGGAGAGATCAAGGAGGAGATCCTCAAGGAATCCATTTTAAGCACCTGGAGGAGGAGAAGGTGATCAGGAACAGTCAGCATGAATTTACCAAGAGCAAGTCATGCCTGACCAACCAGATTGCCTTCTGTGATGAGATGACCAGCTCTGTGGATATGGGAAGAGCAGTGGATGTGGTATACCTTGACTTTAGCAAGGCTTTTGATACAGTCTCCCACAACAGTCTTGCAAGCAAGCTAAGGAAGTAAGGGTTGGATGAAGAGACTGTAAGGTGGATAGAAAACTGGTTGGATGGCCAGGCTCACAGTCACAGAAGTTTAGGGCTGGAAGAAACCTTGTGAGATCATCGGGTCCAGCCCCCCTACTCCAGGCAGGAAAGACTGCTGGGGTTAAATAGCCCCAGCAAGGTGTGCATCCAGTCTCCTTCTGAAGATCTCCAGAGTAGGTGCATGCACCACCCCTGCTGGGGGTCTATTCCAGAGTCTGGTCACGTGAACCATAAATAAGTTTTCCCTTATACCCAGTCTGAAACATCCTTCTAGGAGTTTATGACCACTGTTCCTGTTTTTCCCCTGGGGTGCTTTAGAGAATAGTTGTTCACCTAGCCCCTGATGCTCTTCCCTGGTATATTTGTAAGCTGCCACCAAATCCCCCTAAAGTCTTCTCTTTTCTAGGCTGAACAGTCCCATATCTGTCAACCTTTCCTTGTATGGCTTGCTCTTCAGGCCTCTAATCATACAAGTGGCTCTTCTCTGGACTCCCTCAAGCTTCTCCACATCCTTCTTGAAGTGCGGTGCCTGGAACTGGATGCAGTACTCCAGCTGTGGCCTGACCAATGCCAAATAGAGCAGGAGAATAACTTTCTTAGTTTTGCTTGAGAAGCATTGGTTGATACATGCCAGCGTATTGTTTGCTCTGCTAACTGTAGCATCACACTGGTGGCTCATATTCATTTTATGGTCAATTATGACCCCCAGGTCCCTTTCGGACGTGGTGCTAGCTAGCATAGCACCACCAACTCTGTAAGTCTGTTGCAGATTTTTCCTCCCCAGATGGAACACTTTACACTTCTCAGTGTTGAACTGCATCTGGTTCTCATCCACCCATCTAACTAGTTAGACATGACCTACCCATATGATCAGGGTCTTGCAAGGCAAGCCATATGAGGAAAGGCTGAGGGACCTGGTCCTCTTTAGCCTAAAGAAGAGGAGGTTGAGAGGGGACTTCTACTAGTTTATCACATATGGAGTTCTTGAGAAATTTTTTGAGGATTGTTGCTGGGATTGTACAGGCTAATTGGACTGTAGTTCCCTGGGTCCTCTCTCCTCCCCTTCTTGAAAATGGGCACAACACTGAACCTCTTCCAGTCTTCTGGGACCACTCCTGAGCACCACAAATTCAAAAGGTGGTAATCAATGGCCTGATGTCTAGATGGCAGCTGGTATCAAGTGAAGTGCCCCAGAGGTCAGTCCTGGGAGTGGCTTTGTTCAATATCTTCATCAACATCCTGGAAGATGGGATGGAGTGCACCCTCATCAAGTTTGTAGATGACACCAAGAATGGGAGAGAAGTAGATATGCTGGAGGGTAGAGATAGGATTCAGAGAGACCTTGACAAATTGGAGGATTGGGCCAAAATAAATCTTACGAGGTTCAGTAAGGAGGATCCCAAGCACTGGGACAGGCTGGGAACCACCTGGCTAAGCAGCAGCTCTGCAGAAAAGGCCTGGGGGTTACAGTGGACTGTCACAGGGCACTAAGGTGTCTTCTCCTCTTACAGCAGAAATAAGAACCCAGCTGCAGGTTGCTATGAGGTTAATGAGGGAATTGGCCGCACCTGTACCTGGTCAGCTGGCAGGAGGAAGCAGGGCCTTAGGCCCATTTAAACCCCAGGGCTGGGACTAGGGAGTTAGTTCCCTACTGGCAGCCAAAGGGGAAGGAGCCTCCAGGAAGGAAGGGCCCAGAGATGGGGTAGTCAGCAGATACGCTACCCTTAGAACAAAGGGGGACACCAGGACCCATAAGGTCTCCTTGCCTACTAGACACTGAGCCTCAGAGAGGGAGTTTTACTCTTTTAAAGGGGCAGAGCGTGATGTGAGTTCTACATTACGTTACAGCCCAGGGACTCATGGTGGTTGGGTGTTGTTTGTGTACTGTCTGATAATACTGGTGGTTTGGGTGAGGCTATTTGGGGAAGGAGAAGGCCTCATTGGGGGGCTCACTGCAGCGTGGGGACCCCGGCACTGGAGAGGGTGCAGCATTGGGGGCTGCAGACCCCGGTGCTAGAGAGGGCACAGCATTTGGGGCCACAGACCCTGACGCCAGAGAGGGCGCAGTGTTTTGCGGTACACAGAGCCCAGCGCCAAGGGGTGCAGAGACAGGGCTGTGGAGAGCCCAGTGTTGAGGGGCGCAGAGACAGGGCTATGGAGAGCCCAGCAAGGTCAAGGGGCTGAATTATAATCGGGCTTAGGCAGGACAACACCAGTATCATCTGCGAGGCTTGGGGCATGGTAAAGGGATGGCTGGAGCTATGCATAAGGCCCATAAGGCTGAGAGACTCAGGATCCATCCACAGTGAAGTGGGATGTTAAGGGGTCTGAAAACAACAGGGTTATTGGGATCTAGTCAGACCATGTCCAAACCTAAAGCTCAAGGGCAGCCTCCCTATATTCATCATACCATCAAGACGTGGCAGGAGAGAATAAGGGTGCTTGTAGGGCAAGTCTGGCATGGCTAAGGACCAGGGAGTAACACAGCCACATCTAGCCACCCCACCCTGTTACATGGACCATAAGTTCAATATGAGACAGCAGTGTGCCCTTGTTGTGAAGAAGGCTAATGGCATACTTGGTTGCATTGGTAGGAGTGTTGCCAGCAGACCAAGGGAAGTGATTCTTTTCCTCTATTTGGCACTGATGAGGTCACATCTGGAGTTCTATGTTCAGTTTGGTGTCCCACTAGAAAAAGGATGTGGACCAATTGGAGAGAGCCCAGTGGAGGGCAACAAAAATGGAGGGGGGGGGGCATTGGGGCACATGGCTTGTGAGGAGAGGCTGAGGGAACTGGATTTACTTAGCCTGGAGAAGAGAAGACTGTGAGGGATTTAATAGCATCCTTCAACTATCTGAAAGGAGGCTCAAGAGAGGATGGAGGTGGACTGTTGTCAGTGGTGGCAGACAATAGAACAAGGAGCAATGGTTTTAAGTTGCAGCAAGGGAAGTTTAGGTTGGATATTAGGAAAAACTTTCTAATGAGGAAGGGTAGTAAAGCACTGGAACAGGTTACCCAGAAAGATGGTGGAATCTCCATCCTTGGAGGTTTTTAGGGCCCTGCTAGACAAAGCCTTGGCTGAGATGATCTAGTTGGGGATGGTCTGGCTTTGAGCATGGGATTGGACTAGATTTGACCTCCTGAGGTCCCTTCCAACCCTAATTTTCTATGGTTCTATCACAGGGATGGGCAAAATGCAACCTGCAGGCTGCATCTGGACCCACCAAGTGATTTTTTCCAGCCCACAGTGAGTCCCTTGGCTCTGCCCAACCCAGGTGCAGGAGGCAGCCCAGGCCTTGGTGTGTGCAACTGGTCCCACCGCCCCGGGTACACAGGTGCTCCCTGGTGTGGAATGCAGCCCAGCCTGTCTCTCCGGGTGGCTCTTGGGCATGCCAAGAGCTGTAGTCCATGGGGCTAGGTGGTGCTGTGCTTAGTGTCTGGAACCAGGAAAGCTGTTTCTGCAGTAGCCTTCTGAGTGTAACTGGGAGCACAAGATGGCAATGTGTCACCCTAAGAAAGGTCTTTGTTAAAGGGGGTGAAAAAGACCTAGACTTTTTATGTACAGAGAACAGAGCCTGGATCTCAGGGATGCCGTACAGGAACAGCAAATTTTAGACATGGCCTGGATGTCCACGTACAGTTGGAAATGTCCTTGTGTGCAGCTAACAGGATAGAGCCTTGATTCTGACTGGAGTCCTTGAGTGACAGTGGATTAAACTAAAGATGATAACACAACAGCAATAATGGCACAAACAGTTGGACACTACTGAAGCGGGGAATTCTTTCATACCCAAATGGACTGGCCATCTCCCAGAAGCAAGCAGATGAGCACAAATTGAATTTCATGCTAACCTTGCCTAGGCAATGAGCACCTTATTTTTAATTAGGTTTTCATGAATTAAGGTAATTTAATTTAATTATTTTTTCACACAACTTGAACAATCCATATACAGCAAAAATGTCTTTACAGCAATATTAATCTGTTCAAACAGGAGTGTAAATTATAGGCAAAGTTGGTGGAATTATTCAAGGTGCTGATGATTGCTTGTTTACTGTAAAGTCCAGAACAAGTCATGTGTTTATATTTCAAATATTCGATACTGTATGGATTAGTAAGAACTTCAAAATTAAGATTTATAGAAGGAACATCTTAAGCATCTTCACTACAGAACAGAGGCCTGGAAAAATAAAAAGTCTATTCATCACAATCGCAGGTGTCTGGGCAGTATATATGAACCAGAAGAATAAATAATAAAGAGGTCCTAAAACAGGTACAACTGCTACAGTAGTACAGATGGTACAAAAGAAGATTAATATGGGTAGAAATCACAGAATCATAGAAAAGGACATCTGGAAGGGACATCAGGAGGTCATCTAGTCCAACCTCCGGGTGAAGGGAGGATCATCCCTATTTAAATTACCCTATGCAAGTCTTTAACTTGCTCTTAAACTTCCAAGAGTTGAGACTCCATAACCCTTCCGGGTAGTCTGCTCCAAGCTAATTTACCACCTACATGATTGTGTAATCATCTGTCACAGCCACTCAATTTGTTTATGAGAATAGGATGAGATACTACATCAAAGGCCTTCTTAAAATCCAAAGAGATGACATCTATCTCAATTCCTGCATCTTAGCATTTTGTGACCTGGTCATAAAAAGAAATAAGGTTAGTCAGGCAGGATCTACCTGCTAATAACCCATGCTGGTTTCCCTTCAGCATTATTTTTGCTGCTGGGCTCCCACAAATATGATTCTTGATAATTTTTTAAGAGGTTTTCCCAAGGATAGAGCTGAGACTAACTGCCTTATAATTACCCACATCCTCCTTTTCTTGAAAATAGGGACCACATTGGCCCTTTTCTAGTTCTCTGGGGCCTGACCTGAGCACCATAAGTGCTCAAACAACTGTGCCAGTGGCTCTGCTATGACACTGGCCAATTCCTTCAGTACCCTTGGATGGAGATCATCTGGGCCTGTTGACTAAAACACATTCAGCCCCTCCAAGTGTCCCTTTACTAGGTTGATGCTGACCATTGGTGGGCTGGTGTTCCTCCTGTGCCTGTCTATAATGCAATTGGGAGATTTGTCTCGATCCATGTTCAGGAATACAGAGGCAAAAAACTCACTGAAGCATTCAGCCTTGTCCCTCCTATCTGTCACCAATTGCCCTAGCCTGTCCTGTAGGGGTCCTATGCTACCCTGCACCTTGTTTTTGCTCCCCATGTACCTGAAGAAGGACTTTTTTGTTGTCTTTAATTTTTGCCACCAGTTTGAGTTCTATTGCTGCTTTGGCCTTTTGGACTGCCTCCAGACACGTGTGAGCCAAGAAGGTATACTCCTCCTTGGTAGCTACCCCCTGCTTCCACAGCCTGTATGCCTCTTTCTTGGCCCCTTTGTCCCCTTCTGTGTGCAATGGGATTGTCTCCTGGACCTGAAGGATTGCTTCCTTGAGGAATGACCACCCTTCCTGGACTCCCACTTCGCCAATGCTCTTCATTTTCAATGCATCACTAACTAATCTCCTGGGCACCTTGCAGTTAGCCTTTCTGAAGTCTCGCACTTCTGCTCTGCTGGTTACTTTTTGCACCCTATGCCGGATACTAAATTCAGTCAATTGATGCTCACTATCCCCTAGGTTACCTTGTACCTGCAGATCCGTCACCAGGTCATCCCCTGTAGCTAGCACCAAGTCCAGCAAGGCATTTCCCCTTGTGGGACAGTGTACCACCTGCATCATGTGAAGGTCCTATATGCAGGTTAAAAACCTACACGAGCAGTTAGATCTGGCTGACTGCTCTTCTCAGATGTCAGGGTAAATTAGGTCACTCATGACAGCCATGTCCCTTGACTGTACAACCTCTGAGAGCTGCCCGGAGAATTCCAGGTCTAGCTCATCCTCCTGGTGTGAAGGTCTGTCGTAGATCCCCACTATCAAGTCTTTTTCCCCCTGACCTCCTTGTATTCTAACCCACAGTACCTCAATTTGCCCCTCCTCTGGTCCCATCTGGATCATAGAAGATGTGTATTGCTCCTTAAACAGAGAGAGCAACACCCCCTCCCTTTTTTTCCTCCAGTCTACCATGTCTGTACAACCCATAGCCCTCAATGCTTACTGCTCAATTGTGAGTAGGGTCCCACCAGGTTTCAGTTAGCCCAATCAGGTCAAAGTTATTGCTTGCAAGCAGGAGTGCGAGTTCCTCCTGCTTGTTCCCCATGCTTCTAGCATTAGTGTTTCTCATGTTCCAATGGAGAAAGCAGCAGGACACCCAAGGAAAGAAGTTGGGAAAGGCCCTGCAGTGCAGGGATGGTTCCAGGATTTGGCAAATGGGGTTGTGAGCAGCCATCTGTGCTGCACACCTCTGCTCCCAGTGGGGAAATCAGGAGGCAAGGTGGAAGAGGAGGAGAGAGGAGGGGACAGAGAGGAAGGGAGGATTCTTCTCCACTTTAAAAAAGTCCCCAAGGGCTCCAGCAGCACAATCCATTACAAGAGGGAGTACAGCTGCACTACTGCACCCAGTCTGGATCTGCCCCTACTGCAGTGGAGGTTTCAAGTGTGAAGAAATCCCCCTCTCTCTGTTACTCTCTTGGGACAAACTAGTTGACATCTGTGTTTCCAGGGTTTCATCTTGGAACTGGCTGGCCAGATAAAATTCCTGAGGGGACAGGGGAACGCTCTCTTCCTCCACCGGACAATTTCAAAGCAGCAAGCTAAGTACCTTCAGGCGCTGGCTTGGATGATCCACTGTGAGTAAAGATCTGGAAACTAGCCAGAAGAATAGAACTAAATATAGGCAGTCACATCTTAAAAGGGTCCCTGTACCCAATATCTGTAAAGGACAGATTGGATATCAGGAAGAAGTTTTTTACAGTAAGAGTTGCCAGAATCTGGAACGGGCTTCCCGGGGAGGTGGTGCTCTTCCCTACCCTGGAGGTCTTTAAGAGGAGACTAGACAAGCACCTGGCTGGGGTCATCTGATCCCAGTGCTCTTTCCTGCCCAGGGCAGGATGTCAGACTGGATGATCTACCAACGTCCCTTCTGACCCTAAAAAATGTATGAAATCTATGAAGTCTCAATTTAGCTATGTTTGCTCAAAGTGTATTCTGACTCCTTTGTTCTACCCGCCCTCCCTGTCCCTGATCAATCCAGGTATCATGTTACAGTGTGCCTGGCTGTTTCACTATAGGGGTGAGAGGCAACCCTTTTGCTCCCATCTCAGCCGCATAGTTTTCCTGTGCATAACCTCAGGTATGACTGAAGGAATCTAGGGATGCTTTGGGATGAAAGAGGGACCCAGAATTATTACCAGTAGGCAAAGCACCCACAAGGCTTGTAGGGTTTGTGTGCCCTGGGCTGCACCAAGCCCTAACAGAGACCAGTGCCTGGGTGGGGGCAGTGTTACCCCAGGCTTGAGGGTGTTCTCCAGGAAGCAGGACAACTGGCAGTAGGAGGCTCCTGAAGCATGTTTTTGGGCCTGGCACTGAGGCGAGTGGCTCTGCATAGTAGTGCCCTCTACTAGGCTACCACATCAAGCACTTTCTGCTGCTATGGGTGGACCAGAAACAGTGTAGCCACGCACATACAAATGACTGGTGGGCTAATGAACAATGCTGAGTGGAAGGGCAAAAGGAAGGGAGAGTGTGAGAGGAAGGATGGTGTCTTCCGGTGGTGGTAGATTAGGTGGCAGAAGTTGGAAGAGACCCTTGAGTATATTATCTGTGAAACAGTCTCCCAAAAGAAGTGGTGGAATTTCTGTTGCTTAAGTCATTTAAAACAGGACTAATTCAGAAGGTTTTATTTCAACTTCTTGACTGTTGAAAAATCAGTTGACCCAAAACAGTTTCTTCAAAAATGTCTTTGAGCTGTCAAATCAGAAAAGGAGTTATTTTCACAGCTGTAGAAGTATTTTTGTTTCCTTTCTTCCAAGTTTTCCCAAAACCAAGATACATCTTATACAGGTTTTCTCGGGGGGGGGGGGGGCAGGGCGGGGAATGTTCCCTTTCTGAGATCAGTGCGTTGCTGTGGTTTGCCTGAATATGGCACCAGGGAGCAGCTTCAGGAATCTGCTTATTGACAGAGTATTTTCACTGCTTTTTTAAGCAGGTTACTTTGATGGCTGCAAAATAGCCCTTGATTTTTCCTTTTAGTTTTCTTTTAGAGGCTCATGCATGAGATGAATTTGGAAGCTCCACTAAATAGTGCCAAATCATTCATAAAGCCCCTTATCTGGTCAAGACAACTAAATGGAGGCTGTCAGTTTAATTAGCTGCCTTGGGCAATTTTAGACATGAGTTTGGCATATAATACCAGTAGATCTAAGAGAAATCTTCGGATTTTTCTATAGGGTTTCCCAAAGGTTGCAATTCCTCAAACACCATGTCTCCCAAGAGACTCCTGATACCATTCCCGGCCCATTAAGAGGAGTGGGGTTTAGGGTTACTACATTTTCTGTTGATTTGCACTGTTTAGTCTAAATCTGTTCCTGTTGCTTAATCCAAAGCAAAATCTACCTTGACCTTTGATCTATACTAAGGTTAGATGCTCTCTAGAGGCAAGCACAATGTCAACAGGGATTGTAATGGAGGGCCAGATTTGGCCTTAATTGGTGTTGTCTGTGGAGAGCTGTGGTAAGTGGCAAGGGCTATGTTTTAGCAAGAAACCTGACTTTGGTAGTCCACAAGAAAGGAAAGTAGAAAGCCAGAGGACTGGTCAGGAGGCCATTTAACAAGACCCGCTAGATTTTGTCATGATGGAAATATTTAATATAATGGTAGGTTAACTACCCAGAAATCCTCCTTGCCTTTTTGGCCGTTCCATCAGCCAGACCGTGTGTAATTCACTTCTCCAGTGAGGATACATTTGAGCTCCGTGTAATAAAGAAAGAAAAAAAATTAATTATGAAAGAAAAATCCCTTCCTGAGGTGATCCCTCTTCCTCTCTGCCTAACGGAGACTTGGCAATTAAGACTTCTTATTCACTCTGTTTTATCTCATTAAAATAAGAAGTCACAGAGGGCAACAGAGAAGCAAATCAAATATCATGGAGCAAATAAGGCAGAGTGGTATAGCATGCTTTCGCTTGATAGCCTGAAGGTTGTTTAAATGCCTGTTTATTCTTTGTAGATATCTTGGCAAACCTGTGAGGTTGCCTTGCACCCATCTCTGGAATATATAAAATGGGTCACGAAGGGCAATCAGATGGTCATGCTTTGTAGCCCAAATTCTGCTCACCACAGTCATGTGAAATGCCCACAAACGCAGTACAAGCCACTCAAGTCAGTGGGGATTTTAAGGCTTGCAGTGTTCCCTGTAACAGCCCCCACAGTCTAAATGCGGTTCCCCGGGAGCATCAGTAACTTGGCTGATCTTTACTGAATGCATTCATTATATACAAGGTGTTGTTGTGATGACTTCCTTGCCTCCTCCTTCGACCCATGGAGGGGACTCCCTTTTAGCCCAGCTGCTCTGGTTGACTTGGCTCCAGAAAAGCTGCTGGTTCAGTGGACACCTGTGCCTTATTGGCTCCATAATGCCAAGCACATACTTCTCCACCTGGAGGGCCCCTGGCACTTTGTTTTGTGTAACACAGAAAGAAAGAGGAGGAAAATCACAGGGCAGAGAAAGCGCGGATCACATTTAGGATGCCAGGGCTCTGATGTTCACCTGTGCCTGGGCAGAGTAATTGCTATGCCAAGAACAAGAAATGTTGGCCAGAAATGTCATTAACTCAGATGTGCCAGGTTCTTACAGGCTTTTTTCCCCATTGGGGAAAATAACAAACGAGCTGGTGTATGTGTGATTCAGCCTGATTGTTCTGCGTGCTTTAAAAGTCTGTATCCTTTGAAGGAGCTCAGTCCTTTCCAGCTGGCATTAAAGCCAATGGACTGAGCACAGCTTGAATCCAGGCCCTTTCTTCTTTGCGGTGCTGAAGCATGAGGCTAACAGAGATGCCAGAAGTGCATTTTCCAGGAGGTCAGTTTAGTTTCTTACATAGGGTCACAGTTAAAGTTGCATGCTGTGCATTTCGTTTCACCCCCAATGATTGTTTCCTGCTTCGTTTTTGTATAAGGTTGTTTTTTCAACTGGCTCCTTTCCTGCAGCTGGTTTTTTTTTAGGGCCACCTTACTCCTGTAAAAGAGGTAGTTTCTCCAGGGAGCGTCTCTGAATAGACTGGGATGCGTCAGTGCAGGTTGAGGCATGTCTTCTGCCATAGGTCTCTGCTTCTGGGCTGTGGCGTGCAGGAGCTGACAGCTCTGGCAAACCCGCATTTTCTCCCTCCTAGCAGCAGGGAAGAGTAAAAGGCAGACACAGCAAAACCACCTCGTATGTTCTTGATCCCTGAATATGTTGCATCCAAAAAGCCAGGCCGATGAAGCCTGTCATAGGGGACCTCTGGAAATAGATGGGGATCAGATGTTGTACAAAAAGTTGCTTTCTAATAAACTCGGTGCATTTGCAACAGAACGGGGGAGGCTTTGAAGGTGGGAGGGTGCCTAATAAAAAGGGCTTCCTGCACTGGTTGTACCATAGCTGGCTCATTTTAAAGCAATCAGATTGCTAGGGAATTTGGCTGGGTGTGTATGACATGCTCTGATAACTGTTGTAAAGTTGTTTTGAGTTGACGGCTACCAGCATAAATATGTAATGCAAGCAGGAGAAAGGCCAACTGTATTACTTCTGCCTTTTGGTGACATACAGCACCTAATGTACTCATGTGAAGTAAGTGCCTCAGGGTCTGCAGAGGGAAAATCCCCTTACCCAGCTCTCACTGAAAGCTGTAGCAAGTTTTGTGAAAGCCCAGTTTGCAGATGCTCTGTTGCGAGTTCCCCTAACCAGGCATTTGCATGGTCTCACTGCCCATTAATGTTTCATTACAAATAGTGGCGGAGTTCATAAATAAATAATACATGTTACTGGCGTGTTTTAAGCACGGGCAGGAGGTTTTATAGATGCTTAGAAGCACATAGAAAGCCTTTGGAGGATTATAACCCGCGGTTATTAGGTAGCCCGTTGAGCAGTTGGAGGCTATAACAATTGATTTAAAGCACTTGTTCGCTTATTAATTATGTATTAACCCTTTAGAGCCGGAACCTTGCTTTAAGCATGACTCTGTTTACTGCGGTCGATGCTTCAGGCTTGTGCGGATGGGGCCCGAGGCCCCTTTGCCATCTGTCAGTGGTGAGCTTCCACGCTGGCCCTGGTCCCCAGGCACTGCTGGCGCTCATTCAGAAGTTCACACTTCAAGCAGCAACAGGAATCAGGCTGCTGCGAGCCTGCATTGCAATCTGCTTGGAGCAGCCAGGCTCCAGCTGGCACTCGGAGTTACAGCAAGCACCACTGGACTGGGGATGACCCAGCCATGGCCTTGTTTCAGGGGCTTCTCTGCTTACGGAGCGCCCGCAGCACGGCTGCGCTCCAAAAATGAGATCGCACAGTGGGAGGTCATTAAACGTACCTCTGCCCCAACTCCACGCACAGCAGCCAGTTCAACCGGCTTGCTCTTGCAAGCCAAGGATTCGTAGGGAGCAGCTGCCCTGTGGCCCTGAACTATAAAGACATCGTTAGGCTCCGACTTCAAAACAGAAGTAGCAGGGGTTAATTGAGTTGTCCTCCTTCGACCACAGCCAAGAGCAGCCTTCACTGAAAGACACTCCAGCACCAAAGAGAAAGTCAAAGGTATCAGCTCAGATGCTCGCTGAACTTGGGAGGTTGCCCAACAAAGGCCAGGGACCACCGTCTGGTTTCAGATGTACTTTCTCTCCCCCCCCCGAACCTCAGATCTGAAGCTTGAACTGAGAACAACCAAGCTGCCCTTGTGTGGTTCCCAGTCTGCCGTGGTTTCACCCCCATCCTGTTATGGATTGAATATTCCCCTTCTAATAAATCTCTTTCACACACTGATAAATGGCCACGGCTTGAAAATCTCATCGAAGAGAAGCAGCTTCTCACCTGTTTGAAAAATGGCTTCACAAACAGACTCGACTCCCTTCCCTTCGCCCCTCCGTTGAGCTCCTTATTGCATTACTTGGCTGCATTTGCCTAGCACCTTTGCTTATCCTCCGCTTCTCAAGCCAGTCACCTTGCCAAAAGTCAGACGGCTGCCTGTGTCCTAGAAACAGGGCAGTCTGCCTCCTTCACTTGATCCGGACAGGGTGCTGAGCCTCTGCGGCAGTCATCAAAGGCGATGGGCTGAGCACCCCTCCACATCCGGGCGCTCACTTCTCTGGGATGCAGAAGGAGATGGATCGAGACATCGTTTCCGAAGAGGTCAGGTCTATTCAGATGACGATGCAAAGTCGCAGCACGCTCCTAATCCAATCAAATAACGTGGTGGTTCAAACTCCATCAAATAAAGTTCAAGGTAAGTATGTGAAACGGGGCTAATCCTTGGCAGTTGGCAGCTTTCCTAAGTGTTAAGAATCAGATCACAGGGAAGAGAAAAACATGTCCTCAAAGAGGGCCTTTCACACAGGGGCATACCAGGGAAGAGGACAGTATTATAAATGCAGGTTTCTTCATCAGTATTTTTTTTTTATACATATATATTGCTGGTATTTTCTGCACCCATGTTCTCATTTTCAAACGTATTTATTTCAGGTAAGGTTTCCCCCTCCCCCCTAAAGTGACTAATGAGTTTGGGTTTGTCAGGGGCCCAGTCTGAGACATCTTACTGGAACCCGGTTTTCAGAGAATGAGGATGTGGCTCAGCAATCTGTGAAAAATTAAGGGCCTTTAAGATGCATATCTTAACACTAAAACTTCACTAGCCATACTGGGAAATCTTGACTTTCTGTTTGTTATTTTCACAGTAATGTCATGCCTGCAGTCCCAAACCTGAAGATCAGTAGGCAGAAGCCGATGCAGAATTCATCCAGTACAGGACACGCTTCTCTCTACAGAAATGTAATCTATCAGCAGGTAAATGCCGTAACAGTCCTTCATACAGCTATTGATCTGATTTCTTCCTTATTGGAGATGTTTCTTCAGTGCTGCTGGAGGGGCAAAGAAATTTGTCCCGCTGTCTTACCTATATACATGGTATAAATAGTTTTTATTTATTTCTTCTATGTATGCTGGTAAAAATATAATATAAAATAAAAAAGTATCATTAACATGTGCTGTACAATCCAAAATGATCCTGCAGCCAGCTAATCCCTCCAATTTTGGGGGAGTTTGGCTCCATCTCTAGGAAAATATCAGTCAAGGTATGTTTTTAAGGAATAAATCTTCTGAGGGCTTTTTCTACTCCAACATGAAAGTCCACGCTTTGCTGGGAAAAAGCACATTTGAGGTTACATTTCACCCTCAGATCGGCCCATTGGCCAGGCTGAGATGGAAACACAGGCAGCCGAAGGAAGAAATTGGCTCCCTTTTCTTGGAAGCCATGGATATTATGGTAATCTCTGGTTTATTTTTGGGAGAAAATAACTGGGGCAGCTTTATATTACTACAAGAGCCATTCAAGCACATGATTTAGATCGCACTGTTCTCCTGTCAAGCTGAAACCTACTAAGAAATGGATTTACTTCTGTTTTTAAGTGGATAATTTGGTGGAGGGGAGAGGATGGTGATGAGGGAAAAAGACCGGAGCAGCATTTCTAATGAGAAGACAGACCACCTCAAAAATCAGGTGGCCAAGGAAAGGGAGAAATACATGGCCCTCTGCTTTCTGAATCTAAGTGTTTGCTCCATAATCTCTCCCCCAGCAGCGTTGGCAGACTTCTCCTTTTTTCTTCTATTTTTCCCCTTATGATTTTCTATTTTTGTACGTGACAATTTCTCTGCCCTTCATAATCACAGAGTAGAACAAAGGAGCCCAATCATGGAGTCAAAGATCCAGGGACACATTGAAGGTGCTGGACTGGGACTCAGGAAATGCGTTTTTGGATCTGGCACAGATTCCCTCTGTGACCTTGGGCAAGACTCATTAGTCCGGTTCAAACATATGACCTTGGTGTCCTTGCAGTTCCTAATTCCAAAACTCCTGGCCCAGGAGAGGTATCCAGAGCCTTGTGCCAGGCACTTGGCCTCCCTTTGGGATGCATAGGAAATGTTGGGAGCCTCAGCTCTGTGCTGAGATCCAGAGACCCAGCACAGGGCTTCTTAGTCACCATCCTCAGCATGTAGGTGCCTGGCGATGCTCAGGACAGAGGTAAGTCCGCGATCCTGCCCATCAGGTGCTTCATTCAAGGCAGAAATCGCGTGCCTGTATTGACTGAGGATCCACAGCTCTGTACTCTCTCCAGAAGGCACTCATGATCTTCCTTCCAAAGACCTGAACAGGGATCACTCCTTTCTTTTAATCTATAGCTCCCAAAGCAGGGAAGGTGTGGGCTCTGCTCTTTGTAGAAGTTGGAAAGGAGGGGTTACAGGGAACTCTAGGAGATACATCCCCTTGTACTGAGGATGGAATATAATTAGAGCATCTCAGCTAGGTCTTTGCTGAAAACTAAGTAGATTTCTTCTTGTTTTTCCCTCAGTGGGCATGGTGATCTCCATTCCTCTTACAGCAATCATGTACATACTGTAGGACTGTTACCTTCAGTTTTCCCTATCCTAGACTAATAGGGAAAACTAATAGTTGACTAATAGTTCAAGTGGTAAGAAACTGGTTTAAGCCTGTAACAGAACAGAAGCTCAGTGCACATAAACCAGTTTCAAATGGCTGAAACTGGTTTAAGATAAACCTGGTTGAATGTAGTATCAGACTTAATGATTTGGGTCAAACTGGTTTATGCAATGTCTGCCCCAGACCCCTTCCTGATTTAAGTTAAACCAGAGTCCCCCAGCATCTCAGATGCTTTGCAGCCCTGGGCTTGGCTATGCTCTCTGCTCTGAAGAGCAGGCTGGCCCCGCCCCTCTGCTCCCTAGCCAGAGCTCTGGGGGAGACTGTAGGCATGGCAGGGTCTGCCTGGCTTCTCTGGCTGCTCAAGCAGGGATTCCCTCCTCTCTCCCTCCTTCCCATCTCCCACAGCACAAACCCTAGGCATGTGGTATGCTAGCTAATGCTGAGAGGTGTCTGTCTGTGTTTGTCTCCAATTTCACTGGGATAGGCAGACAGGACAGTGTCCCCTTAAGGCTTTTTGGAGCTAATCAACAGGTCAGCTGGTAATGTCCCTCCTTGGAAAAAGCTGTTTAAAAAGAGCTTGAACGAATGAGAGAGGCTTTTGTTTTGCTAATGGGCTGATAAACATTGTAGTTTTATCAGCCCCCCTGCTGGTTTGCAGCCCTGTCAAATTTGCAGACAGGGAGAGGGAGATTGAAAAGCTTCATGTTATCAACAGCTGCATGCACTGAACACCTCTCCTTCACCTCACAATGCTAGTCCCGGGCTGGCAACACTCCCACCTGTTGTGCAGCGAATAGGAAAAAGCCTGGGATGGTGCAGCCCTCCCTAATCAGAGCATCCTGCCAGTGCCTGGCCACCCCTCCCCCCCCTCAGCTCAGCATTGTAGAAGGGAAGCGGGGGGCTGCTCTAGCCTGAGGCACTGGAGGCATATGCCTGCATTTCTGGAATGGAAAGGGAATGTCTATCCACCTCCAAATCCATTCAGGCATTGTAGGTTAGACTAACCTGTGAAGATTGAATCAATTTAGGCTCAGGCTTTTTGAATGTCTGTCCCTAGCCTGGGAATCCTGAGGCCCTGACTTATTAGAAGGGTGATGTGGGATGGTGTTGAAAGCTTTGCTGAAGTCAATATGCAGCACATCTCCTACTCCCCACCCCACCCTTTTTTACTTGGCAAGGTATCCTGTCACAGAAGGAAATTAGATTGGTTTAATAGGATTTGTTCTTGACAAATCCACTCTGGCTGTTCCTTATCACCTTATTATTCTCTAGGTGCTTATACATTGATTGCTTAGTAATTTGTTCCAGAATCATTTTGGAAATCAAAGTTAGGTGGACTGGCCTGTAATTCCCCAGGTTCTCCTTTTCTCCTTCTTACATATGCATGCTGTGTTTTTCTATGCCAGGCCATTTTTACTTCCCCAGTTCTCCTCAGATTCTTTGAGATAATCGCTAATGGTTTGGAAACTTTAACTAATTTCTGAATTACTCCAGGGTACATTTTGTCATACCCAGGCAAGATGAGACTAATCTAAATATTCTTGAACCTGCACTTTTCCTATTCAGACCTGTTCCCTTATCCCTTTGTTAAAATTAATTGTGTTAAATGTCTAGTCACAACTGACCTTTCTTGATACCTAGATGCAATTGGCCTTTCTTGTGAAGACGGAAGCAAGGGGAGGCATTGAATAGTTTCACTGCCTCTACCCCATCCATTATTTGTACTCCTTCCCCACTAAGTAAGAGACCTGCATTTTCCTGTCTTCCCCTTACTTCTAATATATTTATAGAACTTCTCCTGTTGCTATTACGCTCCTTGCTAGTTACAACTTATTTTGTGCATTTAGCTTTTCTTATATTATCCCAATGTGATTTAGCTATTGCTTTATCTGTAGTTATGTGTCCTTGCTTCCACTTTTTATATGATTCCCCATTTGTTTTTTTGGTTTATTTTTTAAATTTTTCAGGTCCTTAAACAACTCTCAGTGCAGATGTAATGTTCTCTTACTATTGTGTCTATCTTTCTTCTGGAATTAGAGAGTTTGCCATTGTGCCGTTATTATACTCTTTAAATAACTGCTAGTTCTTCTGTACTCCTTTATCCCTTAGGTTATCTCCCCAAGAGACTTTCTCTACCAGTTCCATGAGTTTCTCAAACTCATGCTTTTCTGAATTACATTATTTTTACTCTGCCGTTCTCACTCTTTTTGCTTAGAAGAGTGGATTATATTATCCATGATTGCTTTCTTACCAAAATTACCTTCATAGATGAGATTCTTGACCAGTTCCTCCATGTTAAAATAGTTCTTCTTATAACAGGGATGAGCAAAATATGGCCTGGGGGGCCAGATACGGCCTGCCAGGCCATTCTGTCTGGCCTGCAGGGCCCCTAAAAAATTTAGAAAATTTAATATTTATTTGCTTCTGGCTGCCTGTCAAATATGACATGAGCTGGGGCAGTGGTACCCAGGTGAAGCCGGTGGCAAGACCCAGCAGCAAGGCCCACCCAGCCACCCCCCACAACCACAAGCCCCTGCCTATCAGAGGCTTCTGGCCTGGGACCGTGGGGCTGTTCCTGCTTCCCTGCACTGGAGAGGGAAATGCAGCCCTCAACAGCTTGCAAAAGGTCAGTAAGCGGCCCTCCTCCCGAAATAATTGCCCGCCCCTGTCTTATAGAAATGTCTTTGATCTTGTAGGGGAAAAATGTTGTCCTGAAGTGCATCTGAAGGAGTTAGTGGACAGCATCTTGCTATTACTACCAGATCCTGTCCTCTGAATGTTCATTCCCCCAAAAAGCCTCATTCACCTCCTCCCCTTCCTACCATAGTGTTATTCCTATTCTTTCCCCCTTTAATAGGGGGAATAATATGTTTCACTTAGAGATATTCAGCCTGTCCATCATTTCTTCTTGAACATCATAAACCAGTACTAGTATATACAGTGCAACAGATCCTCTCTCTTTCTTTTTTCCACTTGCCAGTCCTTTCTTAACAAGCTGTACCTTTCTTTGCCAGTATTCCTGTCTTCCTGTTTCTTCTATAGCTGTGATATCATTTAAGTCATAGTTTTACTTGTCTACTAAAATTAAGTTTTTCCTGTTTATTTCCCCCCTATCTTTGGGATTTGTGTATAGACATCTCAGTTGTTGAGCAGTTGTTCTCCCTACGGTTTCTTCCATGATCCTGTTCCCATTTTGCATGAATCAATTCAGGCTTCCCCACCCCCATCCCAGATGTCAACCTTTTGGCCAGGTCACCATTTGTTTTACTTGCATATTGCCTTTTTTTCCACTGCTATTCTTGTAGACAAGCTTAAAGATTTCCTTATGAAGTGAGTTCACCAGCATCCTGCCGTGCTTTTTTCCTCCTTTGTTAAACAGCCCATTTCTTTCCACCAGTCTTCTCCTCTAGAACACCATTTTGTGATTGTGGAATCCAGTCCCTCTTGCCAGCACCTTCTATATTCTACTTCAGGTTTGGTCTGAATGTCTGGGGCGTTACTTCCCAAGCCTTCTAGCCATTTCTGGTCTGCTTTGAGCAGTATTGTTTAATACCTGCATGGCTGAGAAATACGAGTTGGTAGTCAGGTTTGTCTAGTCCTCTATCTCTTATGTCTGGGATTTTGGCTCAGGATGGTCAGCACAACTCCTGGAATAATAGGTGAAGTTGGCAGATGGATGCCTCTGTCCTCCTAAAGAAAGGAACCCTTTATTATCACTATCCTTCATCTTCTCTTAAGGATGGGGATTGAGCTTCCCAAGTTTGTGACAGTGGGGTTCCACCTCCTCAGAGATTAGAGTCTGATTCCCTTCTCTTAGTCCCAAAAGAGCATAACACTGGTTAACCTCATTGGATAAGGGATTTGTTTGGGCAGTTGAGCACTGTCTGCTGCATGAGGTAATCAGTAGCCTGTCTTCTTCCTGCAGACCTACTTATTTGCTTCTTGAGGGACTCCAGCACTAGGCACCTTTCACACTATGTGATGCCTCGCCTCTGGTTTCCTTAGCCAGAGACAGCCAGGCTACATTCCCAGCAAGGCTTGCTTGGACCTCGTGGTAAGTATGGGTGGGCAAAAGCAGAGCTACCACCAATGTTGGTAATGCATTATTTTGCACCCATTATGGATTTTTTTCTGGGGTACCCATTGTGGCAGAATGCCATCTCGGTTTCTCCCCAAAACTCTGCTACCTAACAATTTGGTTACCATGGTCACTGCAAAGGGCAGACTCCTCTGTCCCATCTCTTTATGTAACCCTGAGTGGTAACCTAAGTTGGATGCATTCCTGAGGGAGGGGGGAAATCTGCTCCCTCTGCCTACATGACTGGCATCACACACCTGGGTAGGGGCTTAAGCTCCCTATTGTTCTAAGCAATGCCAACCTGACTGGGAGGGGGCTGAAGACTGTGCCAGCCTACCCAGCATCTGGGGATGCATTTCAAATTGGTTGGTTGGCTGGGATCCAACAGTTGCTGGCCTTCATTGAATAAATGAGGTCATAAGGTCTATATAAGTTAAGGACTGCTCAGGAGGAGGGGCAGTAGCCATGATGAAAACTCACAGAGAGAAGCTGGACCATCTTAAATTCTCTCTCTCTCTAGAAACTCATGATCAGCGAACTGCCTGCCTCCAGATTGAATTTCCACCTGCCTCTGGATGATACTCATGAGTAAGCTACCTGAGATCTAACTAGATATATAGCTTGCAGTAACTTGGATGCATGCTCAAAGGCTAACATGCCACTTTGCTCTAAAGGATTTCTCTGATATTGCTCTACCCTGTACCCTATTCCAAACCTACTCTTTGTAATCAATAAAGTTCTCCTTTGTGCCTAACGTGGGAGACTTATTGGGAGAGGGTCTAGATTAGGCCTTGGGGGCTCCTTGGTTTGGCTGACTAAAGGAGACCACTATTATGTTTCAGTCTGAGGGAAGCACCCCAAGTTCTTGCAGTGGGTCAAATACCCTCAAGGGCTAATAGGCCTATGTTTCCCAGAGGGCATAGGTCCAAGATCAGTTCAGACTCTTGATGGTGGCAGTGTTACTCACAGGCTAGGGGTGTGCGCCATGAAGGGGATCAGCCAGACATGAGGTACCCCCAGGGAGGCACTCAGAGACTGGAAGGTGGTTGGGTGAGGTGGGTGTCTCAGCGCAAGACCACCTGCTACTGGCCTACCACATCCATCACAGCAGAAAAAACCATGCACAGTGACACAACATCAAAAGGAGTGAAGGAGAGCACTCTCACCCACAATAGCCCACAGTCTGGTGTTAGGTTACTGTCCAAGGAAGGAGAGGATGGGGACTTGAATCCCTTCAGAGGAAGGAATCTGTTGGAGTGGCTGCTGTATCCATGAGGCTGTTGAGTACAAGACGGATGGCAGCACCACTGACACATTTTCTTTTAAAAGAAACTGGCAGCCACAACTGCATTTTATGTGGAGCCTGACCCTGTTGGTACATGGTAGGTATGCTCTGAGAAGGCCTACTGGATCAACCCTTCCAGGGGACTTAAGCAGAAAAATACCAAGCTTCTAGGTGGAAGTGATGTTCCCAACCAATCAGCCCTGACAAGATGGGGGGCAGTTCTGGGTGTATGCTGAGGTGCCTATAGAGTTTAAATGGTAAATGGCTCCAAGGGCAGGTGTAGGGATCTTCAGGTCTCCTATTTGGACTTAAAAGTAGAATTTAGGCACCTAAGTCTCAGTTTAGGCCTTTAGGTCCTGTTTTGATTCTGGCCATTATTCTCTGTCTCTTAGGTTCTCAGATGGAGATAGAAATACAACCCTTTTTTTGCCATGGCTGTCTTGTCTACTTAGCCTGTACCCCTTTCAAGGCTGGTGTTCTGTCTGATGGAGTGAGATGTGACCTATATCAAATGTTGAAATGCATTTTGTATTAGGAACCTCATTTTGTATTTATATGCCAAACTCATGTCTAAAATTGCCCAAGGCATCTAATTGAACTGACAGTCTCCATATAGTTGTCTTGGCCAGATAAGGGGCATTATGAAGAACTATGAAGGAGAGCCCAGCAAGGATCACTGACTCTGTCTCTACCAGTCCATCCTCATGGAACAATGGGCATTGGACATAAGAGCCCAAAGGCAGGAAGGGACAAGCTTGCCAGGCCAAGCATGTGGAGAAAGAGACAGATGTCTTAAAACACAGGTGCTGCCCTGTGCAGAAGGTGACCATCGTGATCCTCAGAAAGGACAAGGTTCTGCAACTCTTAAATACTTTTAGAGTCAAATGACTATGGTTTAGAAATTCCCTTGCTAGCCTGTGTCCTCTGCTTTCCTGACATATTGCCTACAAGAGGGTTAAGCAACAACCTCTGCAGGGGCCGGGTTGGCCTTGCTCCTGACTCCTGCTGGCTTTCCCTGGGTCCTACTGCCCCTGGCTCCTGTCAGATTTGACAGGCAGCCAGGAGCAGATAAATATTAATCTTCTCAACTTTTTATGTGCCTTGCGGGCCGGATAGAATGGCCTGGTGGGCCAGATTTGGTCCATGAGCCGTACTTTGACCACCCCTGGTTTAGAGGCATATGGAACCCAGTAATTGGATCTACCTGCAATTGACCAGTGGCTGTACCATGTGTGTTACCGGTTCAGGTTGTGACATGGTCTTTTGCTGTGTATACATTCAGTGCTTAGTACAGTGGTGTCTGGGTACTACTCTGGACCTTTCAGTGCTTCTATAATACAAGTAGGGAGCTGTAATAATAAAAATATAACTCAGTTGGTCAAATGTAGTCAAGTGGAATAGATTAAGATGGTGATCACCGAAGGCCATTAAAATTATTGACATTTGTGCAAAACAGGCCCAATGTACTTTTAAAAAGTCACAATTTGTTAAAAATGTAAATTAAGATAGGGTATTTCACCATTGGAATGGTCTTCTTATTGTGAAATGCTCATGGCCTTTTTCAGGCAAAATCACTAGTAGAATATGAGTCTAAGCTAAAAAAGAAAATTTAGGATTAGACTCTAGAAACAGAAATTTACCTATGGGGCTAAATGCCTCAAGGCATCTTTCTGATGCCTTGAAAATCTGGCCCTGAAGTATTATTCAAATGGTGTACTTTAAAGTCAGTGGAGCAGTGGCCATTGACACCATTGAGGAGCTAGCCCCTTGTCCTCAAATAATCACACAAAAGTCAGTGAGCTTAGCTGTGTGTGTAGGTCCTCAGTGATGCATTTAAGTGGTTTGTAATCAGGCCTTTTAATAACCTACAGTCTCCTCCAGCCTTGATTTCTCTGAATTCACAGTAGCAGTGAAAATGGCCCTGTTCCTTTAAGAGCTCATATAATAAAGTGTTAAGGGCACTGACAGCAAGGAAATTATTATCTTTGCTTTGAGGAACTTTGGCATTTTTTGCAGCTGCAGCTCCAAGCAAGTGTTTAGCAAGTGGGAGTCACTGCCGAGTAAGTCCCTTTATCCATCACATTACCCCAATAATTAAACTGTCAGCCTGGGATGTCAGGCCTTTAGGGAAAAAAAAGGCAATCAGAATCAAACCCTGGTAAAAGAATTGTGACTATTTCCAGTGCTAAGCCTATAATTTTTTTTTATCTTAATCATTATGTTTGCACAAGGCATTGCTCAGAACATGCATTTTAACATTTTTTAAATACTTTTTGTATGTTTTAAAATAACAAGAAGTTATTTAACCACTATCCATTGTTCCTGTGACTCTGGGAAACAATTATCCTGAGAATCATCTTTACTTTTTTTTTAGAGGCTTATTTCTAAAATGATCTCCAGAGGTGTTTTCTAGCATCACCAGGCACCTTCCCCCCCCGCTTTTTTTTTTTGCCATAACCAGGCACCTTTTTCCCCACTCTTTTTTATAGGGTGGGGAGTCTAGGTCAGCTGAAGATGTCTTTCTCTTGTGCTGGTTTTCCCTGAATGGCTTATGCTTCGTGAAAGGTCTAGAAAACCCAGCCTGATTTTGGTAATGAGTGAACTGATTTATGGTGTCTGAAATTATTAGTATTTTTTTCAAAAATCTCCTCTGATGTCCTGGGTTTTTCTCATTTTTTCCTCTCCTTTTCAGTTCCTGCCAGCAGTCAAGAAAAGGGTACCCCTATGAAAGAGGGCTCTCCCAGATTCAATCAGGCAGTGACTGGGATGCATATACATATGGGAGGAAGTGAATCTGTCCTATTAAATCTAGTCTGAAGATCTCTGTTATCCATGTAACATATACAGCCAAGGTGGTAGAGAGGAAATGAATGTGGTCCCATCACCGTCTTCTGTCTGGCTTGGAAGGCTTCAAAAGTTGGTCCGCTGGGTCATTGCTCTCACTGTTAAGGCAGACCACTATTCTTGCCTGTAACGATCACCAGTGAGAGCTGCAGAGTTATCTCTACAGACTGACGTCACCCAGCAAGAGCCATGAAGAAAACAATTAATGCAGGGAAATAGATATCTACACACGGGCTAGACTAGGACTGTGGGTACTGAGCTGTGGTGAGCATTGGTAAATGCTGACTTTTCAAGTGACAACTGGTTGTGCATGGCAGTAAGACAGTAATGACTTTCGTCTGCTACTAACTTGGACCAGACTGGGAAAAAACCGCAAGTCTTCATTTCCTATTACCAGTTCCCTGAATTACGGGATGCCAAGTTCCAATTTGCATTCTAACTTTAACTACAGTATAGATTTTTAAATAAGCCTCAAGCTTCCTATTAACATGATCTGTCTGCTCCTTTGGTGCACTCTCTCATCCCATTCTGATCGACCGCTGAATGGGTTCCCTGTATTATTCATTGTACACTAAATTAAGCTTTTAGTGTTAAAGGCTTTCAAGTGTAGCATTCCTTCTGTGGAACTCATTACCTGTGTCAATACACAAAGCAGAGGTGCTTAATAGATTTAAAGCATCTACTATCAACCCATTTTTTATCTCTTATTAAAACCCATGAGCATTTGTTATGCTGATAATATTCCTTATTGTCCCAATATTAATTTCATTATTCAATGAATGTGCCCTGTTGAGTTCAAAAGCATCTCCGCATCACTTGAACTTCAATTAGTGCTGAGATTTCTTGGAGCAGATTGGGTGAATGAAAGTTAATTTGGCTGGGCATGGCTTTTTATACTTTTGGAAATTAAGATGATCTTAATTTCACAAGTGCATTGAAAGACAGCAGCACCAACTGTAGCATAGTGTGGCAGAGGGACAGAAACAATGGGAAGCTTTATATAAAAATAGAGCCAATCTGAAGTTTTGCATAAGCATAAATATGAATTTCATAAATATGTAAAAAGTCTGTTATTGCTGCTAGTAGAAAGGGCTGCATCTACACAGTGGAGGGGAACAGACACCACTGTTCATCTAAGACTTGCCTACAAAATACTCACCATGGAAAAATGAAGTAGCTCTTGCAGTAGACTGCATGGGTTTATACAGTCTGCTATCTATACAGAAGCTGTCTGTACAGGCAGTCCTCAGACTTATGACACAATTGGTTCCCGAAAACGGCATCTTAATTTAAAACATTGTAACTTGGAACCAATTTTCCCATAGGAACAATGTTATAAATGGGGATTGGTTCCTGAACAAAGGGCCCGATACCCTATTTTCACTAAAAATAACCCAGAATTTTGTACTCAATCAATTATAGATGAGTAATATAGCTACATTAATGTATTTATATTGTAAATAGCAATTGTGTTGATTTGGAAGGGCTTCTTTGAGGAGACTTTGCTGCACTTCTTAAAGGGCTCTTGGTTGGACTTTTTGGAGGGTTCTTGGCTGGAGTCTTCTCAGGAGTCCTGGCTGCAGGTTTTTCTGGAGTCTCGTCTGCTTTCTTAAAGAAAGTGTCCAAGGACGTTTAGACACATGTTCTCAAGGGACATGAGCGACACAGTAAACTTGTTCGCTGATGTGGTGTGGAGTTGTGAAGTTGAATCTGACATCAGAAAGTTGAAATGTGGTGTCAGTTTATGAATGTTGTAAGTGTGAAATGCTGTAACTCTAAATGTTTTAAGTCGAGGACTGCCTGTATAGATATCTGAGGTTTCACTGGGCTCCTTGATCTTGCCTCCCTTGCTGTGGGACTTCAATATGTTCCTGGGCTTTTTGTGGGTATCCTAAGCTCAGCATCTGCATTGCCCTAACAAGACAAGATAGTCCGTTCTCTGAACACCCTTTGGTTGGTGCATTTAAGTAAGATGCCATTCCCAAGAAACTGCACCAATCTGTAACCCCCCTACCCCACTCTCTCTCTCCTTTCCTATGCAAAGAATATAATAATGAACAAAGCTGACATTTAAATTATCATCACTGGGCACCTGATTATTGACTTCAATAATCTTGTTGAAATGAATGGAGTTGGTCACACTTCTTACAGCCAATTTTTTAGGTTCTGAGACATGGATTATATTGCATTGCTTTTGTGCTGAGATTTTCTTCACAGCTATAATAGAAACTTGCTGGGAGGGATTTCACTTATATTTCTTTTAAAATGAAAGCTGAGGTTCTGGAAGTCAAGATGGCAGCTCTGGTGTGGTAGATTGGCACACTTAACTAGTCCCCAAGTCCTAGTGTCTCCTGGTTAGAACCAGGAATGGAGAATCTAGACAGGTTGAATTTTATTCCCATCTCTCTCACAGATTTGCTTAAGAGACAGGTGCCCACTCAAACACTGGTCACTTTTTCTGCCAGCTTCAGAGCAATAGATTCATAGATGCTAGGGTCGGAAGGGACCTCAATGGATCATCGAGTCCGACCCCCTGCATAAGCAGGAAAGAGTGCTGGGCCTACATT
>NW_017728886.1:263434720-263442362 GCF_001723895.1 Crocodylus porosus | reverse complement strand
CAAGCACCTACATTGAACACCTTCAAGAGCAAATGGGATGCTTATCTTGCTGGGATCCTATGACCCCAGCTGACTTCCTGCCCTTTGGGCAGGGGCCTGGACTCAATGATCTCCCGAGGTCCCTTCCAACCCTGATGTCTATGAAATCTATGAAATGATCCCCACCCCATCCTCACTGCTCCAGCAAGGTGAAAACAAGAAATCAGTAAGCTGGGAGTAGTCTTGCTCTGAAACATCTTCCCAGCTTCCTTTGTCTGAGTGCTAATAATAAAAGCCTATTTATAGCTCTGTGCTGAGCAGGGAGAGTTTGCTGTCGGTGACAACGTGATATGGATTTCACAGTCCATCCGTTCAGATCTGGAGTTTGCAGTCCCCTTTCGGATTAATTGAGAATCCACACAGGGATTTGGGATGTTACAGGCAATGTAAATGGGGCCTGTGGAGGCAGGGCATTATGTTCAGTGAGTGCTCAGAACTGGGGTCAGCTAGGGACCACTTTCTGATCCTGCTCAAGCTTCTGGGAAAAGACAGCTCATATCACATGTGATGGGAGGTCTAACAGGCTCACTGTCTAGGTGTTTGCATAGGCTCCATCACTGTCATATCTGAGAGCTTTACAGTGATTATGACAGTTCATTATTATGTATTGCATACACACTTAGAAGCCCTAACTAAAATCAAGACCCCAGTGGGCCAGGCTGTGAACTAAATTGGTGAGAGGCAGGACCTGCCCTGGAGGATTATGGTTTAAATAGACTCAGTCAGGGGAGAAACGGAAACAGGGGGAGCCTGGGGGTTGTTCAGGGTCACAGAGCAGGTCAGAGGCAAAGCTTCGGGATGCAGCTTGGGTCTGTTCAGTCTCTGCTGCCCTTTCCACCAGGAAATTGAACTTATCCTTCCGGCACTGCTGCGGGGTCGGGAGATAGATTAGATATCACACATAGGGCACAAAAGGACTGCTTCTTCCCCATTATTAGGAGCACTGCTGAGAAGCCCAGCCCTGCCCACCCACTCTGCACACACCAAACTTGGATGCGAGGCAGTGAAGCTGCCATAAGGGAAGCCCACGTTATGGCTCTCAAGCTGTCTCTGGCATGCAAGAAGGGTGGCTCTCACTTCATTTCTGGCTTGGGAGAGTGGCTGAGTGGAGCCAAGCTCGGGACCACTGCAGAAGCAATACATCATAGCCTGGCCGTCTCTCCCAGATTCCCGAAAGGCATCTCTGGCAAAACCAGGAACTCAGCCCAAGTCTCCTCATCCCCAATCTGGTACCTAAATCATGAAACCATTCTTCCTCTTATTAGTATCACTTCTCTTAAATATATTAGATACTGGATGTGCTGCAACGCATTCTAGTTGCTTATATTGAATTGACCCAGCAATCATTTCCCTTAAATATAGCACTTATCTAAATTTAAAACCACTGTCACTGAGTGGAGAATGAGGCCCATAATACCTGTACCTCTATATGTGGGAATGAAGAATAGGAATAGAAAAAGTCAGGTTAGATGTTCAGGGTGTCCTGACCATGCCTGCCCTGCTGTGATCAGCATGCAGCCTTTAGCCATTGCTGGGGATAGACATTTTTACTTCTACTAGCAGATTCTGGCAAGCTCAGTCCCCACGGCTTCGCTTCTCCGCCTGCCGCCTCCTGAACTTGTTTTATGTTGAAACGCTGTCAGCCAAGTGTATTGATGGAGTGGCACCTGCCTCGTGGCTAACCCTTCTCTGTTGCCATTTCTATTGTAAATCCTTGTCCTCAGGGCATTGAGTGCACTCAGAGAAATTACCACTAGGAGAAAACATGGAATCAAGATCTACGGGTAAGTTATATGGTCCAAAGCATCGGTCTGACAGCTCCCTAGACTTTACTGGTATAGCAGTGCGGTGAGGGCACTGCAAATGGCTGGGAATCAGGACTCCTGTGTTTCAGCTCTGGCTGTACCACTGGTTCAGTACATGAATACTTAACATCTTTAAATGTGATGCCTAAATATTGTTTTGAAAACACCTTGTTGCCCTAATAAAAGATATTGTCTCTACTATGAGTCCCGAATACATAAATATAGGCATTTTTGTCTAATGGAATCCATAAATGTTTATGGGCATGCAGCATATCTTTCCAAATCAGGTGTCTGATTTAGTTGTGTGCAGTAAGGTGCCTTCTTTTAAGCACTCAACTTTGAGGCTATTGTCCTTAACCTCTCTCTGCCTCAGTTTTCCCCTCTCTTGCGCAGGCAGTAGGTTGAGCCATATAGGCAGAGCACTGTAAGCACTCCTTTAGGAGATATTGTGGAGACAAATTGGAGGGAGGCAAGCAGACGGCAACATAAATGATTATGGGCACATGCTTGTGAGGAGAGGCTGAGGGAACTGGGCTTATTTAGTGTGGAGAAGAGAAGACTGAGGAGGGATTTAATAGCAGTGTGCGAGTCCCTGCAGCGGGTTGCAAAGAGCATGGTGCTGGGCTGTTCTCCGTGGGGGCAGGCGACAGAGCAAGGAGCAGTGGGCTCAAGCTGCAGCAAGGGAAATTTCAGCTGGATATTAGGAAAAACATTCTTATGAGGAGGGTAATAAAACACCGGAACAGGTTACCCAGAGAGGTGGTGCAATCTCCATCCTTGAAAGTTTTTAAGACCCGGCTAGACAAGCCTTGGCTGGGATAGTCTAGTTGGGGAAGCTCCTTCTTTGAGCAAGGTTTTGGACTAGATGACCTCCTGAGGTCCCTTCCAGCCTTAATTTTCTGTGATTATATGCTATTCTCCCAATTTACTGAGTTCCTCTGAAAAACCATGAATCTCTGACCAGCTGCTGTTACATTGATGTCTGGAGCTTGCACAGCCATGTGATTGCTGCTACCGACTTCATGGCAACAGCCCAGGATCTTAGGATCTTACGGCCTGATCTCTGGAAAACCCTGTGACCTCAACCCTGGGGAATCCCCAAGTACTTGGTGGCATGAAAGACTGGACTCCAGTCTTACTGATCAAGAGCCGAAATTTGACTTTGCTTAGGGATTCAGCACACTTTCCATTGACGTGGATTTTTACCTTGGACCAAGCATTTCATCCACACCCATTCAAAGCTGAATTCTCCCCAAGTGGTCCCTTGGTTTGCCGCTCCTGTGGCACAAGCTGCCCTTCTTCATTGGGCCGCTGGTTCTTGGTAGAGCTTGAGGGCAGTTTATGATCCCTGTTTCTTCCAGACACAGCTAAGTGTTGGCTCTGCCTCCTCTTCCCATGGTCAAGATGAGCAAGTCCCTCCAAGTCCTGATGTTCTCCATGCCTACGCCGATGCCTTAGTCAGAGCTGTGCATGGCCAGTGTATAGCTTCTTGAAAGACTCTCAAAATTGTCCCGATTTATCACTGCCTTGCATTACGTGCTGCTGTTCATGCCAGGGCAAATCTAGCATAGGATGCTAGAAAACCAGCATGGTTGAGACACTTGGCACACACGGGGCATCCAGAGTTCAGAACAGTGAATAAGTTCTGATGTGTTTTCCTCTGAGTTTTCAAGGTGAAAACCTCCACTCCAGCACCATGCACTTCAAAATTCACTAAGATTTTACCCAGCTTTGTGCAGAATCCGTATTACCTCCATTAGCTGGCCCCTTCCTCCTTCCTCTAGGTTCGTGGTTAAATTTACATCCCTCTTCTTGGTGTGTATGTGTATGTATGTATGTTTATATATGTATATATGTATAGAAATACATTTCAGTTTCCTTGACACATTCCTTATAGTCTGATGATGAAAATGTCTTTGCTCAGAGAAAAGCAAATTACATCGTAGCCTCCTGTTCTTCCCTCGCCTTTCTGACCCACACACAATATTTCTCTAATATTGAGGAACACAGCCCTGCCGCTGCTGAGCTATTAAATTCCATAAGGTGCCGATTGGGTCTTTTATGAAGTCAAGCCTTTTCCCTCCAATGGGTTTTGGTGACAGAAGTCCCAAATAACAGCCGATGCATGCAAAGTACAGGATTGTTCTGTGCTATAGCTGTCGGCAGCTTGCAATAGAGATGCTAACAAAGGAGAAAAGATAGTCGGCAGGGCTAAAAATATACCCTTAAAAAAAATGAAAATAAAAAAGGCAGACTTCTGAACAGTTGTACATTTGGATAAGAAGCAGTCTGAGTACCACATGCTATCACTTGTCATAAGCAGTCTGCCGCTTTCCCCTGTTTGGTAGCCTCTGTGTTCTCTTTCACCACTGGCTAAAGTGCAGCCCTGATCATCTGGGTATGTTAAGCAACTGTACCATTTCTCCTCGATTGAAGAGCAAAACAGCTCCCTGCTAGGAAGGAGAAAAAAAACCACACTTTAGCCTCAAGCTTTCTGGTTTTATCAGTTGCATTCCAGCCTTGTAAAATCTCTGCCTATAGAGAGCAAGGTGAATATTTATAAGGCTTTGCTCTCCACCTTGATCACACATTATGGAAATTCTTGCAAAATCTCAATCTCTACTCTTAAGTAACTCGTCTTGCAAAAGCAGCGGTGATCCCAGCAGAGCGATGGACTGAAGACGACAGCGAAAAAGGATGACAAAGTGTGTGCGCTTCATATGACGTAACACCCTGTACTTCAGCCTGGTGGAAAAATATATGGCTTTTAAAATGAAGCTCCTGGCAGAGACGAGGATGATTAAGAACTTGAGGGACCTTCTTGGCCACTGCTTGACCTCTGAGGCTGTAAATCAAATTTTGCTTACGCCAGCTTTGAACTTGGCGCTATGGAAAAAGAGAGGTCAGGATACGTTTCCATCAGGTTCATAATCTGCATAGAATTCATTCACCTCTCCAAAGACAAGCAATTATCTGGTCATTGTTTTTAACCAGATAAATGTTGGAACTGTTGGGACTGCTTAACTGTTGGAAATCCCTATCTACTGGGTTGCCAGCAAATCGGCTGTTGTTTGCTGCTCAATGGGCATGTCTACACGAGACATTTACTGTGCAGTTGCCTAATTAACTGCACAGTAAATTTCTTGGCATCTACATGTGAGCCCCTATTAGGGCACACAAAACTAATGAACTCTGCAGCTGGTGAGGACTTTTAAATGCAAATCCTAACTGGCTGTAGAGGGTTTTTTTGTGCACAGCAGCACACATGTAGACACTGCCTAGCTGGCTGGGGCACAGGGTACTTCACTGTGGGGCTAGCCAGCGGGCAGCTCCCATGCTGAAGCACCCTCATGCCCTAGCCGGCCGCTCCAGAGCACATGAATAATGTGCATATCCATACACGTTAATCGCACATGTTGCTATACCCACGTTGGCTCACAGTGGTGGTGGTTTACTGCTGTTCTATCTCTAATGGGTCAGACACTATATGAGAAGCAAGATGTGCTTGGTTTGGACTGGTGAGATGTTGTGGTGCGCCGAAGAATTATTATCAAGGGTTTCTTTAACAAAGAGTATCCAAAGACTACTGTCCTCAGATTTTCATGCGTATGGTTTATTTTCAGGCTGCCGGGGGAACTGAGTCTGTCTCAAGAAGTGCTGAAAGCACCTTTCTTATGTGTTCTTCATGTCTCCGGTGGTCTAATACTAGGGACGCTTAAGGAATAGGGTAAAACAGACCAGAGCATGGCTTTAAACCATACAGCCATACAAGGTTGTCATTACATCCTTACCCAGTATTGACTCTGTTGGATAAGGTGATTTGGAGCATAGCCAAATTATGCATTGCTCCAGGTAGAGAGAGAGGGAAACTGGGAGTCCTTGGGAGTCCATGGGAGACACTCAGCATCTCTCGGGCCCATGTGATTTTCACCCCAGGGTAGATTAAAGCCATTGAACTAGAGGCCCAGTGCTGGAAGCTGCAGAGGCTCCTGCTCTGAGCTGCCCAGTGCCCTCAGTTTTGTGAGGTTCAGAGGAAGGTGAGGGTGCACAGCACCTCATAGCAGCAGGGCCCTGCAGAAAAGCTGCATGACAGGAAAATGAACTTGTGGTCAAACCAGTCAATTAGACTTCAGGAGATTAGGGTGTCATTTCTAGCACTGCCACAAATTCCCTGGGTGACCATGGGTGGGTCACGGGCCACGGTGGAGCATTGTGTAGAGATGTGGAAGCAGAGTTTGAATGAGTTGGGCTGGACACTGGAAACATTAGGGTGGGTCTCTGCTAGGGCCAGCTGACTCTGTTTCTCAGCCAGGCTAGTTAGTCCAGCTACTAATGCAGTGCCAAGGCTTACAGCTCTTGAGATAGCTTGCATACCTCAGTCCAGGACAACATTAATAGGCATGTCCTTCTCTTGATGCCTCAGTTCTTCAAATGTAAAATGTAGATAAAGATACTTCCCTGCCTCCTGGAGTAGGATATGGTAAGGATGAGATTTCCCAGGAGAAGCCACTCGTTTCAGCATGCAAGTAGGGGCAAAACTTGACATGGCGTAGCTCTTTCCCTTGTCTGGGCCTATTCTTTAATTTGCTTCCCTTTCATGTTACTTTGAGAGAGATCGGGGTCACGACATGTGAGGGCAGGTAACGTTTGGCTTGTCCTGCTGACATCTGTCCTGCCCTGTGGACATACTCCTCTTTTGTGGCAGTGTACCATGTGCCCCCGGGGGAGGTGGGGGACAAGCTGAGGCTCTTGGAAGAGCTAACAGGCCAGTGACCATGAAAAAATTCAGTGCTTTTTCGATGAATCGTTGCACATCTGAATGCTGCCAGGGCTGTAGCCATTTGGAAATAGTGATTTGATGCACTTGGCACATGGAGCCAGGTTTGGCTCTGACTCCATCAAGAAGTCATCTTCTTAGAGCTCCATGTTTCCCCTTTTCTTTCCCAAATTTGCCGGCAGTGGGAGTTGAGCGAGAGGAGGGGTGAGAAGGGATTGAGAATGAGCTGGCAGTAAGTAGTGACATATTCAAGCTATCAGACTCCAGTGGCATAACTTAATTAACTAATGGCCTTTACAGAGCTGTAATGGGATCCGAAAACAGAAAGCTTTTAAACAAAACTCAAAGCCGGTGGCATCAATAATAGCAAGCCGAGGGCACTTTCTGCCTCCTCCTGTTTTTCCTGTAAGACTTACGACGCAGCCTCCCGCTGCTCCTTGGTGCCTATCTGTAACAGCACTCCTCCCCCTAGTGTCTGTTGCTAGCAAATTCAAGTGACTTTATTTGGATAGTCCACATTGGCTGAGATGCCAGCCTCACCCTGGTGTTCGATGTGCAGTGGAGGAGCAGACAAGGCTGCTGGCTTTTTGGTTGGTATGGTCTGCCACGCTCCTCCAGGCTGCCAGGCTTTGTTGCAGCCTGGGTAACTGCTGACTTGTGATGGTCAAGCAAGGGGGTGTTTTGCTCTCTCTTGTTTTCTGACAACGGGTCTCTGCAGAATGATTTCCTCTCACTCCCTCTCCATCACTGAATAGGGTTAAATGCTCAATGGAGCTGCTGTTATAGGGTTTCTCTGTCAAGGATCAGCTCTGACCCCTGGGAGAGGCTGCTGCTGCTGCTTGTGGTACCTTTTTCCATGTCAGTCTTTAATTATTTTATTGGCTCACCTGGCAAGCCCCTATGTTGGCTTTTGTGCTTCAGTGCGAGATTCATAGATTCATAGATTCATAGCTGCTAGGGTCGGAAGGGACCTCAATAGATCATCGAGTCCGACCCCCTGCATAAGCAGGAAAGAGTGCTG
>NW_017728886.1:263418049-263434195 GCF_001723895.1 Crocodylus porosus | reverse complement strand
AGTGTCATAGAGATGACTGGACTCTTCCGCCATGGGCTGATGGTGAAAACAGTTTAGTGGTCTTGGTGCCAAGGAGTTTATACTGAGACCCGGGGAAGGGAGGAAATGAACCACAGGCAGGGCACGGGGCGGGAATAAGATGACTCTTATTCCTGACCTTGGGCTGGCATAAGGGTTGCCAAGCCCCTGTGGAGTCAGCTGTACCACTTGATCAGCATAAGCATGTGTGCAGTCCTTGCCCTTAGTCTTCCCCATGGCCTCATGCATGGGACTATCCATGAGACCCCACTGCCTGGCCCTTCCCCCTCATTAATCTTCTGCCCCCCCTTCAATGATGGGATCCTTTTCCATACAGGGTGCACGTGGCTTATCGAACCTGCCCGGCAGAAAGTTCATGCTCTTTCCAGTTCTGTGGCAGCCTCCAAAGGAGGGCTGCAAACTCTTCTGGCCATTAGATTTCTACTCAAGTGGGAGGCACCAGATTTCCTATCGCAGGCGGCCTCCTCCTTGGTGCAATCCCTAAGGAATCTGTCCCCTTCCCCTTTGTGCCCCTGGGGAGGGAGCTTGTGGGCTTTGTCTTCCTCTGCAGGGTCTGGTACTCACTGGTGCCAGAACCAGGATGTGAAATGAGCTGGTCATCAAGGAAACAAAGATTTGAAAGTGGGCTCTTTCTGCTAGAGTTTTAATCTGACTAATTCCTTACCCATTCCATTCATTTTTTACTCTTTTGTGTGATGAGACCTCGGTGCTATACGCAAAATCTCTGATATCCTTAGGTGGTTTCCTCCACCAGCTTTTGCTTTTCCAGTGCACTTGGAGCTACAGCATAATTCGGTTCTGCTCTGGCAGGTGCTGCTTTCCCGGAGACCAGCTGCCAACAGCTTTCACCCTCCAGCCTCAAATCTTCCTTTTCCCTTTTGCTCCTCTCACAAAATGAGGTCCACAATTCCCCTGCCACGTGGCTGCCTCAGTTCTACACCTGGATACCTAATAAGGGGACAAGTGATGCTCATGCAGCTGGCTTATCAAAATGCTGGCTGGATGGGAGCAATAGCAGTAATAGAGTGCCCACTGATTGTCAGGTGTCTCCAGCTTGGCAGTAACTGGTGACTCCTCTGATATTTATGGTGTTTCACAGAGTGTGTCACAGTTTGGGGCCACAGCCTGGAGCAGACCACATAGGAGCAGACCAGATGTTGCTAGGTTCTCAGTTCTGCGTGGCCACTTAGAAGGTCCCAGAGATCCTGGAAGTATATCTTTCACTACGACTGTTCACGAGGTAGTGCAGTCCTGGTTGTAATGCTGCCTTACTGGCTTTTAAAGGGAGATCTCATTTAACAAGGCTCTCATGACCGTTAAGCTTACCAAGGAGCATGAAAACCCCACCCGAGGGCATAAGGCTCTGGCTGATGTTCCTTTATTCCATGAAAGGCTTCTGATGTCCATCCTGGCTTGTGCTGCTACTGGGTGAAATGGCAAGGGCTATTGTCCGCACAGGCAGTGTGATCCCTCTGATTGACTGTTCACTGCTAAGGTCCCTGAAGTACTTTGAATATGTCTGTGAAAGGAAAGGCTCTGAGTACAGAGGAGGTCCTGGAGATGATAATCACCCCCGCACTTACCTCAGGTGGGAAAGGGAGTACAGCCGGAGCCTTGGAACATCTTACCGCACTTTCACCATATGTGCTCCATCCAGACTGGTAGCCAGGAAGTCTGGAGCAGTATTTCCAGCCCTGGAGAGGGGCAGCCAAGGAGAGACAACAGCATGCAAGGAGAAGAGGTGCCAGAGGACTCTCCTGCCTGTGCCAGTCTAGTGAAGGGGTAGACGGTAACAGGCACAAGTGGTTGGAAGACCATTAATTATCTCAAGGACCGATGACAGAGTGGTGGGGACAGTGTGCCTGGAGAAGTTGAAGGCCCTGAATTGAAGTAGGTGCCTGTGGAGATGGGTGTGTGGGACGGGAATCCGAGCGGTCAGGGAATGGGGCAATAGAGCCCTCTGGCAGGATGGCTTTGCTTTAATCGACTGTGTTTGTTTTGACACTTCTGAAGAAGGATTTGCTAGAGAAGGGGGGATTAAGCTCAAAGAAAATGCAAAGTTATAATGTTTGATTCAGGACTACAAAGAATGAATTGATGGGGATCAACTCTGAAGGGAAGAAGGAACTGCAGTGGATGCACCTTCTGAGAGGGTTGAGGAATTACTGAATTGATTTAAATTTATTTATGTTGGCCAACTGTCAGCCAGTTCATGATAGAGGTTGAATTCCAGTTGAACAGCAGACCAAAATCAGGAAAGCCCCACTGAATGGCTTCACTGGAGTCCAACAGAAAGGGCCTGACCAAAATTTTGGTACCCTAGGGAGGACTGCCTCATGTGTCACAAGGGGTTATGCCCAAGAGAAGAACTCAGGATAACATCTAGGATGTGGTAAGGGTGGTGTTTAAAGGGAGGTGGAGCCTCATTAAGAAACTCCTCTAACAGGCCTGGACCTATCCGCCAGCAGAACCAGCTCCCAACTTGAAGGAAGACCTAAGGCCTGGCAGGCTAGAAACCCAACACGGGAAAGCAGCTGGGATATTGTTGATCCTTCCCCCATCCTGACATCATTCACTGGTAAGATGTCAGGCCAGAGAGGGCCTAGGCCATACAGCAGCTACCCCTGACAATGTCCACTTGAAGATTTACCCAAACAGTTATCCCAGAATAATAATCCTTCCAAAATAACTAATTCCGTGGCTTTTCAAGTACAGAGAAACCCTCAAACACATGACAGTAACCTGTGCTCTGAGTGACAGGGCAGGACAGAGGACTTTCCCAGAGTTTATGTGCATCTTTAGAATATTTAGAAGCAAAAGTTGTATAACAAACCAACAAAATGTAGCATATGGTTTGTTCAGGGCAGATTTATGAGGACCGGAAGGCTAGGGTGGCTTAGAGATTTTAGAGCTACAACAATTATTAGAGACAGTGGTAACAAAAGAGGTCCACTCACTTAAGAGTAGTAAGAAAAACTCACTATAGCTGAATCAAACTGGTTTTTAGAAACATGTGCAATTCTGCTTTGAGTTTCATAATATTCCATGTTTTTTCTTAAAGGCCAAGCTTCTGGAGGCATGTGACAGGTTAAGAATCTTAACTTCTTAACATGTTCAACAAATCACATTTCTGTCCTATGGAAGACTGAAAGATTTTTTTTTGCATTTGCTTTCATCCCAAAAAAGGCCCAAGTAGTTGAAATGTCAATGTTTGTCATGACACGAACAATTCTAGGTATCTCATTTGCTGACTGGAAACCTTTCATTCTGGCTTGGTTTGAATTAATCTGAGCCCACTTCAGTTGCTTCAGTGTCTCATGTCCCCTCTTTCTCATTGTCAAAGGGAACCCTTGCCCTGTTACTGGAAAGCGTTGTGGCCTTTTAAAGGACAGGTTGTTTGTGGCACAGGCAGCCAGCAGAGTGGGGGTAAGGACAAGCCCTGCAATCCAGTCAGCTGACAGGAAGGGGTGGGGCTTTAGGGGGATATAAGCCAGGGCCTGAGTCCGAGGTGGCAGACTGGCCAGGAGCTGCAAAGGGGAGAGCTCCTGACCTAGAAGCTGCAGGGGAGAGCCTGGCTGATAGCAGAGCTGCCTGGGGAACAGATGGCGAGGTGCTGCTGGCTTACAGGGGAATACAGCCTATGGGCTAGGCTCAGGTTTGAACACAGTTGAGCTCATTTGTGTTATAGCTCAGGGGCTTATCTTTTGGTTAGTTTGCACCAGTGGCTTAGGTTTGGGACTACGGGGTGATTTGGAGGTCCCATTAGTGCCCTAAGGGCATGTGAGCCCTTTGGCCCTGCTGGGGGCAGGCTTAAGGCAGAGCCCAGAGCAAGGCAGTATTTGGGGCCAGAGTCTGGAGCCCAAATAGGGGCAGAGCTTGGGCTGGAGCCCAGAAGCCAAATCTAGAACAGTGGGCCTTGGCGAAGGGACCAGCCAGAGTAGACAGGTGGAAGCTATAAAGGCTGAAGTCCCAACAAGGGAATGAAGACCTGAGGTTGCCTGGAGACTTAGGGACCTGACTGGTGACTCAAAACAATGCGAGGCATTGGGTGTGGTGCAGGAGCAGATAGAGGCTTGCACTAAGCTCTCAGGTCAAGCAAGGTCAAGAGAGTTGGCCATTCCAGAAGAGACAGCACCTTAGCCTTCCTGGTATCGGAGGGCATCCTCCTTTTCATGAAGTTTCCATCCAGACATGGCAGGTGAGAAGCAAGGTGAGACCTTGAGAGGCAGGGCAGAGAGAGCCTGGCAGGAATGAGGGGACCTGTTAGGAGGCACCACAATGGCCCTCAGGCCCCTAACCTCTTACACTCGTACTTAAACATAGACCCGCTAAGGCGTGTTTCGCTCTGGAGGTCTGGTTTAACCTACAGCTGTGATGGAGACATTTTGTGAGGTTCAGGTCTGGACCCAAACTTCTCAAATTTTCCTTTCCTATGCAAAGGAATAATGTAGGAGATGCAGGCAAGGCTTCATGCGGCGCACTGTAGCAACTGGTGGCCCTGAACACTGGGGAAAGTTGGAATCAAGAATGGATATGGATTTAAAATGAGTTAAAAATCCTTAGGCTGAAGTGGTAAACAGCCAAACAGCAAACCTATGGAGAGTTTTCCCTCTGCAAATAAATAGGAGGTTGCAATTCTGGCTACGGTGCACTAGTATCGTGCTCAAAGAAACATCACACATAGGGTCCTTCTAACACTATTGCCACAGCAGCATGGGTTTAGCCACCCTGATATATATTCGGGGTCCCAAGCAGGTTTTGCAGTACATCCTGCTGTCACTGCACTGTTCTTAGTACCTGAACTAGCTAGTTAGCTTTCTCGAGTCCATCCGCTGAAGCTGCAGTGATGCCTGTGTTTGGAGCACGAACTGGAATAAAATGTCCATCCTTCCAAAAGCAACTGCAAAGAGTAACATTCCTGCTCAGCTTTTTCCAGCCAGGCAATTGTGCCATGTAATGAATTGGGCTCTGGAGCAGGAGTTGAAAGGCTGGGGAGCTGGTTTGCTGGGTAACTTTGGATGCATCACCTTGCTTTCTGTGTCCCTGTGTTCCTTTTCACTTTTTGTCCACTTTTTGGGTCAGGGATTTTATCTTATGCATGCATCAAGCACCTAGCACAATAGGCACCTGTTCTAGGCTGAGGACAGGCATTGCTACAGCACAAAATTAACACTGACAGCAGCTGTTCTGGATGAAATAGTTCAGGACTCTCTACAGTGGCCAGTAATGCTCCCAGCAGCCCTCTGCCACTCTCCTCCAGGTATCGTTAGCCACAGAGCTTTTATAATAGCGAGGAACTTTGTAGTTCTAATGCAAGTGGAAAATGTTAAAGGGAGTTCGTTCGTAGTTAATCATAGTTTCCCCCTGCAAGGAGAAATGCTAATTATTTCCTCCTGTAACTGTTCTTGCTGTTTTAAAATCTTCAGCGGATTCAAATATTGGCATGACCTATAGTTTATGGGGACCCAAATGACACCCATATCCCAACTAATTAGTGGTGACTTTGCACTGAGGCATCTCTTTGAAACTTTACATTTTCCACATGCTTTTTCGTATTAGCACTGTGAAAATAACCCTGCCTCTCTGCTTCAATAGGGGATGAGTCAGAGCCGTAGAGCTGCAAAGCACCCAAAACCTTCCCGGACCAGAACAGTCCTTATAACACTTGCTAATAAGTGAAGGCATTGGAGGTGGGGGACGGACCTTGTTCTGTTCTCTCTGTCAATGGGAGGCAAGTGTGCTAGGGAGAGGAGAACACAATTAAAATGTATAACTTGCATTAAATACACATTAAAATGAATAAGTGGTAACTGCAGGGGAATAATTTTCCAATGCTGTTAATAACCAGGCTATGCTTTGGTCAGGAGGCCTGTGACTGCTGGCGGTGACTTCATTAGTTCTCAGCAACATCATTTGTACCTCAGTGATACCCAAGCTGAAGATGTATTTGTTCAAAAAAAGGCCTCTGGTGAGCAGCGGGTGGGCCGTACAGAATTAGTTCTCCGGTGTCATATTAATGGCTCCTGTGCTACTGACGATACTGCCATTCAGCCAGGGGAGAAAATGTAAACCTGGGCAAATACTGCAAAGTGCTATTGTTCTGGAGAGTGAGTTAGCTTTGGGTACCTCTGCCGCTGGGGTCAGTCCCTTCTCCCCGCAGCCTTGGGCTGGGGCCAACAGTCAGCTGATTCTTGGTCCCGGGGCTGGGACCACATCAGGGCCTGGTGCACTGCCAGTCTTAGGATCGTTTGTCAACTGATTGTCAACACATTAAATTGAAGGCACCATACAAACGAGGCATAAAATTTTCTACGTAATAGGTGAACCATTTTAATGGTTTGTTTGCTGTTTTATGGCACTTTAAATTGGGTGTCTGTGTAGCACCCTTGCCATTTATGCCACCATTAACCTGTTAACCGTGGCATAACTGTAATGTGTTGAGGGGACCTCAGGCACTTAAGCGTCATTCAGTCCGCCCTGCTTGAAAAGCCATGAATGCATCCATTTTGTGAACACGGCGCTATCTTAACCTTCAAGCTAAGTCACAAAAAAAAAAAACCAGAAAGGAGGAAGATCAGCTTCCGTATTAGCAGTTTTCCAGAGACTTATAGGATGGAATAGGATCACATTTAGGTACTTCCTAGGAAGACTAGGGTGTGGCTCTTTGTGCCCATTGCTGGCCATTGTTACAACCACTGGGAACTTGAGGTGGTAAAGGGCCAGATCCAGGAAGGGCGCTGGGCATTCACACACCTAAAAGTTCAGTAGCGGGCTCTGGGCATAGAATCTGCAAAGCAGAACCAGGCACCTAATTTTGCTTGACGTCAGATAGGAGGGATTAAGTGCTTAGGACTGGGTTTTATGGCACTCAATGCACTAACCATGGTAATAAACGGTGCAGAAGAGACTTCCAGAAGTGATGGCAGGCAGGCACTGGTATGAAATGGATCTGCAGCCTGAAATGCTTACCTGGACCCCTGCACCATCCTTCCATGCCTGCTCTTTTTGTCTAAGGCATGTGCATGAACCCAGGAAATGAGCAGGTACATCATAGGCCCTCCTCAGACCCAGGGGATTCAATCCCACAGACTTCACCTCTCTGAGTGCCCTAATCACCAGGCTATAAAATACTTGGTGGGGGTGGGCCACTGCGTGCAGCCGTGCCTGCAGGAGTCATGGGGCCAGAGAAAGGAGCCTGGTGGGGCAGAAGGGATGGGTGGAGTCCTGGTGTCCAGGCTAGGACTGTTTATGTATTTCTCCTAGACATTTATTGGTTAAAAAAACCCAGCAATACATCTGGCAGCAGACATTTTATATGGGTGCCCACCAAATGATGCCCTTCTGAGATCTGAGGCCAGGGGCCATTAGGTGAGTGAGGTTTGGGTGTTGAAACCTTGAGCTCAGGCAAGGTGCCAGACGTTCTGAGCACGTGCCACAGGTAAGCCTTAGAAACCTCAGTCATATTTTTTCCCAGAAAATTTAGGTTCCTACAGACTCCCAGGGGGTCCCACCATTGGATTTGGGCACCTTCATTTTACCTGAATACAGCCTACGTGCCTAAGTGCTTTTTCTATGTTTGGCCAAGTGTACCGACAGGTTTCTAGCCGTTTAATGCCAGCTTGGTTTTTAGTTTAATGATATTAGGATCCTTTTTTTCTAAACTGCTATCTCCTAGGGACAAGAGTAAGATGGGCGTTGCTGTGTAAGAAAATCGGTATCACTTTACAGACCTTATTCTGTCACTCACGATATCTTTGCAGAGACAAGAGCACTTGGCGTAAAAGCTTGCGTGCTGTGTGCCTATGGCAGTGAGCATTACTACTGTTTATATTCTAGCAGGACCTGTCTTTCATTAACAAATGCAGTTTTTATTAACACGCATTAAAAAGAAGCTCCCTTGAGACTGTGAAGAAGGAATGACTTGATATAAGCTTCATTGGCGCCAGCAAAGACCAACTGGGGTGAAGGCTAGAATTGAGGTGACATACGACTGCTTTGATGAGAGATTGCAATGAACGTACATGCATTAACTAGGGGGATTTTATGTGACGAAGGACATATTCACCATATTTTTTATTGCAGTAATTTGGCAAATAGATTACTTGATGTGTTGTTAGCTTTGCTGTGTAGCTGGTGGATTGCTATTTATTGAACCCTTAACATGACATATAATAGCAGTGTCCAAGTAGATAATGTTTGGTATTATTTTTCATGTTCTTCCGCTTGCTCAGCTGTATGCTGCCAGCAAAAATACTTATACCATTTATTCTACATCCTTCCATTCCCTTCTAAGTCACCATCCCTTGAAACTGTGGACTTTAAGCAAGGAACAATAGAATTGAATATTTAGTATAGGGTCATTAATCTTAGCCTGTTGATACCTGAATTGTTATTCCACCCCGGAAATTGCTTATATAGCATCTTCCATGCAAGGCATCACAAACCACTTTACAAATAATAGCTTAATGAAACAAAATAGAGCAGCAAATCATTACTGGAGCAAAAGGACACGTCATAATATCTGTTTGAACACCGCAAGCTGTAGATTTAAAAACAGAACCAGTCTGTGCTCCTTATCCAGCAAAAGATGCTGCTGTGCCTGAGGTGCATAGCAACTAAAGGCTATTCAGTGATGCATCCTTCAGGCCAACTTTGGTAAAGGCTGATTTTCTTCTGATATCAAAGGAAGTCCACGACAGAGAGGTGGATTCTTGCTACAGTTACTCTGTTGAGGGTCAGGAAGTTATTCCAAGTTTACATCTGTTATTCCCAGTTTTCATCAGTCACCAGAGGTACAGTGAGTTCATTGAGCACCCGGGCCAGGGGAGGGTGTGACGTATGCTGACCACTGTAGGTGTAGGAGGGGAGGGGAGATGGATGGACAGACGTGGGTGTGGAGAAGGCAAGGCAATATCAGAGGCAGCAGCCCTGTGGTCGGGGTCCCTCCGAGTAAGCCCTAGTGCTGCTTGCTCCCATCCGCCATGCCCTAAACACACATCTCAGGTGTAGGGCTCTGCCTGGCAAAGGCTATGGAGGTGAGGTGGGGTGGGGTGAAGCACCATGCTGCTCACGCCACCTACCCTCTGCCCCGCAGGTACAGTGCTCGGTGTGGTGCTGCCCTTCCCGGCTCCTATGGCCCTGGCAAAGAGTCCCGGTGGCGGGGATCCTGGCACCCCCTCATAGCTGACATCTGGCGTCCCGCTCATTCTGTCCTGGTTGTGCTGCTGCGGGGAGCCACGAGAACTGGCTCTTCCTCTCCGGTCTTCCCCCTCTCAAAAAGCCAAGTAACACAACTGGGCCAGCGCTAGGAAATCCCTACCTGATTTGTAGTTATTTTGCTTACGGGCTACTTAGTGGCCCCAGTGAACATTCGAACCTCTTTATGGCACAAACATATCAAACGCCAGCTCTTCTGCACAGAGCTAGTTTCTGTCTTATCTAAAGTAGCTTGCACTAACATCCCTCCTACTGCACGATCATCCCTACTGTATGCATAAGGAACTGAAGTATGATGGGCACGTCTACACGTTCAATACATGTGAATGAATAAACTCCCGTGCAGGTCGTGCTGGAATTTATTGCTCCTGGGCACGCCATTTACATGTGTACCTGGGGCTGCAGCATGTTGAGCCAGGCAGAGCAGCCCCGGCTGGCAGGGAGCCAGGGTGGAGCAGCAGGGGTGGAGCAGCCTTGGCTGGCAGGGAGCCCCAGGGGTTAGCCTGCCAGGCCAGGGCTGTTCCTGCCTGGTGCAATGTGCTGCAGAGGGGCTGGCAGGGGCACATAGGTGCCTTAGTGCAGGGCTAGCTGGCAGGCAGCCCCCGTACTGCAGTAGCCTCATGCAGTGTCTACACGTGCGCTGCAGCGGAGTAAAAATCTTTACCATAGGATAGTACTTGTGTCTAGCAGTACTAACCTATGGTGGAGTCAATTAGTTTACTCCAGCCTAATCGGACCGCATATGTAGATGTTGACATTTTTCTGCATAGCTAATTAGTCAGCTTCACACTAAATGTCTTCTGTAGACATTCCCGGTGAGAATAAACATCTCTATCCATGGCAAAGCCAGAAATCCTATTTCTAATCTACTGGGACTTCAGTGCAAGGCCTCATTTCCTCTTAGAAGAAGAAAAGCAATCGTTTTGAAATTTTACAATATTCATCTATCCAGGAATGTTTAGGATGTGTGAGTTGCATAGGAAACATTTCTTTTTCAGCGATCATAGGTTGTAGAGGCTGACGAATATGCTGCATACGAGCAACCCCAGGAAGAATTGCACTAATCTCCATGAAAAATGTGTGAATAATCTCTTCAAGTGCTTTGTTAGACACAAAGAGGTGCCCCCCTGGCAATGTGCTGTCAACTGTGCAAAGACAATGGGTCAGATCCTTCTCCCTCTGTTAGGCACTTAAATGGATTTAGGCACCTAAACACAATCCCATTCCACCCAGCTCGAAACCTGTTCATACGAAAGGCAGGGAGTCCTCCCCTGCCTCCTTTCTGATTTATTGTGTCTTAGAGTATAAACAGACATCACTAAATGAAGTGGATCAATCATGGTGGGAGCTGTTGCTTCACTGGGTGTAATGCACATTGCCCCTTGTCCTGCAGGATCAGGCCCCTGCTGCTCCAGAGAGGAACCAGGGCCCAATCCTGTGGGAAAACACTGGGGATATGCCTCTGCAAATAGGTTTTCTCATTTAAAGAGACAGAGACCCAGGGAATCTGGTGTGGGGTGTCTCTCTGCAAAAGGGGAAACCAGGCAGGTGCTCCTGGGACTTGAGGCGCCCCATCCTGAGAACAGGCCTTTCCTGACCAATAACCTTACACTAGGTATAGAAAAGTCTAGGTCATTCACTGAATCAGGGAAGAGGAGAATGTGGATGGATCTGAGAAATTCCTGTTTGTTTAAGAGTTTAAGACCATTAGTTAAGTGTTATGATACTTATTTGCATTGTTGTAATACCTAGACTGCAGCTGAGTCTGGTGTTTGGTACTATACAAATGCAAACCACAAATCAGTCCCTACTCTAATTGGAGGAGAACAAGAGGTGAAGTGGTCACATGACCAGTCAATAGCAGAGTTGGAAGTAGAACCCAGATCTTTTAGTGTCTGGGCCAGTTTTATATCCATAAGACCAGGGATGTCACAGACATGACTCACAGGCCAGGACTAGCCCACAGAGCCCCCTTATCCAGCTCCTGGTGCCGACCCTGCGTCTCATAGTTGACCCACGTGGTGCGTGTTGGACTGGCCCCACATGCAGAGCTTGGGATATATGCCACACATGGTGCCTGTTCCAGCCAGGCCAGGACTGTGCTGCATGTGGCCTGTCCACGATCCACAGGCAGTTCTGTCCTATACTAGCCACTGGGGCTGTCATGCTGGAAGCAGGATGAGTTTGACACCCCTTCATTAGACTATGCTGATCCCCATATCCTTATATATGGTAATACAACATGATTTCTGTACCGTGTGTATGTATTGCATCGAAATTTAATGTGTGTATGCATATGGTAATATAAATCATAACAGGTGCCTGCACAAGAGAATGTAACCGAAGGAGAGGAAGAGTGAACCTAATTTATTAATGAGGAAGCAAATGGGAAATTTTTAGTCAGCAAGGATTAGAGTACTTAGCTTGGTAGCATTCTCCGTGGCATGGAAAGATGAAAAGCACTATGTAAGGGCTAGATATGATTATTGAAGTTGGTCCTATGGAGGGGCTTACCGGTGTTTTAGCTGCATTGTCTTTGAACCTGACAAGTATTTTTTTTCTTTGTAAAATGCTAACCCATCTCATCCAGGTACATTTACACTCTTCCCTAGACATGTTTGTAAATGTCAGCACATTAGCGTATTTCTCCCGTAAGGGCTATTATCAGAACAGCTAAATCCTTTTGCCTTGCAGGCTCTCACAGTTGTTACCCAATGATGACTAAAACCTTGCTATAATACAGAGGAGAGCAGGCAGCCTGTGGCCTGGACTGGGCCCAAGCACTTCCAACAGCAGAATATACTAGCAAAGTGCGCGTCAAGAATGACAGGCGGGCGGCGGGGACAGAGGCCCGCCACCCACCGTCCCGCGCGCCCACCGCTCCGCGTCTGGCTGCGTGCAGCCCTCCCCCCCGCCCCGTTCCGTGTCCAGCCACACACACCCACACACATATGTCACACCCACCCAGCCACGTGCCACACAAACACACACACACACAGAGTCAGCCACACGCCACCCGCCCATATGCCACACACACAAACACCACACCCACCCACCCACCTCAGAAAAGTCGCCCACCCACATGCCACACACACCCACCCAGCCACAGCCACAGCCACAGCCACAGACACACACCAACCCACTCAGCCCCTCCCCCCCCAGCCACATGCCACACACACTCATCCACTCACCCACCCAGCCACACACTACACAAACCCACCTGGCCACATGCCACGCATACACACCCCTCCACACACCACACCCACCCACATGCCACACCCACCACACCCTCAACCCAGCCACACAACACCCACTCACATGCCACACACACACACACACACATATACCCACATGCCACACCCACCCAGCCACATACCACACCCACATGCCACATACACACAGCCACATGCCACACCCACCCACACAAACCCAGCCACATGCCACACTCACCCAGCAACAGACACCCACCCAACCAGGCACACACACACCAACCCAGTCAGCCACACACACACACACACAAGCACACAGGTCACATGCCACACAAATCCATCTGGCCACACGCCACACACCCACCACACCACACCCACCCAGCCACATGCCACACACACACCTACCCACCCAGCCACACAACACCCACTCACATGCCACATGCACACACATACCACACACACACACCAACATGCCACACCCACCCAGCCACACACCACATCCACACACCCAGCCACGTGTACGCACACCCACCCAGCCACACACACCCACCCACCCAGACACCTGCACACCGCACACCCTCACACAGCCACCCCCACCCAGCCACACACGTCACACCCACCTGCCTGTGATCCCCGCCCTCTCGTGCACCCCACCACAGGGAGAGGCATGGCTGCAGGGTGCCAAGCGATGGAGTGTGCACAGGCGATGCACCCTGCCCCACTGCTGCATGCTTCATTTGGTGGGCACTGTCTGCACCCCCCTGCCTGCTGCCCTTGCAGCATGCTGCGGCCAAGTGCCATGCCCGCCCACCTACCCACCCACCTGCAGGGCGTGATTCCCCTGCCAGCTTCCCATGTGGCACCCTGTAGCTATACACCTGGACATGCAGGTGTCCCCCTGTGGGGGGGGTGGGCATGGAGCGTGGCCACAGGGTGCTGCAAGGGGGTGCGCCCACCTCGCAGTCATGTGCTGCAGCTGGTGGGCACCGCCCATGCCCCCTTGCCCACTCCTCACATGGCACCCTGCAGCCATGGCCCCCCTGCACAGGGAGTGCCTGCTGCCTGTGGACCACAGAGGGGACGTGGCCAGGGGGTGGGTGCGCAGCTGCAGGCAGCCCCAAGAGGAACAGGCAGGGGGACATGGGCAGCACCTGCTGGCTGCAGCGCATGGCTGGCGGGCAGCGCGCGCCTCTCATGGCCACTCCCCACATGGCACCCTGCATCCACACACTATGCCCCTCCCGTGTTTTGGTGTTCCTGGCATGGGTGGGGTGTGGCTGCAGGGTGCCGTGTGGGAAGCGTGCACAGGGGATGCACCCTGCTCCATGGCCATGTGCTGCATTTGGTGTGTACTGCCTGCGCCCCCCAGCCTGCGTGCCATGCCCTGCCACGGCAAGCCACACCGCCCCCATGGCTGTAAGCCACATTGCTGGACAACCAGTCCCTGCAGCGGGGAGAACAGTCTGGCCCCGCCTCCTTGGCCCCCACCTCTACCTCAGCCTGCCTGTCCTAAGGCTCTGCGCCATGCATGCGCTGTTGGCCCGGAGCGTTACAGACAGACAGACGGAAGGGGTCAGGCTTTTATTATATTAGAATTCCAGTGCTGGTAGTATCTCCAAGGCCTGACATAGTAGCATAACTCATATAAACAGACCAGCTCATTTTATAGTTCTCTATTATGTGCTCAACTTACGCTGGGAACACTTGATAACTTTATCTACATGAATTCCAAAATTATGGCCCAAATCCACACATTATAATAAAGCAACAAAAAAATGTTTTAAATAAAGTCAAGGGCAATGAATTCACAGACAAGAGGGAAAAATGTGCTCCTAGTTCTTCTTTCCCTCATTTGGGATTTGAGAAGTGCTGTGGCTATGTATGCTTTGCATTTAGCACCAGATTATTTCAAACAAGTTATGTCCTTATCAAATCCATTTTAAATAAATGGGATTCAACCTTCAAACCAAAAGTGAGACTTTGAAACTGGCTGGGGCAGTGCTGTGTGCATGCTGATGGGTTGGACGTGTCAACTGTGTGCATGCTGATGGGCTTATTGGTCTCTTACTGAGCATCCAGGCAAAATCTCACCTTTGCTAAATCTCTGTGTTTTTAGAGGCAGTAGAGAGTGCAATGATGTGTTAGGTTTGCCAGTCCAGGAAACAGTTATGTATCTGTAGCGTTGCAGCATTCTGATGCTTCATTGCTGCTGGGAAATGGAGTCGGTGGTCCTCCAACTACTAGCCTGGGAATCCACTCAGCCCTGGCCCTTCACCCCTGCACTGTTTGTGGGCTGGGAAGCACTAGAAAATTCACAGCTTTGGAGAAACCTTGTAAGCCAGTTGGGAACCCTCGTCCATTAAGGCCAGTATTTTCCTAGGAAGTGGCCCATGTCGGAAGTTTTGCAGAGGTGAGGGAGGCCTCTAAACACTACTTCTCAAATCCTGTCCAGGTCATAAAAGTCCTTCTGACACTTCTGTCCATCCACCTACTCCACAAAATAGGGAGTTCTCTGGATGAGCTTCAGCGGGAACTTTGGAAAGTAAGCAAGTGTTAATTCATTTAAAAACAGGGGGAGGGGGCTTGCTGTTCTCTGTTGCTAACAAAATGATCCAGTCCCTCTTGAGAACTGATCACAAAAGGTGCTGGGATGTTGGGGAACTCCAGGTAGTTTGCTGGGACCTTCCTCCTGAACCTGTTCTCCCAGGGAGAAACACATTGCACCTGGAGAATGCTGCTAGTGGCAGCTGCTTTGTCGTTAGCATATGCCCATGGTCCTGTGCTATTGCCACAGCAGCATTCAGCTTCCATCGTGTAAAGTTATCTGTAGAAATACTCAACCTTAATTGTGGTAAAATAAATAATAATGAGGGAACCTTGTTGCTTCCCTTAGTAGTTATTGCCCAAAGACTTTAGCTTGGGGGAAGAGTACATGGCCCAATAAGTCTGACATGACATTTCTATTGCTCTTTTCCTATCAGAGCTTCCAAATATAGCAATTACACATACTTTAATAAAATATACTAGTGTAAGTTATGCCATGTCTGGTACAATGGGATCATAGTCTATGATTAGGGCGCCTCGTTGATTTAATAATATAAAGAAGTAATAATATATAGATGTTGTTTGGAATGGTTTCGTTAGGATTGATCCTATCTTGACAAGGAGGTTTGACCAAATGACCTCTGGGAGAACCTTCCCTTTCCTATGACTCTGTGGTTAACATTGTAATATAATGAAAGCCTTACCACTTCCGTCTGGCTGTCTGTAATGCTCCGGGCCAACTGTGCATGCACCAGGCTGTACTCCCCGCTGTGGGGACCGGCCGTGCAGGGGCCGGGCTTGCTGCTGCGGGGCGGGGCTTGTGACGATGTGTGGGGCGTGGCACATGGTTGAGTGTGGGGAGTGGTGCATGGCCGCAGGGTGTCATGCGAGGAGAGGGCAGGAGGCCGCAGGCACCGCTCAGCACTGGAAGAGTGCTTCCAGCAACACTCCAGCTCACTGACTTCCTCTATGCACAGAAAAGTTTGACTGCATCTGTTTTAATTTCCCATAACAGCTTTTTTTGTTTTAAAAAAAGGTTTCAGGTGGGATTTTCCAAAGCTGCCAGTGATGAGCTGAGAGCTGCCTCTGTAATCACAGGGTAAAATTCATTTACTCCAAAATGGGAGGAGAGTGAAAT
>NW_017728886.1:263378977-263417866 GCF_001723895.1 Crocodylus porosus | reverse complement strand
CCCTCCCCCAACCCCAATCCCAACCCCAACCGATTTACCAGCTGGAGGCAGCTATGTCAGCTGCCTGTTTAGTCTATGGCTAAATCAGGCGAATCTTTTCTGAACCTTTTTCCAAATTGATTCGCATGCTTTGAATCGATTCAGAGCTTTTACCTGGTCTCCCAGTTTGATTCAGATTTGGAGATTTGGTTCCCGAAACAAGCTGAATCTCTTCCGAATCAAATCAGCTACTGAAGCGTTGCACAGCCTTACTCCATATTATCCATCTCTCTGAGAACAATGGGACCTCAAGTCCTTAGGATGCAAACATGTGGGAAGCAACTTAGAACAGCCTAATTTACAGGCTGTAGCTCTCACTAACTCAATGGAAAGAGTTCATATATTCCCATGAAGTCGTTCGTGTCCACACATGACAGGTAAGGGCAAGCTATTTTTAGATCATTCATCCATAAGAGACGCAGAGAATAAGCATGTCACAGTATTCAAATGACCTGTCTCACAAGAAAGAAGACATGATCAAGCATGACTGAGTTTGAACATTTTTAGACCTCTATTTAGGCCGCATCTACTGCATAGACTTCTAAGGCTTCCCCAAAGGAGGTGAGGACACTTCTGATGGGGGGGTTGGTTCAAGGGCAGGGAAAAAATGGCCCATATAACAGTCCCAGCAGTGGTCTTACAGATGGTTGACATGGGCAACCATCCAGAGTGCTGTGGTCAGGGGTGTGCTAAACACACACACACATGCACGCACGCACGCATGCATGCACACACACACGCATGTGAACAGCCTGCACTCACAACAGCGCTCTCCCCCTGACAGGTGGTGCTGACACGGGGGTGTCAAATTCCAGAGGAGGGGGAGTGCCAAACTACAAGTTTGCCAGGGCACCATTTTCCTTAAGGCTAGCTTGCAATGCTCCAAAGAATAGATTTGAGAGTGGAAGTGCACAATCTTGTTGACACTGGAAATATTAGAGGGGTTTTAGGGTAGTTAGCTTGTATTGGTCTGATTAGGGAGGATAGGGCCATTCATTTTTCTCCTGGGAGAAAAGATTCAGAAACAATGTCTTGAGCTACCCATCACTATGATAACTAGGAGGAAATATGCCTCCTTACTTGTTTAAACAACCTTATGGGCACATCCAGATGAGCGTGGACATGTGGTTTGCGGTGCTGCTGCACACCAAACGCTGCACACCAAACACTGCACACGCAGGTGTTCCCTGAGCCACTAATTTGCAGGCAGGGATTGCCCTAAAAGAGCAGTGCAGCAACGTATGCGGCTGGAAACTGGAGCCAAGGCTGCAGCCAGATTGCCACAGCTGCAGCCCCTGGAGGCCCCCAGGACCCCAGGTAAGGCTGCTGGGGCCACACAGGTGCTGTTCCCAGCCTCCCCTACACCACCCAGGGCAATGTGCTGTGTGCCAGCGTGCGTGTGCACAGGAGTTTCCTGGGGACAAGCATCAGCAGCACATGTGCTGCTCCTGTTTTTCCCCGTGGAAGTGCACATTCCTGCTAGTGGGGACATGCCATATGTGGGCAAGAGAGTGATTATGGGCAGGCTCCCCAGATCTCCTTAGCTGACATTTATTTTTACCCAGCATTTGTTATCTTCCTAGAATCTGGAGAGAAGCAGCAGAGCTCACCATGCAGATGTCTACCCACTGTGCCTCCAGCAAAAAGCGTAACAGCCGAATGCAGGCACTGAATGCTAGGCTAACTTCCCTTCAATGCTTTCTAGTTCAGTGGCTCCGTGAAAAACCTTTTTTAAAGGTATAGCTATTTTAAAAGGGCTGCTTGTCAGCAGAGCAAAGCACTTCATTCCAAAGATACATCTGCTGTCTCGGGTGCAGATTCCTGCACGCTTCTGAACAACTTCATTTTTTTGTAGAAATGCAGAAAGAAAGGAACAAGTAACAAGAGTTTCTGCTATAAGCTGGGACCTGATCCGTTGGTTGTGACAGAGGGAAAAGAAAAAGTTGAATGTGGTAATCAGTCACCAGATGACTATGAGCTGCCAACGTGATGTGACCTTGGAAAAGGCATTGGGCAAAGCACTGACCAGATTTCATCGGAATAATGCGTGCAAGTTTGGTCACCCACAATCAAGAAAGGTGAACGGAAAGAGGACCAGGCTTAGATAAGGGCTACTAGGATAAAGAGAAGACTGGAAAGCCTGTCACATGGGAATGCACGAAAACAGCTTGGCCTAGCAAAATGAAGGCTGAGAGTTGACTTGGATGGACCCAAGGAGGGAGAAGTGCTATTTAAGGTGAGGGATAATGTGGGCAGGTATAAACTGGCCACATATGCATTTAGGTGAGAGAGTTTCTAAGCCTTGGAGGTTTATGCTTCTTGAGCAGGCTTCCAGCAGGAGCAGTGGCAGCAAGAAACCCAACCAGTTTTAAGATGGAGCTTGAGAAATGTGTGAACAGGGCTGTAAGGCATAGTCCAAGGGCCTTGGAGCCCCTTCCAGTCCTGTGTCCAAAATGTACCTGGGTTGTAGCGTGGCGGCTGAATCTTCCCAGCTTGGTCCCTGACTTGCCAGTTAAAATCTGGAAAAGCTATTTGGTAGTTTCGTGCTACTGTTACCTTGCTGATAAAATGGGCACGGGACTTACTCCCCCAGAAAGCCCGTGCATTCGGACTACCAAGGCAGCGGAAAGTGCTAGTCAGCCAGGATCTGAAAACAGATGAAGAGAAGACCGGTACAGGAGGGCGAAGGCATTCAAACCAGCCATGGCGAAATTGTTTGAAGGTGCAAGGATGTGGACCCAGTGCTGGGATGGTGGGCTGAGCGGGGAGACAGGAAATGGGGAGCATCACATGACTAAGTTGGAGCAAGTTGACAAAGGGCTTTGTAGCGCAAAAGGTGATGTTACACTGTGCATGAAAGGATCAAATAGCTGCTGTAAGTTGGTGGACACTGAATCACCGTTACTTCCCCTTTTGGTGGCCTAGCCCATGCAGAATAAAACTGTAGATTAGAATGAGGGGGGGCACAAATCAGGGGAGATGAATTAAAGCCTCTCATCACCCGAGACCCCCCTCCCCAGATGAAATATAACCCCTTTACCGGCTGTTTCAAACACCGAGGTGACCCCCCCCCATGCCGACTGTCCAGAGTCACATGCAGGAGGTCTTTACACAACACAAACTAGAGGCCCCCCCCATCACCTGTCGCCAGTGCTTTAGCATGGTACTTTCAGAAACAACTTAGGGCCGCGTCCAGACAAACATGGACGCTTGGTTCCCCAGGGACAAGTAGCAGCGGCACAACTTGTGCTGCTGCTGCTTGTCCCCGGGGAGTGCCTGTGCCACGCAGGCTCTGGTGTGTGGCAGGTTGCCCAGGGTGGGGAAGGGGAGGCTGTGATGGCCCCAGCAGCCTTACCTGGGATCCTGGGGGCTGGGGAAGATGCAGCCACTGCTCCTGCAGCTGGGAGCATGGCCACAGCCAGCCAGGCTCCAGTTTTCAGTGGTGTGTGCCGCTACCACGTGCACTGCCTCACTTTTTTTTGACTCTAGGATCTCCCAGGGTCAAAAAACTGTCCTCTGCGCTGCAAGGTAGCAGCACGGGGAATGCGTGAATGTGCAGTGTCTGGCACCGGAGGCAGGTCTGCGGAGTCACATACCGCACAGCTGTGCTCGTCTAGACACAACCTAAGAATACGAGTCCTACCGAATTTATGCTCCTGAAGCAGGAAGATGGGATGTAGGGCTGGAAGAGAGTTCCTGGCTCTCTTGCGCCTCTATCTTGCTATCATGGGCAAGTAAGTCATTAAAATCCTTTAAAAAACATAGGTGGTTGACTTTGAGAAAACATCCCCCCCTTCCTCCCCCAAACTGTCCTTCTTGTCTCTCAGGCACTTTGCACCTTATTCTGCACTAAACAGGTTGGAAGTTTTTTATAATCCTCCCAATCGGCTCAACAGTAATTAATGGGGTTGAACAAAATCTTGGCAGTCACTTGATTTCTCTTGTTTTGTATTCACCAAGGGCCAGTTGTTTCACTTCGAAGGTGTCTCCAAGTTCCCTTGTTCTGGCTAACGGACAGCAGTGACTTCAACGTAAAGTAAATTCTCCAGCTCCATAAATAATCCTGGTAGTTAGGATACATGCCTTGGATAAGAAAGACATGGCGTTATAGGCAGTTCTCAAGTTCTGGGGGTTTGAACCCACATCTCCTATGGGTTCAAAGTACCCCACCCACCAACCTACAGACTAGGTTAGGCTGAGAGTATTCTCCATCCCTTCCTTGAAGCTGGCCACCAGGCAGCTAAAGGGAAAGAACAAGCAAGAAGCCTATCTGTGGTCTGAGGAAGTCGGTCAGTCCTGCAGTCTGGACCCCTTTATCCAGTGACTCCTTAGCATATAATCTATGGTGCAGGGGTGTCAAAGGTACAACTTTCAGGCTGAGAATGGCTCTTGGACCCATTTTATCTAGCCCACTGAGGTCTGGGGGCATGGTCTACCCCAGAATGCAGGGCCCCTGAGCCCTGATGGACATGGCCATCAGCAGGAAGGAGACATATGAAGGCGGTGGCTGTCAAATTCTCACCTCTGAGCCCAGACCTCTGTCCTGCTACAGCCACAGTTATTCCTGGAGCCCTGCTTGCTACCTAAGCCACTGTGCCCAGATCCTTGTCATTGCCAGACCTGCCGCAGCTGCCCCTGGGACCATGAATCCAGCCCAAGACAAGCCCTGTGGTCTGGATGCAGTCTGGAGCCTGGGAGGACTTTGATTGACATACTAGATACCACAGGAAAAGTGTGATTTCAGGAGGGCTTTGACAAGTGTGAGAGAAGGTCACTATTCCCTCGGGTGGGCTGGATTAGTGACAGGGAGCAGGAGAAGGCCAGATGCTGTGCCTGTGTGGGCTGTACTTTTCTGGAAGGAAAGTCAAAGGCTTAGAGGTTTGCTGCCAACAACCTATCAGGCTTTATTTTCCTTTCTCCAAACACAGGTTCACATGCCTTCTTCTTAATGATTCTGACTAATGTCTTCCAACAGGCATTTCCTGCGTGATGAAGTATTGTAATTAAGGCTACCACTAGAAGTCTTCCCAATAGTGCAGACTGGGCATATACTGCCACCCCAATAAGAGGAAGTTTCAAGCAGGTGGAATACCAGGTGAAGAAGTGTCTTATCCAATTACTATTTAATTCAAGACCTATAAACAGCATTGGAAGCAATAGCCTTCCTTTCCAAAGGCTTACTGTGCTACGGAGTAAGTCTCCCTTTTCATTGCTGTCCTTCTGGCTCCACGAGTCTTTTCTTCTTGCCTGTCAATGGCCTCGTTTCAACAGGATGGTTGGAGGGGTTCTGCCTGGCTTGTGACCTGGTAATTAGGGCACTGCCCTAGACTTTGAGAGATCTGTGCTTAAATCCCTTCTGGAGAAGGTGGACTATGCCTGTGAATCTCCCATGTTACCCCCAGATGCCTTAATCCATAGGGTGTTGGGCAAAAAAAATTGGTGCCATCAACATGTCAGCAAGCTGAGCAGTATCCAACCATAGCTAGGTATGAATTTTTGCTGATTACAGTCCTGGGGGACTTTCATGCAATTCACCTGCTTCACCTATCAGAGCTTCCAAATGCAGCAATTACATATACATTAATAAAATACAGTAGTTTAAGTTATGCCATGTCTGGTACAATGGTCTCATGATCCATGATTAGGGCCCCTTGGTGCATTAATAATACAAATAAATAATAATATAGAAATGTTGTTTGGAATGGTTTAGTTATACAGTGTTTGCCCTTGGCCACTGGGCTCTTGGCCATAAAGTGTAACCTGGGATGGGATACTTACTCAGACCTCCATCCCCTTGGGGTTCTGCCCTTGAATCAGCATCCAGCATAGACAGGTGGGATGATAAACAGCTATATCTTTATTAGAAACAGGATTCAACAACACACACACTCTCAGCTTGCAGGGAGAACAACAACCCACCACCACCAAACCATACCCATGGGGCACTGGGGGAAAGAGCCTGGGTCATCTCACCACAAGCCCCTTAAAGGTACTTTCCATATACCACATCCCCCTTCTTTACTCTGGGAGCTCCCTCTTAAGTAGCTGAATGTTCATCAGTAGTTAATTTAACTCGGGCCATTTTGGGATCATGGAGCCAGAGCTTGCTAGCACTTGGCTCACTCATGGGCTCTAGCTTTTACTGCTATCCCACTCCTTAGTCCTTGTACTTCACAGGCAGCTTCACCACACGTCCACTCTTAGTTTGCATGGTGCCATCGGGTGTCTCTGTGAGTATTGGTGGATCCTCTGAAATGTAATGAAACTCTTGCCCTTGGTGGTCTGGTTTTATGTCTGATGCTTGCTTTGCTGCCATCTCTTAAGGTCCATCAACTTGTTTTGCTGGTACTGATAAGTAATCTTTCCTTAAGTGTCTTCTGTTCCTCTTGTAGACATTACCACTGGGGGGTTTTAGCACGTAGGAACGTGGTTCATCCCTTTTTGCCATAATGGACGCTGGCATCCAGCCTATACTTGTTTGCATCCTTACTTTATCCCCCTCCTGTAGAGGTGGCAAGAATACAGCCATGCGGGCATGGTGCGTCTTCTGGCTCCTTTGCATCTTCTGGATCCACAACTTGTGGGAGGCACTCAGCGGTAGTCTAGGAGTTAGTACCGCCATTGTAGCAGGAAGGGTACTGTGCAAAAGTCTCTCCGTCAGAAGTTGCGCTGGAGCATACTCAAGACTGGTAATTGGTACAGCCAGGTATAGATCAGAGCCATCCTGCAAAGTCTTCTTAAACATTGATTTGATGGTCTGAACCGTGCATTTAGCCTAACCATAGGATTGTGGATAACTGGGGCTAGCCTGGGTGATGGTTATGCCCCAGTCAGTTGCAAATTATTTCATCATGTGACTTGCAAATGGCATGTGATCACAAACAATTTCTTCAGGTATGCCATGGCGAGCAAATACAGACTGCATTTTGGCTATTACCATGCCAGCTGTCTTGCTTGGCAGGTGCAAAACTTAAGGGTACTTGGAGTAATAGTCGACTATGATCAAATAAGACTGTCCCTGTAGGTCAAAAATGTCCGCTGCCAGTTTTAGCCAAGGGAGGTCTGGGATTTCATGTGAGATCACGGGCTGTTTCTGATTACTGGGTTGGAGCTCTTGACAAGGCATGCAATTTGCAATCCATTGCTTGATGTAGGCATTCATCTGAGGCTGATACATGATTTGTCAAGCTCATGCTTTCGACTTTTGTATGCCTTGATGGGGCAAGTGAAGCAATGTCAACAGGTTGGTTCTCCCACTGCGAATGAACCCTTCAAAAACATCCGGGTATAGTTTGAGAAGGACCGCCTTGGTTGCAGATATTGTCAGAGCCATTCCATGAACTCTTGTGATGCGGTCTACAGTAGCACATGCCACCCTACCAAGTACTGGTGGGTCACTATTGTCGGGTATGTAAAAAAGTTATATTGGATTCATTAGCACCAGATTTGCAGCGTGCAACGATTGCACCATTTGGTTTGATGTGTGCACCACCAAATGCAACTAATGCACCAGAAGTTTGACTCTTGCATACTTTTCCTTGCAAAGCCTTTGCTACATCTACTGGGATAGTGTTTGCTTCCACTCCGGTATCTACCTTAAAATAAACTGGCAAGCCAGCAATCATGACTGTGCTATACCAGGCATTCTCTTATCAAAGGTCTGTGACTGCTGCTTTGCTGACATTGTCCCCATATATAGCGTACTGACTCCTTTTGCAGACTTTGGAGCCTCTCCCTTTGATAAGCACATTTTTGCAAAGTGGTTCACTCCAGAGCATTTGTAACAAGTTTCTCCAAAAGCTGGGCAGGTGCTAGGCTCCCACACCATTTGCAAACTTTGCCCTTTGCAGCTTGATGGCCCTTCTGTGGAGCAAACTTTATTGGTGGTTTGCTTTGCTTTTGCAAAGTGCTATGGCAGCTGGGGGTGCGGACAAATCGGGGCAACTGCCCTGGGCCCCGTGCTTTGGGGGGCCCCACGGAGCTGGGCGGAGTGGCTGCTCACTACCCCCCTCCCACTGCCAATAGCAGTGGCACCTTCTTTGGGTCTGGGGCGTGTGGGATCGGAGTAGGGCCCGGGTCCCTCATGGGCTGATTTGCCCCAGGCCCCGCACCCTGCTTAAGTCGGCTCTTATTGGCAGCTGTGCTTTGGTTGAACTGTATGCAAGCTTGCTCCTGCGGACATAACAGGAGCCTGAGCACTTGTGACAGCCTTTGCCCCGCAGATGTCCACAGCCTGTGCTAGGGTGAGGGAGGGGTTTTCCAGCAGCCTTTCCTTGAGTCTGCAGTCAGTTGTACTGAAAACAATTTTGTTCCTCCACATAACATCCTCAGCAGGTCCAGATTCACAATGCTGCATTTCTGAGCTCTGTAACAAAATCAGCTGTGCCTGCAGCCTCATTGCATCCAAGTTACCAGAACTGAGACCTTTCAAAAACAGGGTTTTCTTTCCTGGGTTCACCATAGCTCTTGAATGCTGCAAGCACCTCTGTAAGGGTTTTGTTATCAGGGTCTTCAAACACCCCTTGCGCGTTGTTGTAGACTTCTCCAGCTTTATCCCCAATGCAGTGAAGCATGACTTCGATTTTGTCATCCTCTGCCACTTGCTCAGCCTTTGTGACTGCAAGATATAATTGCCGCTTCTGTTCCCATCTCCTCCAATTCTCTCCAAGATTTCCAGTGAAGGACAATGCTGGTGGAGGTTTGAAATGCTCTATTTTTTTTCCCTTTTCAATGAAAGCTGTAAAATCAGGCTGCCATCGAGAGACAGGTCATTTCTGACACCATATAGTGTTTGCCCTTGGCCACTGGGCTCCTGGGATGGGGTACTTACTCAGACCTCCATGCCCTTGGGGTGCTGTCCTCAGGTCAGCATTCAGCATTCAGCTTTATCTTTATTAGGAGCAGGGTTCATCAACACATGCATACTCACAGCTTGCAGGGAGAACAACAACAACCCCCCACCAACAAGCCGCACCCATCGGGCAACGGTGGGAGAGACAGGGTCATCCTACCGCAGGCCCCTTAAAGAGACATCCCATACCTGACAAATTAGAGTCGATCCTGCCTTGACCAAGAGGTTGGACTAGATGACCCCCTGAGGCCCCTTCCCGTTCCTTAGAGGTTGTGGTTAACATCGATCTTATCAACTAACAAACTGATTTCTGCACCTGAAGCTGGGTCACAGCTAAGCACAGATGGAGTTAAATACCTGGGCAGGTTACTTCTGAGCATGTATGGTAGGGCTAACTCGGACACAGGCGGCAGAACTGTGATTCACATGGACTTTAGTAGTCTTTGCAGAAGTCAGATGAAGTATTCAGGCACAGAGCAGAGGAGAATCCTATTTTGGGCCTTAACGATGCCTATAAACTCTCTAAGCAGCAAGAAAATAGAATTTAGCTCCGTTTGTTCAGCTACTCTCCCATCCAGGGCTTAACTTGCAAGATCAAATGAGCAGGTGCGGTCCCTCCAGTGTAGCCACTAAGCAGTTCTGGTAAAGAATAGAAATCCATAACATATTGTTGTACCTTGCCCATGATATCCGGCCGTTATTCAAAGGCAGTGCCTTTATTCCTGTGTGAGATGCACTCTTCCCTCCTTTAAATTACCCACGTGCCACATATTTACACAAACACCTTCATTGCTGGTGGCTAGAAGGAAATCTGTCCCAATTATTGGATGACTTTGAATTTCATATGCGAGTGGTAAAGTATTTGTTATCCAAACAGTACTTAACGTATTTGTATTAATTGCCTCTATCTTCATATACATGATGTGACTTCTGATGCCATGACTATGACTGAAGTAGAAGCCCTTTTCTAAACACAGTGATGACTTTTTTTTTTCATCTTTAGCTTATTTTGGTATTTGTTATGAAAAAGGTTCCACCACATTAGTTGTCTTGGTTACTAATGATTTTCTTGTATTCACATGTAACTCCCTGTATTTAAACATAGCACCTAATCTATCTGCTTTTGTATTATGTAATGTGACAAGGCTGTAGGCCGCTGTGTGCTTGCAGTTATGGTTTTGATTGCATTAAAAGCATCTCTAATTTTTTAAAGTAGCATTCAGTAAAGAGATTCAGTGGGTTCATGTATTTCTATTTCATTTCCATTATATCACTGTGAAAGGCACTCTATGAACATACAGGGATCGAGAAAAACCTTAAGCATCCATGTCCCCATACAGTCGTTTGGAAAGCTAGCTACCAAGAACTGTTAATTTTTAACAGGTGTCGCAGTAGCACATAACATCCCCATCAGAAATCATGCCACATGCTGCATGTCAAGACGTAATGGGGGGTGATCTGTGCAAGTAGGGTTTATAACCTACTCAGATTAGACAGGGAGGTAAGGTGCAGCATGTTGTTTTCTCCATTTTACAGACAGGGAAGTGAGGTGCAGAGCAATTCAAATGACTTTGCTCAGGGTCTTATACAGTACTTGTAGCAGAGCTAGGAATTGAACTCAGCCTCCTGAGGAATTATTGATGGTGGTGAGAGGAGGGCTGCTAGTAGTGATTAGATAAGGCTTTATGCAAAGGCAAGCTTGGAATATATAAAAAACCAGAAAGGAGGCAGAGGAAAGAATAGTGGCCTAAAACTGTGAAATGTTGGACGTGTCTACATGAGATGCTCAAGGTGCAGTAGACTGACTCTCCTACGCTTTAGCATGGCAGGCAAAAACCGTGCTACTGTGCTAATGAACAGTAGAATTAGTATACTGTGCATTAGCATCACAAAAAAGCATGTGCCGACACTGCTGTGCAGCAGTGATGATTACAGCGCATTAAGCTGGTACTTGTAATTACAGGCACTACATTTAATGCACCATAATTACAACGCATTAACAAATGTGTAGACGCGCCTGGTGAGTGTCTCTTGTTAAGTACAAAATGTGCTCACTACCTGCTGAACTTACAGGAAACTCCAGATTGGATTTAAGGCTACAAGGAGGCAGTTTGAAATAGAGGCCGAAGTGAGATATCTGAGAAGTGGGGAGGAGGTAGACTCACAGGTGAAATGAGAGAGGGAGGAAATAGCTTAGCTGCTGGGTCAGCCTGACCTATATCGTAACAGTAGCAAATAATAATCAGTAATTTTTATTAGTATGCACATGGTATTGGATAGCTATGTCACGGCTCTTTGGAGGAAGGAAAAAGTAGCTTTGGCAGGGCAAGAAAGTGTTATTTCTTTGAGATCTATTTTAGGAACGTGCCAAAAATATCCTCATAGAATTATAGAGAAGCTGGGCTGGAAGGCACCTCCATAGGATATCTAGTTCAGGCCCCAGCATGAGGCAGGATCATCTCTATCCAAAAGATCCTACCCAAATCCATTATCTAGCTGTTTAAGAAAACCCCACAGTCTGCCCTGGCACAACACGAGACGTAACCCCCAACCCCACCTCAGGTGAAGAAGGGGGACCACAGCAGCCAACCTCCTGCTGCTGTAGAGACTGTTAATATATGCTCAAGGGACCCCAGGTAGAAGAACATGCCCCCCGCTATAGAGAAAAGTGAAAACCCCTACAGCACACACCAATCTGACCTTGGAGTAAAACTTCTTCCTGACCCCAAATATAGCAACTAGTCTGACCCTGAGTGGAGGGGCAAGACCCTCTAGGCAGGAGCCTCTGGATTTGAGTCCCTGCGGGAGCATTGGCATATGGCAGTCAAAGAAACCTTGGCTAGTTCCTCCTCTGCATAATTTTTGTGCAAGCGCAGTAAAAGCATTTTGCTCACCTCCATCTGAAAAGACACAAATATCAGCGAACGACTCTCTTATGAGCGCTGAGACAAAGCTCATAACACCACTCTCATGGAGGGTTCAATAGGGGAAATGGAAGCAGGGAGAGATGCTGAGAAAAGATTTCTCAAACTCGGGGTCCTAAAATGAGTCACCTAAATCAGTGGCCTGATTATTTCTTCCCCCCCGCCCCCACGTATGAAGCAGCTCCAATTTCAGCTGAAGTCAATGGGTGCCACAGATGCTCAGTGTGGCGCTCGGCAGTCCGGAGCGCCGGTGCTGGATGACGAGCTCGGACGAACAGGCGGGGGCTAACGGGGCAGAGACGGCACTAACGCGTGATGGTTGCAAAGCTCTTTTATTGCTCACGCTTGTAGAGAGCACAGGTTTCACAGTTACAGCAGCTGTAAACTTTTAGTTGCTTAGTATGATCTAACTGTAATTTGAAAACGACTTTGGAAAGCGAGTCGACTAGTTTCGAGCATGCAGGTGCGGGGAACGCCGGGAGACAGCGGTGGCGGAGGGACCTTCACAAGTGGCCGGCTGGTGAGGTAGCCCAAGGTATCCCCGAGCTGTCTCTGCCTTGGGCGGGAACTGCGTTGACTTAAATACTTCTCAAGTAGCCAATCATATGATCCCTTTTGTGGAATGTGCTAGTCTGGTCACGTAATGGCTGTCTGCTCAGTGCATGACTGGGCATGCGCGCTCTGCCCATTTGAATACCTTACTCCATCACACACTGGCCATGTGTGTGGCGCGTGTTTGAACACGCGCACTTGTCTTAGGGGCTTTCCACCTGCATGTTCGTACCTGCTCCTTTTAACTCTGTGTCATCAGCACTCTCCGATTTTGGCTTAGACACTCAGCATCTCTGGAATTCAGGCCATTTAACACAAGGGACAAGTAGCAAACATGCCCGAAGATAGAGCATTTCTCCCTCGAAACAGTATAAGGAACAGAGCTTATCAAGTATCGGCATCCCCCTGCCAGCAGCATCTGTGCTTGGGTTTTATGCGAGTTCAATTTTTGATCATTTGAAGGGAAGCAGAAAAAAACTTTGTGTGTGTGCACGCTGCTTGAAGTGATCTTCAGAGCAGGGAGAAGCAACGTAAAGGCTATGCTAAATACGTCCTGCATTTTGTATCACCGGTACAACTCATCCATCATGCTCAGCAATAAGCACAATGCTTGGCGAACAGAATTAAAGCAGCAATAGAAATCTCAGTGGCTGTGATAAATCCATCTGCGGCTAAAAACAGTTACTTGGCAAATCACAGGCTATGTTTTTGCCCTTCAAACCTTAGATGCTCAATTGCATTGCATCTAGCACATTGGAGGTGGAATCCAGCTCTGCTTTGGCCAAAGGTGCTGGGAGACACAGTGATCAAGGACATCGATTTGTAGGGTAAAAACCTAGGCTCATCAAAATCAGCAAAAATTCCCCCATTGATTTTCGTAGCCCTAGGATTTCTCCCTGTGGTTATAAAGCTAGCCAATGGCCATGATAATCATGAAGACTTTCACCCAGTGACTTCTGCCTGTAGCCCAGGGCAGTGTAAGTGAACTTGAGGGCTGTTTTCCAAAAGGCCTGCAGTATTGAGTGAATGACTTCCCCATGTCCTTGATAACTGCTTCCGCTGCTTAATGGAGCAGCTCAAACTCTCATTTTATATACAGCTTCAATGCTGCTGGATCTTGGTATATCACGCATTAGATCTTGGTATGTCTTGCCCTGGCTATCAGAGCAGGGTAAGGCTTTGTGCGATAGTTGTCTTTGCCTCTGCAATGCTCGGTACTGATTTAAAGTGTGGTTCTAGTTTGAATAGTGACATGAGAAAGGCATTGTCTTGCTGAACACATCTGTTTTCTCTGTACAGCTGCTTTCTTAGGGAGGCAAGCTAGTCTTTACTGCCTTAGAGCATGACCATATTACAGAACCAATATAATAATGGGAGACGGATTCGTTTCTGCCTTTCCATCTTTAGTAAAACCACTAGTGAAATTCAGGTTGGGAGGCTACCTTACTGCCTCACATTATATCCAGCAACCACAGTGAAACCTGTGGGGCTTTTTCTCATCCCAGTTTCATCAGGCAGGCCAGGCCACTTTTGGGCTGCTATCTGGTACCACGTAAACCAATACAGCTTGTTCCATGGTCAGGTTGTCAGCAACTAACCTGGTGCCCCCACCTAGGATAGCCTAAAAACAGGACTAAAAAAAAAAGGGTGAATGAGCTACCTGCAAGCTAATGGCCACCCATACCTAGAGAGGAGATGGGCACCACCAGGTCACTTGACCCAAAGGATCATCAGTGATGCAAAGCAGCTCAACTAACTTCATGTGGAGGGTAGTTGAGGGTTGCGGAGAAGAGTCGCAGCACCCTTGGGACTGACTTGACATCAGTGTAAAGTAATTCCCTTGGAATCAATAGATTTACACCAATAGTGTGCAAATATATATATATATAAATATATCAAAGAGGAGAACCAGGTTAACAAGGCTATAACAATGTATGAAAGGAATATTGGGCAGTAGGAGAAGGGATAACAAGGCAAAATAATGTCCTATTATGGGTGGAGCGATAATCAGGTAGGTGATTAGTAAAAAAGACTAGCTAATTTGGCCATGACATTGAATGAGGTCAGAGGGAACAGTTGAAGTGTTTGCACACTAAGGAAGGGAGCCTGGCAACGAAACAGAGAAACAAAATTGCTGGTGAAGTATGTCAGATGGGAGGTGTTGCAAGGATAACAAAGACATAGGCAAAGAGCAGTTGTGACTGGAACGTGGGTTTTGGTACACATAGGCTGTTCAGAAAAGAGAAAAAGGTAAAGGTGTGGGGTAGCATTGTATGTGTTACCACTGGAGAAACGAGAAGTAATAGCATGGATAAAACCAAAATGGTTGTCATCAAAATCAGTTAGGGGCTGGACTGTAAAAGACTTCCTACTGGCATGGTATTAACAGCCTGCTATAAGTTCCCAGCATCATTTTGGGTGTGGAAAGAACAGTCATGTAGTATATTATCAGAGAGTAAAATCCCACTAGGATCTGCCCTTGTGGGAGAATTGAACTTCCGAGACGTAGAACGTGAAATGTGTGCTTCTAAAAATGGAAGGACACAGATGTTCCTGAATACAATTGCTGACAGGTTTCTTTGTGATGCTATCACTGAACCACCAGCCTTGGATGCTCTCTTAGATTTGAATTTGGTTACTGGAGACAACCAAATAGATGACCTGGTAGTAGAAAATGAGCCGGGATGAAACGGCCGTGGGAGAGCAAGCAGGTTGCTAAATAATATTTTTAGTTTCAACAGGGCAGAGATTGGCACATTCACCATGGCCAAGATAAACACCTTTTCTTCCCAGTTCTTACCAAAAGTGTCACGGAGACTTGAATACCAACAGATGGCCCAACTTGTCTCTCTCACCTGACTGCTGAAACCTCCACCTGCTATTTTGGCAGCTCAGAGCTCCTCTTGCTCAATTAGTAGGAGTGCCACCCACACACCCATGGGAACGGGGATCAGACCAAATGCGGCCAGGTTGAGAGCTGACATAATCCAGCGCGGTTACAAATAAACCCACCTTAATTGATGGTAAGACAAGACACTGGTGGCCTATTCAGCGGTACGGTAAGACTTAACTGTTGTTTTTAAAGTGCTCTGGGATCCTTAACTGAAAAGTATATTCTCAATACACAGCCTGTTTTGTTTTTTTTTTCTGTGGAGCACTCAATTCCTGCTGACAACCCTCCTGAATGCGTATATTGTATCAAACAGTGGTGAGAGATTTAGCTGTCAGCATTTCTAAGAAGCTTCATAAAATAAATCAAATGTGGCACATATAAATCTCCCAAGCAGTTTACATATGTGAGCTGATGGGGATGTATTTAAGGCTTCAGTGCCATATGTTCAATGACCATTATTCCAAAACTAAGGCAGAGAAGGGAAAACACTTCCCCGAGCAACTGAAGGAGCCTGTGTGAGAACTGAGGTGAGAATCTAGGTGCACTGAGCAATTTGTCCTTTGCTCAGGCCACTGCACTGAACTAGACTCCTCTCCCCAAACAGAAGGAAGAATATCATGGCCTTGATTTTTCATAATGATTCATAGTCAGCTCATGCTGTCAGGCTGTGGGCAGCTGTGGCAGTTGGCACACCCAACGTAGACAGGTTCATGGCCATGAACCTGTCTACGTTGGGTGTGCCAACTGCCACAGCTGCCCATAGACCCAAGAGGCACCAGTTGCTAAGCCAGGTGGACGGGGGCAGCATGGTCTGCAGAGGACCCGGCAGTGGACTGGAAGTACTTTTGGTCCACTTCTGGGTCTGCTGCTGAGCGCGCTGGGGAGCCCCCCATGGTCCTGTGGGACACTCCATGCACCCCAGCATTGCAGCATTCATGAGCCCCTGCTACCTTGAGGTATGTAGAAAAAACATTTGAAGCTGTATCTATGTCCAAATCACCTAATCTCTCTGAATCGATTTGGAAGGTTCCTATTCAATTCAGAGAGATTAAAGTGTCCTCTGATTCAATTCGGATTCAGAGATTCGGTCACCGAATCGGGTCAAATCTTTGCTGAATTGAATCAGGGAGCGAAGCTTCGTGCAGCCCTAGCAGCAAGTCATTGTGAGGCTTCCAGGGATTAATATAAAAACACTGGCTTCAAAGTATTTTATTTTTAAGAATGCCCAAGAAGCACCTCTCCATGCCATGTGTTATTAAAACTGACAGGAGTAACTCCTAAACTACTGTACATAGCCACCTTCATGTCATAGCATATGCATTACAATGCAAGTACAGGTAAGTACATAAAAATGCAATGTTCTGTATTACATCTTATTTAGATTTCTGTCCCAGTGAAATATAAAGTGTCACCAGTAAATTTTTTCTTCTAGCAACTCAATAGCGAGCTGCAAGCAACTTCAATGAAGCTAATCTGCTTGTAATTTAACATGATTTTTCAATTTATATCCAAGTTGTATATGCCTTTTTTTTGACAAATATACTAAATCATCCAGAGGAGGACTGTATCTAAATGGCTGCTGAAATAGCTGTTGATTAGGAAACCCTCCTTTATCTAAATTCCAGACAGTGCCTCCTGCTCTGTCTAGGCTAATGGCAAATTCTGCTTTTGTTTGCATCAGTGCTAATCCTGGATAAGTCCCCAGATGTTAAAGGAGTGACTGTAGGTTACCACCAAGTTGTATGAGAGCAGAATATGGCCCAGGGGCCGTGCCTACTTGTGCGCTTAACTGTGAAGTAGACTATTTAGCTGTGGAGTAGAGTGTCGCTGTCTGTACATGTGATGCTATTAGACTGCAGTAAACTAATTCACACCACCAAAGCTAGTACTGTTTGGGATAGTGCTATCTTACAGCAGAGTAATTAGCTGCACTTAAATGCATGTGTTAGAGGCTGTCCATAGGTGTAAATCATGCCTGGTCAGCCCAGCCAGCCGGGGGCCAGACTCCTGTCTGCTGCGTAGCTACACAGCTGTGTCCTTTCATCAGCCTCATGCCCCAGCCAGCCTCTCTGCTGCCCAATGCCACCACCCGGAGCCCAGGGATGAGCACCCCTGCCATAAACTGCTCCGCCCTGACTCAAACTGCTGTTGTCCCGGGTGCATGTGTAGACGCCGCACCTGGGAGTAGTTTGCTCTGGCTCAAACTGCTTTGGACTTTATTGCTTCAAATTAATTGCATGTGTAGAAACACCTAGTGTGTCCCTGAAATAGCTGCTTCATGCTGAGAATTAAAAGTTTTGTATGTTGATATGCAAGTTTCTGAGTTCGGGATTTCACATGCAGGGGTACTCATTTACGAGGGCTTTGTGTGAGATGCCTGCCATACTTCAAGAGGAGATGCTTTGGATCTGATTCACATTTCCATTAATTTTGTAAAGGAATAGCTGGGACAGTGATAAGATGACCTGCTTCAGTCTTTTCAACTTTTGGTGACAGGCGCAGTTGCATCATTGCTGCAAAGACAGTAAGAAATGTCCTACTGCAGAGGGGGCCCAGGAGAACATTCCTGGTAGTCAGTTTTGAGGGGTGGAAGGAAGTGAGAGGATTGCATTTCAGCTGATGCATCTATTTCAGTAGGAGTTATATCAAAGGCACTCTGCAAACTATTGCAATCAGTGATGAATGGGTTTTGGCAACAGAATCGGTTTTAAATGGTAATTTAAACAAAATGAACACCGAGTTCATAACTAATGAGAGATGTTGGATTGGCTTTAACTAAAGCCTGACGGCCCCTATTTAGCAGTGCAGGATGGGCAGCTGCGGTGCCAACTTCAATACAGCATCCACTTATCTCCCCGACAGTGATTTTCCAAGGTGCCTCAGGAAGCTAGGTGCCTCAATCCTACTGGAATTCAATGGAACAGAGGCATCTAATTCCCTTAGGCCTTAGAAAGATTACATTCTTAAATTTTGTTTCAACAGAACCATCCTTAGCTACATTTCATTGTGCATCTGAGTGTAGAATAAGGCCACGGCTATTTAAGAATATCTATAAATTGCCCTTCAGAAAAGTCTGTGGGAAGCTGCTAGCCTCTGTTTTTGAATTTGACAGTCAGTTTGCTTTATGTTCATTTATTTGCTTTAAAATGTTCATTTATATATGTAGAGTAATATCATTATAACCCACTCAAATCAATTAGGAGCACTACGGAAATGGGATGAGGCTTTTTGTTTCATTCAATTGTAAGCAAATGAAGCAGTAATAAATCCCCAATTAGCACCGAGGAAAATAGGCTGAAAGATTTCTCCCCCCTGCGTTTTACTGTAAACAAAAATGTGTGGTTGGCATTCAAGAGGAAAGAAAATCTAATTTAAAGTCACTTTAAATCTTCAGTGATTAATGTCATGCCAAGTAAGTCATTAAAAATCCCATAAAAATATGACTGTAGAAAAGAATGCTCTTCTGAAGAAAAATAAAATGTAATTATATATATTAAAAAAAAGAACTGGGAAGGAATTAACAGCCAAAGCTGTGATAAAGTGAAATGCCAAGTAATACATTGCAAGGAACGTAGCTGTGATTGGAGGCTGGAGCTTGGGGCACTAGACTACGGCTCAAAAGACAAGGATGGATTTCCTGGTATTACCACCGTTTTCTTGTATGGCATTTGCCCAGTCATTCAGCGTTTGTGTGCTTCAGCTCCTCGTGTCAAACAAATGATGTTGATTATACCTAACCAATCTGATGCCCTTTTGTGACAAGATCATGAGTTTTGTGGATGTGGGGAACCATGGCTGTGCTATGCCTTGATTTTGGCTAGGCTTTTATCACGGTCTGCCACAACGTTCTCCTAAGTCAACTAATGACACAACTGTAAGATATGTCCAGATGAAACTACTAGAAGATGCATGCATAACTAGCTGCCTAATAATAGTCAGAAGGATCACTGGTGGTTCATCAAATGTTCCCCTCCCCCCCCCGAGGCGTATACTAGCTCAGGAAAAATGTAAAGTACAGTCTGTGCAAACAGAATATTTCTGGGAAAAGGAAAGCAGAAGCATAGCATGCAAGTCGTGAGAAGTTACTCTTTCACCTCTGAGTACTGTTTCCAGTTGTGAGCACCATACTTCAAGAAAGATATCAAGAAATTAAGAGTCCAGAGGCAAGCAACAATGATGATTAGAGGTCTAGGAAACATGAATATGAAGAAAGATTGGAAGAGCTGGGATTATTTAGTCTGAAGAAGAGAAGACTGAGCTGGGATTTGAAAACAGTCTTCAAATGCAAAAAGTTTATAAGAAATGGGATGGAGCTCAACTGTTTTCTGTGTCCACTTGGGACAGGGCAAGAAGTCGTTGGCCTGATTTATAACACAAGAGACTTAAATTAGATATGAGGAAGAATTGATTAACCCTGAGTGTGGGGAAGCACTGGAAGAGATTACTTGGAGACTGTGGAAGCTCCATCCTTGGACATTTTTACATGCAGGTGAAACAAACATTTATCTGAGGTAGTTAGGCAGGCATGATCTTGCCTTGAGCAGAGGCCTGGACCAGATGGCCTCCTGAGATGCTTTCCAGCTGTTTTCCCTCATGATTCTATACATCTTTTCTCCCACCCTTTATCAGTGTTGCCTACTTAACTTGTGAGCGTTTCAAGGCTCTTGGTGCAAATATGTAGCGAACCTACCTTACAAGGCTGCATTCATTCATAAAGATGACAGGGCTTAGAGGATCTCTTGATTGCCAATCCCCTAGTTTCTAAAAACATGGAACCTAAGGTTAGGGACAGACATTACACATAAACTGGCTTAAGTGATCAGAAACTGGTTTAAACCTGTAACAGAACAGACATTCAGTGCACGTAAACCTGTTTGAAAATGGCGGAAACTGGGTTGAGATAAACTTGGTTGAATGTAACTGATTTGGGTCAAACCAGGTCTGCCCCAGACCACTTCCTGGTTTAACTTAAACCAGAGTCCCCCAGCATCCCTGGGCGGGGCTCTCTGCTCCAGAGGCTGGTCCCACCCTTCTGCCTGGCTTCCCCCTGCCCCCCCCTCAACTCCCTGCTCAGGTAAGGATTCCCCCCTCTTCTTCCATAGCATGGACCATTTACTGCATTTACTGCAGTCTAATAGCATCATGTGATAGCATGTGGTATGCTACCTAATGCTGACAGGTGTCGGTGTAAGGCAGACAGGACAAAGACAGACAGAACTGTGCCTGCTTAGGGCTTTCTGGAGCTAATCAACAGGTCAGCTGGTGATGTCTCTTGGTTCTTTCCTTGGAAAAAGTTGTTTAAGAAGAGCTTGAACTAATGAGAGAGGCTTTTGTGTTCTTGATGGGGTGCTAAATGTGTTATCAACTCTGCTGGCTCTCTTGCTGGTCAGGAGCACTGAGAGGGGAGACCCCTCCCTAATCAGACTGTCCTACCAGGGCCTGGCCACACCCCCCTCACCTCAGCACTGTAGAAGGGAAGGAAAGGTTGCTATCATGCCCCGTGGCTTCTAGCCTGAGGCGCTGCGGGCATGTACCTGCACTTCTTCAGTCCAGAGGGGATGTCTATATAGTTACAAACCTGCAAAGATCGAATCAAGTCAGGCTCAGGCTTTTTGAATGTCTGTCCCTAGCCTAAGTGCCCCCAGCTTGTAAAATGCAAAGAACACTATATCTACATAACCATCTTCCAGACGTGCTGTTGAACAGAAACTCATCCCTAAGTTGATGTTAGATCTGTGCTTCCTTGCGCTAGCCACCGCACTTGAGGGACCACACTCTACTTGTGACATCCTCTCTGAACTAAGAGTACAGGGCTGGGCTCTTTCTGAACTTGGGTGTTTTTGCCTCCCGTCATCCTGTAGAGATTCAAGCATTGCAAGCCCTAAGGGCTAGTTGAAAACTTGGCTTGAAATGTGCTGTTCAGCATGCAAACTAATTTGGTTTTGGCTCAGGCACATTCTGCTATTTTAAAATGAGGAAAAATATCTCATTAACAGTGACAGGTGATCTGGTGCTATAGCGACAGGCCTGTTGTGTATTGCAAAATAAAAAAGAGAGTTATCTTTATTACAGCTCTTCATCCTTGCTTGGCTAATCTGTCAGCTTGATTATTTGGGGCCAACTGGTTGATCGGATCATCTTTCTCACTGAATTGTAGCTTATTTTTCTAAACTCCCTTCCATTTTACTAGGAACATGTTTGTCTTGAGATGTCCTGACAGCGAGAGAGCTGAATATGAAAGAAAGGTGACCTAATGGACAGATCACAATCTGGGAGCCAAGAATTCTGGGTTCTGGTCTTGGTTACCTTACTGGTTCTCTCCCAGGAAGTCACATAAATGCTTTCTGCCATTTATCCCATCGCGTGAAAGAGTCGCAGTTGAGAGGCAATTTTGAGGATGAATATGGTGGACATAGACAATCTTTGCCCAGTATAAAGTAAAGATTTCCTCCATTCAACTTCCTTGCATACTGAGTTATTATATAGTAGTTGGCATTTTTTTATATTTTCGGTATCATCATTTTATTTTTACACTTTAAAAGAAATCTGATGAAAAAAAGGGCAGGTATGTTAGATTGTTTTTTTCAATAGTCAAACCTAGAGTATCAAAATAGGAGGATCCTTATGGAGAGCGGCCCTGGGACTTCAACAACCCTGTCTATAAGGTAGGTATGCATGTGCTATCTTTGGAGAACAAGAAAGCGGTAGTGATTTTGCTCCTGATCCTGATTCCAGAGGCCAGGTCCAAAGTACAGTTCTGTAACGTCTTTTGGAAGGGAAACTCTAGCACTTGGCAACAGAAGTAGGCTGTTATCCTTCAGCAAACCAGCTATTGGATGGGGAAGTGAGCCATGCCTTGACAATGTACTGCAAGGGCGGCCTTGTGGTTCAGGTGCTGGAGTAGGATTCAGGGAAATGTGACTTCATTCTTGATTTTCCTCCAAGTTTTGATGTTAGATAAGACTGTGTCTTAATTCCCCACCCTTGACATGGGGATAAGGATACTTCTTTCCCCTACACAGACTCCTTTTGTTTATAAGAGCATTCAGGCTGGAAGCTCCTTGGGGCAGGCACCGTCTCTCACTTTCTGTACGGTGCTTAGCACAGTGGGACCCCAATCTCCATAACAAAAGTAACTCAAAGGAACAGGGGAGCGCGCAGGTGTTCACAAACTATGATAACACACGAGACAGTACGCAGTAAAAAGGATAATCCCATTTCCCATCAATACAGCTGCAGCTATCCAGGGCAAAGCGGCTGCAGCAGCAGTTATCATGTTTCTCTGGAAGAAAACAGCAGTTACAAGCACTTGGCTGCAGGCTGAGCGGACTCACGGGACCAATGTTGGTGCTGAGCTGAATATACCTGATTGCAAATGTTGGTGACATCGCTGGCTTTCTTGTAAAGACACTGGAGCACTTAGCCAGGGATTTGGTTTTTGGACTCAACAAGACTAACACAGGTTAAGAAAGATGATACTATCCTCTTCCCCGCAGAAGCTTCACTGTTGACATCACAGCCACTGCCAGGCTAGTGCTAATGAATCAGGGTGACTTTAATAGAAAATGTCACTGTTTTGATAGGCTCATCCAGTGCAAGATGAAGAATTTGATATCTTTTTTATTGCTGGAATTTCCACTCCACTTTGGGGTTTTTTATTAACCTCCTCTTAGAGGCAAATCAATCAAGCAGTTGTGGTTGTAAAACTACTTATAGCAACTTGGTGAGGTTGTAAAATACCAATTGCCAGTTCTAAAGCTTTATGGTATTTTAAAACACCTTTCATAAATTTAAAGGTTCCTCTTTTTTTATTTAAATCTTATTCATGATGCAGTTTAACTTTGCCAGGATCCCATCCTCATTGATTGACATTTTTTTCCTGAGGAGATACAGAGAAAGAAAAAGAAGAAGAGACAATTCTGCGAGTCAACTCTAACATTGCTGGAAAAATATGAAGTACAGTCTGTGGAAGCACCTAATGTCGCTGGGAAAAGTCGAAGCAGAAGCATGAGAGATTTTTCCTAATCGAATATGCTTGAAAAGATGCAAGCAAAGGAAAACGTGCTAATGGATCATGCTGAGAGGAGGAAGCCCGTTCCTTGCTGGGAGGGTGCATTTGCAAACGCTTCAGTATGACCATTTAGAGTGAAGCTAATTCTGCGCTGCTGACATCCCATTGCTCCATATTGCTTGGTCACACAAGAACCAGGGTGTTTCATCTGCTCAGTGTCAGACTGATCACCATAGACAGGGTCAGGAAGGAATTGGACCCTATGGTCAGATTGGTATTGGTCTGTGGGAGTTTTTGCTTTACTTTGTAGCTGGGGGTGAGGCATCTCTCAAGCATTTTTAACAGCCAAGCAGCAGGATATTGGCCACTGTGGTCTCTTTGCTTTACCTGTGGCAGGTTGGAGTGTTGCATCCTGTGGCTTTGTCAGGGTTGACTGTAGTTCTGCCAAGGGCTTGGACTTATGTAGGATGGTTTGGAAAGGGATGTTCCTGTCTCAGGCAGAGGGTTGGGCTAGATGTTGCTTTCAACTGGCGACAGAGCAGATACATAAGGGTATGTGACGGGGTGCCGCAGGTCCGAGCCGACGGACACTTCGGCAGTGTTGGGCTGGGACAGGACAGAGATCGTTGCACTTGTGGGGAGGTGTGGTGTGGGGCAAGAGGGCAAAGCAGCGTGGCAGCCACTACAAGTGCATAAACTCCTGCAAGACCGTTTCAGGCTGCACATAAGGAAGAATTTCTTTACTGTCCGAGCCCCCAAGGTCTGGAACAGCTTGCCAGCGGAGGTGGTTCAAGCACCTACATTGAGCACCTTCAAGAGTAAATTGGATGCTTATCTTGCTGGGATACTATGACCCCAGCTGACTTCCTGCCCTTTGGGCAGGGGGCTGGACTCGATGATCTCCCGAGGTCCCTTCCAGCCCTGATGTCTATGAAATCTATGAAAGTGGTGCTAAACCTCTGTTGTGTAACCCAATAGAAGTACATGCAGCTGAGAGCAGAATTGCATATTCTTTCAAATACGACACACTTCTATAAGCAGAAAATGTCTTCTAAAAAATCTTAAGCTTGAGTGAAATGCAAAAAGTAAAAAGCTCTTCCATGCACCATATAGCGACTGCCTCCTTGGAAGTATGTCTCCATTTGATGTTTTATTTATTTCTTAAATTGAGAGTAAGAAAATTTGAGCGCATCTTAAAGCCAAGGGCATCTCATATTGGAAGGTATATTCCGCCTCTCCGTGGCAGGAACGCCCTGTGGAGGAGGTTGCAATTTGTCACAAGACACATAGGCCCTCCTGCAAATTTTAGCTCATATAATCAACTTTATTTGCACAGACACACTCATTGGCTGCCAGCACTTTGTCATTTGGACGAGCCCAAATCTGCAGTGCCCTGAAGGAGCAAACCCTCAGGATACTCTATCCAGCACTGCAAATCCTTCTGGTGGACACAGTGCTCTCTTTCCTACCTGTGCCCAGCACCATGGTACCCCAGTTCAGACTGAGCTGTCTGGCCACTGATAGAAAGCCGGCTCAGATGGCAGGCTGCATGATAGGACCCGATTGCCAGCTATCCTATTCCTTCTTCTTGCTCCTGTTACAGAAATAAATCATGGCCACGAAGATGTGATCAAATCTGTTTCCAGGATTGCCAACCCTTTTTTTATCTTCAGATAACTGTGTTCATTGAATGGGTTTATGCTCAGATGTCACTAGGCACTTTTAAGTGCCATTAATAATGCCTCTCTCCGTGCAGCAGCAGCAGCAGCAAAAGGGCCTGAAATGCCCATATCCCTTTACCATTCAGTGTGACTTGAGTTACTGACTCCTTGTGAAGTCGCCAACCGTAGTGACTCCAAATATCTTCACTAGCTACTACATTAAATGTGTTAACCATTAAACAAGACATCTGCTCAGCAGCCAGTAATTTGGGCCCGAATACAAGGGAAAAAAGTCAATGTTACAAGGTACTCAGCTCTTCCTACAGGATGCCAGGCCTCCTTTACTCCCTGAACTCAGCGGAGGCCAGAAATGCTTGTTAGCTTTCGTGATCCATCCCTGAATTCTGGTTCAAAGCATGCTGAAAATTATTCCCGTATTTATATCTTTAAATACTTTTTTCATGATTATGTTCTTGTTGACAGTTCACCAGAGGAATGTATTCTGCCTTGTAATTGGATAAAAATTAATTTAGATTAAAGCGACTCCCAGCGTCTTCAAGCAAATTAAAGTGATATTTGTCTAGACTCTAGTTGTATCGCAACCCAGGGTCTTACCCTTCTCATTTGACTACTGAGCGTTCATCCAAAGGGCTTTATAGGAGTCCCTGGTGCTATTTGAGAAGGAGGAATTTCCAGCAAGAGGTTCATACATTTGTTCTCTCTCTTGCTTTCTTTTCCCTCTAAACAGACTGATCGAAAATATTGTTGTAGGTCCCAGGCTGGGGCAGGTCCTGAACTCGTATGAATTAACACAGCTCCACTAATGTCAAAAGGGCAATTCCCACCATGATTGTGGGCATCTTCCTGACTGCCATTTGTTTTGGTTTGGACCCGAGCTGGCCCACTCAGCAGCACCTCTCAAACCTTAACCGCTGCATCTCCGAAGGACAAGGTGCGCCATGCTGCTTCTCCACAGCTCTTCCAGAACATCTCTCTTCTCTCCACTTCCAGTGACTCTCGCCCTGCGGTGCCATGAGATCCTTTGAAGGGTGCCCCAGCAAGTGTGAAAAGATGTACGAGATGAGCACATAGCAGCAGGATCAGACCCCAGGTATGAGAAGAAAAGCAGGTAAGGGTAGACTCAGGCTCTCCCAGGCTGGTTGCACCCCTGGCCACATTGCCAGGGCAGCAAAGTAAGCAGTGTAATGAGTACTGTCGTTTTTGAAATGGGGGTGCCACTCTATTCACAGCAGTTACGGAGAGGGCCTTGAGTCTAAAAACGTTGAGAAGCACCAATCTACAGTCAGCACCTGCCCTTGTATAATCTCTGCTCACTCTTTGTATTTGTTTCACTGCACCTGGCAGGGGTGACTGACTTTCAGGTCTGGAAACCCTGTCTGCAGGGGAACCAGACTCTTTCCTCTCCCCTCCACCTGCAAAAGCAAGTGGTGGCTTTTTATTCCCTCCCCAAGCACATGGCTTCTTTGCTTTGGTGGATGACTTGAATACACCTTATAACCGAGGCAGAACGTTTGTGGGGGTACAGATGGATAATAAAAACACTTGCCTCCATTTAGCTGGGTACTGCTGTAAATCTCCATGTAGCAATCCTCTAGGCTTTTGGCAGGCACGAAGGGATGGCGAGACTGTTCTCCTAGAGAGAGTTTAAATGGCTGTCTCAATGCACTGAGGTGGGGTGGTAGGGAATTGGCTTCCCTTACCATGCCAACTCTGGTGCAAAATAAAACCCCTTGCGTTGACAAACCTCAGAGGTTCCTGTTAAGAGTCAGACAGGATCCAGGAGTTTGCTAAAAAGCTGGGAAAGAGGCTAAATAATGTAAGACAGTGTCTAATTGAGGGTGGGGAAGGGTATTGATTGGGAAGAGGGAGGGGTGGGTATTGTTCTTCTTACTTTTCGGTAAGCTATGTTATTAGTCTCATGTCTCCTCTCCTTCCCCATCCTGTCTGCAGCCTGGACTGCTGATCCTGCTGCTTCCACACCACCGAGTCTGCTCCAGTCCATTTCATCTGTGTTTTTGATATACAGCAAAGGCACCTGGAGCACTGGAGAGGTGCCTCCTCTTAATACCTCCATAAATCTAAGTCAGCACATCCTCTCCACTTTGCTTGCTTAGGCAGAACAGGGAGCTGGGCAGTGGTTACAGAGGGATTGTCCTCATTATCCCAGACATATATTGCCACTGTTTTATGCCAGGCTGGCAGCTTGTCCTGCACACAGGGGGCTGGAACAGCACTGGCGTATCCAATGCAAAGACGAATCATTGTCATCATCAGTCCCTCGGCGTCGAGGATGACGTCCGTCAGGCTTGATGGGTCCTCAGGTGACTGAGGAGCCCGATTCTGGATACACACGGTCTTTGGTGATAGGGGCATGTTGTTACGCGGGGAAGTGGGATTTGCAGCCCCGGGTTGGTCTTCTTCTCCTTCTCTGCCACCGCCGCTCTGCCTCACCATTGAGTCATTGGGCTTCAAAGTGGTGCGTGCCTTGATGGACCAGGTGGCACGTGTGGACCTTGGAAAGACAGATGCATACTCTTGGAAAGGGGGAGGGCCTCTCCAGAGTCAGTATTGTTGAGTATCCTGTGTCAGGGTGAAGATGAGGCCAGGCCCAGTCTGTAGTAGAAGATCAGTAGTCCTTGAAGTGAGAAGATAACAAAGTCGAGCTTCTTTTGTGGAAAATACGAGGTCTAGGTTCTCCAGAGCATGGGAACTATCCATCTTGCCAGGTGAACTGCCCCTTTCTCTTATAATCTCTCTCAGTCTCTTTTAATGTTGTCCGTCTTTGGAACCCCCAAAGGAAACTTTTAAAAATTCGAGCCAACAGAGGTGGTTCCCAGGAAAGGAAGAGAATCCCTTGGCCCCATCGTCCTGTGTGTTAACTCTCCTTCGTGCAAATTAAATTAAAACCTCTGTTCTGTCTACCTCAGCAATGGCCACTGCACAGGGAGAAACTTGGATGATGGACCCTACATCAAATTCCACTTAGTCGATGACATACTACACTACTGGGAAATGGCCAAGGTGTACTCATATCCCAGGATTCCCTGGCAGTGGGAACGACCCACAAGGCACCAATGCAATGTGAAGCAATCCTCAGTCTGGTGCAGAGACAGATTTACTATGCCAGGCTCAGTGGGGTTCACTTAGTGTCTTCTGTCTTCTGCCTTAACCTGAAATGAGAGAGGAAGTGAAGAAAACGATACATGCACACAAAACTTGTTGAGAACAACGACAAAATTCACTTCTGTGACTGTTACTACCTTTGGCTCCCAACCCCGTTGGGAGTTAGGACAAATGTTTCTTCTCCCCATTGCACAGCTAGGGAGAAAAGATGCCCTGCGAGCTCAAAAATCTTTGGATTGAGTCAGTCAGACAGCTGGAAATAAAGTTTGTTTTTTTGCCTTGCCCCCTGCTTTAACTTGGTGGCTTACCGGGGGGGACCAGTGGGGAATGGGAGAGGCCCTGTTCCCCTGAGCACTACCAGGAGTAAATAGGAATAATAAGTTGATTGAGAGTAGGTTCAGGCTAGACATCAGGAGGCACTATTTCACAGTCAGGGTGGCTAGGATCTGGAACCAGCTTCCAAGGGGAGTGGTGCTGGCTCCTGCCCTGGGGGCCTTCAAAAGGCAATTTGACCCCAGCATTCATTCCTGCCATGGCAGAGGGTCGGACTGCTCAGGTCCCTGCTGGCCCTAACAACTATGGACTATGAAACCTTAGCACTATCTGCCCAGTAGCTGTCCATACACCCACTGGCTCCCCTCCATTGCTGCATCCCATTCAAGCTTCTTGTCCCCATCTTCAGACCTCTTCATAGCTCTGTTTATCCTCCTTCATAACATTTCTATTGCTTCTTCACTGTCATGAGGCCAATATTCCCACCTGTTTGTCATGCTCCCGTCTGCCGGACTGCTACTCTCCTTCCTACACATCATGGTGCTTTCCTTAGCTTTCCTGTTAGGACTGCATTAACGTCCTTCTTGAAGACCCCCATCTGCTGCGTTGCCTACCGTGAGTGATGCCGAGTTGTATAGTCAATATATGCATCAGAAATGTTTCCTATTGCCTTCAACCTCTGTCTGCTTGTCTATCAATCCATAGCCCCAGGCCCAGGCCACCTGATACATCTGCAAAGCACCTAGCACTTGGTGGTTGCTCCCATTAATAGTTAAGATGATAGGCAGAAAACATGCCATGCATGTAGCAGTGTGCCGCTGCACTAAAGGCAAGGTTTGTCGATATTTTAGCTGAGGGGAGAACTGAGGGATGGGTGATTTCCTGGCCTTCGTTGTATTTCATTTTCTGGATGATGATGATGATGATACTGATAATAATAACAAAAACATTATTACTTGGAACATGAAGAGCCTTTTAAATCTTCAAGGCACTTTACAAATATTAGCTAATTAATTTGCCAAACCGCCCTTGCCAAGGATGACATTTTATCCCTGGCTAATGAAGGTCCTTGTGAAGTGGTATTATTTGGCCTTTGGAAAGCAAAACACAGGGCTGTATTTTGAAAAACAAACCAAGAAACACATTCACGGGAGAGAGATCCCTGCTTTTGCTGGCATTGCAAGTATTGCTTGTAAGTAAACAGAACCCCCTGGTCCAGAAAGCAGCACTTCCATCAGTGCATCATGAAGCAATACAGGGACCTTAGCAACTATTTCACTCTGTGCCTCAGTTTCCCCATCTGTACAATGGGGCCATTGTGATACTGACCTCCTTTGCAAAGAGTTTTGGGATCTGCAGATGAAAAGACCCATTTAGGAGCTAGGTATTGTTGTTAGCAATGTTTGCTCAGTAATCAGAATGAAGAGAGCAACAGAATATTACTAACAGTCTCTACAGCTTTTTATTATTTACTTACTACTTGCTTATACATGTGCATTGGGATATCTCCTAAAAGCCCTCACTGGATCAGGAGGCCATGGAGAAACAGTTAAAAAACATGGTCCTTGCCCATACATGTGAATTTTTTAGGGAGTCCACAGTTGTTCCTTTGGCTTTAAACTGGCCAGTTCAGGTGCTGATAGCAGTGGAGCTGTGGCAGCACAGGGCTTGGCATGGGGGTGATTGATGGTCCTACCATCCTGACTCTTCCTTCACCAACAGCTCCTTTTGTCATGACACACATTTTTTTTTCTAACTAGCTACAGGACCATTTTTGCCTCATCTTCATTAGGACAAGTCTTGGACATGTATTCAGAGCAGTCACTATGGGAGCTTTTTCTGCACCCAGCTTTCATGCAGTGATATTTAAGCAATCATCCCAGAGTTTATTGGTCATTACTCTTATGTTTAATCATCACAAGAGACCAATTAGATTAGCTAAATTTCTAAGAAATTACATATTAACTAGAGAAGCAGCTATGTTAGTGCGTTAAAACTCTCCTAAACTATCATCTGGTCATTCCTGGTCAGATAACTCTTGCACCATCCTGTGTCTACAAGAAGGGAAGAGCAGGGTAATAGTGACCTCTCAAGATGAACTCCTGGGCAAGAGGCACCTGTCCTGCAGGTTCGGCATTTTTTGGTTACATAGGGAGTGACAGTCCTTAAGATAGGTTAATACTGATATATGCGATAAATCTCTAAGCAGCTTGATTTTTTGCTGCCTGGGACATTGTGGTTCTTGTGGCATTGCAGTATTGGATTGAGTATCAGCTGAGATCTTCGACTTACCAGACACCTAGTTTCAAGAAGAGGGCTCTCCTGGCACATGATCTTTCTGTTGGCAGTGGCCCGGCCATTTTGGATCTAGCCTTGCTCACTTTTGGTTTTACTGCCAAACCAGGCTCCTAGGCTCCCATGCCTGTCCCAGGCTTTCTCTGAATAGGGGAGGATGCTTCAGTTCTGGGAGAAGAATAGTTTGTCTGCAGGACATTGTTGACATTTTCTAACCCTTTGACTATCTGTTTGACAGAAGGAATGGATGGGTTGAATAAATGACTTCAGTATGTGCAAAGCAGTGGTTGGTCACTCACTTGAATATGAACATCAAGGTGCCCAAGGGTCCTGATTTGCAGTGTCATGTAACCAACCTGTGAGCTACAATACTTGGCCAAACCAAACTAGAGCCCTCTCCTTTATCACTTGTTTCTGCCTATCCATCTGTCTCTCTCATGCGCATATGTGTGTGCACACACACACGTGCATGCATGCACGCATGTGCATGCGATCACCCCATCATTACAACATGTGTGCAATGGATAAACCAAACTAGAGCTCCCAAGTCCTTGGGAATGTCAAGTATGATGATTTTTTATTTTCAAGTCATTATATAGATTGCAGCAGTGAGCAGAGCCCACTGCCAGCAGCACTCCACGCATCTATAGGAAGAGATACTCCCTGCTCTGAGAGCTAATGATGTTATTACTTTTAAAGTATTTTTACATAATTATATTCACATTAAAACAATAAATTATCACTCTCCATTGTCCTCTTAATGGAGCCTGAAAATAACGGGCTGAAGCAAATGCTGTGCCCAGGATCAATTAGGTGCAGAAATAGGCATGGGGGCAGCAAAGCTGGTTGCAGCTTCAAGACTTTCAGGCTAGTTGTCCCATTTAAAATATCCTTGAGGGTCTGTGTGCCAGTGGAAATAGTCACTGCACCATAGCACTGCCTGTTCCCAAAATGCAGCTTCATTGAATGGGAGCCGGGCCCAGAAGGTGATTGTGAACTGGGGATACTCCCATTACACATACACACACACGCACTCTCTCTCTCTCTCTGTACTGGGGAGAGATGATAGATTCTGCCCTAGAGAGTCCCTGTGAAATGTGCAGCTCGCTGTTTCTGGCCACATCCTGTATGTTCCTTGGTTTCCATTGATTGTTCTTGGCCGCTCCTCACATTATACAATAAGCCAAGGCACTAAGATGCTGTTTACTCACTTGTTGGCTAAAACAGCACTAGTTTGATTCACGGTGAGTGCTTGCTTGGTTCTTCTGAGAAAGTACATGATGGATTCTTGTTGTTTAATAACAGATTTGGTGAGTGGAGCAAATTAATTAAAAAGCTGCCTACCATTCTCAGTGATGTTCCAGGCATGTTACAGCAATTAGTTCGCAATAGGTCCTAGAGGCTGTTACCTAACTGACATGCTTCTGTGTTAGATTCCAGACGAGTGTTGGCCAACGTGTGGAAGAGAAATCCCTGTTTCATCTGTATTGGTAAAACATCTCTGGAGTTCCAGGTGGGTGCTAAATTCCTCTTCCCTACTAGTAATCTGTACTGTGCAGGAGGGCTAGAGACAGACATTACATATAAGCCAGTTTAAGTGGTCAGAAACTGGTTTAAACCTGTAACAGAACGGACATTCAGTGCACATAGACTAATCTGTAAATGGCTGAAATTGGTTTGAAATAAACCTGGTTGAATGTAGTATCAGACTTATTGATTTGGGTTAAACCAGTTTATGAAATGTCTGTCCCAGACCCCCTCCTGGTTTAAGTTAAACCAGAGTCCCCCAGCATCCCAGCATGCACTCTGGGCTGGGCTCTCTGCTCCCTTGCTGGAGCTTGGCAGAGACTGGAGATAGAGCAGTGTCTGCCTGGTTTCCTCCTGCCCTGCACCCTCCCCTGGCTGCAGAGGAGCAGCGAGGGGGGGCATCCCTCCCTAATCCGAGTATCCTGCTGGATTCTGGCCAGACCCCACTCAGCTCAGCAGTATGAAAGGGAAGGGAGGGCTGCTCTAGCGTCCCCAGCTTCTAGCTCGAGACACTGCAGGGATGTGCCTGCATTTCTGTGATGAAAAGGGCTCAGGCTTTTTGAATGTCTGTGCCTAGCCTAAGTGCTGCCACATATGTACAAGCAACAACCCTACCCATACCCAGAGATGGCCACTCTTTAGTAGGCCCTGAAGTAAGGCCTGTATATAAAGGGTCATCACAAGAGACTGTGATATCCTGCCTGTGATATCCAGAAATGAAGTCTGCCTGATTAGAGATTTAGCTAATCTAATTGGTTTCTTGTGGTGATTAAACACAAGAGTAATGACCAATAAACTCTTGGATGATTGCTTAACTATCCTGCATGAAAGCTGGGTGCAGAAAAAAGCTCCCACAGTGACTGATCTGAATACATGTCCAAGACTTGTCCTAATGAAGATGAGGCAAAAATGGTCCTGTAGTTATTTAGAAAAAAATATGAGTGATGATAAGCATATAAGGCACTTCCTACAGTTCATATGCTGTGAGGAGGCCTAGAGGTAGCCAGCCCAGTCCTAGCCGAAAGGTAGTGGACAGAGCACAAGAGACCTTTTTTCCTCTAGCCACCCTCCCTTACCCTCATTAGGTTTCCAGTAGCTGCCCTTGCTGTGGTAGCATGCCATCAGCATCCCTGAGGGATAAATTAGGAGTACCTTTGCCAAAGTTAACCTGGAGCATTCACAGCATGAAGGCATGACCTAGATGATAAGCACCTCACATCTAGGCCTGTATCTTTGTTTTGGCTATAAAAAATCCCATTTACGCCTCTTGTACTATATGTCTAATAGCAAGCAGGAACAGCTCCTCTGAGCAGTCATAAAATGCGAAGTGCCAGAAACAGCTATGCTATGAAGGGTTAAATATAGCTCCCAGAAACTATAACCTGGGTTTTTCCATTCCTCTGAACCTTAGGCATCCTCTGAACATCAGTGCATTGTAGTGTAATCAGGTGCTGCTCTGCTGATAAGATTGCATTTACAGCCCCCTGGTACGGGGTGACTTTACCAAGCAGCCAAGAATCATCCCAAAATAAGAACAAAACACGGAGTACATCCTGCTCTCGGGCCAATGTTGCCTTGCTACAATTTCATCAGCTTTCTGGAGTTACTGATGAGCTGCATTACTGTCTGCGGAAGTAGGTTCAGGATGGCTGTCTGCATTATGGATGTTGTACTTGGAGACTGACTTTAACATGCAGTGGCTTTGTGCTCTGGACCCTCCAAGGGAAGGGTTAAATGATGTTAACCAGTACTAGAAATTGCTATGCAACTTCAGGATGATGGGCAGCACTGCTTATACAGGCGTAAGAACTGTTAGGCTATGTACTGCCTTGGCCCTAAGCCCCCTTCTTCCCACCCCTCAAAAGAAACATGGCAAAATAAAAAATATTAGACTTTGTTTTAATCGAATTTCCTGACAAGTGAAGTCACATCAGAAGAAGGCAATTTCCTGCTTTTCTCCACTCGCTGACGTCTCATTATTGATGCTGTATGAAGGAACAAAAAAATGCATCCCCAAGAAAGGCCAGATCAGAAAACTGCTAGCTGGGATCTTGCTGTGGGCTGGAAGGTAGGAGGCTGGAAGAGGACTTGGGATTGAGGCAGGTGGTCTTTGCTGCATGCACGTAGCCCTTGAACTGAGGGTCTTACCACACCGTGAGTAGTTGGAGAGGACACGTTCCTCTCATGCTCCATGTGAAGGAGTCCCAAGAATGAAGAGTAAAGAAAATGGTCAGGCATTGGTACTTTCCTTTCTTTTCAGCTGTTTATTTGCTTTTTATTTTTTATTTTTTGCCTCCTTCCTCAAAGGATGCCAACAGGATCAGCCCAAAGAAATCTGCGGCCTCCAAAGGTGGGATATTGGACGTCCATCCACCATTGGGCCCTTCCTTCACAGCTCTGATAGCTCACCACATATGTGTCCTCTCTCTGCAGCATGGTGTCCCTGTTCCTGATCCATCAACAGCCTCAACAGACCATTGGCATAAGTCCCAGTAGTGATTTGGGGAGACATGCCAAACCCAGGGGTGCGAGCAGAGAGACGGGAGGTACTAAAACCAGGGTATGTACGCCTCCCTACCCCGGTTCGTGTCATAGCATCACGCAATCTCGTTTTCTATGGAAAACATCTATGAATAGTATGGTAAAAATATGTATTAATAAACCCCTGAATACACTGCCAAACCAGAGCAGCAATCCCTTATTCATTCATTAGTCACTAGCCACTTCAATTAGAAAGAGCATTAGCTCACAGACAATAAATCTGAGAGATGGCAGTGGTATTCCCTACTGCTATGCAATGGGATCTATATGACCTCTTTGTTTAAATGATGGAGAAGGTATTTAAAATAATGCCCCTCATGGATGGATTCCAGAGCATCTGATGACTTGCTTAGAGCATCCGGTATATTTATCGAGGAGGGGAACTGTGAGTTCTCGTGCTAGGAAGAAAAACGGGAAAATATCACAGAAGCCAGTTTTGTGGATCTAAAGGACAAGCAGTCCTGTGCTGCTTGCTTTCAAACCATTCAAGGGGCAAAATGGCTCAGTAAACGTCAAGGTAGTTAAGCACCTGTCTAAGTGAGTTTGGCCCCATGATGAGGCAGTTAGATGAATCTTAACTACCTTTTGGGATCGGCCTAGGTGGGGCCAGTTCTGCTCTGACAGAAGTCAATGGGGAGTTTACTTTTGATCCCAGTGGCAGCAGAAGTGATCAAGACAATGATGTGTGCACTAGGTTAAATGAAAAACAGTTTATCACCAGGCACTTTCATAGTGTTTGGGGTTTTACTAACTCCAGACTTAGACCAGCTTGATCCAACGTGTTTTTGAAGACCAAGTGATCATGGAGCAGTTTCAGGTTGGGCACTGAAGCGCTGCAAAACCCCAACTTCTGCCTGCTTTGGGGATGAGACTCATCAGTGCCCCACATTCGAGGTGGAGTTTCACTTGGTTTGCATGACTCTGACCCTAGAACAAGGCAGCTCCTGCCATCCCAAGGCACTTGAAGTATGGACAAACACTGCTCTTTTGCATGGCACTGTAAATCTGGAGGAACGCCCCCGATTTACTCTGCATTTGCACCAGTATTTGAGGGTAGAATTTGACCCTTTCCAGGACTGTACTTCAGACTCCACTTGAGCACAACTTTCCCCAGGGTGAAATGCAGCAGCTGTTTAACAGTGCATGTAAACCCTCCAGGACAGTAACAGGAAGTGAAGGGAAGAAAATTTCTGCATCCAGGTGAGGAACTTAGTTGGACAGAAGGTAATTGCTTACACTGGAGTGTAACCAGGACACCAAAGTTAACACTCGAGTGCTCACCAGTGGTGCGCGGGGATCCTCCATGATTGGAAGTAGCTAGACCGTCCTTTAACCTTGGACCTGCAGACAGCCCTTCCTGGAGAATAGCGCTATAGGCTGCAGGGCAAACATTGCCAGTGCGTTTTATAGTTTAGTAGAAAATGATCAAGCTGTTTTTCTTGGTATTGCCAAGGCTAGAGTTCAAGGTTTTATCCTAGAATCAGGAGCTACTTCTAATTCTGTTAAAGAGGCGATTGACACCTCAGAATAAATAACGCAGTCCATAGGCTGCCCGCACTTTTTGGTAGATGGTCTAAAAGATTAGTCTCGTGTTCAGTCAAACGGTATAAACTGTGTCGCTTTGCCATTCCTATCTCTCCTCCCCAACTTGTCCTTGTGACTTACCATCCACTATTATTTACATCCCGTTTGGGTGCGTCTACACAAGATGCTTGCTGAGTGCAGGCCTAATAATGCCGCTCAGTAGCGTGGCGGTTAAAAACCGTGCTGATAACCTACTACACAGCGTTATTACACTAATGCGTAGTAAGCATTGCAAAAGAACCAGTGCATGGTTCTTTTGCAATTTCCTATATATTATATAGCATAGCAGCCCATTGCATAGCAGTAGAGAATACCACTGCCATCTCCTGAATTTATTATTTCGTTAGTACTTTATTAAGCAAGAACTATAACTATCTGCAATAAAGTACTAACTAAATTAAGCCATTTAGTTAGTACTTTTTCAAGCAAGAACTAAACCTAATGTGGCGTATCTAAGGCACATTAATGTACGAGTAGATACACCCTGGAGTTTGTTTTAACTGTAACCTTTCTCTGCCTACCATTCCCAGTACAGCAACCATCCTAATTCCCTTGATGGTCTTTTAATCAAATGACACAGCAAATACATATAGAAGCATCTACACATTCTCTCCTTTCCTCCTACCTAGAAACAGTAGGAAAACAGAAGGTAAAATATTTAGACTCCAGATGCCTTTATTTGCTAAAATAGAGTTCTTTGCTGCAAAATATCTGCCGAACTTAATTAAAATTGCACCTTATTTTCTTCTCTTTAACATTTGCCAGCAAACTGTGTTGCACAGTGCTGCCTAATATAGCACTCCAGGTATACGACTTTGTCAGATGCTGATGACTTTTTGCGCCTAAAAAAATGAGTTTGTGGAGATGATCTGATGCTATCCATATGCCTCTTTGAGAAACACAGTGATGAGGTGTGTATCAACAAACCCAGAGAGATTATTTTGGAATGAAAATGGTATGTGTAATGCTTCAGAATACTGAGCCTTGCAGAGTGATGTTTTTGTCCCCTTTAGTCCTCTGTGTATTTTATGAAGGAGGTCAGTATTATCACCCCCACTTCCGCAGATAAGAAAATGGAGATGCAGAATAGTGAAACGTCTCAACCAAGTCAACCAGACCACGCCAGAGCTAGAAATAGGCACTTCCTGGTCTTCCTGACACTCCCGCCCAACCCAAGTCCCTGGCCTGGAGGCTTCTGTGACTATTGAATCATGCCTAGAGAACTGCAAAACCAGAGTGGCCTTTTCAAAGTCCAGTTTTTAAGAACGTAACTATTTTGCTAGTGCTGGTGGTGAGGTGCATCAGACTGTAGCACTGCACAGACAGCGGTGGAACAGGCTGTAGCTAACAAATTTGTGCCAAATGTGCTGCTCTCTGCCCAGAAAGCCTATTCTCAGCTGGCCGCTGTTTCAACCTGCCTTCATCAGCCGATGCTCTATGCAGCAAGGGAGAAATAGACTCCGTGTTTTTCCAGAATTGAAGAGGCACCATTCTTTTCTTGTGAAAGGGGCATTTTCCTGTAAGGTGCATGAGTATCTGTTTCCAGAAATTCATACCTCAACATGAGAGAGAATTTATTTTTTAAAACAAATGGTGCTGCTATACAGGCTGGGCCAAAAGCTTGCCTTACTGGTGCAAAAGGCTTTGTAGTTTTGCCTCTCCTGGGTGTAAATGGGGGACAATTGCACTGCAGTTACATTGCTATGAGTTAACCCAAAGCTAGGCCTGTACTCTGCATTCCCTCTGCCACCACCATAGACCGTGAGACCCCCTGGGCAGCATGTGCACAAGTTCCTGCCCATTTGGGTCTGTGGGATCAAGGACTTTGGTGCTTCCTTGTTTACCCTGTCTCACTTCTCCTCTTCCTCCCCCTGGCATGTCCTTCCTCACGAATCCTTGCTTCCTTTGTTGCTCCTATACTGTGGCCAGAGTCTCCACAAGCTATGTGAATATAAAACTTTAAATTTTCTTTGAAACCAAACAAGCCTTCCCTCCTTCAATCTCAGACTCAGAAGGGTCCTGGATCCAAAGCACTTTTTTCCCCCCTTGTGTGATAGCAGGAAAGAGCAAAGTACTAGGGTCATAGAAAGCATAAGAATGCCAGAGCTTGTGAGAGAGGGACCTAAATTGGACTTAAAATAGCTTCCTGACCTCTCCCCTCTTGGTTGCCTTGGATTCTGTAGCTGTGAATGTGTATGCCCGTGCTCTTTGTGACTGAGATGCCTGGTAGCCATATATTTACCACTTGAAAATACTTTCCGCATCACTGCAGAAAGTTGTCTCAAAGAAACCCTGCAACATCCACCCTGGCTGTGCAGTGGCTGGAGTCATCAGACTGGGCAATATCAAATAATGTCTTCTATCATTCAGATTGCATGGTGAGCGGGCTGCGGGCGCTCAACCACCTGGGCGACAGCGATCATCGCCTGCTGGAATTCACCATCCAGCGCAAGGTGGCAAAGGTGGCAGATTTTAGGAGGGCAGACTTCGCTGAGCTAAGGAGGATAGTTGGAGAAGTGCTGAGGTCCCGGAGGGGAGGGGAGCCAGGTGTCCAAGGAGAGTGGTCGCTCCTTAAGGAGACGATCCTCCAAGCC
>NW_017728886.1:263371709-263378877 GCF_001723895.1 Crocodylus porosus | reverse complement strand
GGTCACGAGCTGGCAGAGGGCAGGTTTAGGTTGGATATCAGGAGGCGCGACTTCACGGTCAGGGCGGCTAGGGCCTGGAACCAGCTTCCAAGAGAAGTGGTGCTGGCTCCTACCCTGGGGGTGTTTAAGAGGAGGTTAGATGCACACCTTTCTGGGGTCATTTGACCCCAGTACTCTTTCCTGCCATGGCAGGGGGTTGGACTAGATTATCTGCTCAGGTCTCTTCGGACCCTAGAAACTATGAATCAATAAACTGTATATAGTTACGTAACACTTGCCTGGCCTGGCTCTATAGAGGACAAGGGGATCTGAATCCAAGTGACAGCCTCCCTCTTACAGCACTATTGCCTGTCCACCCATCCCATTCAATTGAGGATGGGGCACACCCTTGGGTATACCATGGCTACTGTGTCTTTCCAGAGAGATCACAATCAATAAAGACACCCTGTGCTAATGTAGCCCAAGGCACCAATCCGACATTTTCCATTATTAATTCCATTCTATGGTCTATTCAAATTCCCAGCACCTTTTTCGCAGCACTGCTGCCTAGCTAAAAAGTCTCAATTTTGCGTTTGTGTGTTTGATTTGTTTATTTCCTATGTGATCTACGTTGCACTTGTCTTTATTGAATTTCATCCTGTTGATTTCTGACCATTTCTCCAAGGTATTAAGGCTATTTGGGATTCTTCTCCTGTCCTCCATAGTGCCTGCACACCCTCCCAGTTTTATATCCTCCACAGTTTTTATTTGTGCCATCTTGTCCATTGTATAAGCTGTCAATAAAAATGTAGTATAGTGCCAGACATTCGACAAACACCTGCAGGAAGCTACTTCATATATCCTTCCAGTTTGACAGCAAGCTATTGATAACTACTCTTTCAGTATGGTTTCTGAACTTGTTGTGCACCCACATCATCATAATTTTATCTACCCTGTATTCCCCTCTTTAGCTTATGAGCAAATAATGTCAAAAGACTTGCTAAACTCTACATATATCATTTTTACTGATTCGCCCCCTTATTGGCTAGGCCAGCTCCCGTCAGCTAAAGAAATTAGATTGGTTTGACATGATTTGTTCCCAACAATTCCATGTTGACTGCTTCTTATTAACTTACTTCCCTCTGAGTGATAAATAATTTGTTCCAGTATCTTCCTACCTATCAAATTTTAGGCTGACTGAGGCCTGTTGAGACAGTAAGCTGTGCTGGTATGAGCTGGCTACTTCCTAAACCAGAAGCAAAAGTTGTCTTGTCCATGAGGTACTTCTCTTAGGTTAATGTGCACTGTTGAATGGCAGAACCGATTAGTGCAACCTATGCTAATCAGCCCAGCAGTGGGACCATAGCTACCAAAGCTACATGGTTTCTGCCTTAGGAAGCTGCCTGCCCACAGTAGCAAGGCATGTTTATGAGCATCACATCTGGGCGTGGTAAATGTACTGTGTAGATATAGAGTAACTTAATTTCCTTTCCTCTTTTTAAAGCCAGCTCTGCTCCCTCCATTCTTCTAGGAACTTATGTATCCTCTATGAGATCTAATTTGATGATGATTTAGTGATTGCTCTGGTCAGTTGTATTTTAGGGTAAATTATATCTGACTCTGCTGACTGGAATACATCTAACTTCATAGATTTCATAGACAGTAGGGCTGGAAGGGACCTCGCAAAATCATTGGGTCCAGCCCGCTGCCCAAGGGGCAGGAAATCAGCTAGGGTCACATTACCCCAGCAAGATCAACATGCATCGCTTATCTAAATGTTTATTAATAGTATTAGTATTGGTAGTGGTGGTGTTATTTAACATGTACTTCCCATGTTTTAGCCTGTGTGCCTGTCCTTGTGTTCGTAATTTCAAATGAGTTGAGCATTTGGTTGCAATTAATCTTTTTCTTTTCTTTTTTTTGTAAACACTGAGGCAAAAACAGCATTGAACCAACTGCGACAGATGAGAGGGTCTCAGGTTCTCCCTAGGAAAAGCAAGGCCTTCAGGTAAAGCTAAGAGAGACTAATGAGGTTGCATTACTGAAAAGTCAACAGTTGTCTGACTGTCACGTAGAGAGATATGGAGACGCAGATGCTCGGAACAAGGTGTCCTACTTCTCCCATCCTGTAACAGGACCCTGTCTCTGAAGGTGGCTGTGGTACCCTCTAGCGGCCACACTATTTCCGTCTTTCACTCTGCCTTCCAGGATACCATCCTGAACCTGCCTGCCGTGCCTTAGTGGAAAATGAACAGAAATTTTGGAGGCTGCCCTTATAATACCAGTGTGAGCACAGAGGTGCTTTACTTTTTCCTGCTTGTGGCGACCAGGTTGATTGGTCACGGTTTGGGCCGACACAATTGAGCAGGTGGGGGCTAGCGGCTAGGAGTTAGGCGGCAATTACTCGTATGGTTGCAAAAAAGAGATGTTTTATTTTTACTTACGCTACCAGAGAACGGTGCAGTGCAGGTCGAGCTTGGTTACAAAACGACAGCTGCAAAACCAGTCGATAGCTGTTAGGCGGACGAATCACTAATCGGGTCGAACTCGAGCATGCAAGGGTGGGGGTACGCCGGGAGACAGCGGTGGCGGATAGACCTTCACAAGTGGCCGGCTTGCGAGGTAGCCCAAGGTACGTTTTGCGGATCTCTGAGCTGGTCTCTGTCTTGGGCGGAAACGCACCGACTTAAATACTTTTTATGTAGCCAATCATACAATCCCTTTTGTGGAATGTTCTAGTCTGATTACACAATGGTTGTCTGCTTAGCGCATGACTGGGCATGTGTGCTCTGCCAATTTGGATACTTTACTCAATCACACATTGGCCACGTGTGTGGCACGTGTTTGGACATGCGCACTTGTTTTAGGGGCTTTCCACCTGCATGTTCGTACTAGTTCTTCTTAACTCTGTGTCATCAGCACTTTCTGATTTTGGCTTAGACACTGCTTATCATTGGGCTGCCTTGGTCTGGCCCCATCATTCAACTCATTTCTACATTTGGCCTCAGGGCTCTTTTTCTAAGGGCCAGTGGCCACCACCCCTGGTCCCACAGTCTCCACGCCTGGCCAGTCCCTCTCATGCCTGAAACCCTTAGCAGACTTAAGTTGACAAGATTTTTGAAGTGCTCTCCCTGGGCACCCACGGTGGCCTCCCTGCTTCCCCTCAGCTGCTCCCATACCTCACGGCTACAACAGGAACATAAACTGGAGGTGAGGCTCTCTGCCGAGGTTGTTTTCCTCTGAGGATCTGGAGCAAAATGAATCTCTAGGCTAGAAGCCAGGCTTATATACCCACTGACTCCACCTCCTTCTAGTCACCTGACCCCTTCTCCAGTGCAATAGGACCTATGTGCTGTTAGTCACCTATCTATAGGCTTACTTCGCTGCAGCCAGCCTTCCTGAAGGATGCCCTTTGCACTATCCTGTACCAATTATCCCTGCTGCTTTGCTGACTGTCTGCCAAGTAACAGGGCTTAGGGTCTCCAAGGATGGAGTGAACATGTAAGCCTTTTATTGCCTTTACCTTTAAAGGCCTGAATAAATCATGCTTTGTTTTGACACTGGCCATATCACTGCAAGTATGTGTTGTCCCAAACCCCCGGAGAAACATTTTTTGCTAAGTTTAAGAACACGATAGACTTGCCAAACATGACAGGTTGTCCCAAATATTACCCATGGACTGAGTGAACTGCCAAACTCCACTCTATGAAAAGTAAAAGCCTAACATTTCTAGCGTGCCCTCAAGGAGAACTTAAGGAAGGAAAGGGGATCAAGCATGGAATCTTCAGCAGAGTATGGACCTAGTCTTTGTTGTCATGCTATGCAATAAGACTAGAAAATAAATGCCACGAACCAGAATCTGGAATATTCCTCCCAAGGAGGTGGTGCAGTCCCCAACCTTGGAAGTCTTCAAGAGGAGAATGGACAGACCTTCTGGGATCATTTGATCTTAGCAGTATTCCTGTCCAGAGCAAATGGGTTGGGGTTGGATATCTTTCAAGTTCCCTTCCAGCTCTTAATTTCCATGATTTCTATGAATTCTACTTTTGCAGGGTACTGGCAGATCCAATATTGCCTTGAGAAGCCTTCAGTCAAAATCACTTATCTTAAACACCCCCAATTTGTTGCTGTACATGTCTCTAATTTGGATTTAGCAGCTGTGATCATTTCAATGGGGGACCATAACTAGACTCTGAACTCACTACCCCAAAATATATTAGAATATAGATACATTTCGTGTGTTGGAGACAGCTCAATAGGTATCTCTTAGTTAAGTAATGACTAAGGCTGGGATGTTGGTGTCTACAAACATCTTAGATACATGCATCTCTTGGACTATACACTTCTTGGACATTGTCTTTTATTTTGTGTTAAGGCAGCATCTAGTACAGAGGGACTGTGATCCAAGATGGAGACCTTACAATACCATCACAACACAAACAGTAAGTAATATGTTTCTGAAGAATAAAGACATCATGGGTCTAGACTATTGCTTGCCCTACCATTCACCGATACAGATACCATTCACCTATGCAGATACACCACCATCTTGTATGTGAACATCTCATGTTTTTGTTTGAATCCATCTCTTGTCTCTGATCATAAAATAAGCTTATAAGTACTTTGGCACAAGAGTAGGCAGTGGCAAGGAAAATAGGACTTTGATTCATGATTGCCTTGGAACATTTTGCATTACTGCAGCACAAGTCACTAACAATAACAATCTCAATAATAACAATGAATTGACTAAGGGTGGCTCAATGGGGAGTAAAAAGGACCGATGAGATAGTTTCGTAGTTTCTAGGGTTGGAAGGGACCTGAGCAGATCATTGAGTCGGCCCTCCTGCTATGGTAGGAAAGAGTACTGGGGTCAAACGACCCCAGCAAGGTGTACATCTAGCATCCTCTTAAAGACCCTCAGGGTAGGAGCCAGCACCACTTCCCTTAGAAGTTGTTTCCAGATCCTAGCCGCCCTGACTGTGAAGTAGCACCTCCTGATATCTAGCCGAAATCTACGCTCTGCCAGCTTGTGACTGTTATTCCTAGTCACTCCTGGTAGTGCTCGGGGGAACAGGGACTCCCCCATGCCTGCTGGTCCCCTCTGACTAGTTTCTAACAGGCCACTAGATCCCCGCTCAGCCTTCTCTTGTGGAGGCTGAAAAGGTTCAGGTCTCATAGCCTCTCCTCGTAGGGCCTGCCCTGCTGCCCCCGATCATGTGAGTGGCCTCCTCTGGCCCTCTCCATGCTGTCCACATCCCTCCTGAAGCGCGGCGCCCAGAACTGGACACAGTACTCCAGCTGCGGCCTGACCAGTGCCGCACAGAGGGGGAGGATCACCTCCCTGGACCTGCTCGAGATGCATCTGTGGATGCATGACAGGGTACGGTTGGCCTTCTTGACTGCCTCCCCACACTGCCGGCCCATGTTCATCTTGGCATCAATGATGACTCCAAGATCCTTTTCTGCCTCTGCACTGACAAGAAGGGAGTTCCCCAGCCTGTAGGTATGGTGCCGGTTGTTCCTCCCCAGGTGCAGCACCTTGCACTTGTCAGTGTTGAATCCCATCCTATTCTCATCCGCCCACCCCTGTAACCTGTCTAGGTCCAATTGTAGCTTATTCCTCCCTTCTAGCATGCCCACATCTCCCCACATCTTATTGTCATCAGCAAATTTGAACAGGGTGCTATCTACCCCCTCATCCAAGTCATTGAGTTGAAATCAAATCCAAAGGGTATTGAGGCAGTGTATCAGCAGGCTCTTCCTTACCAGGGCATCGATCAGGCTTTGGCATATCCTCCCTAGAGAAGCTGTGGAAGAGATATCATTTGTGTAATTTATAATCAGATTGGATAATTTACTGTGAGGAACAATTGATTCTGCATTAATCGATAGAGAATGAAAGATTATTTTAATTTCTAATGAAAAATTCAAAGACAGGAAGTATCTGTAGTGAGTTGCAGATTGTGGGAAGGAGTTTTACGTATTCCTCAATATAACAGCCTGCATGGAACTGGGAGGGGGAAGCACAGGTTGTAGGAGGGATGAAATTGGAAGAGACACCGTTAGGTCGTTGTCTGTGCATACGGGTGCAACTTTGCAAAGTCTGGAGTAGACAAGACTGAGGGGGAATTGAATAGCAGCCTTCAACTCCCTGAAGGGTGGTCCAAGGAGGATGGAGCTGGACTGTTCTCAGTGGTAGCAGATGACAGAACAAGGAGTGATTGTTTCAAGTTGCAGGAAGGGAGGTTTAGATATTAGGAAGGACTTTCTCATGAGGAGGGCAGTAAAGCACTGGAACAGGTTACCCAGAGAGGTGGTGGAATCCCCGGCCTTGGAGGCTTAAAGGCATGGCTAGATAAAGCCTTGGCTGGGATGATATCACTGGGGCTGGTCCTGCTTTGATCAGGAGGTTGGACTAGAGACCTCCTGAGGTCCCTTCACACCCTCATTTTCTAGGATTCTATCATTCTATGAAATAGTTGATTCATGAATAGCCAATTTAATTTTACAAGCATTAGCACCTCTCCTGCTATTTCCCTGCTCATAGCATGCGAATTATGGTGACATCAAACTGTCTAATGAGACCCAAAACAAGGAGGAGAGTGTGATTATCCAGAAAGCAGAGCAGCACCTAGCTCACAACAAATCAGTCAGGTTGCCTAGATGAAAATGAAAACCTTGATTTTCGGCCAGACATCCTTGCACAAACATATTGATGGCTTATTCTGTAGTGAAGTCACTGACACTGGTGTAGGGCTTCATCTCAAGCGTTCATAAATTTCATAGACATTAGGGCTGGAAGGGACCTCGGAAGATTATCGAGTCCAGTCCCCTGCCCAAAGGACAGGAAGTCAGCTGGGGTCACAGGATCCCAGCAGGATAAGCATCCAATTTGCTCTTGAAGCTGTTCAATGTAGGTGCTTGAACCACCTCCGCTGGCAGACTGTTCCAGACCTTGGGGGCTCAGAGAGTAAAGAAATTCTTCCTTATGTCCAGCCTGAAACGGTCTTGCAGTAGTTTATGACCGTTCAACCTCGTCGTCCCTTGGGGTGCTCTGGTGAACCGATGACACCAAACTTTGGGGCAAAGCATCCATGCCAGAAGACAGGCGGGTGATCCAGGCTGACCTGGACAGGCCCAGAAAATGGGCGGATGAGAACCTGATGGTGTTTAACACTGAAAAATGCAA
>NW_017728886.1:263369722-263371060 GCF_001723895.1 Crocodylus porosus | reverse complement strand
CTGAAGTCAAGGACTTCTGTGTTGCTGACTGACTTGCCAGCTTTACGGCGGATGGTGAAGGTGATCAGCTTATGGTTGCTGTCACCCAGCTTACCATCGATCACTAGGTCGCTGATTAGGTCATCCCCAGTAGCCAGGTCGAGCAGCGCTTTGCCTTTTGTTGGGCCCTAGAATTCTTGAGTTAAGTAGAGGTCATCCACACACAAGAGGAAGCTTTGCGACCACTCAGATTTTGCTGAGTGGTCCTCCCACAAGATGTCCAGGTAATTGAAGCCACCGATGAAAACCATGGTCCTGGAGCATGCAGCTTCAGCCAGTTCCCGGGCGAACTCCCAGTCAAGCTCAGGACTTCAGGTGGGAGGTCTGTAGAAGACTCCCACCCTTGTGTCCCCTGTGCTGTATTCCCCACAGATTTTGACCCAGAGGGTCTCCAGTCGTCCAGCCTGGTTGCCAATATCAGCTTGCAGGGACATGTAGCTTTCCTTAACATAGAGAGCTACACCCCCACCCCTTTTATCTACACAATCCCTCCTGTACAGGGTATACCCGAGGTCCAGTCATGGGTGGAGTCCCACCAGGTCTCCATTATCCTTATGACATCATAATTATTTGCATTGAGCAGGAGGACGAGCTCCTCCTGCTTATTTCCCAAGCTTCTGGCATTTGTGTACAGGCAGGCAAGTGTCCCCTTGGGGGCTCTTGCCTTGCTCACAGATTGTGCCAGGGCTGGGGCAGGGGTGGGCTGCCTTAAGTGCCTTGTCCTGCTGGCTTAGCAAGGGTTGCTCAGTGGGCCAGCAGTGGCGGTAATCCCTCTGTCCCCCAATGGGCTTAGTTTAAAGCCCAGTGGAGCAGGTCAGCCAGTTTAGCTGAGAAGAGCCTTCTCCGCAGTGGAGAGAGGTGGAGGCCATCTCTTCTCAGCAGCTCGCTGCCTCGCTTGCCAAACAGCCGCAGTCTTTGGTGACTATGTGGATCCTCCTCTCCCTCCTCAGCCCATAGCCTGAGACTGGGAGGATCAACGAGAACACTACCTTTAGCCCCGCTCCCAAATCCCTGTAGCGCCTCATGACCCGGCTGGGAGCGCTCCGAGCCATGTCATTGGTGCCCACATGAATAAGGAGCATAGGATAGTGGTCTGTGGGCTGGAGGAGCTTAGGGATCTTCCCCACAATGTCCAGGATGTGGGCCCCTGGGAAGCAGCAGACATCCCATGCTAAGGGGTCCCCCTCAGGATGGAGTCTCCCACAACAAACACCTTACGTTCTGTCTTGGGGAGAGCGGGGCGGTAGCTGCAGTTGGGCCTGTGTTGCCTGCGGGAGCTGGCAACTCCGCAGGCTCTGC
>NW_017728886.1:263356800-263368861 GCF_001723895.1 Crocodylus porosus | reverse complement strand
CTCACCACTCCAGGGCCTAACTGGGGCTTTTTTTGCTGTTGGTGGGCCCTTTTGAACCGCGCTCATGCACAGTGGGCCCTCCGTTGGGGAAAGCTGCTCTCGGGCAAGGGGGGGCCCTGCCCAGGAATTGGGGGGCCCTGCCCTACTGAAAGGGGACTGGTGAGCACCCCCTGCTACCTCTCTCTCTCCCTGGGGGGGCCTGGGCCAAGTAGGGGCCTGGGCAGGGCTTGACCCAGCCTGGCTCCACTCAGCCGCCTCCTCCCCCTCGGTGCACCTGCTGCATCCTGAGTGACACAAACTCGGCGTGTAGAGCACCGCTTGTTGTGGTCTACAAGCTGAGTTTGTGTCACTCAGGATGCAGCAGGTGCACCTCTTTGTGGCCTAACTTGCACACGAAGATGAGACAAGACAATGCTGTGTGGAACAGCTTATACCTCCCCTGGCTAAGGAGGCATATCCCACGTTTCTGAGGCTACTCTTGTGAGCACCACTTTTAACATGGACAGTCCCAGATAAGTCAGCAAGCCTCTACTTCCTGAGCTATCCAGGTTCATCAGCCTCCAGGCTGCCCAATGACCATCACTGCCACAGTGGGACAGGGTACCACATTAAGTATGAATGGTTTACCCCAGCATAGAAGCAGAGCTGGGTATGAGAAATAAATTTGAGATGCTGAAGGGAAGACTTCTTACTATCTTTTTTGTAGAAAAAGGATGAGCGGTGGATGAGAAGCTGTTGCCTGGACTCATTCCTGCAATGCTGGAATGGCTGATAACGAGGTTTTGACCCCAAGCAGAACAAAGCCTTAGGGAGAGACTGCTCTTTACTCAATACCAAGCAACAGAAGAGAGAATAGATATATGCATGCTGAGAATAGTGGCGCCCACAAGCAATCTGTAGTTGTACCTTGCGCTAATCAACGAGGGGATCATTTGGGGGGGTTATGCAATCTAAACTTACAGGAGAAATCGTTGAGAGGAAGGGCTCTTGCCCTAGGGAAATGTTTCTAAAAAGTCAAAAGCAGCTGAAGCATTCAGGGAAGGGATCAGAACAATGACAGCTGCTCGGGCAGAACAAGCACAGACTCAGACAAATGGAGCTCAGGAAACCAACCCATTAAGACTGCAAGTGCGACAGTCTAGTTTATGTACTGTGGAAGGAAGGCAGCATGAAAGGCAGGAAGAAAAATGCACTGCTCATTAGCTGTGGGAAACAGAAACCATTTTGTGCCCAAATGGTGCAGGTAACCCAAGGGAAAAAAAACACAGCTGCGTATGCAAGGATTGAGGAGGAAGAGGCAGGGATCTGCAGGGTGATGCTAGCAGCAATCAGGACTTTCAGTTTGCACACACAGAACAAAGCCACCAGCCATCCAGCTGACAGATGGTGGCAGCAAAACACGTACAGATGTCTCAGGAAGTTCCCAGACACATGAATTGAAGCCTTGCTCTCGGCACAGGCTGAAGATCACCCCTGACTGACCAAACTTTGAGCAGGGGGGCCCAATTTAGGCAGGGGAGTCAAAGGCAGACAGAAGTAATGCCTGCCACATTGCTCTAGTGCTGGCTTCAGAAATTGGGTATGCCTTCACCATGCTAGCCTACATACGGTCTGTCAAGTTCAGGGGGAACTTCATCCGTCATTAGGCTAATGAGCAGTGCAGTTTCAGCTGCATTGTGGTACTACCTGCAGTGTAATCCCATCAGTGCTGAGAAGTAGAGATATTTGACCAACCTCATAAAAATATAGCAAAACCATTCAGAGGTCAGTGGGCAAAATGCCGGCCTTCAATAAGAAACCCAAGAGCAGCTATCAACTGGAGCTGACAGTAGCTGAAACACAGGGGTACCCCCGCTGCTAGGTAGGGAAGCAAGGCAAGCTGTAGATTAGATTGGAGTGCACCACAAGTGGACTATCTTCAGGATGAGGGATGAGACTTAGCCGGCCTTTTAACAGATACGGATCTGTGTCAAGGACAAGGACGTGTCGCACGGCAGACTGCGGTTGAACATAGACCCACATGTGGAGCCGTTGAGAGGAACAAATTGTTCCACTAGCCCTTGCAGAGCCACTGAAGAAGGCACGGGCACTCCTGCAAAAACCAAGCGTCACTGCACAAGCTAAAATTAGCATAAGAGTGGATCCGCAGGCTAGGTAAACTGAGGATCTGCCTTGACCTGAAGCTACAGTTGAGCACTAAAAAGAAGTCTCTGTCTGGATCCAGGGGGTGCAGTGGTGTGGTCGCAGCCCCTTCAACAGCGCAGCATGCACAAGGCTTGTTGGTGCAGCTGTCAGAGCAGCTCCTGAGCCTAGGAGTTGAATGCCACCACTGCTTGACCCACCCTGCCTTTACCCACTGCTGAATTCAGGGGCTTGTGTTGTTGTGGGTGACTAAAATTAGTGGCAGGGGAAAAGGGGGGCATCTTCCAGCCCATGAGAAGCCTCGCAATCTGGATCTGGCCCATGGAGCCAAATGAATCCAACCCCTTTAATGATGCCCCAGACCATTTTCATGGTGCCCCGTTCCTCCTGACCTTTCTTGCAAAATCCTCTATCTGCTCCTGCCCCAGAGGTGTTCTCGTATAAGCTGAACCGAGCACCAGAGGGACTCCGGAGCTGCAAGATCGTAGTTGATGCCATGTTTACTGTAGGAGAAGGAAGGGGCAATCCAAGGCCTCGAGAGCAAGTTGCAACCTCCTAACTAGGTGCTGGGAGCAGACTGTCAGGCTGAACATAAAACAGACAGGCTGTGGAGATATATCAGGCTTCTGTGGGCCTCTGAGGACTGAGAAACTTGGAGCCATTATGGAAAGGGCTGTATTGCAGATGGTGAGGGGAGTCCAGCGACTGCAGGGATTGTCAACTCACTTTCCAGCATGTGCTTATCGGGAGACTGTGAACTCCTGAGATAGTTAACACAAAACGATATTGTTTGGAAATGGCCAGAGCCACAGGAATAGGCATTTGAAAAGGTAAAGAAAACCTTGGTCTGGAAGTACTACAACCACACAGAAAACGTACAGTGTAGCATTTCAGAAAGTGGTCTAAGAGCTGCACTGATGCAAACCAGTGGCCCATAGCATTTGTTAGTGGAGCCCTGACAGGTACAGAAAGGGGAAATGTTCAGACAGAAAATGAGGCTGTGCTGTGTGGAGTGGAACGATCCTATCGCTCAGCTCTGGTCGCAAGGTGGACACACAGTCTAATCACAAGCCATTAGAAAGCATTGTGAATAAGCAATGGCTGAACATACCAAAGCAGTTTCAATACATTACAGCGGCGAGGACAAAGTCTTGCTCAGGAAAAATTGTTATTGTTGGCAGATACGCTGAGCCAGGCACACCTTCCAGAGAGCAGCCCAGATGGAGCAGTAGACGAGGACGTAGGGTATTGACTTGCTACACTACTGTTCCAAACCAAGGCTTCAACAATGGGAACAGAGCACCAAATGCAATGGGGTGCAGCCAGCAGTGATATGATTCATACTCCCAGACTGGCCATTTCACAAGGAACAAGTACAACAGGAAAGTTACCTATTTAAAGAAGTGACTGGGATTTTGTTCAAAGTGGACTGATAAATAACCTCAGCAGATTTAAACACAACTTTGTGATACGGATACATGCTCCAGCCATGGGAATAGAAACAAGCCTTGGAGTATATCTCCAAGCCACGCTTGAATGAACACTATAAACTGTGTAAAGAATACCATGATTGACATAGTATGGCCTACCGCCTCATGAGTTCATAGTGCAACGATAAGAAAAGGCCTGATACTTTTAATGACAGGAACTGTGTGCTGATAGACAATCCCTACTGCAATGTCTGGTAGTGGCCATTTAGGCAAGAACTATGTTGCCAGATTATTGTGCACATCATAATTTTTAATCTTCATTACATAAAATAAGTGTATAAAATTTAAACTTGTTTATTTGGGAGCATCACATCTGTGTCTACATATGTAAGGCTTTCAAATTAATTAAGCCTTGGAGCGTCGCATCTGTGTTTACACACACTAGGTTTTCAAATGAATTAAGCCAGGTCCCTGCCTGGTGCTGCAGGAGAGCGGGACGGTTCAGCGCTGCGCCCCACCCCACCAGCCCAGGGCTCCCCATCCACCCCAGGCCTGGGTCCTGCCACACAGCTGTGGAAGCAGGGAGCTGGCAAACCACAGAAGAAAAAAAACAACCTTTGTCCAAGGAGTGTTAGTTTAAAAAAGTGGAAGCCATTCAAAAGCTAAAGCAATTTGAAGGGGTGAACTACAAAAAAGTCGCAGTGCCATCTGGTGGACAAAGAGGCTCATTACACATCTTTTAATGGCTGCGCAACAAATCCATGGATGCAATGCTTTAATTCCTGGCAGTCCAAACTAAACTACGTCCAAGGAGTTTTAATTTAATGCACAAGAATGACTTTTAAAGTGTTGGGAAATCCCTCTCATGAAAATGCACGTGCAGTTGCAGCGCATAAAAGGACAAGGATTGTGGGGTGTTATGAGCCCCGAGGGAACAACAGACTAAGCTATAACAAAGGAGCATGGATCTTTAATTTTTTTTTGGAACGAGGGCTTGGCCTCCCATACCCCAAGTAAGTCTCATAACAACTAGGGAATAGAGTTGGTTTTACATTTTCCTGTTGAAGCTGTTCTGCTTTGTAAGAAATCCTTACATGTAGATTGGGCCAGAGAAATGGAGAACCTCACTCTGTAGCTCAGCCTTTACACCACTTACTTGCAATAAGGATTCAAGTTCTTGTTTCAGTGAATGTTTTGTTACATATACAAAGCGCAACAGCTTCAACAGGAGGTATTAAAAATGACCCATCTGAGAATATTCAATAATCTGGGGGAATTAGGGCACTTACCTTGCCTGAAGAAAAGCTGAGATTTAAGTCTGCTTGTATCAGGTAGTATGAAGACATGAATCTAGTCTCAGAGGTGACTGCCATAATCATTAGGCTGTTAGCTGCTGTGTAGTAGAGGAGGATGGTTCGCTGTGGCTCAGACCAGAAATTGCATTCTTTTCAATTACAAATTGCCATTATCCAATGAAAACTGTTCAGCTGGGAAATTTCTGACCAGCTTCAGTGTACACATACTGCATTGTCTAGCTTGGAGGTGTTTGACTACAGAAAGACAGGCAAAAAGCTTGAACACGGCTTCTATGGTGGCTGCTGACTTCTGCATAGGGAGATCACAATAGACAGAAGGCTCTTTAGGCCCCCTAACCTCCTAGTTCTCATAGCGCATCTGCAAGGGGAGACAAAATTTGGACCTGAGAGTTTTCTCGTTTGTCATTTGAATCCTGCAAAATCTGACTGCAACCTCTCTATCCCTAGGGGTAATGTGAGGTCATACAAGTGTCATGCTTAAGCACGTAGCACTTAGATCCCTGGAGACTCAGCAAGTTATAAGCAAATGGTCAGTCTTCTTCCTGCCCTTTAAGGCTGTCCGTATCAAGGGCAGCAGAGTCCCCAGGGAATAAGACTGACCAACAACCTCACTGACCTTAGAACAAAGGCAAAAGCATCAACTAAGCTTGACCCCCAACTAAATATGGTGAACCAGAAGAAAGGAGGAAGAAAAGGAGCAACAAGATGTGAAGGGGAAAGACAAACTGAAGAAGTTGCGGAAGTGGGAAAAGAGTCAGTAAACCTTCCTATGGATAGAAACTGGTGTTTTGTAACATAGGACACTACTCTTGGCCATACAGAGGTACAACAGTGACGAGCGGCACCATTATGGGTGCAGAAAGAATGAGATAGAACAAAATTGTCTTTAGAGGATCCATGCCAGCTCTACAAGGTACTGCTCGGAAATCCAGGGCAGAACATCCAGTCCACTAAAATGCCCGAACAGCAAATTATCTTAGCAATGTTTAAAAAAAAAAAAGACTGGCCGCATTAAATTGGTCATGGGGTTGTTCCCTTTGTACATAGGTCATCCTCTGTATTTGAAAACTGAAGAAACTTCAGAACTACGAACTCACATCCAGTTAGTCCAAAGAAGAGGTGGTCATAGCCCTGATTTTTATTTATGGACCAACCTGAATTACTTGGAGGTTAAGTGACTTTCCCAAACCCAAATTCAGCCCTGGCATACATGGGTAGAACTCCCTTCAAACATCGTCAGGCATCACTGGAGTTTGACTTCTACATTTGGGGAGACAGTATCTCACACTAGGTGCCTTCAGGAGTTTACTGAACCAACTATATTTAAGTCAACTGCAGATAGGTGGATAGTTTGAGGTGGACAGGGCCCCCTTATTCTCTGCCCAGGTTGCCAGGCATGTGTTTGGTCTGGTTCAAGATCTCTCCTAGAGCCCATCAAGACTTTTTTGACAAAACGTTTTCTTTTCTTTTCTTTTCTTTTTTTCCACTGGGAAGTACAAATGAATTGAAATCAAAACCTTTCACAGCTGTGTCAACTTAACTGAACATTTTGTTTAGCAGGTTTTCCATGTCCAGAATGGGATGAGAGCAATGTTGTAGAATAGCCAGTGGATTTAAGCATTCAGCTGGATGCGAGAGACCTAGGTTCTCTGAATCAGGTAGATTAGATGAGGGTAAAGAAGAGGGGAGAAGAGAGAAAGAGAACAAGGAGCAAAATGACGTAAAGGGAGAAAGCAAAGTGAGGGTCCTAATTGCTGTCCTATTAGTTCTTCGGAGGTGACGAGCGCGTGCATGCACAGCTCTTCTCTTCCATTCCAAACAAACAAACCAAAAAAATACCATGAATGTTTCAGGAAAATTTTTTTTTCTTTTCAGCTAGCCCTAATTCACACATGCAAAGTGCACCAAAGCATGCCATTTTTGAGAAATCCTTGACTTTGCTGGGAGGTTTGCTTGGTTTAAGACATTAAGATCTGTCCTACTCTCTGGCCCTTGCTAAATTGTGAATACAGTGCATACCATTGTCTGCAAAACTGTTTTGTCCATTGAAGACACTAGTTCATAGTTTCATAGTTTCTAGGTTGGAAGCGACCTGAGTAGGTCATCCAGTTCGACCTCCTGCCATGGCAGGAAAGAGTACTGGGGTCAAACAACCCCAGCAAGGTGTACATCCAGCCTCCTCTTCAACACCCCCAGGGTAGGAGTCAACACCACTTCTCTTGGAAGTTGGTTCCAGAGGTGCTGGCCATCATAAACTCCCAGTTTGCTATAGGATAGAAGGGAGTTAACTAATGTGTTTACTAGTTTTTCTTTGCTCTTTGCCTATTTTCTAACATGTAGCATGATACTGGTTTCCTGATACATAGAATTAAGGCACACTCAAGCCACTGGGTTAGAAATGCAATGCAAGGCAGGGCTGTCAACAGAAGAAATTAAAATCAACATTAACAGGCAATAGCAAAGATTAGTATGTTAAATAAAAAGGGCGTGTTCGGCACCCAGGAAATATAATGCAATGCCCTGTAAATATTCTGTCTGCACAAACAGAGCCAACTATATGCTACAAAAGGACTCATAAAGGCTAATTACAACCTGAGTACATGTGAGTTAGCAGATGATGGCTCCTTTATGTTTTAGGCATTTAGTCTAGCCTCAAGGAGCTGACTTCCATTTCTACAGCATTCCCATATTGCCAAACACAATGCTGGCAGAGCATGAGCGGTGCAAACCTCTCAAGTGGCATGAGACATGAGAGGTGCTCTTTAACAGCTTCCATGCATGGCACGTTGTTTCTTCCATCAGTTTTGTACCACTGGGAGGAATAAGTCTTACTGGACAGTGGTGTTTAAAGAGATGTCAGGAAGGACCACAGCTACGCTTGATGCATATCTTCTGCCACTGCCTCACTGTAATAACCAAGGCAGCTGTGTCTGGCCAAGGAGCTGCCCTTAGAGAAGGGCTAGTTGTGTTTCTGGCCATCTTTTCCATTCCCTTTCTTTTGAACAGGAGATTGTGAGACTGACTAGAGACAGCTAGATGTCTCCCAGCATCTGACACTTCCTTTCCTCTTTTGCTTTCTTTTCACTGTTTCAAAATTGTCTGCATCCAGCTGTGCCAGTAGTTGACTGGGGCAAGAATACAAAATGAAGGACATGCCTTTTCTAGGATGGGCCCTTCCTAGGCACAAGGTTATTTCAGGGGAGAGCCCAACATAGGCAGCTTTGGCCTGGAGATCAGTTAGTCTGAGTAAGTGTAGCAGTAGGAAGGATTTGGGGAGACGGGAGACTGAGATCGGTCAAAGCCATTATTCATTGTGTACATACTCTGCATGTAGTAGTCAGACTTATGCTGTCCATTAAGTTGATTTCCTCTCATTTGCAGTCTGTAGCCAACCCTTGCAATGCAAGCGTGTGCTGTGCCCACTGGATATGGATGAGTGATTTATCATCTTCAAGGTAATGTGAGTGTGGGCAGTGAATTCTTTGATCCGACCATCCCGACTGACCTCTGCAATTTTATGCTAGAAATCAGTGTGTAAAGCCACTATTAGTCATGTTCAGGCTTGGCTCTGTAAGAGCCTGAGAGATGTTGATGGAAGGCTGTGGGAGATGAGGATGCCCTAGCCCCTTTAGACATTATTGGTAATTTTTCTTATTATACTGAAGCAGCTCAAGAGCTAATTATCCCCCATTGCATTTCACTCTTTGCAGTCACTTTTTTCTTCACTGGTGTTTTACCACACTGGGCCATGTACTGTTTGTTTCTTTCTGAAAACATCAAACCTAACATTATAGCATTTCTCTAATGCTTCAGAAAGGCCTGTTCCTTTCTGTAAAGGGAGGCCCTCTTGACAGCCCTGCCAGATCTCATGTGGAGCTGGTAGTTTCAGTAACTCTCTTCTGCATCGTATTCTTTGAAGGACTATAGTTTTTTTGTGCCGTCCCCTATCTCTCCACCCAAAGCCCAACAAATCATAATCCATGTGAAGAGATGGTTCAGGAAATTAGTGATGGGATAGGATAATGTTCACTTCTCAAAACCAGGTCCATGGTAACTAATCACAGTTGCCATCTGACAGTGCTTTGGTGAACTATACGGAGGTGGTGGCTCTTTTAGACCAGGGCTGGGCAAAATGCAGGTACAGCCCACCAGGCTATTCTGTCCGGCCTGCAGGACCCCTAAAAAATTTAGGAAATTAATATTTATCTGCCCCTGGCTGCCTGTCATGCGGCCCTTGATGGCTTGCCAAAACTCAGTAAGTGGCCCTCCGCCCAAAATAATTGCCCGCTCCTGTTTTAGACCCATTATAACTGCCTTCACTTTACAATTGCTTTCAAGTAATGTTGCCCCTTACTGTGTAAATGTAAAATGGAGCCCATTTTGGCTGGAGTCTCTAGGCACGACTCAAATTCCGATTCTCACCAGAAGTTGGACTGGGAACTGTTACTGGCCATTCAGTCTTGGAAGGGAGTCTTCCAGGTCTGGGTTCAGATGTAGTGACAGGGCAGGGTGTTGGAGTTGGGTTGAGAAGACTGACCGCACCTTCACTGTCCATGTCGTGCATGTGTTGTGCAGAGGCGTAGCAAAACACCTGGGTGCCCGGGGCAGCAGGATGCATTGGCGCAGCAGCAACTTCTGTCTTGTGCAGCTGTGGTGGTAGCTGATACTTTTCTGCCCCTCTGCTTCAAGTTGGCTACTTGGGCAACTGCCTCGGTTACCCTGCCCTATTTAAGTTACTTATGTTGTAACAGGAAGTAGAATTAATCTGAGATTTTTCAAAGGGATTAGGTGCATTAATCTCCATAACAAGACCCCTATTGGCCTTCAATATAGGGAAGGGGTAGAAAAAGGGGAGGGACAGTGAGGATGGGGAGGCCTTGTCCTTGTAGGCATGGGGATGCCTTGTCTTTATAGGGATACAAGAGAAGAACCCCAGGAATAAAGGACGGGAGTGCTCTGGCAGCAAGCAAGAGCAGAGCTCCTGCAGGAGAATGGTGAAACCATGGGGCAGAGTAGGTTTGGGGAAAGGCTGGAGTGGGTAAAAAACAGATTGAGACCAAGTGGCTCGAGGAAAGGCTTAATTAGGAGGCCTCTAAGGGGGCCTATGAGAAGGACCCAGAAGATACAGAACATAGAGAATGGATTGGAATGAGTCCTGAGAGGTTGATAACAAACCCAACCAGCATAAGGGATAGGCTGGCTGTTAAGAAGCCTTTGGAGGCTGCATGCAAAGTGGCTTAGAGGCTCTAGGTCCTGAAAGGTGCTACGGCTTTGTGAGGGAGGCTTGCTCTCCTGCAGCGAGCCCCTCACTGAATTATATCAAGGTGCGGCAGGGGAGTCAGGTGAGACAGCTGAGACAAGAGAAAGATATGGTTTGTATGGAGACCATAAGAACTGCAATGGGCCTGAAAAAGGACACGTTGGTGCAAGGTCACATCCCCTAGACAGCTTTGAAAATCTCAGCTGTCCATCCCAGAGCCAGCTCTGCTTCCCACTGTGATAAGCATGTTCAAAACGAGATATTCAGATTTGTATGGTTTATGGGTGAGATTTGCACAAGTGCCTCTGTGTCTAAAAGCCAAATCCCGCCAACTTTCACTTGATCCCTACACATCCACCCGGGATTCACCAAGCTCTCATTCGAGAGGCTTTCATACAATAGTACCTAAAACAAACTTGCAAGTTGCTTTATCCCATAAGCTCTTCTTCATTAAAAAGAACACTTGATTTTAAAATCTGTTAGACACTTATCTCCTTTTTTTATTGAGACATCCCAGCACAGGCTGTCTGTGGGAAGTTACGAGCAATTGCTCCTCTCGGTTTGTTCCACTGCAGCTCTGCGGAGTTCAGAAACACAAAGGCAAAACACATTGGGGGTGAAGAAGGACAGAATCTTAAATGGAAGCAAAAAAAAAGAAAAAAAAAAATCAATAGCCTATGTTCGCTGGGGCTCAAGGACTTGTCCTGTGTGTTGCATTATCTGTAAAAAGGATCCCGGCACAGTAGAAAGTAAGTCCTGTAGAGGTGACTCCTTTAAACAAGTAGTTCTCACGATGCTCTCCCTCATCCTAATCACTATGTTAGGAGTGGAAATGTCTTCTTTAGCACAGAGTAGTGTGAGGCCCAACTCAGGCCTGACCTGAAGAGGCTTCTGGGAGGAGGCCAATCTGACACCCTGAAGGGGGGCTTAGTTTTGTGGAACCCGGAGGCCATGAGGGAATGACCTAATGCATCTGCTGCAGTTTTCTGATAAAGAGGAAAAAAGGGGAACCACCTTAGCCCAAGTACATGTGAGTTAGCTCCATTATGTTTTAGGCATTTAGTCTAGCCTCAAGGAGCATGACTTTCATTTCTACAGCATTCCCATATTGCCAAACACAATGCTGGCAGAGCGCAAGCGGTGCAAACCTCTCAAGTGGCTTGCAAAATGAGATAACGGCTTGGCTTTAATCCCAGAAAAAGCGGTGAGGCTTAAAGTGAACCCCCCTCCTGGGGGAGATAACCAGTAGGGGGAAAGGTATATAAAGTAAGAGTCAGGTCCCGGGTGGAACTACTTTGGGGAGGACAAGGCTGAGGACCTGATAAAGGAGGTAGTCTCACCACCCCGGACGCAGGGTGGGGTTCCCATGACCTATGAGGTAATAACAAGGGATAGGGCGTGGAGTGCCTTTCCTCCAGCTCGACATGCTTTCAGCTCAGAAGCTTGATATAATACTTTCTCTGTGTGTTATTGATTTTTCTTTGCAATACTGAGTGACATTTGGGTTTTACCTGGCGTGTGACCGGTGGGTTACTCACCTACCTCTCTTGGGAAGGGAGGAAGCCCCTAAGAAGTAGTCACATTTTGCTGGCTTGGTCACAGAAATACTGGAGCTACTGCATCTTTTCCAGTACTGTCTGTCATTGCTGGATGGGGTCTAATCTGTTAGGAGAGTGCAAAGGCTGCCATGTATATGGGGCCTGATTCTGCTTCTCACTCAACAGGAGTAGAGGGTTTCATAGTTTCTAGGGTCGGAAGGGACCTGAACATCTAGTCTGACCCCCTGCCATGGCAGGAAAGAGTACTGGGGTCAAACAACCCCAGCAACGTGTTTATCTAACCTCCTCTTAAAACTCCCCAGGGTAGGAGCCTGCACCACTTCTCTCGGAAGTTGGTTCCAGACCCTAGCCGCC
>NW_017728886.1:263344805-263356386 GCF_001723895.1 Crocodylus porosus | reverse complement strand
GCCCACCCTTGTAACCTGTCTAGGTCTGATTGTAGCCTGTTGCATCCTTCCAGTGTGCCCACGTCCCCCAACATCTTAGTGTCATCGGCAAATTTGAACAGCTGCTTTTTACCCCCTCATCCAAATCACTGATGAAGATGTTGAACAGTGTGGGCCCGAGGACCGAGCCCTGCAGAACCCCACTGGGTTCTCAAGGACCTCTTGAAGCTGACCTAACAGTGCTCGAGTGTGACTGCTGAGTTGCTACTATAGGCAGGTCTCCCACATGTTCTGTCTTTTGTGGAGGCTAACACGGGGCAGTTGAGGCATGATGTTATAAATGAACAAGATATGGGATAGGGAAGGAAAGGGAGCAACCCAAAGTGGTGGAAAGGTGAAAATGGGAAATAGCTGTAAGTGTAGCCCCTGGATTGTGAGGCTGTGTGGTCCTGTGGATGGAGCACTGGACCAGGCACTAGGTCTAGGGACAGACATTACACAGAAACCAGTTTAAGTGATTTAGAAACTGGTTTAAACCTGTAACAGAACAGATGTTCGTTGCACAGAAACCGGTTTGGAAATGGATGAAACCAGTTTGAGATAAACCTGGTTGAATATAGAATCAGACTTAACTCATCTGAGTCAAACTGGTTTATGTAATGTCTGTCCCAAACCCAGGAGACCTGCCATTAACCTCCTGTTGTAACTTCAGCAATCACTTCCTCTCTTTCTCTCTCTGTGCCTCCTCCCATTTATTGTCCTGACTATTTAGATTGTAAACTAAGGGATGACCTGTATTATGCATGTGTGAAGCACAAGGGGGAAAGTTGGGGTTGTGGCATTCTTGGCATTACTGGGCGCATCTACACAAGACGCTTTGCTGTGCAGTAGACCTAATTACTGCACAGTAAGCATATATGTCTACGTGTGCAGAAGCTTACTGTGCAGTAATTGGCTGTAATCACAAGTAAATTGGTAACTGAAAATTCAACTAGCAAAATAACTTGAGATTACTTACTGCTCAGTAGTGCGAGTATAGATGCCTGATTGGGAGCAAATATGTTCCTGGTCAGCCGGGCAGCAGAGGGCAGGAGATTGCTCCCTGCCCCTGCTGCCAAGGCAGGCTCCACCACTGGACCCTGGGCAGGGACAATGTCCCTCTGCCCTGGTAGCAGGGAGATCCCAGCCCCTGGTCCATGGTTGTTGGGCCCAGAATGGGAGATCCATATCCCCTCACACCAGCTTTGTGGTCGTGGAGGTGGGAGATAAGGATCTCCCAGTGCTGGTCCCAGGACCATGGAGCTGGCATTCGGAGATAAGGATCTCCCAGTGTGGGCCCCATGATCATGGAGGTGAGAGGTCCTGGCTGCCTAGGTAGGGGGACATTGTTTCCATCCAGGCTCCAGTGGTGGATCCTGCCCTGGCAGCAGGCAGCTTCTGGGGGCAGGGAATGATGTCCCTGGGCTAGCACCCAGTGGGAGCCTAGAGCTCCCTCTGGCTGCTGCAGGGGCCTGTTGCAGAGCTTCAGGGAGCAGGACCAGTCTGCTGCTAGGAGCAGTAAATGTCTCTCATTCCTGCATGTGTAGACATATGCCCAGGAGAGTTTACTTTTGAGTAGTTTACTTGACAGCAAACTGCTCCTGGATTATTTGCATGTGTAGATGCACCCACTGAAATCCAAATCCTGGTAAGAGAAAGCTGAAAGATCATGCACAGCTGCTATATGAGCAGACATCGCCACATACAAGTACTGCATTTATCCATGAAATAGACCTCAGTGGGTGCATCTACGTGTGCAGTTAATGTGACTGAATTTACACTGGCACAAATTTCACCACAGTAAAATAACCCAGGGACAGCATCTACACGTGCATTTAATCACAGTAGTTTACTCTGCCATGTGTCTGATGAGACTATCCAATGGTGGAGTAAATTGGTCTACTGCACTATGACAGCAATTCATGTGTACAGTGACACTTTACTGTGGAGCAAATTGGTCTACTCTGAAGTAAAGCGCACATGTAGATGTGCCCACTGTGTGGAAACTGGGTAAGAGCAGGCATGCAGTAGATTTAACTTAGTTATGGGTATACCTGTGACTGTCATAACCATCTACACGTGGGAATCATTTTGCAAGCACCAAAGCCTATTAGCAAAGAGAGTGTAGGTTATATATAGGCTGTTATGCAGGCCACTTGATCCCAGTTGTCTCGAATTAATATCTAGGCAATGTTAATACATTATTATCTGGCATCTCCAGTCAGAGGCATCATTTCAGAACCACTGTGGCTCCCAGTCCTATCATCATTTTGTCCCCCAACGAATCCAATTTAGTATGGTTGTCAGGTGAAAAGTCAACATGTGTCTACATTTGCTCCTCGGAGCCCTTCTCCATGCAAAATGTAGAGCGTGACAGTTGTGTCTTAAGTGGCACTGTCAGTAACAGATGTTAAATGCAGATGCTTTGCTCTGTGCCTTTGCTCATTTCTGAGGTAGAAGGTTGATTCCCCTCAACAAACAGGCTAACAGGGAAGCTCAAGGTCTCTCCTTACCTTCTCCACCTGCAGCCCTATCCCCATAAAAATGGAACAGGGAAACCCTCTGCAAGGGGTGGGAGGTTGGGATTTGCACAACAGTGGGTTCATGAAGAAAAGAGGGCAAATGCTTCTCTATCCCCTTCCCCAGTGACACCCGCAATCAGCCTTTGTTAGCCACAGGAATCCCCTCCTATGGGTTTTCATGTATTTACACAGTGCCACACAGTCTGGGAAGACAAGCCAGCCCCTGGGGTAGGCCTCCTGATCCCCAGCTATACCTACTCCATATTAGTCGTCTTCCCACCACAAAGAAATAGCCTCCTTTCTCTTGTTGCTTCTGAGTGTGTTCATATGTGTTTTTATGGTTTTTAAGTGTGTGTGTCTGTGTGTGTGTCTGTGTGCATGGCTGTTTGCTTGAGCATCCCAGAATGCCATTCCTACTCTTCCTAACAAAAGCCAATGGGTCGAGGCCACAGATGGGAAAAAAAAAGAAGGCTCATGAGCTCTGGGGTCGTGAGTGACTCTGTAAGACTAGGAAGTACAGCAGCAGCCTTGAAGAAACATGTCTGAGCCATGTATCAATCTGTCATTGGTTAAGGCCCCTCACCCTACCAGTCACGGCTGACTGTGATGAGGCACAAACTCTCCAGACACATGATTCCAGTTCCAATGAGTCTGGAGACCTTGTGAGAAATTAATGGCCAGCTTTCTTCTAATTTGGCATCTTCCATCACTTGAATCATCAGCTCGTGATAGACCTGTGCCTATTGCTCATTTATACTATGTGGCATAAATGCTCTATGTGGCATAAATGCTCATTTATACTATGTGGGATAAATGCTCAATGGCAAAGAAAACTTGAAATCTTCTGGCACAACTCCTTGGCTCTTTGGGTGGCATTCTAATATAATAAAAGCTTTACCACTTCTGGCTGTGCGCCTGTCTGTCTGTAACGTTTTGGGCCAATTGCACATGCATGGCCTGGAGCCTTCCAGACGGAGAGGCAAGACAGGCAGAGATGGCTGGCAGCTAAGCTGTGCTTCCCGCTGTGGGGCATGGCAGGGGGGACTGGCCATGTGGGGGGGCAGTGGCTTGCAACCATGCAGGGGAAGGGGGGCTGTGGCTTGTGGCCATGGGGAGGGGGGTGCAGGCAGTGTGCACTGGCTGCAGCACATGGTCACAGAGTGGCCAGACCCCGTGTGCCGTCTGCCACACCCCAGGGCCAAGCCCCACACCACGTGGCCACAGCTGGTGGGTGCTCCTTCCGCCGTGGCCCTGCATCCACGCACCGTGTCCCCTGCATCCTCTGCGCCACACCCCGAGGCTGCTCCCTGAGCCATACAATCACAGCCTGCAGGCACTCCCTGTGCCGTGGCTGCACCTCGTGCCACCCCCCTGCACAGCTGGGCACCACATCTCCCCGTGCACCCTGCGCCATGCCCCAGGGCCCTTCCCTGGTGATTTATTAATTCCAGTGGGCATCTGTCTACATACCCCGTGCGAAAGATATGCCTACCAACCAGCATAGGATTTAGGCCTCAACTCCTGTCTGTCTTAGGTTGTCACAGGAGACAGTCTCCCTCCTCCAGCCCATCACCCATCTGGGCATCCATTACCTGACCCTCCTAGCCCAGTCTAGGAATGGCCCAGGGTTGGCAGGTCCCTGGTCCTTGGAGGGAAAGACCACCATGCTGCAGGGGACCTTATTCCTTTGGGACCTGGTTGCAGGAGCTGTTCTTAGGGGCTGAGTTGAGAACTGTTGCATTGATCTTGCTGTCAGAATTGAAATCAGTCGCACTGAGGTGTTTGCACCTTTTCTTTCTGACAGGGCAAGGGAAGGAAACCTCTCCATTACTCTGCATGGTTTGGTACCCCCTCAGAGAAGCACAACACAGCATCCAAAGAGTAGCGAACTCCAACACAGCATCTGAAGACCTGTGAGCTCCAACACTTACAGCAACATCCTGGGGGAGTCAGTTATGGAGTAAATCACCTGATGGTCTGGAGTCCCTGGGAGCCAAGAACTTGTAAAGATCAGGCGGTGGGTGTGTATCCAGGTGCCTAATGGAGATGTAGGAACCTGGGGTTGAAAATGGTGTGAGCAGATGATGCACCAACACCGTAACCCAAGTGGAAAGGGGCAAAGACAATGGGGCGGTAGTAACGAAGGAGGCAGAACAGGTGGAAGAGCCAGGAAGAGAGACTGAAAGGGAGAATACAGAGGGCAGGAGGAAAGGAATATATCATTTGCAAGACTGTCTTTTGGGCATCTGGAATCCATCTTGGGCAGGTTTCCCTATGTGGCTGGATAGGCACTGAACTTAATCCTCCCATTACTTATCTCCAAGAGATATTTCTAAGCCCTCGCTGATCCCAAGTGATCATAGGTATTCTGGTTTCGGCAGTACACTGAAGCAGCAGTTTGAACACAGCAGAGTAGATTCATCTCCTCAGCAGGAGGAGACACAGCTGGGGATGATAAGACAAAATGCAAAACAAGAACTGCCAGGTTGACTGGTAAGTCAAACTGGTGCTGGGCCTTGCTCGGGATCTCAGGATCTGGTGGACAAGTGGCGGGGTGGGGAATCTTACCTGAAAAATGTTGCTTTGAAGCAGTTGAGAGGACAATAGGAGACACTGATTACTAAGAAGGATGAGTTCACAAGGTGATGGGGGGGAGGGTTGTAGAAAGTAATACAACTAAGCAATTATGCATCGCTCAGCTGAACAGAGTGGGTACTTGAAATGCCCTAGTAATAATGATGTAAAAAACACAGACTATGTCATGAAAACAGAACAAAATACTTCCTAAAAGCCCATTGATTTTAAAGGAATTTACCATGATGGCCCAAACTGAAGACAGCTGTGGCAGACGAGTGCTTCTAGTTGCTTGAAGGCCTGGGTGAAGTCTGGGGAAGGAGAATCCTCCTTAGTGCAAGCTAAGTCTGAAGTCCTCTAGTTATTTAATGATGGGTGACAGGTCAGCATGATCATGAGCAGCAAGTGCTGGCTTTCCCTGTGCATCCTCACTTGCACATTCATTCTCAGGATATGCTTTAGTGTATAGCATATGCCAGGAACATACCACCCACTAGTGCCTTCCCTTGTGCAACAGGTTTAGAGAACTTAGCCGAAAATGATCATTTTTTGCAGAAGGTTTGATCTATTCCCAAGAATTTAATAGAGAAAGAGAGCATAAGGGAGTTCAGCGCTGGAATTCATTGGTCTAGCTCAGAAAATCCTTACAGTCTTCTTTCATATATATACTTTTTAATAAGATTTTAGCATAAGGTCTGTAGAATCCCCCCTATTATATTTCTGTAGGGCTTTTCCATAAGGGAGCCATGCTTTTAGATTTTACTAATATACGTATCTGTTCACAAGTAACCAGCAAATATAATGAACCTGTCAGCTGTCTTTATGCAGGCTAGAAAACCACCATTAGCATCAAAACAAGCCAGATTCATTCTAGTGACTTGCTTATCCACCCCCCACCCCGCTCTTCTCTTTAAGGTATGGGGAAAAGACACACTGAAAACTTTGAGGTCTGATTTTCCTAAATCATTGAGAGATCCAAGAGTTATGAACACAAAATTGGGTGATGTGCCATCTCAATTCAATGTCCAGAGAAAAGGAAGGCCATGCATGAAGTACCGAAATCACCGAATCACAGAAAATGAGGGTTGGAAGGAAGCTCAGGAGGTCACATCTAGTTCAGCCCCCTGCTCAAAGCAAGACCAGCCCCAGCTACATCATCCCACCCAAGGCTTTGTCTGGCCAGGTCTTAAAAACCTCAGCCAGAGTCCACAACCTCTCTGGGTAACCTGTGCCAGTGTTGCTAATGCTTGTAAAATTAAATTGGCTATTCATGAATGAAATATTTCATAGAAGCATAGAAACCTAGGAAATTAGGGTTGGAAGGACCTCAGGATGTCACATCTAGTCCAACCGTCAACAGCAGTGACGGTGCGGCATGGATTTCTTCGAGAGCAGCGCAGCAGTGACCGTGCTTTGGGCCAGCACAGACTTAATCAGAGCATGGCAGGGCGGCCACTTGCTGCGGGCTGCAGCTTGGTGCAAGCTGTCTGAGGTGCAGCAAGGTGGCCTGGTGATGCACAGCTCTAACCCACAGCAAAGGGACATGCCTGTACCATGTGCTCTGAGGCAGAGTGGTGACTGCAGGAGGCATCATAATGCAATATCCCCTTATTGAGTACGTCTGATATAACACCTGCTCTGCAGCACAGATATCCTCTCAGTGCACAGCAAGGGCAAGCAGTGACCACAAGACGTGGTAGCTTTGGACGTTGTGTTGTTGGGTTTTCCCAAGCTTTTGGAAGTGCCCAGGACCTCCAAAATCAGCCTCATGATTTCATGAGGTAGATATGAGCCTTGAGAACAGATTGGCACTTTTTGACTAGCAAAAGGGTCCTCCACCGGACATGTCTGGCCTCCAGATTTGCTCGTTGTTCTTAACACTTCCATTGAAACAGTCCATGACTCGCAGGCTCATTTGCTCCCTATCTTTTGCAGCTGCTCCCCTTGGTGGGCCATTAGAGACAGAGTCAACAGCCTCCCAAGCCTTGTGCAGGGCTTCCTTAGCCTTTGAATAATTATGTTTTGAGATCTTCCCTGTACCACTATAGTAGCAAGAGCTAAAAAAAGCAAAATGCAATCAATTCTCAGGGGACATTATCCAACTCCCAGCTATACAGGGTACTGCTTATGACACTGAAGTGACCAAAGATCTTTTTGACTTTGTATATCCTTTATTCTTCCTCCTTTTCCAGTGATGGTGATGTTCCAAGTCAGCACTGAACAGGCTCTGTAGCAAAGGCAGCAAGAAGAGACGTGTACCAGCTATGCGCATCTGTGAATGGCTTCATTTGTTACTCAGCTTGAGACGCACATAGGGAAACCATATCTAACTGGGCAGGGGAGTTGAAGAATAGTTGAAAACTTGGGTTAAGCCTGTTAGGAAGCTGGATTTACATGGTATCTAAGGAAAATGAATGAGGCTAAAACTCCCACTTGTTTGGTTGCATGGAGTAGTTAAGAGGGAAGCAGTAGAGAAGACAGTGGGATGACGGAGCTGGGGCTCTTCCTTCTTCCAGTGACTCAGTGTGACCTTGGAAAATTGCTTAGGCTGTGATTCATCACGGTCTGTGCAACTAGTCACCTGCTTATAGACAAATATGCACTGGTTCTTGCTGAACCAGAGCTTAGATTGTGCTATGCTTTTGATCTCCTCATCTGGGGCAGACTTTATTATAAATGATAGTGCTGTACTCCCATTCAGCCTGGGCAGCCACCATCTAGGAAATATTCTCACAGACAGGATATCTGAAGTTACTGAATAGGTTGGGTCCCTTAATAATTGTGCTGATAGTACCTAAAGCTGTCAGGGAGGATCTGATATTTCAGCTGTTTGAGTCATGATTCAAGTATGTGAGAAAGAAGCAAATGAATTGGTAGCTGATTATTCTTGCCTCTGCCCCCACACCTGCTAAGAGAAGTGCCACGCAATAGCTTTACATAAGCCTGTTACGCTCTGATAGGCTTTGCCATACCATGTACTCTGGCAAGACAAAGCACCTGCAGAATGAATTGCACTGGATAACACTGTTTGGGGAGTGGGGAGATAAATGTAGGTGCATTGGGACTTGGCTCCTTGGCTGGAAGGGACCTAGTTGGTCAGTGGAGGAACCACAGTCTCCAGATGCAATGGGAAGAGCATGGTTTCCATCAGTGGGTTCATGGGGCCATGAGGAAAATCCGTCAGGCGACACAGGGGGGAGGAGCAGTGATGTTGAGCCATGAGAGAGGAAAGTCAGTCCCGGTGTATCCAGAGTGGGCAGATGGGTTGCTTGGGGGTCCCTTTGGGATGAAACATATTTCTGGAGAATCATTACTGCTCAAAGTTAGGACATTTGATTGGTAACAGGGGTGGTGCAACAGGGGCAAGGACAACCCAGCAGACAGTTACACATCTGAGTAACTTGGCCCGTATGCAGAGAAATTCCCTTCTGTGCTGGAAGATCAGTTTTCAATTGAGCCTCATAATAAGCAGCTGAATATTTAGAGGTCCATTGGCCTTACATTTGCCTTCTGTCCCTTGTCAGTTGGGCTGGTTGAGCCAAGGGGTCTATTTATGTGCATGGAAAGACTTGCATGTAGAAGTGTGTGCCGCCCCGGGACCTTAGTCAATAGGGTCCTCAGTGCACCTGCACCACACACCCCTAAATGCTGAGAACAGATGTTTGGGGAATGGCAACATAACAGAATCAGTGAGTTGGAATATACCTCAAGGGTCATCAAATCCAAACCTGGCAGGAATGAAGGATGCACTGTTTCAAAACCGTCCCAGGCTTATCTAGCTTCTCCTTAAAAATCTCCAATGAAGGAGATTCCATAACTTCCTTAGGTAAGTTGCTCCATTGCCCTACTATTATGACAATAAGGAAGGGTTTCTCTTTGAGATTTAATCAGTTTTTTTCTTCGTGAAATTTAAACCCCTTGTTTCACATCCTGCCCTTTCGCAGCAAAGGGGAACAGTTTCTCTTTCTGTTCTTTATGGCAGTCTTGCAGCTACTTGAAAACTGCGATCATGTCTTCCCCTTTAATAGTCTCTTCTCCAAACTGTATATGTCATGTTTCTCAGTCTTTTCTCAGACGTCTGGATTCCAACCCTTTTCTCATTTTTGTCTCTGGCCTTCGGTTTCCCTTCATTTTCCTTATGTATTTCCTGAAAAACAGACCGAGAACACCGTACCACATCCCAGCTGAGGCCTAACCAGAACCGAGTAGAACAGGACTCTCACCTTCCATGTCTTACATGCTATACTGATAATGTAGCTGAAACTAAGACTGCTTTTTATGTGACTCACTTTGCTGACTCCCGTAGATCCCTAGATCCTTCTCAGCAGTACCAGATACCCTTCTTGCCAATTATCTCTCATTCTGTATTTATACATTTGTTCCCCCCATAAATGTAGCACCTTATATTTATAAGTAATAAGGGACCCTTGTTATGAATACTCAGTAACATGGATGAATTGGTATAAGCTGGGTAGTAGCAAACAATATAAGTTTTAACCTTGGACAGCGGCAGCAGCAGTCCCTCAATTCAAGGATGATCTCTACCACGACCCATTGGTGGGTCTTGAGGTGACATAAGAATCCAATCCTCAAGCCGCAGATCTGTCCACAAACGTTGTAGGTCGTTTTGCAGGGGAGAATAGGTGGTAAGCCAGGATGTCTCTCCTTTTCTTTCCTTTGCTCTCTTTTTCTCTGCGTTGAGGGCAACATGCTTAACCTCAAAGCAGGCTGCCACTTGGCCGAGATTGAGACTGTGGTGCCATTGGAATTGGTTAGCAACTCTCAGTGTCATTATTTGTTTTCTCGAGGCAAAGTTTTAATATAGCCAAGTGTCAGATTATATATTTAGCAGCAAAAGAATATAGTCCATACTTACAGGATAAGGGTAGTATATCCTAGAAAGCAACGACTGTCAAAAAGACTTTGCAGTCATCGTGTTTAATTAGATTATAGTAAATTCTATATAGGTGGCCAAAATATCTATCATGGGGCTTGGTGTACAAATAGGGAACTATCAAGTAAGAGCAGAGGGGTTCTGTGACTGCTACTGAAGTACTCTTTCTAGAGTTAGTATCTGCTCTTCAAGATGGGTGCTAAAACATCAGAGAAGATGTGGAGAACATGGAACAAGGATAAATAAAAGCCTGGAGAAGATACCTTGCAAGGAAAGACTTAAAGATCTCAGTGTCACTTATCAAAGTGGTGACTTCATCACAGCATCTAAGTATCTGCAGGAAGGACAAAAATTTGGTCCAGCAAACGTAAACCTTTAGTCCAACAGGCAGAGGTATAACAAGAGCCAGTGACTAGAAGTTGAAGCCAGACAAATTCAGGCTCAAAACACAGTGCACACTTTTAATAGTGAGAGCAATTAATTACTGAAACAACTCACTAGGGATTGTGGTGGATGCACCGACATTGTTTTTCTTCAAGCACAGATACTATACTCCATCAGGAATTAATTCACAGTGGTACTAATGCCTGTGTTGTGCTGGAGATCAGACTGAAGGGTGACAATGGTCCCTCCTAGACGTGCCCTGCACAAATCTGTAGAACTCATGATGTCTACATTTGGGTAACTGAATAGTAAAGGCTCCAGAAATGTCTTTGTGAAAACCTTACTTGAGATTCCCCACTGGAGACTGGCAGAGCTCAGACAAAACACAGAGAAGAGCAATGGTTGGGTGTTTTCTTTTTCAGAGGTTTAGTATTAGACTCCAATAGGGTGTTACGATACATCAGAATGAATCTGTATTGTACACAGCTTGTAACATTATCTTACGGGTAACCTGCTTATAGTGAAATTCTGAGTGATTATCTGTTGAAGCCAGTGGAAGTGTTTCTACTGCCTTAAATGGGTATGGGCTCAGGAGCACAGCAAAATTAGAAGAGCAGTCCCAGATTGTGTAAGTGGATTGCAACAAATAATTTTAAATTCTAGCTACAGTTTAGATTCCCCTTGCTGGGTTTGCTGCAAAACCCACTAAGTCAGTGGAAAGACACTGTCTGACTTTGTTGGGAACTAGATTTGGCTACTTGTGAAGTACAGTTGTTCTGGGTGTTGACAGTGGGTTAGAAGAGGGATCTGTTTTTACATCCAGATATTATCAAAACATAGCCTATATATTGAGACAGAACAGGGACTCCTGGCTGTTGGTATGGGTAGATAACATCATAGACCCCACATGCAGACAATCTCCAACATGCAGAAAGAAGGAAAGCCCCCAGCTAGCTCTGCAATGATGAATAGCATCAGAAGAATTCCTCTATTGCTCCAGTAGCATGCTCCATACACAGAGATACACGAAAATTGATCACCCACTCCATTAGCACAAGCAGTGTCTCTTCCCACCGCATATCAACAGGGAAAATCTTTAATGCTTAGGGGCAACCAACACGGGTTCATCAGTGGCAGGTCCTGTCAGACCAACCTGGTGGCCTTTTACGATCAGATCACCAGATTATTA
>NW_017728886.1:263236823-263343987 GCF_001723895.1 Crocodylus porosus | reverse complement strand
GGTCACAAGCTGGCAGAGGGTAGGTTTAGGTTAGATATCAGGAGGCGCTACTTCACAGTCCTGCCCTGGGGGTGTTTAAGAGGAGGTTAGATGAACATCTTGCTGGGGTCGTTTGACCCCAGTATTTTTCCCTGCCATGGCAGGGGGTCGGACTAGATGATCTGCTCAGGTCCCTTCCGACCCTAGAAACTATGAAACTATGACCCTGGCTTAGAAATGTGGTCTATATCACAGTGCTGGCTTTGAAGACGTGAACTGTGGTCACTTTTAGCATTAGGAAGCACTCAGGGGCTCTGTGAGGTATTTGTGAAGACTGTTTTCATCCAGCACTAGAAGTGTCTGTATGGCTAAGTAGAGGCAGTCAAAACGCCTGAAGCTGAATTGATTTGCAGCTTTGTCTGAGCTGCGTAGATTGAACTGATAAGCAAGTGAACAGATATTCACTTTTCACTCCAGAAATGCAGCTACATGCCTGCAGTGACACAAGCCAGAGGCTGGTGGGGGGGTGCTAGAGCATGCCTCACTGCTTGGTTGGAGTACACTGCTTGGGCTGGAGTACACAGCAAGGGGAGGGGAGGGAGGGGCTTGCAGGAGAGGTGCAAAGCATCCTGGGATGCTGGGGGATTGTGCGTTATCTTGAATCTGGAGGGGATCTGGGACACAACAAACTGATTTAACCTAAATCAATGAAGTCTGATACTATATCCATAGATTCATAGATTCATAGAAGTTAGGGGCTGGAAGGGACCTCATGAGATCATCAGGTCCAGCCCCCCTGCTCTTAGGCAGGAAAGAAAAGACTGCTGGGGTCAGATGACCATCCATATAGGTTTATCTCTAAACTGGGTTTTGGCCATTTTGAAAGTGGTTTATGTGCATTGAACTTCTGTTGTGTTGCAGATTTGAACCAGTTTCCAATTGCTTATACCAGTTTATGTGTAATTTCTGTCCCTAGCCTACATGTCCTTGCACATAAGAACATGATATATAACCTAATGATATGCATTTTACTAAGTGTAGCAACATTTGACAACAAAAGCACAATACCAAATGTGCAGATCCCAGGTACAGGTTTGCATAAATGCTGATAGAACTGGAGTAGTTCACCTGGAGGAAATAGTAGAACTTGTAATATCTATGTTTTAATTTGTAAGCCTTAGCAGGCCATGTTTAATATTTTTCTGTAATTACTGTGGCTAGAACTATTTTATTAAAGAAATCGGTGACTTTCACTAATACCCCAAAATTCAGCTTTAAGGAAGCCAGAGGATACTATAACAGTTGCACTAAAATAGTGAGAGCTGACTACAATGGGTTTAAGACATCTAAAACTAGACCAGATTCAATGCCTTATGGAGTTGCTTTGTGTTGGTCGAAGAGTGAACTAGATGAGCTACCATGCCTTTTTCCATCATCAGTTTCTGTGATTTCTTAGGATAATGCTATCTCCACTTGCTAACTCTTAGAAGGCCGAGTCTCCCTCCCTCTGTAGGAAAATAAAACCAGTGTCATGCTGTGAAAACTTGACTTCTTATCAGGGCAGCCTGAGAAAACTTGTAGTGTCACTGGTCTTCATTCCTCTTGCTACTCTGTTGGATGCTTTTCTCACTTTGGAAAATAGTGATGACCTACTTAGGATGGACCTGCTATGTGAGGGAAATTCTGAAAGGGCTTAAGTGCCTGTGGTGCTTCTAGTAGGGTAGACGCATGAGGTAAGAATAATATGATTATTCACCTGGGCCTTATAACTTCTTCATTTTGTAGTTGTACTCTGGACTTGAAGCAGTAGAAAATGAGAAACAGCTAGCTTGGCTGTATCTACTGGCGGGGGGGGGGGCAAAGGAGAGGAGAATTCGGCCCACAGGGTCTCACAGTGAAACAGTTATAGGCCTTGTTTATACAGGGGTAAATTGACTGGCATAGATATATTCCAGAATAACTAATCTGCAACAGCTGTTCTGGCACAATTTAGCTATTCTGGCACAACTCCACTATGCAGAATAGTTATTCTGGAATAAAGCCATGTTCATTGTGGAACACAGGGTGTGTGTACACATTCATTAATACACTATAGTTCCTGCACATTAAGTTTAGCATTTGGTTAATGAGCAGTAACTCATGCTAGTGCAGAGTAGTGCTGGCACACGGGCTTTTGTGATGCTTACTGTACAATAGCCTAATACTACTGTGCAGTAGCATATTACCATGGTTTTTGCCTGGCATGCTACAGCCCAGTGTTATTAGGCTAGTGCGCAGTTAGCATCTCATGTACATGTGCCCAGTGTATCTGAACACAGCAGTTATTTCCAAATTGTCATGCTATTAATTCGCCCCTGTTAGAAAACTTCGTAAACTCACTTTACATACTAAATTAAGAGGGAAAAACTTTGTGATGAAAGCATGCAAAATGCATCCCTGTTTTGAGGCCCAGCAGAAGCTGATACACAGTTTCATGTCTTGTTTGGGCCCTGTTTTGAGAGGATGAGATGGTATGAAGGCATGGTGCTGGTGTGAAGGCACTGTAGGGAATTTCACCCTCAACGTCAAGAGGAAAAATATGCTCACTGATTGCCATAGAAATTGGGTCTGTTTCACAGGCTGATCTGAATGTGTTTTGGAGGCATTTATTTCATGAACAATTTCCTAGGTGAATGGCTTTCAGGTTCTGTTTTGTTTGGGTTGATTTTTCCCAGTTGTGTCTTATTGCACAGATTAATACTCATAGATTTGGCAATGTCACCTTCTTGAAAGTGCTCTGTTCGATTGGTTGGACAGTCAGATTTTCTCCACTGTAATAGTTTCTAATTCTCTTAGGCTAGGTACAGTCAAAAAGCCCAAGGCTGAATCAATAGAGTCTTTACAGGTTAGTCTAAACTGCACAGAAGTAAACAGACATTTACCTTTGATTTACGCCTGCAGTGACTCAGGCCAAAAACCAGGGGGCACTACAGCACAGCTCTCTGTCTGTGTGTTCACTTCCTCTTCCTGCTGCCCCCGAGGTTTCTGGGATTTGCAGTCCAGAATTACAGTAGCAGGACTCTGCAGGGTTGCTTATCTCTTCCTCTTCCTGCTTCCAGGTGCCTCTGAGATTTGTAGTCCATAGTTGCCGCCAGCAGTAAGTTTGAGCAGGGGAAGGGGTGTTTAACCCCACTTCCTGGCTCCAGACTCCAGCTGGGGTTTGCCTGGGGGGCAGCTCCCACCCCAGATTGGGCTGCATCACCAGCTGGGCTTGCTCCCCCACCCCCTTGTCAGCCAGCCCTCACAGCTCCAGCTAGGGAGCAGAGGGGCAGGCCCAGCCCTGTTCTCTGGAGCAGACAGCCCAGCCCAGCCCAGGGCTGGAAAGCATGCTGGGATGCTGGGGGCTGTCATTTAACTTGAACCAGGAAGGGGTCTGGGACAGAAGTTTTATAAACTGGTTTGACCCAAATCAGTTAATTCTGATACTGTATTCAACCAGGTTTATCATAACCAGGTTCAGCCATTTTGAAACTGGTTTATATGCACTGAGCTTCTGTTCTGTTACAGGTTTAAACCAGTTTCTGATCACTTAAACCAGTTTATGTGCAACTTCTGGCCTTAGCCCTAGACCTTGAAGACCCTATTTGGTTGTTTTTTCATTGGTTTACTGCTTTTTATCAGACCAGGGCACAAGATCTGCAAGGTCTCTGACCAAATTCTCAGCAGTGCCAGGGCGACACTGGGCAGAGCTGAGAAAAGTTGGGTGGTAGGGAAAGATGACTTCAAGCCACCTTTCTGTTCTCTCCATTCTGGACCAGACAGAAACCAGATCATCCCTTAACATAATTGAAAGCAGTGGCTGGAAAATATGCCAAATGCCACAGTTCCTTAAGGATCGTGGTGGCACCTGGGGATCAGGCGGAGCACCCCTAGCATGCTTCCTCTCTACCTTGGCATGCCCCTTACATGAACAGTGAGTTAATTCCCACTAAGCCCCTCTGTTTAGAGGAATCCTCAGCTGCTTCTTTCGGCAGCTCATCTCCCCGGCTACGTCAGCAAAGCAGGTGGAACTGAGGCAAGATTTTGGTCAGATCTAGAATATCATGCTGTGTTTGTGGAGTGGTGCATGTCCTTATTTAATCTGGTTTGATCTGACGTCAGCGAAAATGTAGCAGCAAGCCTACAGGCTGGCTATCGTTGTTGTTTTCGCCTGTTAGATTTCTATACAGAAAGCCTGCTTGTACAGTACAGTAGCAACAGTCAGGGGCATATCCAATTTGGATTCAGAGCCCCTCCATTCACTTGTTACTTGTTATAGTAGTCCTAAGACAGAGGTAATTGTGGGCTGTGTGTGCCTATCTTACGGTACAATTTTGCCTGGAGCGTATATGCAATCGCCCTGTCTATTTATGCATAAATAATTTATTACCTTCATATTAATTCTGTTTTCCTGATAGGAATTAATGTATTTTGTCTACCATCTGGAAGGTCCTCCAGCACTTTGCGATCTATGTTGAAATCTGGGCTGAACTGAACTGAATTGTAGTTGTTTCTGGAGTGGAAAAGTATATGGCCAAGAATCCCTGTCCTGGCAAAAATATGCCATGCAACCTCTAGGGACTGTAAAGGACAGGGACATTCAGTGATTGCCCATGGTAAGCGAGCAAGTCAGCATCAGAGACAGTAGTATAACCTGTGTCTCCCAGCTAGGTGCTACATTGCTCTGTCAGCCCTATCAACCTGATTGCAAATAAAGCAGGAAGGGGCAGAGTTGGCTAGTGACTTTGGGAAAGAAGGGGCATCAAAATCTACTATCATCCAGGTGGAGCAGATGAGCTGCTCCCACATCTTTTGGTCTTAGAGCATGTCTATTTTGCCTCTACAGTGAGCTGGCAGTAGTGCTGAAGTGTGCATCCCATCCGTTTGCTTTCACCTTGAAATGAGGTAGCGCATCTGGTTTTACGTGGCCCAGAGTGTGCACCAGGGATCATGCCTGAGACCAAGAGCCTGAAAACAGTTGTGGGTTTGTGCCCAGGCTAAGCTGATTAATACTGCTGACTTTCCAGGTTTGGTGCACAATGGAGTGGGAGTAGGCATGCACCTTGGGGGCCTTGCTGCAGAAGAAGTCCAAAAGCTTTGTTTAGGTGTTGGTTTGGCCCAGATTATCATAGTAGCTGAGAGCCTCAGTCTTCAATACTATTCTCCAAAGCCCCTACAGACTCTGAGCAGTGATTTTGAGGATCATACTCTGGGACTGAAGTACCTGAAAGCCCACTGTAGCCCCCTACATCCTTTTGTGGACCTGGGCCATTGCTGTTCTGTGATTGAGAAAAGCCATCTGCAAGATGGGTGTAACCCAGGCGGTACTCCAAGAGGTGCCCCCTCTCCAGCTGAAGGGATCAAGCAGGTGCACAAGCGCTGTGGGAGGTGTAGGGACTCTCCTCCCCCAACAGTGCAGAGCCAGACCACTAATGGGGACTTAACCATATACCTTTTAATACTGGGAACATAGGCATGATGTGGACACTACAATGCCCCAAGGGGGCAGGATTGAACAATATAAAACACAAACAGCAGAACAAACAATACAGGCTGGCAAAATATAAAAAGGCACAAAATGAAAAATGTCAAATGACAAGGAAATATTGGGCCTTGGTGCCTGGAGGGGGAGAAAGCGGGGAAAACACAATGGCCCCTTTCCACTGCAAGAAAATTTGCTTCTTGTTAGCTTGCTCACCCCAGCTAGGACTTAAACCCAGATCCCCCATGTGGTAGACAGGAATGCTGCTACACAGCCACCACTGGTGGTACTGCCTTAGCCTGCTAGGGGTCTTGACCCTCCCAGAGCCCCAGCCTCATGTTGAGCTGCCTGGCCTCTGGAGGAGCTGGAAGCAGAGCTGGGAACCTCTCAGATCGCCTCTCCTGCACGCTGCAGCCTGTCCCAGGGGATCCTGGAGCCCAGTGGGGAGCCTCTCCTGCCAACCACATGCTGCGCTGCTGAGGGTCCCACTGCTGCCTGCAGGTCCTGCTCTTTCAGGCTCTGCTGGGGCACTGCTCCTGCCCTGCTGACTCAGCTCTGTAAAGCTCCTTCCTTGTTATCCCTTGCTGGTCAGTCCACGTTGCCCTTTTTATCCCCTCCAGGTGACCCAAGGGGCCAATCAGGGGACATGGGGGGTGAGTCTCTGGGGCCTGATTGGTGAGGAAAGGGAATCTCAAGTCCTCCAATCATCTTTTGCCCTTTCAAAATCCCTGGGCCAGGTCACTGCCAGCCAGCCCGTCACATGGGGATAATAACTCTTCCTTATAGGGGGTAAGGATCCAATATTAAAGCTTGGAGCAGGACTCTAAAGACTTTCTCTGCACTAATTGCCAGGCAGACTGGAGATCTACCCACAGAGCAGTGGGACGTAGTGAGTGCTGTCTCATTGCTCTTTTCTTCTCTCCTTTCCCTGTTCTTTTTCATCACAGCCCCTAATTGTACCTCTGAGAGAAGACTTTTGGGAAGAGTAGGCACAGGTGGTCAATTCTGAGAGTTCAGTGAGGCCTTTGCTTTTTCCTCCATGTCATTGGGGTGATCATAGTTTGTTTCCCACCTCCTCACTGCATAGTGCCTGCCCTAACAGCATATAGCCCTCAGGTCCTCTTGTCAGCCCTCCTTTAAAACTCGCAGCTTTGGGGTGCATCATCATGGTGTGGCCAGCTCTTCTCTTTGCAGACCCAGTGCAGAAAGTCCTGGCCCTGCCTACTCAGACACATTTCTGGGCAGCAGGGGCAAGTGATAGCTTTCGGTTGAAGGTCTGCAGACTGAATGGGTATCACTGCTTCTGCTTCTGTTATCTGTGTGGGTGCTGAGCAGCACCTTATTTTTTGTAAATAAAGATTTTTATGACGTGAAGCAACTCTATCTGCCTGACCGTGCAGTGCCAGGTGCAAATGTGGCAGGAACAGGGACTTGTTTTTATTTGTCTCCATCAGTTCTGCCCACCTGGCCTTGATGTCACCTGTCTATTTTAAGGAGAAGGTAGTTTTAAAGTGAGTCTATATTTCATTCCTGTTTTTGTAAATGTCATGCTTCTTTGGGGCTGTTCTTGCCAGGGCTAGACATGGACAAGCCCTTTGCAGTCAGGGCTTGTCTGCACTTGTGGGTCTTGACTGTCCCCTGGGGTCTTGCTGCATGGGAGTGACAGGGTTCAGCACTTTGGAAACTCAAACCAAATCTGAGTTGATGGCTTCTTATATCCGTATCAAGATAGTCAAGGCTACAGTTAAGCTTTTAAATTCTTATTAGGCTCTCAAATAAGTGGCCTGCTTTTAAAGAGCTGAGTGCTCAGCAAGGCCCACTGAAAACGGGGCCATCTATTTACATGGTTAAATCTGGATTGTTGAGCTTCATTTTAGGCACCCATTCTTGCAAATCTTGACCTTGGCCTAAATATGGAATTAGGCCCTGCATAGACACAGCAGCTTGAAAGTATAAGCCTCAGTGACGTGCCTATGGCTATACAGGGATCATGATCAGGCTCAGGATTACAGTTAAAAAATGATTGGTCTCAAGACTCATGCCTACTCCATAATACTATGAACGGGGCAAAATAATCAGGAGAAAAGCTTGCCAAGAGTCAAATAACAGTTTATCTCGTTAAGTAATGCTAAGCAGTGACACAGGAGGTTTTGGATAAGATCAAAAGGCACCTAAAACAGCTTGCTATTTTTGGAGGCTCCATGATTTGCCGGTCCTGGGAGCGAGGAAGGACATGCCTGTTAGGTTTTTATGAGTCAATACAGAGTGAAACAGGGCAGTGTCACTCCCCATCCATGTGGTGGGAAACTAGTAATGGAAAGGATGGTTATGATGGTGGCAATAATGATGTTGTAGTGCTGCTCATCCAAAGATCAAAACACCGCATTTTGAATATCGGTGTGAATTAAGTTTGTATGTCCCCCCCGCCCCAGTTACCTGTTGCAAATATTAAATATAATCCAGAAATGATGTCACCTGTACACATATAAGGCAAGACAATGCTCCCATACGTAAAATAATGTTTGCAATGCCTTCATCCCTGCAAACAATCAGTCACACCGTACAGTTTGTATCAAGGAGACTTTACTAATTCAGCATTGTAAAGCGCTTTGACCTCTATGTTACACAAACGTTTCAGTATCATCACCCAAGATTTCGAAAAGCAGCTAATGAGTTTTGGATGTCTCATGTTTTGTGAAAGCTCAAAGGGGCCTCTTAAGGGGTCTGAACTTGAATTTAGCCGTTTGTCTTAAACTCATGTGACCCTCATTCCCATAGTACCTGAGTAATCTCCAATGCATTTATCTTCACAATACTTGTGGGAAATAACAAGTCTCATCCCCCTAATTTTAAAGCTGCAGAATGCGGCGAAGAAAGAGCCAACAGGTCTTATTTAGCACCATGCTGGTGGAGCAAGGACTTGGCTAGTGTCCTCACCTCTGATTTATCCTTCCTCAAGTTGCATTTGAGAACCACGGTTGCTTATCGTTATTCTTGGGAAATTATTTCAGTCTGTCTACAAGAGAAGTCCAACCAACATGTGCCCATGCTTCCCTATGGGACTGAGGATATTTGTTCTTCAGCTGCCACCGATGAACTCTGCTGTGGGATCTTTTACAGCAAGGGAGCAATGGGCCTGCTTCTGAACTGGCTTCTGCCACTGTTACACAAGGTTAACACTATTAACACCATGCACACAGGCATGACATGATAATCCCGTTCAAGATTTTCTAGATCTTTGCTGCTCTAGAATGAGTTGTTTAATGTGAGGGTGTTGGTGCTATTGTGTATCCATCGGCATTTGTATGTCCAGTGCTGGGGTCTGCGTTGTCCGGCATTCCCGTGCTTATGCAGTCATTTCATTTTGAACAGGACTTTACCCAACTCCTCTTTTAAGGTATTTACTATGCACACAAAATGGCATCATGCTGCATAATGATTTTACGAGGGCATGAGCATGTTTCTGACAGGGCTGCTCTGTCCTTCATGATGCAGGTAGTTTGCCACGTTAGTCCGAAGGCAGGGTTGATATTCATCTTTATAGACTAACTGAATAAGATATCAATACAGAACACAAGCATTCGTGACAATCAGCAAAGCTTGGGATAGTAGAGGGGCACTGTAAGTTTGCTCTGGTTTGGGAAGTTATTAGGAAGCTCTGGCCTACTTATGTAGGATAATCTTTGCATACAGTCACCAGTGTCACTCACGGCATCTGTATACTGTACAATGGGATCAAAGCCATCTGTGCTTGGACATTTCAAATAAATCACTGCTTTCTCTTTCCCTCCCCATCCTTTTGCATGACAGCTCTTTGAACAGGTCGCTGTGGGGTTTAAGAAACTAGCACTTCTCAAGCACAGGGAGAATCCGGGCCCCATAGTGATGATTTGGAGTTAATACAGGATTTTTACAGAAAGTTGGGGCCCTGTGAGGCCGGCTTGGAAGCGGATAAGCTGAAGGATTTGATCTATGGACTAGCTTGCCTTGGTATTTCCGTCACTCTCTCCCAACTGCAGTCGTCAGCTGTGACATGTGATGACCGGAAGAAAACTGTCCAAGTTGCATAACAGCCAAATGTTTCTCACTGCAGATTATCCTGCAGCAAGGGGCTTAATGCATTTTTATGTAGGAAGGGGTTGGCTTTTTGTATAATAGATTAGAAATCTCTTCTCGATGAGCAGAGTGCAGGAACTTTAAAAAATGACGAAGGAAAATATTCTGCAATTTAAAGGAGCCTCAGCCCATGTGATATGCTGTAAATTGCTACCTGCATGATAATCCCAGCAGGAGGTTGCCTCTTCCTCTAGTACACTGGTTTTCAATCTTTTTTTCATTTGTGGACCCCAAAAACATTTCAGATGGAGGTGGAGACCGCTTTCGAAATTTCAAACAGAGGTGCGAACTCATTTGAATTGTAAGTGTGGGTAATCACATACTTTTTGATCATCTTTTGTGGACCCCTTAGACATAGTCAGCAGATCCCCCAGGGTCCACGGACCACAGGTTGAATACCAGTACCTTTGTAAAACCTGCAATTGGGGCACAAGAGGAAGAAAGTTGTGTGAGTGCTGGAGTTAGCTTGAGGTAGTGGTGTGTAGGAAACAGGCACGGCAGATTTTGCCAAGTTTATCTAGCTCCATACTCTCTGTAACTCTCCCCTGTTCCTTTGCAATGCAGCACCTTTGGCAGGGACAACTGAGCCCAAGACCCAGAAGAGAGAACATACCTTGGGCCTGGCCTTCTTTTTTGGCTATGGTCCTGCTGGCAGCTGTGGGCTATCAATGTGCATCCCACTGACACTGCCATTCACAGAAAACCCCAGCCGCCAAGGTTGGAGGACAGCACTTTCATGCCATCCAGTTCCATCCCTTTGGGCAGGATGGTGAAATTTGTGCAGAAAAGGCCTCAGATCTAACAGGACTGGTCCCCTCTTCACTGAGCCAGGGCTTCCAACTTGTAGTGGGATTTTTGGAAAGTACCTAATTCACTTGTGCTTGTCTGAAAAGCTTGTCCTCTGGATGCAGACTCAATAGTTAGGATTTCAAAACTGCAGCAGAGACTGTCTTGAAATCAAGGTAAAAGTGAACATTAAAGAAACATGTGCCTGGCGATCAAGTTGCATATCTTATGGGACCTGGGTGAAAATAAAACATAATTTTAAAGTGGATAGTTTATTTGGGAGCCACTTTCACCAAGGACTTGAATAACAGGACAGCTTGCATTGCTTTAGTGGGGAAGGATGGGCCTACCACACCTCCGGTGTTCCCTGGTAGCTGTCTGTGTGCCTGCTCTTATCCCACAGTAAGTGAAAGCTAGATTGGGAAACGGGGCAAAGCAACCACGGTTTAGTTTCCACTTACCCTTGGGGTACGAGCAGGTGTATACGCAGTTACCACTGACACAGGACAAGTCTCTTTACCTGCTAATTTGGCGTGAACTATTTGTCCGCAGCCATGTGATTTCTGTAGTTGTCTTGCCATCACTATGCAGGATTTCAGTGGACGCCACCTTCAATCTGAGCCATTTGAGGAAAACGCTTAAACTACGTTGTTATGGCTTCTAACCAAAAAAGTAATGTCTGCTTGGCTTGGCACTGCCTCTTTGATCCTAAGAGCCGCAAATAGTTGCTCTGTACATGAGTCTCATTTACTGCAATGGGAGTTCTGTGCACAGAGCAATTACCAGTGCAAGATTAAGCCTATTAATTAATTAAGACTTAAGTAGTATTATGTCTATAACAGATGGACACTCAGCCTAGGTATTAAGTAATGTGTGCAGGGGACATACAGGGTGAAATTTATTCCTGCGCATTAGGTTCGGACGGGCATTAAGGGCATTCATATTAGGCCATTAATGGGATTTAGGTGGGGTAGAGCATTTCTATAGCTCCTCTTCAGAAGGGGAACTTTTCTTCACGGTGAAGGACTGCGAACTTCTGAACCTCACTTGTCCAAAAACCAAAACTAGACCAAAGCAGGAAAGAGGTAAGGGGAAAAAACTTTGGAGCCGATTTGGAATTTTAGTGGTGGTTTTTCATAGAAAGTACAGTACAGCAGCCACTCGCTTCAACTGGCTGTACTATGGGCTTGGCTCAGTTTGGGTTTAGTTGTGTTTGGAGTTGTTTGCTAGCCAACAACTAGTGTTAGGTTAGGTGCCTAGAGATTTTGCAAGGTGTAGTATCCTAGAGGTAATTTAGTACTGAGGACCCATCATCTCAGGTTAACTAAGTAACTATGTTGTATGACTTCGCCTTTTTGGGATCATCATCGATGTATGTGGAATTCCCCCTGGATGCTTAAATTGTTATTACCTTTCCATCCTTTCTTCCCCTAGACCAACTTCTCTCTCCCTCCTTGTTTGCTGTTTGTAGTTTAATTCTAGGACAGACTTTTAACTGTGTCTCCATTGGCTTTCAATCTGTTTTTCAGCTGGCTGTGCGTACAGCTCCGACCTGTTCGGTGGAAGGAGGGAAAGGCATGATATGGGCATTTAAAAATGTGTTGCCGAGGGGGATTTTTTGTTTGTATTTTTTGTAAGAGTAATTATAAGCCAAGGTACTGTGAGCAAAATTTAGATTTTTTTGCAGTTCACTGCAACTAGAATCTCAGGGTCAGACTAGGCGACGGTTGAGAGGCTGCTGAGTGTACTGGTTCATGCCCTCCAGCCAGCTTGGGAACAATAATTTCTAGGATCATGCAATGATTCATTTGTATGAGAGTGGCTAGTACATGCAAATAAATCCAGGGGCTTCACTTAATGCACTGTCCTACAGAGTAAGAGACCGCGCTGGCCCCAAAGAGCTCACAGTCTATCAGGGGAATATGAGTAAAAGGCTAGAGAGGAAACAGAAGCACGGAGATCAAAAAGGCTTGCTCAAGAGCTCACAGAGCCCAGATTTCCTGAGTCCTGTGATAGTCCCATATCTTCTAGACCAAGCTGCCTCCATAACCGAGTAACAATCCCTATTTCTATAGAGCTGCTGGTATTTTGATGATGAAGATTGTTTCATAGTTTCTAGGGTCAGAAGGGACCTGAACAAATCATCGAGTCCAACCCCCTGCCCTGGGCAGGAACGAGTGCTGGGATCATAATGCCCCAGCCAGATATCTATCTAACCTCCTTTTGAAGACCCCCAAGGTAGGAGAGAGCATCATGATAATGATGATAAAAGAAAAGAGGGTTCTTCTAATAGGCAGAGGAGAGGACATGTATTTAGGGCACCTACACTGATTGGGGGCTGCGGAGAATGGAAGTCAGTGTTTGCCAAATGCAAAAAGACAACACTTGGCGACTGCTGTATCTCATCTAAGAGACAAAAGCATTGGAAACCAAACCACATCTATACTATAAAGAGTAGCGGGTAGTAGTTGGGGATATATTTGGTAGCTGTGTTGGTCTGAGACAAAAAGAAATGCAAAACTTGAACTCTTGGTTCAGAGACGATACACTGTATTAGGCCAACTAAGAAGTCACACAAAAATGTTCTTTTTCTGCAAGCTGTCGGGTGTACACACCCATCCTCAGGCTCAGGGAAAATTAAAAGATGGTTAAAAGTCCCCATAGGTAGAAAATAAACTTCATTTTTGTACAGTGGAAGCTGAAGGTGGAGGCCTGTTCATCTGGGTTCATGAGAGTGTCTTTGGGAGTTGCTCTCTGTGCAGATAAGGCACCGAGATATCTGCTCTCTGTGCAGATAAGGCACTGTATCCTTCCTTAGCGGTAGCAGATGGCAGATAGGCAAGGGCATGTAGAAATCTTTCTTGTTGTTCATCAATGAAGTTTAAAACCAAAATCAGCTAAAATTCACAATCTTCCATGTTTCAGAGATGTATTTGGGAGCCATGTTGGTTTTGGGTGGTACTTGGAACTCACTGTACACGCCATAAAAATGAACGTAGCAATTATTTTCTACTCTTCATGGATTTGCTAGGCAATTCCCAGACAGAAACAAAGGCCTGCTCACTCCAGGAGGAGCTCGCACATTAAAGGCACAGACTCTATAGGTTAATGATAAAGTCACTGCTGTGCCCCCAGTATGGTGTAGACATACTAGCTTTCGACTAGCTTGGAGCTCACCACAGAGTGTAAAACCACCTGGGTCAGCTGAATCAGTATTTGAGCAGACATCCTGTGTTCACTTCCATACTGCCACACCTGGACTCTTACTGGTACCCAAACTAGCTAGTTTAAAGCTAGTTCTGGTATATCTACTGGGACTACAGAGCAGATCTGCTCAGAGACTGGTGAATGGATTGAGTGGAGGAGGGAGGAATACAACATGTTACTAAACTGCTCAGTTTTGTTTTTGGAGTCAGCATAAATGAGATGGATTCCTTGCAAGCATCCTGGTAAGCTCACCAGCCTTGGTGGTGGCACCCTTCAACTATGGGAGACTGCCTCTCGACCCAGTGGCAGTGTAACCATCTCTGCAGGGCAGTGGGGGTAGGTGCATTATTAGCCCACCTCCAAGCTTGATGTTTTGTGGTTTTAGTGCCTTAAGGTTTGCAGGGATGTCAAAGCACTACTTTTGCAAGCTCTACAATCTTATTCCTAATAGCTGATGGTGGCTAGAAGTATTGCACACAGCAGTGATTTCTTTTCACGCTTACTTTTTCTTGCAGGTTGCTCCAGCAGCAGAGGAAAAGCCGATGCCCAAGCTGAACTGCAAAGTTAGTGAAGTAATGGTCAAGAACCTGCCACCGGGGAAAAACCCCATCATCATCCCGCCAGGTGGAAAGATGGGGAGTGAGTCCAGAGCCATTAATTTTCACCCGCCTTCTCCAAGAATTTCAGAGGCTAAGAACAAGGGAGAGAAAAAACTCCGGGCTGAGAAACTAAAGAGAGAAGGAGCCACTTCTCCCAGCCTGTCTCGTGCGAATGAGGTGTGCAGCACCGAGAACCTTGCTCTGAAGAGGCCGGTGAAGCTGGCTCCTTTGGAGATTCCCCGGGACGTGAAAGAAGCCCAGCTCCAGAAGATTATGAGCATGCAGGCAGAAGCTCAAAGGGCTGCTCTCAAGCTCACGACAACTGGCTCCGCCAGCAGTGAGCCCCATGTGAAAAGGGTGAGAAATCTGGCCCAGGTAGAACTGGAAAACCTGCAGAAGATAAAGCTGCATGAGAAGGTTACACTAGAAAACAAAGATCGGCCCCGTTCACCGAAAGGCACCAAACCCTTGTATGAGGTGCAAATTATCTTGCCCCCGGAGACAGGCTCCAAGGTGGCAAAAGCTTCAGATGCTGAAGATACCCCGGTGATATCCCGTAAGCAGTTAACCCCCAAAGCCAAGCGAGATGCTACACAAGTACCCGACCCACATGAAGATGCCAGCATTCCCAATGGCAGCCCCAGTCCTTGCCAGACCACTGCCCAGCGCCGCTTCAGATTAAGGCAGATGAAAGAGCAGCAAGAAGAGCACCGTCTAGCCAAGCCCTTGAAGGCCATGGCTCCAAACACAGAGGAGGCAAAGCAGAAAATCGTGGGGCAACGAACACAAAAGACCCTCACTGATGCAAGCAGGCTCGTGGAGAACCTGGCCAAGAAGCACAGGGAGCAAGGAGCTGGGCAAAACGCGACTGGTGGAAACACCCTGGAGAGGAGACAATCTACCCGAAGGATGGCTGTAGGGGACATCATCCAGGTAGATGAAGAATGAACTTAGTGCCCAAGTTCCTCCCTGGATGCTGCTGCTCCATAATTCGGAGCCTGAAGAACACAAGGCATAGATGCAACGTCTGCCGAATAAAGTACATTAGATCTGCCCGTGGCGCAGCTGCCACGTGAACAATGCCACCATTTTGTAGAGCAACAGCATGCAATAAAAGTCATTTTCCACTGTTCATTGGCCAGTCCGCGTTTTCCCCCAGCAGGCACTGACAAATACTCAGACTCCTTCACAGGCCAGCCCTTAGGTTAGAGAGTTTGCTTGAGTAACTGAGATCCAAGATGTTGGGGTGGGACTAATGAATGCATTGTAGAAAAAGAGAGGGGGAACAGATTTTAGCTTCAGTCCTTTAAGCGTATTGGGGTGAGGAAGGCAGACGAGCAGTGACTGGGAAGCTGCTGTTTTATATGCTTTGCCAGGAAGGTGGAAGTTTCCATGAGGACGCTCTGCATCCCGTTGTCTCTCCCCAGCACTTCCACACAGAGAGGGATGACCATTTGCAGAGAAGAAAGCAGGCTAGGGCACAACAGCATGAGTGCTGCTGAAGTAAAATATGTTGTCCTCAAACCTGCATCTGCTGATAAACTGCAGTCATATCAACCAAGAGGCAATAAACCCGGAGGCTGTGCATTCAAGATGTTATAAATAGAATCAAGTGAGCTTTAACTGTCAGCTATAGCACAAGAAATCGTAAAAATTAAATAAAGAGTCAGAGAAACTAAGGGCGATGTTTTCCAAGTGGTGCTCAGGGAGTGGAATAAATTAGCAATGCAATTCCCATCGAGTTCCCTGCAGTCCAACAGCTCCATTTCTAATTCATTCATTATGGTTAGTTAGAGAAATTGTATATAGGGAACTCTCATCCTATGATGGTAGGGAAGATTTAGATGTGTCCATAGGGATTCCTATTCTCAGGTCACTTGTTATCAATATATTTAGAAATGATTCAGTTGAAAATATATATTCATTGCCGGTAAAATGGAAGGGGACGGGTCAGCTTCACAGGTAGTCCTGCAGTGCTGGGAAAAGTGAGCTCATGTGTACATATGCTTTAATACAGGGCATCTGTCTAGGACAAAGTATGCAGGTCCCACTAAAAACATAATGGGCTGTGTCTGGGAAAATAGTGATGCCATAAAGGGCTCCCATGTCCCTGTAAATAGCTAGTTGAACATACGTTTCAAGTCCAATGTTGTAGCCAAAAAAGCATCCAAATCCTTGGATGCATATGCTAAGGAATGTAAAATATGAGTAGGCAGGTGGTGTAGTCTCTGATTACAATGTTAGTGAGAGCATTATTAGAAGGATATGCTTGGCTGTGAAGTTCACGCATCGCAAAGGATGTTGGGAAACTAGAAAGAGTAAAAACTGCTTGAATGATTTGAAGCCTGGAAAACATAAGCAACCCCAAATGTGAGAGAGAAGAAGCTTGATCTATCTAGTATGCTCAAAAGAAGGGTCTACAAATACTTTGCCGGAGAAAAGACTGCTAATAGAAGATGGCTTTTTAACGTAGCAGAAAAGGTAGAACAAGCTCCAATAGTTGAAAGCTGCAGCTAGAAAAATTTGGACAAGACACAGGTGTAATTTTTTTTAAAGTGACATTAATGAACTGGTTTACTGATCGGTGTTAGGCAGGAGGTTAGGCTAGCTTATTATAATGGTGACTCCAAGGCCTTAAAAATCTATTAATCTATTAATTCCTCTGTTATTTCTCCCAGATTTATAAGCCCAGTCTATCTGGAAATGTGATGTTATATATTTATTTCCATAGTGCATAAAATTTTCAGCAATAGAAAAAATATGTGATGATAGCAGCAGGGGGAAAAAAAAGGTACTTTCTTGGATCATTCTTTAACAACGCTAAAGCCTATGGGAACTTTTACATGTGCTTGAGGAGCGGGGGGTGCACTTTAATTGGAGCGGCTTGGCGAGCTGCTTTAATTAAAGCCCTGCAGCCTCTCATGTCCCCATGCTTCAAAATGGTGGGGGGGGGGGAGGCACCTGACCTAAAGCTCGTTCAACGAGCTCATTTAAATGCCCCCACCACCATTTTTAAGCTCCGGGATGCTGATACACAAGACGTGGGAGGCTGCAATTAGCACACTGCAGCAGATTCAATTAATCGAGTCTGGATTTCCAGCACATTGGAGCAGCCTTCATGCTAGTGAATAGGAACCTCTTGATATTAAGCTTTCTACTAGGAAAAAAACCTATAACTCAATATTACATAATACTACACCAGAGTATAAAGTGATGGCTAATAAAAATGCAGCATCATGTATACATAAAATTCAATTTACAAAGCAAAGGCAACTTCAAACGAGTTCCTTTTAAAAAAAAATTCACCATACTTATTTGATAAATCAATATTAGAAGAAAATAGGAATGTTGGAAAGAGTACAAACTGAGCGTGCCAAGGTGTGCATAATAGACCAGGGCCCAAACACTGCTTTTCATTTACATTCTGTAAATCCAATATAACTCCAACTTTGAGTCAATTGAGTTGCTTTGTTTTCATGCCATTATTTCATGCTGAAATAAAAATGTGACTTGAGAAACATATTTAAATAGCACTGGGAGGGAAGGAGGCAGTCAAAGGGGCTGGAATATAATTCACCCATAAAAGAAATTTTAATGGCACTTTTAAGTTCTAGCAGCTAAACAAAAAAAGAAATCCCTATAGGCTGACATAACTACTTAAGCTGCAAAGAGCTAAGAAGTTACTGTGTAAAAATGGCATTTTAAGAATTTGCTTCCCCAGCATATACATGCGGCCTGTAGGACCCGATTACCCCAGCTATCTTTACTTTTTGGTTCTGATTATATTGTATAATCTGAGCCTAAAATAGAGAACATTGCAGTATAGGCCAGAAAACCATTGCAAACTAGCATAACTACAGAGTCCCCCTCTCTTTCCCCAGAAGATCTGACAATGTAAGCACAAAAAGGAGACAATGGGTGGATACAGCAAACAGATTGGGACAGATAAGAGCGAGACTAGTGTAATGGATGTGCTAAGCAGTGGGTACAGTTCTCCAACAGCGGGGTAACCACTGGGTTGGCACAGTGTATAATTAAATAATCGTGTTTCGCCGTAGGAAAGAGCTATTACATGGCAAGGCCATGGGGGTACAGTAACATGTTTTGGGAGAGGCATGAAGCTAGCCTCAGGAAGCCATGAAGATGTCTCTACCAATTGGAAGACACCCTACCAATGTGCCGCTGAGCATCCCCTCCAGCAGTCCAGAGCAGAAGGCAATCAACATCAAGTGCATCCGACCCCCAAGCACGACTCTAGGCACACATGCTGAGTACTATACTTGTAAATGGACCTTTGGTGGGATTTTCCTGCACACTTTGATGTTCCCTGGGAAGTTCTCACTGGCTGCCCCCTTGCCCAGCTTATAGTCTGGGAAAAGGGTGTTTTAGGTTGAAGAATAAGCCCTGGTGAAAAATCTGGTTTAGTTGTTGGGAATGGGGACCTAGAAAAAGAAAAGGAGAATTCCTGTGTTTTTTACTATTAATTATTTCATGCCTAATACTCCAATACCTAAGCACCAGTTTAGGATCAGGAAACAATTGTGCTTGGGATTATTTAAATAAATGGGTAAAGCAAAGACAAACCCTGCTCTGGTGAGATATTTTAAAAGACATTTTAAAAATCCAGCTTGTGTTTTAGCTTCCTCTCTCTCCGGTGCTCATGTCCCTGGCACCGTTATGAGGTCTGTGGGTACCACTACTAACTAACTAGTAAATAAAAAAAAGAAAATCAGTTGTGTTTGATCGGGACACAGTGGCAAAGTGCCGTTACTCTAAGACAAAGGCAGTAGCTTTCAAGGTGATGAGATGAGATAAAAGAGATGAAGTCCTGGCTCCTATGCTGGACCCTACTTTACCCTTTACTCTGTCCATTACTGCCCTGGACTGTTCCTAGTCCTTAGTTCATATGGCACAGGTCTGCAAGACTCTTGGAAAACAGCCTTGTAACTTTAAACATGAGCTGGCACAGGACTAGCTCTTGGGATCAGTATGTTAATACTCTCAGGCCTTGTGTACCAACAGGTGGCCTTAACGTTCAGTTTGCGGGAGGCATAATTTTGAACGCAATTGTTTTCTGTGAATATTTAACAAGCCCCCACAGGTAACATGCTCACAAGCAATTGCAGCAGACTCATCAGTAAACAATGCCGGGAAACTGTTAGCACTTTGTATACTTCAGCTTTGCTGGTCAAGCGCAGGGGGCTCTGTCCTGGGCAGTTGGATGTAGTTGTGTTTCTGGAAGTTTATTGTAAACTATGAGGGGGGGAGGGGCTGGGATTAGTTTGAATCTAATAAAACCAACTGGAAGGTATGGCTAACACTGGGACCCAATCGGAGTAGAACGCTGCTGGAGGTGCAACGTACAATTGAAGTGCCTTTTTGTTTTGCACTTGCTGGTTCCTGCTGGAAATGGCAGTGTTTCAAAAGGCCTTTTGCATATTTTTAGCCCAAGGAGAAGCAGGAAGCACTTGGGCCCCTTATGAGAATATCAGCTAATTCCTGCAAATATAGGAAGTTCCGGAAATCAAATAAACTTGAGATCAGCAAGTGTGATGCATGGTCATGGGGATAGGCGGGTTGTTAAGTTTCCTGAGTCTGATTGAAGTCTTTGACCATAAGAAATGAACCATTCGATTTGATTTTCCATCTCAGAGGGCAGAGTAGTGGATTTTTTGGTAGGACTGTATGTAGGTATCTCCCTCAATGCCCACTGCAGCTGTGATGAGCAAGTGCCAGGAAGCTGCCGTCTGCACAGTCATGCCCTCAGCATGATGGAACTGGGCTTTCTCACACCTTGCATGAAAACCTACCCCCGTGCACCTGCATTTCTTCCTCAGCCTGTAACAGGAAGCCAGAAGGCAGTGCAGGTAAAAGCGGAGAGGTACCTGGGGAGTCAGATGTGCAGCAGGTTGCAGCATGTCATAATTCCAATGTCAGTATGAGCCTCTGTACGTAGGAGGTACATAAGCAGCTACCTACAGGAGGTCCCTGTGCTGCTACATCCCCCTTCTCCCCCACCCCCAGCCTGTCCATCACCTCCTGACACCTCCATTTCCATTTTCACTGGCTGGCTTTCTCGCCTGCATTGAATGCCAGCCTTTGGCTTCTTTACTATTTCTTCCATCCAGGCACACCATCTGCAGGTGCTTCCTCAGCCTGACATATGGGTTTTTCAACTTGAAAGCTGGCATCCCAGGCAGCTAAGCTGAGCTCACCTGGAGCCTCACAACTACACTGCAATCAGCAAGCCACAGGCCTGTTAAAGACATGCCAAGTCTGGGCTTTCCCCATCCAGGACTGTGTGCGTGCATGTGGTGGCTGGAGGTTATGGCGCCTCCTACCCACCTTTCACCAGGGGTATTCTCGGTCCTGGCATTTCCTGGCCTGCCGCACCACTGGCAGTCCCACCAGGCCTCCTGACCCTGCCAGAGTGCAGTTTTAGTGGTCATGCCCAGGACCCAGGGGCTCCTCCTTCCCCATAGCCCCAGCCCATACCTCCAAGTTCGTCCTGGCACGGGAGCGAGCACAGCAGGGACATGTTCTTCCCCTGCTAGCTGGTGATACAGTAAGTGACCCCTCCAGCTCTGAGAGGTGGGCATTAAATGATTTTTAAAGAATGAAAAAAGGAAATAGATGTGGACGGAGTGAGGAGGGTGGCATTCACTCAATATGCCCATGGAGCTTGGAGAACCCCGGCAGTGGGAGGTTTACCTTGAGGAACACCAGCTGCTCCACCAAACCAGGATCCGAGGAGGTGTGGTGGGGTGTCACTACATCCTCAGCAATACTGAATATCCCCTTGGAACACTGGTCGGTGGACAGGACAGGTGTTCCCAGGCAACCGTGGCCAGATCCAGCCACATCAGGCTGTGGCTTGCCCCAGTAGGCCAAGGGGTTGCACAGTAGTAGCTCCACATCCTTGGTGAGATAGGCAACCACCAAGGCATGAGCACTACCTGCCTGATGTTGGGGTCTGGTGGAGCCATGCCCTCGGCCCACATTGGCAGCACCTGTGGTGGAGGAGAAGACTGGATGGTGGATGGCATGCTGGCATGGGACAGTGGATCCCCCTCTTCCATGTCCCCCCCGATTCCACTGCCCTGAATACCTGACTCTCTTCACTAGCACCTCTGTCCACTGATTCAGGATTTGGAGGCTTCATACACTCCTTTTCACCATTGGGTCACAAATGGCAGTCATCACGTGGACTGTACTGGACCACAAGGTATCCAGCTTCTGCTTGTTGTTGTCATGGGGGTGGTGGGGGGGAGGTGTGTTATGGCTGGTGCTCTTGGAAGGGATGCAGACTCAGGCACAGGCAGTGGCACTGGCACTGGTGCCCTCTCCTTGCTGCCTGTATAACTAGTAGAAGCCTCATCTCTGCTTGTTGTAGCAAAGAGCTGTGTCTCAGTTAGGAGGGGATGGGACTTACAGCTCTCCCTCTACCCCCTCTCCCATCCCTCCCCGAAGGCTTTCCAGCTGCCTTTCCACCACACTTCATGGTGTGCTTCATAGTGTCTTGTCTTTGCCTTGGTGTGCTGGAAAATCCGTCTCTTCTTCTGTAATGTTATCTATCTGATTTATGTAATATATGTAGATAAGATAATTGTATGCATGTGTATTTATGTAATGTATGTTTGTATGTATGTATTTATGTAATAAAGCAAATAAAAATATATAAATGTATGTATGTGTTTTCCTACATAAATTCTATATTATAATATGCAATATAATTATGCTGTGCTTTGCTGCACAGTGAATGGAATGCAGGCTGTGAGAGACAGCACAGATTTGAAAAGAGTCAAAATAGACTAAACAAAAAGAGGATTGTGGGGAGGAATAAATTGAAAGGAATCAATCAATGAATATAATACTATAATATAAGGGGATAGAAAGCAAGCAAATGGTATTGCTGAATCCCACTTGCTAGGCTAGTAAGTAGGAAATGAACGGTAGCCTTTGTTGTCTAATGCTGCTGAGATCCTGGAAGACAGCTCAGTAACTGACCCCGAGGCAGAAAGCAGCTCAGTTCAAGCAATGCTGCTTTTTATGCTGTTTTTCCATCCCTCCCCTACAGCGCTGGGATTGGAAGGGACCTCAGGGAAGGATCACAGTCATTGGTCAGCTACACAGTCGATATCAGAGCAGTCCTTCCCCTCTCTTCCCCCTCCCTCTGCTTACTTTCTTTTTCCCTGCAGGCAAGCCCAGCTTCAGCTTTGAAACTCGAAACGTTTTGAAACTTTCAAAACATTTTGACTGCCCTTGTTTTGTTTCAAGGGTGTTTCAAAGCCCTTTCCTTCATTTTGATTTCACTGTTTTGAGCTCAAAATAAGTTGAAACGGTGTTGAAATTAAACAGCTGATGAAATTTCGCACAGCCCTACTAGGAAGTGTATCGACAGATAAAACCACTCCCCACGCACAGTATTAATACTGCAGAATAAAATCCATTTTAATATGCTTTCAGTCCTAATAACCTGAAGCCTTTTGTATTATTAGGGACAACTTTCCCTTGAAAATGAGTATCCCATTTCATTCCTTTAACTTAATTAACATTTTCAGTATCTCATTTTTTTCAAGGATTCAGCATTTCTAACTCTAACCGACTGTCAGCAGTTAGGCAATCGAAGCAGGAGCATGCCAGATTTGTGTGGGTGGAAAGTAAACTTGGGTCTTAAGTTAATAAATACTTTTCAAGGCCTGGGTGCCCTCACTGTGGTAATTCACAGGGTAAATCAACCATCTTGCTTCTCGTCAAGCTGTCATTTCTAAGCGGTATGCTGCACCTGGATTCTGCCAATGCCTATGGAACAAGTCATTATTATTCCAGCCCCGTTAGCTAATTGGACACCTGCCTCACCCAGGTAAAGATATTAATTAGCTTCACCTTGCAATACTCTCCAGGCTCTTTGCTTCTCAGATACAGCCTCCCCCATCACAGCTATGAATAGCCAATGCTAAGCAAGAATTGAACATTCAAGTTGCAAAAGGGTGAGCAGAGGTCTCCACTTGGCCTGAGCAGTGACAAGCACAATATGGGCAGAAGAAATATATCCTCATTTGGTCCAAAGCAAGGTAGTTCCCCTGAGTACTACTGAGCTGATGATGATAGAGGCCCAGAAACAGGGTCAAAGGTGGACTTCAGGTTTCTCAAGTCAAAGTACATGGTTTTCAGACCTATGCTTAACCCCACAGGTGCCTGAAGCCCTTAAGTTTTCTTTGGCACCCACAATTCTGCACCTCTGTGCATGTAGGTGGTTCTTCCAGAATGCCTAAGCTGTTTGGATCCACAAAGAAGGTGCTCTCCTGCCTTTCTCCTGCCCTGATCCCCATCCAGCAGGCATCCTTAGATTACCAAATGCTCACCTGTGGAACTGGGCCTGCACAAAATACAATTAGCAGATACTGCCTTCATTCAAAAATACATCTGGGGAGGAGCTGTCTGCCTTGGTTCAATAACTGAGTGGTTAGAGCACTCCCCCAGGCTCATAGAATGATAGAATCATAGAAAGTTGGGGTTGGAAGGGACCACGGGAGGTCCAACACCCTGCTTAAAGCAGGGCCATCCCCAACTAGATCATGCCGGCCAAAGCTTTGTTTAGCCAGGTTTTGAAAATCTCCAAAGATGGGGCTTCCACAACCTCTCTGGGTGACCTGTTCCAATGTTTTACTACCCTCCTAGTAAGAAAATTCTTCCTTATATATAACCTAAACTTCCCTTGCTACAACTTGAGACTGTTGCTCCTTGTCCTGTCATGTGCCCCTACTGAGAATATCCATCCTTTTTTGGACACCCCTTCTGGTAGTTGAAGACTGCTATTAAGTCTCCTCTCAGTCTCCTCTTCACTTGAGTGAATAAGCCCAGGTTCCTCAGCCTCTTCTCATAAGTCATGTCCCCAGCCCCTCACCATTTTTGTTGCTTTCCGCTGGACTCTCTTCAACTTGTCTACATCCTTCTGGGGCCCCCAAAACTGAACACAGTGCTCCAGATGTGGCCTCACCAGTCCTGACTAGAGAAGAATAATTACTTCTCTTGATCTACTGGCAACACACCTACCAATTGAAAGGAATCAATCAATGAATATAATACTATAATAAAAGGGGATAGAAAGCAAGCAAATGGTATTGCTGAATCCCACTTGCTAGGCTAGTAAGTAGGAAATGAACGGTAGCCTTTGTTGTCTAATGCTGCTGAGATCCTGGAAGACAGCTCAGTAACTGATCCAGGATGCCATTACCTTTCTTGGCAACAATGCCACACTGCTGGCTCACATTAAGCTTATTGTCCACTGTAACCCCTAAATCCTTTTCTGCAGAGCTGCTGCCCCGTCACCCCCAGCGTGTCCCAGTACATGGGATAGTTCTGTCCTAAGTGCCGAGCCTGCACCCACGGACAGATGCAGCAGAAGCACAACAAGAAACCACTCGTGTACTTCTCCCTGTTGAACCTCATACAATTGCTTTTGGTCCAATTCTCCAATTTGCCTAGGTCACTCTGAATCCTAGCTCTACCCTCCAGTGTATCTACTATTCCCCCCAGCTCAGTGTCATTTGCAAACTTGCACCCTAGGCCATACTTCCCATCACCTGAGATATGTTATCACTTACAGGTAGTGGGTCATTCTGTAGGGTGGAGAGGATGAATTCTCAATTTTTCTTATTGCATCTGTTCTACTTTGCAGAAAAGAATGAAGGATTCATTGGGTCAGACAGAGAGGCGAGTGAGGGACCATGATGTGCTTATCCTGGACTAATCCACAGAGCAGGGATAAGGGCCCAGGCCTCCCACTCCCATAAGAATGCTCTAACCACTAAGCTACAGCCCTAAGCACTATACAGAGAGGGATGGGAGCTTCTCAATTTGCTGAGTTTTCAAATAAAGGAGTATCCTCTTTCTCTCTGTCTGAAAACAACCCTTAAGTGCTAACCTCAGGATCAAACTCAGAGCTGTTAAACCTCAGCAAATGGATGCACCTCCTGGCAGTCCTGAGTGAAGTGCCAAAGGAAGATGAATCCCAGAGAAGTGCTGAATGTCTTTCATATTTCCCTGCTGACTGTTTTGTATCTTATTCTGAAGTGCCTAACTCTTCACCAGGTACTGGATAGAGAGCCTAGGCACCCAACGCAAGGCTGTGGATTCTGCCCTGGGAGCCAGAGACTAGATTCCAAAAGAAATCAAAAGGTCCTAAATATTCTTGGGAATCTTGCCCCGGGTGCCTCAAACATAAAGAGCTGCAAGAATCAATATGGGTCTTTGAGGCTAGGAACAGAAGTTATGCATAAACCAGCATAAGTGATTGGAAACTGGTTCAAACCTGTAATGCAACAGAAGTTCAGTGCACATAAAACCACTTTCAAAATGGCTGAAACTGGCCATTTTAAAATAAACCTGGATGGATGTAGTGTCAGACTTACCTGATTTAGCTTAAATTGGTTTACTGAACTTCTGTCCCAGAAATTGAAGTTAACTCACAGCCCTCCAGTATCTCAGGATGCTTTGTACCTCCCCTCGCAGAGTGTGTGGGCTAGCTTTAGTCTAAGTGGTCTGCTCCAGCTGAGCAGGGAGGCATGCTCTAGTGCCCCCTAGCTTCTGGCCTGGGCCACAGCAGGCATGTGGCTGCTTTTCTGGAATCAAAAGTGAATGTCTGTTCACTTGCTTCCTGGTTCAGTCTACACAGTTTAGACTAACCTGAAAAGATTGAATCAATTCAGCTTCAGGCTCTTTGACTGTTTGTGTGGATTTAGCTTAAAGTCCTTCAGGAAAGCTTATGGGAGAAAAACACAGTGGGAGGGCAAATCAGCCAGGAATTATTTTGCCTATCTCAAAATTGGCACATTTCTTTTTCAATTCGAAGGTGTATTTACAGGAAAGAGTATGTGTAAAACGCCCTTTGTGTTTCTGCGACACAACACTCTCCCATTCCACTCTTCCATGGGGTCATCCTGCTAAGGTGGCTGGCCCAATAAGTAGGTATTTCAATATGAATGACAACTGGGACCGATCTTAAAATGAGGTAGACTATCAAGAAGACATCCCTTGCATTTCTACTTGTCTCCTCCTTACCCCAGGATAAAACTTTCAAAAGGACGTCTGTGCCAAAGTCACCTTTTAAAACTGAGCCAAGGCTGCTAAATCATTTAGGTGCTTTTGATCATCTTACCTCTGATCTTTATTTGACAGTCGTTATATGAAGGGAGCATAGATGAGACTGGCATGCCTGTTGAATACTTGATAGAATGAAGACAACCTCACTCTTGTGGTCCCTTTTAACTGCATTTCATCATCTTATTTGTTTGCTTCCTAATTTTGTAGGCACTGGATTTGCTTTTAAATGTATTATTCTTGACACCTTTATTGGAAGCATCCATAGACCTTCACTGAGGTCCATTGTGCTTTGCAGTGTATAGACAGGCAGAAAGCAGGGTAGATTATCACTATACAGAGTAACTAAATCAAAGACACATAAGCTCTTGTAAGGAGCAGCTTATTTCATCCGATGCTAAGCTGTAGGGATAGATATACAAAACAAGAAAGTTCCCCTTAACCTCCTGAGGAGCTGACAAGAGACAAAGGGGAAGCGATGCGTTCAGGATCACAGGGCAGATGGGTGGAATTGCTGGGAACATTACCCAGCTCCCTTTCCCTTTGGTGCCACGCCATCTTCCTACAGACTGTATAGTTTTCAGTTCAGTATTTCCACGCAGTCCAGGGAACTTCTTCACCTATCACATGCCAGGAGTTCAAATGCGTGTTTGTAAGGTGTTGTTTCTGCCTTGCCCTCCTCTGCACGTTGCAGCAAAGGATCAGGGACTCTTGCAGTGCCCGGCTCTCCTGAACAGGGTTTCTACAGCGGCTGCCCAGCAGATGGCTCACTTCTTTCGGGAATAGAGCAGCCCAACAGGAGCACGGTGGATGGCTGTGCGTGCCTGAGCTGGTCGGGGATTTCTCTCTTTTTGGTGCTTTTGAAGGCACAGCCTCTTTCACCCCACGGAATTAAAAATCCAGTCACTTCGCGTGCAAAGAAGTGAAGAATAAATAACTGGAAATTGCTGCCACCCGCTCCCAAAGGAAAAACCAGCCAGTCCCCAAACCCTGCTCTCTGCTCCTCACGCTTCTTCCAGAGTTCATAATGTAGGTGAATAGTGATAATGCAGTGATGCCAAGAGCTCCTGATCTCCACTGGAGCCTCCCTTGGGCAGGGTATAATGACTGACAGCCCCTGCCCCCATGGGACTTGCGATCAAAGGACGCTGCGTACGGTTTAGATAAATACAGTTTACTGGGATTGAGACAGGGGTAGATGAGGTTTCCTGGCCTGGGTCATGGAGTAGATGGTCTGGTTGTCCCTTTTGGCTTTAATATCTCTCGAAGGGCTATAAAACGTGCGTTATTGCTGCTTCCAGACGTGGCAGTGCCGACAGAGCGCAGGAGGGCCTTTTGTTTACGACCATGTCTTCCTGCTGGGTGAAATCACTGCTCCAGTGATTGTACTGCATGCACTGCAGTGCATATTGCAAGGATATGCAAGACCAAGGATGAATTAAGCCTTTTTGGATTGGCATATAAAAGTACGTGCTCACCACAGGGCTATTGCCAAGTCAACATTATTGCATGCATCATTTTCTTTTTCTGCTAGTTTAATGCCCTTCTCAGGTAAGGGGGAGAGAGAGTAGGCGGGTGAGGGTAGGTGGGTGAGACTTTTTGGGAATATGTATATGAATACCTGGATTATATTGGAATGTATTGGCATATGAATTGATGCGTGTCTATCCTGTATTTCAGAGGTGATGGTCCACATCCTATATGAATCACCAAGTGCAGGGTTGCACCAACAGGCCATCTGACAATACCGGACATCACCGTCTTCAAAGGAAAACGTGAACCACTTGGCAGCAGATAGTGATGGGGAAAGCTGGGCATAAGGAAAGTATCATTTAAACTGTCAGTTAAATGGGGCTGGCATATGCCTGGAAGCATGATGGTTTATGTCTGTTGTCTAAGAAAGTAGTTTCATCCTGTCCAAGGTATCTGGGGATATTTTCATTTTTCACTTATGTGTCTAAGCCTGCTATACTCCTGGGCTCACTGATATGTCATGTCCTGTCAAACTAAGCTATTTTCCTTTTTTTGACAGGGTAGCTGGCCTAATGGATAGCGGGGAGCAGAAGACATGATATATCTTGACTTTAGTAAGCCTTTTATAATGATATGCTCATACTCAAACTAAGGAAGCTGCTGTAGATCAGCTAAAAGGTGGGTGCCAAGTAGCTGCAAACCAGACTCAAAGAGCAGGTATCAATGGTTCCCTGTCAAAATGAGAGGACCTATCAGGCGGAGCCCTGCAGGGGATGTCCTGAACTATTCAATATTTCTATCAACAGCTTAGGTGATAGAAAAGGGAGCGCATTTATTAAATTTGCAGCCAACCCCTTTCTGAAAGGGACTGAAAGTGATTGTTAGAAATCAGAGCAGTGGCTTGAAATAATAACCTGAACTTCACGAAAGCCAAAAGTACTTAAGAAGGAAAAAAATCAGATGCTCAAATACAAGGCATTAACTGGCAAGGCAACAAACAACACTGCAAAATACACATCTGGGGCTTGTGGAGGATCACAAACTGAATATTAATCAATGTTGTAATGCTGTTGCAGAAAGGACGAATGTCAGTCAAGGGGTGTTTTAAGGAGAATATTTGAGTAAGATAAGTGAGCCGGTGATTCTGCTGTACTTTAGCTCTGCTTGAGTCCTGTGTCTTGTTTCAGACCCCACACTTGAGCTAGACGCATAGGAGACAGTCCTGTGGAGAGCAGCAAGAAAGATGAGAGTTTAAGAAAGCATGACCCGGGAAGACAGAATTAGCCTAAGGGGGGAAGATAATAACATCCTTTGGATAGCTAAGATGTGTTGAAGAGGCCTGTGATCAGTTATTCTCCACATCCGTGGAGGGTGAGTTAAGAAGTTAGCAGCGTAAGTCGCTGCAAGTAAGCTTTTGACTAGATATTGAGGAGCAATTATAAGGAAAGGTCAGTCAAGGGTTGGCACAGGAGAAGATGGAGTCCCCTGTCTTTGGAATATTTGCACACTGGGTAAGACAAGTGTGTCAGGTACACTTGATCTCACCAGGGAGCAGGGGGGCAGGCCAGATGTTCTTGTATGTGCTCCCCCAGCCCCTTATTTCTTTGGACAGACCGTCTACTCTGTGCCTGTTAGAATAACAGCGAAGGGGAAGATTGATCAGTGCAGCTATAGCACAGCCAGCTCTTCTGCTACCGCTATGCTGGGATAACTCCCCATATGGACACTGTGCTCTAAAACTAATATGACTTCAGTAGAGTAATTCTTCCACATCCCTATCTATGCAGAGCACAGAGGTAAGAGAACAATCTTTTTTGCCATATCTGTGCTGGCCATTTTTCCTCAGCTGACAAGCCTGTAAGCATTGAATTTTGTCACTAGATGTCTGATGCTTTCCTGAAGGACCGAACTATACTTTACAGAACTGCATGGCTATGGTTAACTAATAAAATGAAACTTGATTGGGGTATATCCCTGTAGACTCCAGTGGTATTACAGCAGGGATTAGCCCCAGGTCTGGCCTCTTCGTTTTGGCTTGGGTTGCTCTGGATAATCAAATGGATGGGGACAGAAGGAGAGGAGGCATAGGGAAGGATCAAGAAAAGTAAGATGACAATTGCTTCCTTTGAACAGGCAGAGGGAGAGCAGCGGAGATAATGGGACCATTCCTTGGTGATCCTCAGGGAAAGCACACAGAGCATCCCCAGTCCTCTGACACTTTAAATGATGCTGCTACCTCCTGATGAAAGGAAGTCAGAGATCAAGCAACAAGGCAGTGTTGTGCTTGCAGTGCTGCTTTTACTGACTTGGTGAATAGACTTGTGTATGGCTCAGGCTGCATCAGACAACTTGGAGCCTGGAGCTGATCTGCCCCTGTGGGGCTAATGGGTGTAACCTGGGTGCGGCCGAAAGGATGAAAGTCACCCTTCAGGGCTGAAGGCACCCAGGGACAGCATTGTTAAACTCCAGCTGCAGTCTTCAGCAGCACTTACAATTAGCCCATTCTTCGGACAATCCGGTCATGCCCTCAACCTAGCCAGCGCTGTCCTCCCTTGAATTATTCCCTGCTGGGGGTGCCATTAACCTAGCTAGTAAATCTTGCCAGGCACTCTATTTCCTGTGCCTTGCTCAGTATATCACTGTATGCCAACAGCCTTGCTTTACAGTCTTTCAGGCAGTTGTTTCTACATGAAACAGTTATCTTGAAGAGCATCTTAATAAAGATTTGCAAAGGAGGTTTTGCAAGGGGACTCATTGCTAAATGAATGGAACAAATCTCTGACCCATGATAAAAGTCCCTTTTCCTCAGCAGCAGGGTATAAATGGGCCTCAAGTATTTCCTAAAAAGCATGATGGGTGTTCTTTTGGCGCTGATGGAAAGCTAGGCTTTATACCTCTTCTTCAATATTAGGGAGAAGGAGGCCGCGTTTACACATGTGCTTTGGGCTGCATTCCCAAGCAACTCTGAGAAGACCTGGCCCCGGTATGCTGGGGGCCTCTACCAGCCTTTATTGTGGAGTAAACTAATTTGCTGAACAGTAAAGTGCCACCGTCTACATGCGCAATGGTATTAGGCCACAGTAAACTAATTTACTCCATGTAAGTTAGTAGTCAGGGACAGTACTGTCTTATGGCAGAGTAGTGTACTGCAATTAAATGCACGTGTAGATGCTGACCATAGATGTAAATTGTGCTCAGTCAGTCCAGGTAGCAGAAGCCAGACTGCTGCCTGCCACCTAGCTCCATGCTTTCAGCACTCTTGTGCCCCAGCCAGCCCCGATACTGCCATCTGGAGCCCAGGGCAGAGCAGGGCAGGAGCGGCCCTGGAGTGAAGTGCTCCGCTCCGACTCAAATTCCTGCTGTCCTGGGTGCACGTGTAGACAATGAACCTAGGAATAGTTTTCCTTGGCTCAAACTGCTCCAGAGTTTATTGCTTCACATTAATTGCATGTGTATATGCACCTGGAGTGTGTGGACATGGAGAGGAGGAGCATTGTACCTGGCACAAATAAGGGCAGGGGGTGACTGCTCCAGCACAGCAGCTTCCTTCTTCTTAGCTACCTTCCTGCTATGCAGTTGCATTGACCGTGACTGCTGATTGTAACCAACAATTTGCATGCATCCTGCAAATGTTTCCTGCTGGCATCAGAGTTCTCCATCCTACCTAGAATCCCAGTGAGGACTTGCAATAGGCACAATGATGGGCATGAAGCACTTGAAGGATGAGACCCCAGTTGCACAAAACCATTGTTTTCTTATTGGCAACCTGAAAAGACAAGTGTGTATTGTTTTCAAGATGTCAATCCCCAACGTGCTTATGGGGAAAAAAAGATCCAACCTAAACTTCCCTTGCTGCAACTTGAGCCCGGTGCTCCTTGTCCTGTCATCTGCCACTGCTGAGAACAGCCCGGCTCCATCCTCTGTGCAGCCCCCCTGCAGGGAGTTCATGGCTCCTATTAAACCCCCTCTCAGTCTTCTCTTCTGCAGACTAAATAAGCCCAGTTATCCTCAGCCTCTCTTTATTAGTCATGTGCTCTGTTGTTATAACCATTTTGGGTCATGGTACCCATTGCTCTCTTTCTCTCGCTCTCATTTTGTAACATCTTCAGTAGTTCTTAGGCTCGACCCACTCTATGTTTTATCTTTGTGTAACTTTCAGTAAGGCTGGAGTTTCAGTAAGAGCAGCCATCTATTCTACTAGCAAAAAATCATCCTATCTTTTCCCCATTCCACACAGGACTGAGGTTAACAGGTTTCATGGGTTTAAAACGAGAAGGAGCCCATGCTGGAAAATCCCAGAGGCATCACATAACATTAACTCAGACTTACATGTACATGTGTGGGTGTGCTTGCATGTACACATGCACACTGCTGATGAAAAGGCTTCTTATATCTGAGAAGTAGTTTTAACTCTGTACTTCTTGCTTTTCCCTCTGGACCTGTCCCCTTTTGTATCTCCTTCTCTTCTATCTCTCCTCCATGCAGTCTACTGCTTCAAAAGGTCCTGATGTCGCATTTCAATGTACCTGTGAACAATGCATTGTTATGACCAGAAAATACTCCTGATGCACTGGAACAGTGTAGGAATGTGTCTGCCACACATGGGAATGATAAGAAACTTTAAAATCAGCATTGCATTAGGAGAAAGAAGGTGTTTATTCAGTGTATATTTCCTTAGACTGTGGTTAATAGTTGCCTCCACATCTCTAGAACTGTCCTTTGCTCCTGGCGTCTCAGGAAGTACTTTGCCTTTGGTCACCAGTGTGGGAGTGTGAAGGTCTCCTCCTAGGTCACCAGTATTGGTGCTCCTGTGATGGTCTACAGTGAGACATAGTGAAAAGTACCATTACTGCTCCCAAGCTCCTCTTCCCTTGCATGGCCCCTCCCAAAACATGGTCAGTATTTCTCATGCTGTCCCATTGACTCAACAACGCCCAGACTCAGATGTTGCACAACATGCTCCCCAATAATGTGCTCCAAAAGGAGAGAAGCGTTGTCCCCAAAATGGCATCTCTCCTTTTGGAGCATGTTGACGGGTAGGTTTTTTGGAAGATGTGGGAGGTCGCTGTTCTGTTCCGCCTGGCACTGGTGAGATCTCAGCTGCAGGCCTGGATGCTTGTGGGGGCCACGCTGTTAAGAAAGTCAAACTAGAAGGGATCTAAGAGTGAGCAACAAGAGTGAAGGGGGAGCACAGAACATGACTCCCGAGGTATGAGACGTAATCCTTCTGGCTGGGGAACAGGGAGGTCCTTCAGCCCTTGGGTTGAGAAGTCTGCCCATCCAGCTACACTAGTGGTGTCCAACCTTTTTGGCTGGTGTGCCACAAAGTAAACTCCTCCCTGCTCTTCGGTACTGCTCTGATCCCTGTCCCCCATAGGCATCTGCAATAAGGGTTTGAACCCTGAGGGGTGGGGGTAAGGGGTAGAGGGATTGAGTCTCTGGTGGTGCAGAACAGAGCAAAAGCAGGGTGCTGCTGCAAGAGTGGTGCCAGCACCAAGACGCAAGTTAACCTGGCCCTGAATTGCCACAATGTTATATGGAAAGTGAGGATCCAAAGTCCTGTATTTGGCAGTGGTTGCAGGGCCAGGGAAGAATTACTCTGGTTTTTAGAGGTTTGTGACATCTCAAAGATTTGGACCCAGATCCTAAGGAAGTGCAAATCAACCCTTCTCCATTGAATTCACTGGAGCTAGTCTGGTTTATACCAGCTGATATGGATCGTGATGTGCTAGGGATGATGTGGGCTTGAAATGGTCTGCAGACAGACCCTGGAAACCAAGCATCATGCCGAATAAAATGAAGAAATGCTATTCAATAAATGGTATTATTTTCAGCAAGCCCCACTGTGCAATTCAGTAGCTAACTGCATCAGTGAGTCACAGATCTAAACAGAAACACCAGCACTGAACTGTATCAATGTCATTAAAAGAGTGGCCTGTTCTCAAGTGTACGGTGATTTATTACTTTGCACAGTAACTCAGTGCCATAGAAAAAAAATTGGAGGAAAAAAATCATTTAATTACAGACCTGCATTGGAACATAACATCACCTGTATGATTTACTGAAACTACTGAACCAGTTATCCATGTGAATCTGCAAGCATTCAATCAGATCTGAGGATATGGTGCAGTATGTGTTCCTGCCCGAGTCAAAACTGTTGTTTTGTATCACTACAGGCTAAACACCACTAAATACATCAGCCTTTTGCATTGCTTCTATAACTTGCAACTGAGAGAGCCCCATGATAGACTGGATTTATTATCTATATTGGATTGCGTTACCTGCACTCCACCAGGCCAGGCATCCCACTGCCATTTCAAACCACTGAGCAGCTTCAAACAACCTCTGTTTGTTTTAAAATCAGGCTGCCATGGAATAGATTTTTTCCCTTTCTTCTGCTCCGAGCTATACTGAATGCAAGGATAGCACAGTATTAAATCCTGTAGCAGTGACTGACTTATGTATGACGAGTTCTAACCTGGATATTATGGCAATAAATGCCATAAAAGTACCATGGACCAGGTAGATTTTGTGGCATAGGATTAAAACTTTGTTACGAAAAGCGGGTGTTCTTAGAAGGCAGGTATCTTCAACTGTGAAGATATAAGGGCTTTATAACAATGCTTATAATTGCTTCAAAAGTAATGGTGTTTAGATAAAACTGGAGTTATCAATACAGGAATTGAATCTGTGTGAGTCAGGTACCCAAGTAATGAACAAAGAAAAAGCAGGCAGCATGTTTTGAAAGCTTAGTATACTTTTTTCTTTAATAAATGTGTTTTGCTGAAAAGCTACTGTGAGATTTATAGATATATTACTTGTTTTTAGTTTGGATTTATAAACCCTTTCAGTAAATCACGGGGATGGTGGTAAGGTATTATGATTTACAAAGTCATTACCTGTGGCATCAAGCCATTTACCTTCAGTGCCGGATTTAGCAACTAGATTTCTAAAGCATGAGTTATTTATACATTAGGAAAGGCGACTGGCAAATCCCATAATATATTAATGAAAACCAGACAATAAACAGATGGATGAAAAGCTTACGATTTCCAGATCTTTACATTCCTCTTGGCAGCTTCTTTTTCAGTCCCCTATATCAAAATGAATAATGCAGGCTGGGAACTTTCTAATAGACCTGTTTTCCGTTGGGAAAATCTGAGCATGACTCTATTGGTTGAGTCAAAATCTTTGATTGAAAATGATCAAAATGTTTTGTTTCAATCATGTTGGAACATATTTTTTCAGCCTTCTCAGAGTATTTCTTTTCAGTGTTGTTTTGTCTAATTGTTATACACGGTGCAGCAGAGAGATGGGGGATAATCTGCTAACCTGGCGACATATCTAACGGGTAAAGTTTGGATCAAGTCTTGAAGCATGAGGTTAAACACTCCCTCCAGACATTTTGCTGCTATAATCCTGCATATTTTTGATTCCCATATGAATGTTTGGTTCCCCCTTTATAATCTTGCTAAGTCCTTCCCCTCAACGCATGCCTTTGGTAATGGGTCCCACAGTCTGAATTATGCACTGTATGAAGAACTATGTCCTTTGATTGATTTTGAACTCACCACCTTTTAAATTCACCAATGTCCCTTGTGTTGTGAAATAGGAAGAACAAAAAAATACCTAATTCGCCTTTTCTAGACTCTATTTTTAGACTCTGAACGTGTGTCGTTATTTTTTTTTTTATGTTATTTTCCTCCATTATCATACAAGCGCATTTTATGCTGCCTTTGAAAAAAGAACAAAGGTAGTTTCTTTGCTGGCAAACACCAGAATCAAGATATATTAAAAGTTACAGCAGAGAAACATTGCACAATTCCAGTGTAGTTATTGAGAAATGACTGTTGGATGATAATACCAATATCTGCATTCAGATTAGTTAGTAGTTGTCAATCAGTCAGGCACAGGGATCTGCATACAGCGTAGCTACTGAGGAGTAACCATTCAGCAATGATGTGAATGAATCAGTGTGATCAGAATAGCAAAATGGGGAAAACCTTACAATTATGCATCAAGAAGTGTGCTATATTGCTGCAGATCGGGAGTCTGAGCCAGAGCCATGTCACTGTCCGTGTCCCTCAAATCCCAGCAGCATAACTAGGGATGGGTGACCAGGATACCAGCCTCGGGCGTTGATTTTGATGGAGTGCTAGGAATGGCTGTGGCTGCTGCCCAAGCCCAGCCACCACCACTGCTGCAGCTACCACTGCCACCAAGGGCTCAGAAACTTCTTGTCACACCTCTACAAATGCTTTATGGGTAAAACATCTAGGCTATGTACAGACAGTCAACAAGTCCAAAGCTGAATTGATTTAATCTTCGTAGTGAGTCTAAGCTGTGTAGATTGAACTGGTAAGTGAACAGACATTCACTTTTAGTTCCAGCAATGCAGCCGCATGTCTGCAGTGGCCCAGGCCAGAAGCTGGGGGGGCACTAGAGCACAACTCCCTGCTGGGCTGGAGCAGACAGCTTGAGCCAAAGCTAGCCTGCCCACCCGGTGAGGGGGGCGGGGTGGGGGAGCTTGTGGAAGATGTGCAAAGCATCCTGGGATGCAAGGGGACTGTGAATTAACTTGAATCTAGAGGGGATGTGGAACAGTAGTTCAATAGTAATTCTAGTTGGGGATGGCCATGGTTTGAGTAGGGGGTTGGATGCACCCTGGGCATGTCTGTCCCATGAATATGCTCACTTTCTCCCAGAGTCCTGAGTATGACTGTAAATGGTGAGTATAGGATGCCTCAAAACCCAGCCCTGCACTGCCTTGTGGGTAGTTCTTGGTTGGAGAAAGGCTAAGGGACACCGCCCTGACAAAAATGCGCCCTTGCTGACGTGTTAGGCAGTCAGCAGCAGTTCTTATCTGTTGCTCTCTGGCAGAAGCTACAACCTGGGCAGCCTCCGCTCCTCCTCCTTGCCTAGATGTATGTGTTGAAGGTCTTGGTGTGAAGGTCACAGGACTCCATATAAGTGGATTCATCTGGTACCTGAGTAGACCTCTTACACTGATACAGTGATCCAGAGATCCTACTGCTGTCCCAGACTGGAAGTAGTTTAGCTGTCTTATGGAGCACTGCGGAGGGAGTGAATTAGCTTCGTTTCTGAGTGTGAACACAACAACACTGCTTCCAGTCAGTTTGGGCAATAACGTGCAAAGGGCAGGGTTGTGTATTTCAACATTGGTGCTGCCTGGCACAATAAGTCAGAAGTGGAGACATGCCCTTAACAGGGCTGTTCAAAGGAAGGAGGGTTTGTCTTATACCTTTAGGCATTGCCCTAAGAAAGGGACAGTACACACTTGCATTACCCAGAGAGGGACTGGGTATGGATGTGCCCTTCAGAGAAACATAAAGCAAAACACAACTGCCCTGAAGCAGTGACCCCAGCTGACTTCCTGTCCCTGGGCAGGGGGCTGGGCCTGAGATCTTACGAGGTCCCTTTGGCCCTAATGTCTAAGAAATTTATGAGAAGGGGTTTGTATTTGCATGGCTCCGTCTGCCCCCACTCCCGCCCACCTGATCCCTATAGGAAGGAGTAGCGCACACACACTTCCTGTGCTCTGAAGGCAGTAGGTCCTCTGCAGGTGTGTTAGTACCAGCTACAGTCAACCCTAGTAACATTGTCACATGACCTGACACACGGTAGGTAGATTGCTATGGAAAAAAAACCCAGCAGCTATTTCATTTTAGTGTGTCAGCTCTTACAGGGCATTACCATAGTGCTAAGACCAATATACCAGGGTACTGTTATGTTACTCTTGAACTGAAAGTTAGTTTTAATCAGAGCTTTAATAATGCCAATGGTAACATTTTTGTGTTTTGGTTAATAAAAAAATCACGTGAAAGCATATATTAAAGCAATACTTATAAATATTCCATAATGTGGTTACAATATAGACCGTATCAGTTCTTGAGAATGATGAGATGTAACAATCTGGGAACAAAAGTGAAACTGAGCAGTTTCTTTTCATTGTCAAAATGGGGTGGACTGCAAAATACAGAACTTAAGCAATCCCTTCCATTTGAATAGACTGGCATGTGCTTTGCAATGTGAAGGAAAGATGATCCTGAACCTTCCAGTGTCTTTGAGGCCACCTCTACATATTACAGGTGCTGTGCAATTAACTGGAGACCAGTTACTCATGCAAAGTAGCTATCACACCATAAAAATCTCCAACCAGCTATAAAGTTAGACCCTGAAAATGTGTATGGACTTTGGTTGCTACTGAACTTTAATTTGCATGTTTATCAGGGTCTTCTCTGAGACTAGGAACTCTTTCAGTTGATGGGGCTCCCAGGTGCAGGGGCACATCATGCCCAATGTGAAACCTGTGGGCTTCAGGGGATGGCAGCAGCAGTGATCCATAGGGCCTGGGGGTGCTTGAAACTCCTGGGTCTACAGGGGCAGCGGGGACCAAGAGCCCTATCAGGTACAGGTTTCTCAGTCCAGCTGCACATGGCACCTGTGGGAACAATGATTATGATCAATCAAAAGTCCTGCTGTGAGCAGGGCAATGGACTTCCTGAGGTCTCTTCCAACCCTAATTTTCTATGATTTTATAAAACATCTTTGAATACCCACTGTAACAGGACATTGGTTTCAGGCCCTGTTATGGTCTATGCTGAATCAATAGAGAAACTTTCCTCTGGACCTGGGGGCTGTGGCATGACTGCTGGAGACGTGTGGCCAGCCGTCTGAAGACGGGCTACAACTGACATGGTCAGCCTGGGTGGCACATTGTTATGTGCAGCTGGGGCAGGCTCCACTTGGCTGCTGGAAGTTCTGCTGAAAGTCAAAACGGGCTACTGGCACACTTAGTAACTGCTGGAGAGGGGAAAAGCATGAGAGAAGTGGAGCTCATATAAACCACGTGGAGACATGGAAATGGTGCCAGGATCCAGAGACAGAGCCTAGGACCATGGCCAGGACCAGAGGCAGGAGCTGGGGACCAAGTCAGAGTCAGGACTGAAGATGGGAAATTGGAGCCATGGACAAAACTGGGCAGTGAGAGAAAAACCCTCCATCAGAGGGGCTGCACTGAGAGACATGGCAGAAAGGTGCGATAACAAAGGGGATGAGTCTGAACATGGTGGAAGGATCACTGAGATTAATAGATCGGGAGGTATTGAGGGAGTGGCTTACAAACTGACCCAGCCTAAATCTAGTGAGGGGGTTGAGCAGGCACCCCAAGAATGCCTCAATTGATGGAAAAAGTAAGGGTCAAGTAAGGATGAACTCAGTAATTAATGAGGCATAGACAATGATTAATTGCATAATGGGACTTGCTATTTGCTGGAATATAAATAGGTATTGATTAAGGATGAACTTGATCGATTGATGAAGTATGAAGAGAGATTAAATCAAGTGATGGAAAACTTGTTAAATTGATTAAATATAGATTCAATTGAGTGATGGCAACTCACTGACTTGGGAAATATCAATAAGCACCAATTGATGTGGTGAGCGGGCAGTGAGAGCCTTGCCAACAGCTGAACTATAAAACAGCTCATTTGCTAAATGAGTCAGCAAAACTGGGATTGATAGTCACCAAGTCCTATGGACAAATGATTAAAAAGGACTGATTGGTATAACTAGGCAACCAGGTAGGATGAAAGGTCCAGGAAGATCACGTGCCTGGATAGGTAGGGTACAAGCAGGGTGTAGGGGAGGTGGAGCCCTGTGAAGAAAGAGCTCCCTCTGAAGTCCTACCACTGACTGTGACAATTCACCTTCCTTCTTTTCTCTTTTATTCCTTTTGAACATCAAGGTGTAGTGGGTGAGTAACAAGGGAGAGTCCAAGGTGGGGGAGTGAGGGAGTGAGTGAGATGTCTCCAGAATATGCATTCTTATAACCACACTTACAATCCAAATGGGTCCACACCTCCATTCAAATTTTTTTAGGGGTCCACAAAAGGTTGAAAATCACTGGCATAGTGCCCACTCATGTGGATCATGGGTTCACCCTCTGCTCGCTATGGGGCAGATGGAGGCACTTTTCCACTGGCTGAGTAGCAGTTTGCTCGGTGGATAACACCTGAAGAAGGTACTAGTGTACAGGTGAGCATGGAACAGCGGCAGGACCTGAAAGCTGACTCAGTGCAGTTCAATGCCTTGTATTGCCTCTTCTGTATTGTAGCAGCATTGTGCAGAAGCTCACCAGGACCTGTACACTTCTCATGGATGCCTGACTGTGGCCATTGAGTCTGTACAGGAATAACTGCCTGCTTTGTGCTTTGTAGGGTGGAGGGAAGATGGATGGCTCCAACGTACAGGCCAGGGCTGAAATTCAACCAAAAATATCCCAGCAGAGGACTATTAATTTAGACACTGAGCTCAGGGAGAGGTAAAAGAGGAAGCCACCTGTTCTCCAGGCTGGAAAAGGGTATTTTTCCCCAAAGGCACTGTGGGATACATCTCCCTTATCCCAACACCGTAGCATCCTCTCAGATCTCCAGGAAATGGGAAATGGGGTGCCAATTGCTTCACAGCCTGAACGGGCTGCCAGGCTCCCCTTCCCTACCAGTCACCCTCTCCCTTCCAGCAGGGAGTTATTTTGGATGCGACTGTAGAGACTGAAATACTCTGCCAAGTCGGGCTATAAATGGCCCAGGAGCTGTCAGCCCCCTGCTGCTCCTTGAAGCGTTTCTGAAACTGAATCCTGCTGCCTGATAGCCCCCACCCTGGCCTTTCCACCCATTTGCCCCCTACCCTAACCACCCTCTCCTCCACCTTCCCTCCACACTCCCCTGCTGCTCCCCAAACCAGCTCCAAGCTCCCTCCTCTCAGCATCCTCTCTAGCTCCCCTCTCACTTCAGTCCCCTCCAGCGTCCCGTCTCAGAGCAGCCCCCTTTCTCTTACTGTCCTCCCCTTCCCACAACATACCCCAGCATCCATCTTGTTCCTTCAAGTCACCCACTTCACCTCCTCCCCTGCCTCTCCCACACCAGCTCCCTGCCCCCTTACCCCTTGTTCCTCTCGCCCTGACCACATCCCTTCCCCATCCGGTGCCCAAGCCCTCCTCCCCTGGCCCCACCTCCACCCCCCTTCCTGGATCCCTCTTCATTTCACTTTCCATCTTCTCCCTTAGAGACTGGCTTCATGCTGAGCATTGTCCCTGCTGCCGCTGCAGGAAAATCTCTCTCTGGGCTTGGATTCCTCCTCTCTGTATTCATTTGTCTTTCTTTTTGTCTCTTTCCCTTGTCCCTCACTTTGTTCCTGGTTGCTGGGATGTAGAGAATTGTTGTTCCCTGCAATGCCCTGCTGAGTTTGGTGTGCATTTTTCCCCACCCCTTCTCTTTGAGGAGAAAGTGGGAATCTCCACTTTAGCTGACAACTACCAAGTACAGTCCAGCTGAGTGTTGAATGTGGCTCAGGAGTTGAGCAACAGTTGGCAAGTTTGCTGGTGCTATTTTTCTGCAGGTAAGAGGATTCTTTTTTGTATGGTAGAACTGAAGACAACATGTCTCTTTTTGTTAGTTCGGATCTATTTTTTTTTCCTTTTTTGCACACAGTGGGTAAACTGAGAACAGAAGTTTTTATAGACATGTAGCAACAGGATCTGCAGTTAAAAATACAAGGGAACCGAAGTGAGCTATATTAAATCATGCATAGCCCAACTGTTTTTTTTTCCCTGCAGTCTATAAAGTTTTAACTGTGTTTTCAAACTATGTTATGTGACCTTATCAACTTCTTTCTTTTATGTTACTGGCTTGATGAGAGCCAGCTGATGTGTAACTGCGAGATTCCTGTGATAAGACACAGACCCAGAGACTAAGAAACTGGTAATGTCATCATTAAGGAAAGCTAAAGGTTTAAGGTATTTCAGGCTTTTTAAATACTAGCATTTCTTTATAATCATCATGTTAGAGCTTGATTCCTCAGATCATACTTGAAATGATCGTTTTAATATCTTTCTATAGTTCTACATATTGCCTGATAATGTGGCACTACATATGGGCGGTGGGAGAATTTGGGAATACTCTTGCAAGCTAACTCGGTATTATTTTTTAGTAGTTTAGCATAGCTAATGTTCTTAACAAGTTTATTGACTCTTTGTGCATGCGTGTGTGTGTGTGTGTGTGTGTGTGTGTGTGTGTGTGTGTGTGTACATATGCTCTGATTAAGACCTTAAGATAACAAATCCCATCTGTTCAACATGGACAGGTTTGGAAAAGTATGCACCTGTAAAAATCTGTGTGTGCCATTGTTCACTTAATTTATGTCCAGGTTTACTGAATGTGTATGCATAAATCTGCTTGCTATTGCAAATGACCAATTATATATTTGAAGAGGTTTTTTGAGACCAAATACTAGACTTAACAAGGTAGTCAGAGTAATTGCACCCATGAATTAGGTAGGTGATTATGTCAGCCAAAATAAAGCTAGTCTTAAACAGTCCATGGCTTCCCCCCCACTTTGTTTTTCAGTTTTCATAGGCAAAATTTCACTTTCTCCAACTGCCATGAATGTTTTCCAGTGTTCTTCTGCTTTGTGATTACGTAGTGGTCACAGTTTACAGATGCTGTGTATGCAAGTATTGGGCAAAGTGCCTTGGGATCTTTTGGGGCTAAAAGGTAGAATGAAAATATTTACTCTTAAATGCAATATTACAAAATTAACACAATATTAGTAGTAACAGTTGTGAGCCAGGGTTGAAGAATCGTGGGATTATTTACATGAGCAAATGATGCTCAAGGGTGATTAGGATTAGGAGGTGAAGTGGGATATTTTATTCTTGGAATCACTGCAAACATGCTGTGCTTATTGGGCTCACTTGTGCTGCATAAGCATGGCCCTTAAGAAGTGCAGCGGGGTGTTACCCTAATGGGGAATTGTGCCCGAGGGGAAACTGAGGAACAGAGCAGTTAACAGTTGTGCTGTAATCCTAGAGATATCAGGATAGACCTGGAGGGACTCTGTCTACACTGGTCTGACTCTGGATTTATCCTACTGTGACGGAGACTTGGAATCTGATGCTGACCTGCTGAAGTTTCCTTTAGATCAGTGGCAGAATCAGGATTAGAGGCCAGGTTTTCCAGTCTGAAGTTTTCTAAAGAGCAACCCCAGCACCTTCCCTGCCAGTGCTCTGCTGAGTACAAATAGTCCATCTCTCCTAATCATTTTGCATCCAAATCTTGTTCATTTTATTAGAGGAGACGAGTAGTCTCTTTGATGTTGAGTGATGCCACTTACATGACTGAAGTGGAGAAGCTTTGGTTATGGATTGATTCTTCTACCCTTGCTTTCAGGGTATTACTGGTGGAGGGAAGTACTGCACTCATCATTGCAGATAGCAGAATTTGGGTCCATAGTTTTAAGTTTTTTTGATGGGTGCAGGGTAAGGACAATCTTGTGGATTTACCTAGCTTTGAGATCAAGGCGCGCTTGCGAATTCTTTCCTGACTCCACTTGCTGTCGTTCCATATAGTTTTAGGGCAGACATCTCTGTTACATGCCAGAGCTAGCTTTTGATGCTGGAGATTACAATATTTCAGAAAAAATAATCCTTTGCCTTCAGTGCGTGCTAAAACTCTCATTAAAATGTTTCTTGAGAATTGCTTTGTAATTAGATCTGCTTCAAAGAATTTAAAAAATTTTTTTATAGCTTTCTCCCCTGAGCCCTAATTTTAATCGTGGTTGGTTGCTTGCAACTCTCCTTTTTTAAATCATCCATAAACTTTCCGCCCTTCAAGGCAAAACCTTAAAGAAAATTGCACCTATTGGTCAGCATCACCTTGTATTGACTGCTCAAGTCTTATTGGTTATACCGTGTACCTCAGGTACCTGAGGCAGGGTCAAGACCCCCAGCCTTTCCCTTGATGATGTGTAGTTATTCAGTGTTTGTCACGGCATTTGGATTGTTGTGGCTTGAAGCCTTCTGCTGTCTGTGCATGTGATTCCAGCTGACCTCGAGGTTTCTGCGTGTCCCAGTGATGGTTGTGCCGTGATACGTTTCCTCTACTCCTCCCATCTTGTTCCACACTCGAGGATCAATCCTGTAGTCCGTCCAGTGGAAGTTTCACTTGGGAAAACAGGAATGAACACGGACTACAATATTGGGTTCCTCCTGTTTACTGTTTGCTTTGTGTTAATGCCCTGCTGATTGGGGATCAGGTACTATGATGTTGACCGTGATATGAGACTCTGTGGTGTGTGCCTGCATAGGAAAACGAACTGCAGTGTACAGCAGCTGATGAACCATGGATGTGCAGCTGTGAGAGTGTTTTAAGATTTCTGCTGTGGATTAAGCAGCAACAGGGTGGTAGCCTGAAAGTGAGGACATGGGTGACCATCTCATACTAGGTCCCTCTCTGCTTTGCTCTGCTCTTCCCTCCCTAGACATTGTACCTAATGAGTTTTTTAATGGGCCTATTCCTAATCCCGTTGGCGTTGTAGAGGATATCTGCATTGACTTCGACAGAAGCCGCATCTGGTGCCAACAATATGCATATACAAACCTGATTTAGGGTGACTGTTTTGGCTGAACCACGTGAAAATTGGTGTTAGTTGGACTCATGGAGATATTTTGCTCTGGTAAGCCTTAGATCCCTTATAGAAGGGGTGTCAAAGATGCAACTTGTGGAGTCCTATCATCCAGCCCTCAGTGCTGCCTGTGGGTCTGGGGTTGACCCACAAGGCACACACGGCATATGTCAGCCTGGCCCCGTGCCACTCTCAGCACCTGCCCCAGGACCTGTGCTGCACAGTGTCTGCCCCGGGCAGTCTGGGTCATGCATCGCACTTGGCACCTGTCCTGGCTAGTGCAGCATGGGTCCCAGACTGGCTTATGTGGCACAGTTCTGGATTGGTCAAAGCAAGTGCTACACGGGCTGGATTTGCCATGTGTGGGGTCCATGGGCCTGAACTTAATCCAGATCCAGGCTGGCCATGCACTATGCATCCAACCTATGAACCAGCTCTGCACTTTGGGGCCAGATGGGTTTGACACCCTTGCTCTAGAGCTCTTTCAAGGGGACGGATTGGATTGAGGAGACTCTCAAACCTGTAGAGCCCTTTAGCCAAAATCTCATCACTGTTGGGTAAAGCCATAAAATATTATGTATGTTTCACTTGAAACGGTCAGTTTTAGAGCAGAATAGGGTTTCAGGTAATTCACATGGCAAATCAGACAAGTATCCCCCACTGCCGAGTTACATTGCAGAAGTGCTGCACAATGTTTCTTTGAGATTTGAATCTTCAGTGATCTGTGATGCCTATCAAGGTGGGTGTGTGGCCAATTGCAGGCTGTTACTTTGAATGTAGCCAAGCTGCTGGGAGGGTGTATGCCCAATTGCCACAGTTAATGGAGTCAGAAGTCAATTAATCTTTATCTTAAATTCAGCTCTGGCCTAGAGGTGCTGCACAGCTGGGTACCTGCCACAAATCTTGTACAGGCTTCCAGTTCTTCTGTCTTTCAAAGAGAAAATTTACCTGTTTTACAAAGGTGGTTTGATGCTTAGAACATCTGTATTTGTAAGGCACTTTCAGGTCTGGAGACGTATAGCGGTGACAGTGAGAAATATCATTTTTTATGATTGGCTGAGCTGTATTGGCTGAGCAACTTAGTATGTCATGATCCCAAACAGACCATATGGAGGACCTGCTCTCAGAGAGTGTTTGATTGCCTCTTTGCTGTAGGTTGCTGGAGCATGTTGCTGACTGAGGTAGCCCTGGCAGTGTGGCTCCACTAGAACAGTTTGGCTAGGGACAGACATTACACATAAACTGGTTTAAGTGATCAGAAACTGGTTTAAACCTGTAACGGAACAAATGTTCAGTGCACATAAACCAGTTTGAAAATGGCTGAAACCGTTTGAGATACACCTGGCTGAATGTAGTATCAGGCTTAACTGATTTGGGTCAACCCAGTTTATGCAACTTCTGTCCCATACCCCTTCCTTGTTCAAGTTAAATCACAGTCCCCCAGCATCCCAGCATGCTTTTCAGCCCTGGGCGGGGTTCTGTTGTCTGCTCCAGCCCATCAGGGATGGTCCCTGGCTGTAGCTTTGGCAGAGACTGCAGACATCTGCCTGACTTCTCCCTGCTCTCCCTTTCCCCTCACCACTCCCTGCCAATCAGGGATTCCCCCCTCCCCTCTGCCTTACACAGACACCTCTCAGCATTAGCTAGCAGACCACATGCTGGCTGTGGTCTGTGCTGTGGGAGATGGGACAATGGCAGACAGGAAAGTCTCTTTGGAGATAATCAACAGGTAGCTGGTAATGTCCCTCTGGTCCTTCCTTGGAAAAAAGGTTGTTTAAAAGAGCTTGAACTAATGAGAGAGGCTGTTCATTTTCTTAATGAACAGTCTTATAAACACAGTTAGGGCTGATAAACACTGTGTTATCAACTCCCTGCTGGGCTGCTTGTCGGGGGGACCCCTCCCTAATCAGTGTCCTGCTGGGCCTGGCTGCACACCCCCCTCAGCTCAGTTGTGTGGAAGGGGAGGGAGGGCTGCGTTAGTGGCCCCTGGCTTTAAGCCTGAGCCACTGCAGGCATGTGCTGGCATTTCTTCAGTCCAGAGGGCATGTCTGTATGGTTATAAACTGGTTTAGCTTAGCCAGGTTAGACAAACTGCAAAGATTGAATCAATTCAGGCTTAGGCTTTTTGAATGTCTGTCCCTAGCCTTTAAGCACAGATAGAGGAGCACCAGGGACCCAGAGTGGCTGTGGACGTGAACAGCCTGTTTGAGAAAACCTCCTGCTTATGTTCACTGTGCAATCAGGAGTTAAATGAGTGACAAAGTAGCTAGAACTCTGCATGGGCTCAGGGCTAAGTCCCACTGAAGTCAGTCTGTACATTTAAGGGTTTCACTGAACAGGAAGGATCTGCTGAATCAAGACCTGCATGCATGGCTGTGGGATAATCAGTTGCTGTCTCTTTGCCAGTTGTCCTAATCTGTAATATGGGAATGATCATATTTAGTTTCCAACCTCACAAAGGTTTCTGAGGGATTAACTTGTAGTTGCACAGCACTCCAGGAATGCAGAGCTATATAAATGCTTTTTTATTATTACCTTGTTGAAAATAATTTTAGATCTGGCAGTGGGTGGGTGGATGGGTGGGTAGCTGGTGGCTTGCAAGGGAGTTGTATTCTAGAGCAGAGTTGTAATTTGGAGTGGAATAAGAAAAAAACCAACTTCTCGCAGTAATTAACTACTGTGAATTTACTGGTTATACAACTGGAACATTACTTCCTGGCAGGTTGAGGAAAGTTAATTTAACTCAGTAGTGCATGTATTGGGGCACCATTTACTTGTCTGTACAGAAACAACATAAGAACTACAGGACCAAACCTGTGCCCGCTGATGTGAACAGGAGTTTTGCCTTCATTTCACTGGGCACAGGACCGGACCCCGGGCGAATGCATGATCTACTATGCTGAGTCTTTCATAGCCTCTATACAGAGTGGCTGGTGCCTGGTGGTTTGGAAGGACGAGCCTTTCAATTCCAATAATGCAAAAAGTCATTTGTGGGGGGATGAGTTCCTTACCTTTGCTCATCTTTTGGCTTAAAATCACTTATGAGTAGGTAAGTGGTTCTATAACAGTAGTTTTTAATGTCTTCCCCTACCAGGACTTCTCATTTAGTGTAGTCCATTGAGTTCTAACTAGCACCACTCAGTAAGGGATGGGGCGTGACCCCCAAGACTTGGAAAGCCCACGATCTACATAGTAATAGCTGTCCAGACTTTGTCACGGGTCTTACTCACAGCTTAGAAGAATTTGTGTTGGAGGAGGGTACAAGGCTGGCCAGAAACAGCGTAAACCCTGAGGCTGATCGTGCGGGAGGGGACGCTTATAAGCTATGTGAGAAGAAATTCTGTTAGAAATAAATGAAAATCTGCCAGTGGCAAACAAGAGACCTAACCATTCAGGAGCACTTTCAGCCCTCATTACCGTATTGGATAGATTATTTTCTATTTTCTAATGAACTGATGTTTGCTCTGCTCTGGAAGTGTTCATGTTTCAGAGCTTATCTATTATGCTGCAGATACAATCACTGGTTTCCCCAGGTTTATTGCAATCTATGTATTTTGTGTTGATGGGTTTTGTCAGATATGTATCCTTGGCTTTCTGCAAAGCAGAGGAACCCCCCTCTGTTCAGTTTAGGCAGCTGGTTTCAATGACTGTGAGGCACTGAATGTTGGTTATTAATGATTTTAGGCGACGGTGTCAGAGCAACAATACTGTTCTGTGACTTGGAACACAAGCTGGGGAATTTTAGGTCTCCTGACATTTACTACGTTTTTGGACCCATGCATTTTGATCTAACCTCTGCCAGAACTTGTTGGTTGTTGGACTTTTCTTTACTCGGGCACAAGTTTTTGCAGCTGCTACTTGTGTAAGCTTGTTGGATAACAAAGCTCGCTGGTAGAATCTGAACAATTTCTTTCCAAAGAGCAGGCTTGCATTGATTTGAGATAAAAAGAAAGCTGTTCCATATCAAATTAAACTGCCTTCTGCAAAGAGGGAAGGTTAGAGTTGGGGATGCCTAGGAATTCCCCTTGGCTCAGGGTTCTGAGTCAAGTGAGTATTTAGTGCCTGTATTGCAGAATAGCTCCTATAATTGTGAATTATTGCAACCTACTCCAGTATTAAAGGCACAGAGAATGTGTGTGTGTAGACTGTCCTCGTTGTTATTCGAAACTAAGGCTAGGGGCACAAATTAGACACAAACCAGCAGAGGTGATAGGAAAGTGGTTCAAATCTGTAATACAACAGAAGTTCAGTGCACATAAACTGTTTTCAAGATGGCCAAAGCCAGTTTAAGATAAACCTGGATGGATGTAGTATCGAGCTTAACTGATTTAGGTTAAAAAAGCTTATGGAACTTCTATTCCTGATCCCCTCCAGATTCGAGTTAACTCACAGTCCCCCAGCATCCCAGGATGCTTTGCAGGGTGGGCAGGCTAGTGTTGGCCCAAGCTTTCTGCTCCAGCAAAGCAGGAAGGTGTGCTCTAGCACCCCCCCAACCTGTGGCCTGGGTCATGGCAGGCATGTGGCTTCATTTCTGGAATCAAAAGTGAATGTCTGTTCACTTGCTTATCGGTTCAATATCCGCAGTTTAGATTCATCTGACAAGATTTAATTGGGCAGGGGGCTGGACTCAATGATCGCCCGAGGTCCCTTCCAGCCCTAATGTCTATGAAATCTATGAAATCTATGATTCAGCCTTGGGCTCTTTGACTGTACTTAACCAAATGATACCTTTTTGGTTAGAAAACAATACCTCAAAACTCATTTCAAAGCTCTTAGCCAGGAGTGGCTTGCTTGCTTTTTCATTTCTATGGAGCAGCTGTCTGACCGTTCACAAGCAACACCATACAGTTGTTTAGGGCAGCCAGTGAAATATTAAATAAAACTGTGGGGGAGACAGGCACATTGGCTAGGCACCATTTGCAACCCCTACTAAGGTTTGACAGTGGGCTCAACATTTTTGCTGCTGGGAAATATGCTGTGAGACTGTCAGTGAGCTGTCCTGGTTCTTCAATGGCATGCAGTCAATATGTAGATTATTTCTTCAAGAGCGTGGGTGGTTCATAGTATCATAGTGCTGGGGGCAGAAGGGACCTAAACAGATCATCAGGTCCAACTGCCCTGGGCAGGAATGGGTGCTGGGATCATATCACCCCAGCCAAGTATGTGTCCAGCCTCCTCTTGAAGACCCTCAAGGTAGGAGAGAGCACCACATCACATGGGAGCCCATGCCAGAGCCTGGCAGCCCTAACCATACAGCAGTGTCTCCTGATGTCCAGCCTGAACCTTCTCTCTAACAATTTGTGGCCATTATTCCTACTAACCCTGGCTGGTGCCTGGGGGAACATGGCCTTCCCCAGTTGATGCCTAGATTGGGATGTGGGCCCAAAAGTGACTCAGTGGGAAGAGAGAATGGGTTCCTTCTGATGCCCCCAGATTTTCTGTTTATTCGTAGCCCAGGCTTGACTCTGCTTAAGTTTTCAGAACTGCAGGGTCAGAGCCCAGGGTGTTAAGGATATCTAATGACCTGGTTGCCACAGCCACTGCCAGAGTGTGGCCTTATCTTGGCATTGTCTTATCACAGGAGACAGGAAACTCATTTAATATGTTTTGTTTTTTTAAAGAAGTGTTACGCTAGCTAATAAAGCAGCTCAGGAAGGGGCATGACTGAGGTGGCCCATTCTAGCAGATGGATTGAGGATATTTGTGAGTATATGAGTCTGATGTTTCGCCTCATGCTTGAGCTATTTCAGACTAATTTCCTCCCTACCCGGCTTTGTTTTGCTGTTTAATTACAGTGCCACCTGCAGTGTGTTGCTCAGAGTTGTGTCTTTCATTAGGCTTTGGGTAGGCTCTCTTTAATTATACGGGTAAGTACTTTTTATGATTAATTCCTGACACTGAATAGCTCTGCTATTGGGCTGATACATCTTCCTGCTGTCCTGCCCTTAGATGCATAATGGCCTCCGATCTTTTCTATTTCCATTTGGGTTATTTTCCTCCTCTCTTTCTGTCCACAGCTTTCCACTTCTTTTTATCTTTGGCTTCTCCACCTCTCCTCTTGTCTGTAGATCCTTCTCTTTCCCCTCCTTTTGTTTCCCAATTACTTCACATTTTGTGGTTGCTCCCAGAGGCCAGGACCCATTATGGGGAGGAGCTGTACAAACACGTAACAAAGAGATGATCCCTGTCCCAAAAGTGACGGCAGCCAGGGAGAGCATGGGGTAGTCATGCGTCAGTGATGATCAGCAGGAGTGGTGCTGATAGGTTACAACTGTCTAATTCCAGTTCACTTGCCCTTCACTTCCATCCCTACGTTGTGTCCTCAATGGTTCATTTGCTACCCAGAGGCTTTCTTTTTAAGGAGGCAGTGATCTGTGAGGCTCCTCTTCTCTAGTGCAGGAATAGAGAGGGAAGAGCCTGAGTATTCAGGAGATTTGTCCCCTCTAGAGAGAGGAGTTTGAAGGCTCCCAGCTTTGCAAATCTCTAGGGTTCCCAGGAAAAGGCACCGCCAAGAAGCCTAAGCAGGGGCCATACTGCACTAATGGATGCTGCTTCCTCCCTTTAGGTGTGCTAGCCCCTGCATGTCTTCATAGGACACATCCTATAAGGACCCTGGGTGGCAACTGCTATGGGGACTCCACGTGAGTGGTAATGTCATTGCATTCATTCATTTGGGAAACTAAGTTGCTTACCAGGGGATGGTGAGGTGGCCCTCTAGCCTACCCGTTCCTACCTACATCTGTTTATCGGTGGTGTTTATCACGGCTAATGGCAGTTCTGTCCTGTGTTCCACTTTTCTGTATGCAGCACCTCTCTTCCCAAAAAGCCACACACCGCTTCACTGAACTGAAGCACAGATGCCGATTACTCCCACCACTGCGCGGTGACATGAAGCCACCTCTATGGCAGAACACTGCCCGTCTTTATTGTAGCATGGGGTTTCTGTGTCCTATGGAACAACTGTGAAAAAAAACCTGTTGTGGCCTTTGAGGCTGCCAGGACAATTTAGGCAGGCAGGAGGCTCCAAATTCATTTGTATTATAAGCCTGGTAAGTCAACAATGTTTCGTCGGGACTGACATTACTTAAGCAAAGCTGTCGCTAGAATTCAGCCTGAACTTCTAGTGAGAAGCACATTTAATCTGAATTTTCACCTTTGCCTCTTTTAGGTGGAACAATGTTTATTTAATTATGATTTTTCATAAAGATGTTACGCAGGGCATGTTCCCAGAAGAACAAGTTCACCCGACATGATCCCTGTCACTCACCAAGTGGTTCATATTGTAATGGAGGGGACTGCGCACATATATAACGCATTCATGGGGGATTTTTTCTGCTCTTCCCCCAGTATTACCTGATGTGTTGAAAAGAAAAAGCCCCTTAACAGCTTTCCAAACATTCAACACCACCAAATGCAAAGGATGGTGAATAGTGAACTAGTTTATCAGCCAATCAGTCAAACTAGTTGGCTAAACAGTGGCAGGCGGTTGATGAGGTAGGGAAGCTCGGCGATGTCTTACCGGGACTCACATTAGCTAAGTAAAGCCATAGCTAGAATTCAGCATGAACTTCTAGTGAAAAGCACAGTTAATTTGAATGTCCATTTCCACTTTTGCCTATTTTAGATGGAATAATGTTTGTTTAATTACGAGTTTTCATAAAGATGTTCTGCAGGGCATGCATTTACTGCTGCCAGTCAAAAACTGTTTGCAAAAATGAGAGCTCTCTGTCTGAAAAGCGTAAATGAAATCGGACTGTAATGAATATTCCTTGCCTGTGCCTAGGTGTTAGGACATTTGTCTCTCTTACTTTGAGCTCCCTTACCTCATCAACCACCTGCCACATGTTAGCCAACTAATCTGACTAGTCCTGATGAAAAGTCATTGACTTACCAAGGCTATAAAACAGATGAATTTGGAGCTTCCTGACTGCTTAAATTGTCCCGGCAGCTTCAAAGGCCACAACAGTCCTTTTTACACTGGTTTAACCAGACGCAGAAATCTCATGCACTTGTCCTGGTGGGAGCCGTGCAGTACGGGTATAATTTCTGGTTCTAACACAAATGCTCAAGGTAGCCTTGGGCAACTCCATCTCTCTGCCTCAGTTTCCCCTGTGCAAAATTTCCTTCTAAAGGCAAAACTGGATAGAGTCCCTGCCAGCTCCAGGCTCTGACTCTTTTGAGCACCTGATTTTATTTGATGAGGAACAGGGGAGGATGGGGGATTTAGGGTACTGTGAAGCACAAGTGGCAGAGCATATGATCACAGGGGTATAACAGCTGAACTCTGGGCTCTTTCCCAGGGAGAAGCATGAAAGAGCATTTTTGGTGATTACCAAGGATTCTGGTTTTCTCTATTTAAAAATCCCAAATTCTCTGATTGAAAACCCTGAAATCTGTTTTTTTCATGATTAAAATATAACATCACTATCTATCTATCTATCTATCTATCTATCTATATGTGTGTGTATACATATCTATCTATCTATATCTATATCTATATCTATAGGTATCAGTTGAACACAATGTTTTTATTGATATATTTACAGTTTAAAGCAAGTTTTGAAGCCTCCAGTGCTTCAATCACTATAATACAATAAATTCTAAATACCTATAAATGTTGGCATTTGATTTTATTTTTTTCAATTGAGCTCCCCCTACCCCCTTTGCTCACCAGGATGTGGGTCCAGCTGCGGCTGTCCCCTCTGTTGCTTTGTGGTTTTGAGCAGCCCTGATATGCTGGTGCCCTGCCCCTGCTCATACTCTTGCCCCTCACTCCCAAGCCACAGCATCCCCAGTCCCACTGGTGCCCTTCATTCCCAACCCGCAGCCCCCTGTCCTTGCCACTGTCCCTCACTCCCGATCTGCAGCCAGGGGGCCCTGACAGCGCCCCTCACTCCTGACCCCACAGTCCCCTACCCTCCCGGCCGTGCGGTACCCCTCACTCCCCACCGGCAGCCCTCTGCTCCCCCCAGCCCTGTCGGAGGGGGTCCCCAGTTGCCCCTTGCAGACTCAGAGTGGGGATGGCCTCCAACGTTCACGCAGTGCATCTCCCTACCATACGCTATCCCACACCGCTGGCTATGGCTGGGACTGGGGCTGCGGCATGGTGGGGAGGACCAGTGTTGTGCTCCCCAGCAGCAGCGTGAAGCGGAGTGGGGCTCTGGCCATCCCATCTGTGTTTTTCTCCTTTAAAGGGGAAAAACCACATTTTTCCACAGCAAATGTCCAACCCAGATCTGGGGTGATTACTGCTGGATAGCACCCTGAGGAGGGGGTTATGCTTGATGTGCAGTTCTTCACCAAGTTCCCCAAAGATACTGGAGCGCCCTTGGGTTTGGAAAGAGGTGAAGCTGAAATAAGATCTTGGGGGTGAAATTTTCCCTAAGGCCTTGACCTGAGACAGAGCCTCTGGGAGCTTAGCTACTATTATCCTGGAGAAGAGACCTAGGTTGGACCAGAAAAGCCTCTTTGTACTGAGGAAACTGGAGGGATGGCAACATTGAACAAGGCCCTGGTAAGAGACAGAACAGTTGGAAGGCCTGAAGGGGACCAGTCATAGAAAAGATATGGTCTGCCCCATGTCACCCAAAAGGGAAGGGATGTAGACCTCTACTGAGAGTCCAGAAGCTTTGCTGCTTTGTACTGTACAGCAGGAGGAGTTGTGGCTTTCTGCCCTCAGGGTCATGAGCATGGAAGTGACCTACAAGCCAGTGGAGGACCACTGGCTGTAGGGAAGTGGAGGAAGCAGATCCATCATCATGCCACGGAGAGGTGAGCTGCTGCTAGAGCATACGCCCCCCTCTGCTGCAGCCGCTCCTGTGTATTTTGGAGGTCAGAAGTCTTTTGCTAACTTGTTTCACTTGATGTCTGATTAGTTTGGCTGGCTTGAAGTGATGTTTAGCTTGACTTGTAGTCCAGCACCTTTCCTTCTCGTTCACCTTCGTAGATGTGGCACCAAACTCCTTCCAATTTTGCGGTTCCCCCTGCTCTGGAGAAACACCTTTACTTCATTTGCTGCCCTAGCACGATCTCTGTCTGGTGCTCGCCTTGCTTTAGTGCTCTCTCTGCTCTGCTGGCTCTCTCCTCACAATCTGAGACCATTTGTCTTGTTTCTGGGATTGTCCTCATGATCCAGTTCTTCCAGGTAAATGCTCACTTGGGTCTGTTTGAAGGGTTGCAAGGGTCCATAGTGATGAGGTTCAACTGGTCCCTGTGGACCTACCTCCTTGGCATACCCTTAGTCTGCGCTGAACTGGGGATGGGTAATTAGAGGAGCAGAAGTCGGAGTAGTGGGCTGTATATAAGTTTGCCTTCAAAGGGGCAGATGGACCATTGATGCAGAAATAATACTCAATTCTTTCTTCCATGTACTTAATGCTGCCCATGAAATACTTATCTGCCATGTGAGCCATTGAAAAGTGCTGCTTTGAGAAGCAACAACATTGAATACTTACCTTGAGATATCATCATGTCTCTCCCCAATTTTTTGTACTAGCTGTATATGCGTTGCTGTCCCCAACCCTTGGCACACATTTATTTAAAAGTGCCATGGGATCGGATTCCCTGATTTCAACAATCACGCATTGCACATGTGCCACGTGTGCATAGTAGGTCGTGTGATTTTGGGATGGGAGATCATGCCTTTTCTACTTGCCAGTGCAGGGGAAGCCAGGTACTTGCAGGTTTGGGGACAGGGTCAATAATCAGCTGATTATTAGCCACAGCCTGGATCTGCTACATGTTCAATCTAAGGCTTGAAACCAGCCATACCTGTAGAACATTTTTATGGCTGGTTTGCCATTTTATGGCACCTTAAATTGTGTGCATGTAGAGCACCCTTGTCACTTACGTCATGATGAATGTATACATAAATGTAACGTGTAGAGGAGGCCTAGATCTTTGGTCACATGTCTAAAATAGGTTTTAGGTGCGTTGCTGCCAGATCAGATGTTCAGGAAGAAAATACGTAATGTTCTGACTGCTGAAAACTGGGTTTGTTTTGCTTTAAAACCCCTTCAAAGCAAACAGTCAAGTGGCTCTCTCCTTCAGTCTCAGGGATGGTGTGGTACAAGCAGGTGGTACATTTGTTGCCTATTTATCACAAAAGACGGGTTTGTGGCCTTCTTGGCCAAGTTGTAATAAATCACAGAAGAATCGGCATGGATTCCAACTCTGTGGCAATAAATCACTGTGGGATACATCAGGAGAAGGAAAACAACATATACAAGGCTAACGTTAGGCTTCAAATCTGGGTGTCCTACAGGCAGTGACAGAGATTTTTTTCAAAGGAGCAAATCATTTAATTCTCAGCTTCCTTTAACTTTACTTGGATGTGGTGACCAAACTCTTGCTTGCCTTGAAAAGACCCCCCTCTGCTTCATACTCAAAGGAGATTGAACACTTATTGTTCTTAGCTTCTTAACAAGGCAGGGTAGAGGTGCACCTTACAGACTAACTGATCTGGTCACTTCAGTGAGAGTTGCAGGTGGTGCTCAGCACTAGTTCAGATGCTTGCCTTGGTGATTGCCCTTGTGAATATTGGCCAGCACTTCCATTGCAGTCTGTATTTTGGAGCCGTATCCTGAGGTGGTGGCTCTTCCCACTTTCTTGATGGGGAAACTGAGGCACGGACAGGTTAGCTGATGCTCAACGTTGCTGAATAACTGTATCTGAGAACTCACAGATTTTTCATTTATATTTCTGTGCTTTAGACATAAAACTGTGCTGCTTCTGGTGCTGGCTGGGTCTTGTGCTGTGCCTGTTGAATTTTGTGGAAGAGCCCTCCAACTTTGCTTGAATTTAGACATTTCAAGCCAAAAGTTTCCTTGGAAACATGACTTAACAGCAGTTTAACAGAGGGGAAGACATGGATTGAGAATTCACATGCTCCTCCTCTGAGGCTGAATCTTGCCTAAATTAAACTTGTATATAGTTCTGTGATCTGACAGCCATACAAAATCTAGATCTACATCTAGACAGATTTAACAATTTGTGTTTGTGGCTTCCTGGGCTTGAAAGTGTGCTTTGCCCTGTCCAGAGCAGAGGAACTTTGAGTACTATATTATGGCCTTATAATTTAGGAACAGATCCCACTCTCCTGACTTGTGGACTGACTTAGGCTTCAGCATGCCCATTTGAAATTAGCAGGACTTCACAGGTCATCCTTTATCCCACTGCTTTAAAACTGGCTTATTTTCAGATGAAAATACCACAACAGGTGAGTCAGGGTGGTGGAATCAGGAGTGACATTTGAAAGACTGGACTCCTCAGCTCTAAGCTGCAGCAGTTGTCTTGGGCTCTGCAGAAGGTAAAGGTGGGATTTTCCCAAAGTACTTTACATTGATTTCACTCTCCTCCCATTTTGGAGTAAATGAATTTTACCCTGTGATTACAGAGGCAGCTCTTAGCTCAGCACTGGCAGCTTTGGAAAATCCCACGTGAAACCATTTTTTTTAAAGCTGTTATGGGAAATTAAAGCATTCAGACTTTTCTGTGCATAGAGGAAGTCAGTGAGCCAGAGTGTTGCTGTAAAACACTCTTCCTAGGACTCTGGGTTTAGTGGTAATCCAGATGACTATTATCAAGGAGGAAGGTCTCATTCTCTGGCCCATCAGCATTTAATATGAAATGAGTCTCAGTGGGTCTCTGTACTTTCCTTAATGAATAGGTGTCATTAATTCAGACCACCTCTGCAGCTGGTGCTAATTAACAGGCATCTTGGGATTAAAACCTAGATGTTTCGTTCAGGGACAGGGTTGAACGAGGAGTGGTGCATGATTTGCACCACCCCTGTAAAAGCCCTGAGCGGTGCTTTAGCTGTATTGGAGATGCCCGTTCGTCATGGTTCCAGCTGGTCGGTCCCTGCGGGGTTCCCAGAGATGACTACGGCCCTTGGGGAGGTGCATTTGACTTCTCTGGATGATTGCAGATGGCCAGAGAGTTTGCTGCCTCTGTTTTGTCTGTCAGCCCTGCAAACAAACAGGCAGGGAATCCAGAGATATAGTCCTGTCCTTAGACTGAACCTGAAGCTCTCGTAGGTTTTACTTGCCAGGTTCTGGTGCATTTCCCCGCTCCGTTTCTCTACTCCCCTGAATGCAATGAGAGCACAGTCCAGCCTCATGAAGCCTGAGTTCTGCTTTCAGAAGTGTCCCATCTACACTGGGATGGAGATATCCTGATACCATAGAGCAGAATGGGTTGTTGCTCCCCTTCAGTATCTTTAGTTAAAGAGAGGCCTGCTGTTATTTGGCATCTTGTTCAGATTGTATAAAGTGGCAGCTCTCCTTTTGCAGAACTCTAAAGCCACTAATCTCTTTGATATGCTCTGGTATCAAACTAGAGCAGCAGAGATGAATGTGGTTGGTCTCTCAGATTTTATTATACCATTATTTCCTTTACAACCAAGTATTTGGGGCCTACCTCTTGGAATTTGATGAGACTTAAATGCGTTAAGCTAGAATACTTTGCCGGCACTCGCATGATCCTCCCAATAGCTCATGTTTGTTTGAAGCTATTTCACGGTCCCTGTTCTTGAATCATTGCCAGGGAAATTGAGTCTTGCTGGTGTCATTCATCGGCTGTCTTAAGGCCAATGGTGTACGCCAGAATGTAGGGATAATCATATGCCTGTAGGACGCTGTTAGGAACAATATGACAACTTTGATGGCTTTCCAGGTATTATAATAGTTTAACATGAGACATGGTGAATGAACCTCACAACAGAAGGTAGTGTGTAGGGGGGGAGCAGATTATTCGTTAACTCATTTCCCTCCATTATCTTTACACTTGATCTTTAAAATCGTCCTTTCTTTTATTGCAGTTATATTTACAGGAATTGCACGAGAAAGATGTAGAAAAATACAAGGCAGGACAGCCTTTTGGTTTGTGCTCAGCGGTGACTATAGACATATTGGAGTGCTCGTTGGGAAATGGATTGGGCTCTACAGAGCCTGGAACAACATAGTTAGAGACAATATGACTGTGATATAAAGGATTTTTATCGGGATGGCCACACTAAGTAGTAAAGCCAAACCGGTTAGGTAGGTTTTATTACAGAAAAACGAATTGGCATCTTTCACTTAGGACCTTGTTACATAGTAATTTGGGGCAGCTCCTGGGGCTCTTAACACCTGCATTGTCTGCACATGAGCCTAGTTTCAAGCACTCATTAGGCAGCTAAAAGTTATGTCTCTCCAGGGCAGGATTCTCTCCAATCCATGTTACACTAAGGTGCTGAGTGGTGGCCACTTTAATATACACTTCACCCCTGCCCCCACCCCACTGGCCTGGATTGGGCCCACTGCCTCCTCCTTGCCCTCCTAGCACCCCAGATCCCTACTCACTGTCTCCCCCGCTTCCCCCCATTTACTGGTGGCTGCTTGTGCTGTCTGTCCCAGGAGAGCAGCCGGGGAAGGGTTAACTTGCTTGCCCCGCTGCCACTGCTGCTGCTTTCTGGGTGGGCACCATGCCGGGGGTGCGGTGAGGCTGCGGGTACCCGAGTCCTTGCAGTAGAAGTCTGCCAGGCTCTGGCCTCCTGGTACCCCCAAGCCAACCCAGGCAGCTGTGGGCACATCCCACGAGGCCAGTCCGGCTGTAAAGCTACATTGCCTTTGCGCTGCTGCCCAGCCAGCTGCTGCCCATGTGCACTGGTCCAGGCTGTCATGAAGCCACCGCCAGCTGGGAAGGGCCCTGTCCCTGCAGTGCAGCCTGGCCTGAGCATGGGAAGACAGGAGCAGTCTAGGTGCACAACTCCCATGGGCCCAGCCCAATCCATTGCTGGTTGGGAAAAGCCCTTCCTCTGTGGCCCAGCCCCTCTGTACCCCCATCAGCAGCACCTGCAGGCCTCCCAGCACAGTCCCACGGCCCTGGGTAAGGTGGGCAGATGGCAGAGCCGTGCCAGCCAGCTCTGGCCATGCGCCCTGCTGCATGAGCAGCCAGCGGGGCAGAAAGCCGGGCAGACCCTGACTGGGGACCCTGTGCCTGAAAGGGGAGACAGGGGAGTTTAATCCCCCTCCCTGCCCCTCTTTTGCCTGAAGCTACTGCCCGACCCAGTTCTGGCCATGTCCCCGGTCAGCTTCCCTCTCACCTTGTGGCTGCTGCAGAAGGGAAGGGAGGGCTCGCTCTAGGACCCCCCAGCTTCTGGCCTGGGCCACTGCAGGCATGTGGCTGCATTTCTGGAATCAGAAGTGAATGTCTGTTCACTTGCAAATGGGTTCCATCTATGCAGCTTAGACAAACCTGCAAAGACTGAGTCAATTAAGGCTTGGGCCTTCTGAATGTCTGTACTTGGCTCTCACGTTTGGAAAGTGCTTAGTACCTTCCTCTGCTTGTCCATGTAAGTCAAAGTGCCGGAACTGGACCCTTGTGAATACAGTTAAAAGTACTCTAGAAGCATGAGAGACTGTGACTTTCAAAACCTTTGAATGGGAGTTGGGTGTACTCTGATCCCATTATAATATTTGGGAATGTTACATCACTTAAGCGTGGTGGCTTTTAGCTCTCCTTCGGCATCACAGACACTCCTGAAAGATGCAAGTCATTATGTTGGTGTGGTATATTCAAAGCTTCATCCTGGAAGAGACACAGTTCAGCAGTTTGGACTCAAATGTTCCTCATTTTTCCGTCAAAATTCCAGCCCGGCATACGGGACGTCCCCCCAGCAACTCGTGTGAAGTGTGTGCCAAGTGGACATGAAATGGCAGATGCAGATACTGAAAGGAGAATAATCCATCTGCTATAAAGGGCTAAAAGTCTCCACTAAGTTAAAGATACATAAATAATGGAGGAAAAATTGCAGTTTTGTAAGGAGCTTTTAAAAAAAAAAAATCAAGGGAAATTACGGTGAATGGCGGTTACTATGGAGACCTGCCGTGCTTTGCAAGGACCGTCTGGAGGTACTTACAGTCCATTTGGACACAAATGCACTACGTTTCTCAGTCTACAGGCTCTGTATCACCTTGCATTTGAATTCCCTGATGAAATGTATGAGCAGCCGCTTGAAACACAGCAGCATTGTTTAGAGCGCGCCGATCGAGCAGCTAAAGCATAGGTAGCTTGCCAGCATTAAGACGGAAATGCCTTGCTCTTGTCACACAAGCTAATGGAGTCTGTGCTTGATAGCTGTATTGGAGCTCCTTTTAAAGTGAGTTTTAGTTTGCAAAGGGACTCTAAAAGGCAGTGCGATGGGGTTCATGTGCCTCAAGGTACCCCTCCCTGACCCCCAGTAACTTAGCTTTGTGAAGCTTAGCGGGCTCTGAAAGCCAGATGAGTTTCAGGCTGAATCCTGATGAAATTCAAGGCCTCAAAGCTGAAGTTAGGCCAACTGAGGCTAGGGGTCAGGTATTTGCACGTTGCCAACAGAGCTACTTATGCCAGGAATGGGGGGTTCTCCATCCCACAACATATTCAAATCAAGTTCAGACATCTTGCCAGGTGAGGGGGAAGGGGATTCCTGCCTGCTGTAGCTGAACTACAAGATCTGTGCTTGATAAAGGAATGGCTGGATATAGGCTGATGAATAATTAGGCCAAATTTTTTTAAAGTAATGAAGCTTGTGGCTTGAGCATGTATTAGCAGATTCATTGTAAAACATTGCATTGGCCCGCATCTATCCTACAATAAGGGAAGCCAAATTGCAGTGATATGCCCCACATGAAATGGGTGTTACATTATTATGGTTTTGTTTCTACTTCCCTTGAGGTACAGTGGATAGACGAAACTGGTGCGGTGGATTTAGCTGAACCACAGTGGCTCCCAAACCTGCTTTTTAACCAGTATAATTGCTTCATTTGTTCATACCCTGAGAGAAGTTCCCTGACTTGTTTTAAACAGGTAGTTAGGCTGTATCATGATGGCATCTCCTTGCTTTCACTTCTCCTATTGGCGTTCTTCTCTTTCTCGTGCACAGAAACACAGCACGCTTTTTCAGCAGCACCCAGGGGGATTATGCTGACCAGCGTAAATCGGGGAAAGAGAAGTCTTACCTGCCCTGGCTCTGCACAGTGAAGGCAGCTGCTCCTGCTGCCGCCACTGCTGCTGTACACGATGGGATGTCAGCGATCCGTTGGCATTAAAATAGGGATAAGCTTATCTAGGACTTCACAGGAGGAGCTAGAGTACATTGACTGCAGTGTAGTCGGGCACTAGGGAAAAACTCAAACTGAAGATTAGGGATTTCTGGTCTAGTCCTCGTGCTATAAAAGTACATCCAAAACTTGTCCTTTTAAGTCTCAAAAGGAACTGATGGCATCTACAAAGTGGCAAATCGTTGCTGATTAGATGCTGACTTCCATACCCCATCACAGTGCTCTAAAGTTTCCAAAGCCTTCATTAACTGATATCTGTTGTAGCTTGAGGATGATTATCCTTCTTGGAGGTAACACCGACTGGAATGGCTGAGCCAAAATCGTGTGTCAGGTCCTACTCCTCTCTGAACCGGCTCCCTTGTATAAGAAGTATGACTTCTCACTTGCCACCCTGTGACCCTTCCTGTTCTGAATTGGCTTCATATCAGAGCCTTGAAGCTGGCATTGGGACATGCACACGCTCCCAAGGGCCAGGAGCTGTCATTGCAGTCTGTCTGCATGTTGCTGGGAAGGAATGAAGACTGAATTGTCTGGTATTTATCTATTCTTCCCCAAAAACCTTTTGATGCTCACTCTTCATGGCTGTAATTCAGTATGAGTTTTCCTTTTCAGGAACAAAATTCAGTGGGGTTGAGTGGGTGTGGGGTGGGGGAGAAGTGGGATGGGGAGGGTGGTCATGTGTTCAAGCTCCAAGAGTTTGTCAAGACCAGCTTGGTACTGCAGGATGTCCCCCAGGTTGGTTAAAAGGACTGCAAAGCACGAGGAGGCCAAAGCAGTAAAAAAGGACTCGGTGTCATCTCCCCCTTTGTCTGCCTGGCTCCTTCTATTCTCTCCATTGTTTCATGGTGCTCTCCCTTGCTGCGATCTTTTGTCTGCCAAAGCTATGCCGCGGCTGCTAAGCTCAGTGCAATGAATTAAGGGGAATGGGGGCGGGGGGGAGGGACCTGACAAAAATATTGCGGGATGATTCGGATTCCTTCCAGCGAATGTCAGGACCATTGATCTGTCTCCGTCCTGCCATGGCGACGCTGGGCGGGGGGGACGATGTGGCAGGGGGTTGCAGATGGACTGAGGCTGTGCTGACCCTCCCACTAGCTGGTGGGCGGTGGGGGTCAAGACTTCCTGCTGCTGCCAGGAGGAAGGAGCCCTCCTGCTAAAGCTCTTTGTCCAGGTGTGCTCGGAGCAAGAGGTCACATTTGCGGGGGTGGAGGGTGCTGCAGCTCGTGGGGAAGGCTGCATAGCTCTCCCTGTTTGTCTGAGGCGTCTCTGCAATTTTGCTTTCCACAGATAGCCTCCTCGGGCCTTTGCAGTGAGGATCGTAGCAGTGACGGACTGTGACAGTAAGAGCCGTTCAGGGTTAATAGCTCCTTCCTCTTTGCTTGCTGCTTCCAGACGCTCTGTATTGAACCGTCAGCCCTTTCCCATCGCCTTCTGCAGTTGGTTGGTTTCTTTTTTCCCCCCTCCTCGTGGCTCTGGAGGCAGCAGCCCCTGCACTGAGAGCCGTGGGCTGAACGTAGTGGAGGGCTCCCCGGCTGCCAGCATCGCCTGTTCATGGAGCACAGCAACTTTCAGGGGATGAGCAGTGTTTTCTCCTTCGTGTCCTCTTAGGGATGTTTCAAGAGCCTCGAATCAGCAAAAGCAGCCTGGTGTCTGTTTGACTGCCCTGCTTTCCCCCATGGGCGCTTACTGCTCCTTCCAACCTAGCTGTGGCACTGGGCGAAGCCAACTGAATGAGACGACTCAATGCTCTGTGTGTTGCCTGCTTTGAGAGAGTATCTGTATCCTCAGCCCTTAGTGAAGGGTCACATCCATGCATCGTACTGCGGGTGTATCCCTCTACTCCCCTGTTTTCTCTTCGCATGGGGGACAGAAACAGTCTTGGAGTGATTATGCTATAGTGAAAAATATTGTAACCATCTGCGGAACGGGGGCTTGAACACAAGACTCACCGTCACCAAGTGAGTTTTGCAACCGTGAGGGTCCAGAGTCACGTTTCCCTCTCTCTGGCGCCTTGAATCCTTTTCTGCATTGGAATGGGACTTCAACAGGGTGCCCTTGTTATCAGGCATGCTTTTTCTGTTAGTTTGGGCATTATCAGCATTGGTGAGAAGTGAGTGGATTCAAACCTGCAGACAGAAGAGGGAACTCCACATTGTGGGTGAATGTCCTTGTCCCTCCGCAGTTGCTGCCCGCCTATGGCACATTCCCCTCCATGTTACCTTTGAAAAGATAGGATGAATCCCCAGCTTCCTTGAAGAAGCAGTGTGTGTCCTCACCTACCTGCGAAGGCTGTGAATCCTGGGTGGAAGGAGGTGCTTCCTATTAGGACTAAGGTAGCCAAGTCCTGGGGAGGCGTAGGAATTAAAGCCACCCCTTCTTCAGTATTTCCCCAGCGGCTTCTTCTTGGCTGCTCCTGGATCAGCCTTCTGCTTTTTGTGGATCCTGCTCTAAGGTGCCTGGCTCTTTCCCCACATTATATGAGGAGTCAGTCATTGAACTTTGGGTTCTGGCTTCCACGGGGGGCACCAGGAAGATAAATGTCTTCTGTGCTCACCATTGAAATGCCCAAGTGTCCTTTTAGAACCCACTTCTTGGTGTAGTTGCTGTTGTATTAGGGGCATGGAGAGGTAAGTCTCCATCTACTCAGTTCCCACAGGTGCCAGAGTAGTATGGCAGGGTTATCTTGTATTTTGGCTCCAAGGTTTGAGGAATTCAGGCAGGAGCATAAGGGGAGAATAGTGGCGAATGAGTCCTTATGGCCTAAATAGTAGCTCAACCCTATACATCCTTCTGGGTGTGGGCTCTTGTTCATAGCAATGAACTTTTTGCTCATATAGGTGCAAGGGGTTTAATAGATTTCATAAATTTTTAGGGTCGGAAGGGACCTTAGTAGATCACCGAGTCCAACTCCCTGCCCTGGGCAGGAAAGAGCGCTGGGGTCATCTGACCCCAGCTAGGTGCTTCCTAGTCTCCTCTTAAAGACCCCCAAGGTAGGGGAGAGCACCACCTCCCTTGGAAGCCCGTTCCAGATTTAACCCTCACCATAAAGAATGTTTTTCCTAATGTCTAATCTAAATGTGCTCTTCATCAGTTTATGGCCATTGTTCCTAGTAACCCCAAGGGGCACCCTGGTAAACAGAGTATCACCTGCTCCTTGCTGCTCCCCCACCCCCCAATGAATTTGTAGATGGCCACAAGGTCCCCTCTCGGCCTCCTTTTGTGGAGACTGACAAGATTCAGGTCCTTCAGTCTCTCCTCATAGGATCTTACCTGCAGGCCCTGAACCATAAGGGTGGCATCCTCTGGACCCTCTCAAGGTTATCCGCATCCGTCTTGAAGTGCGGTGCCCAGAACTGGACGCAGTACTCCAGCTGCGATTTCACCAATGCTGAATAGAGGGGAAGTATCACCTCCTTAGACCTGCTCGTGATGCACCTTCTAATGCATGACAGAGTGCGGTTGGCTTTACTCATCCCTTCATCACACTGATGACTCCTGTTCATTTTGGAGTTGACTACGACTCCAAGATCCCTTTCTGCTGCTGTGCTGCTTAGAAAGTTGCCCTTTCCGAAGGGTCCTATGGAAACTCCTCCTCCTCTGGACTCTGGCAGGACACCTTGTATGAGAAACCCTCTCCAGAAGCCCACAACCTCCCCTCTGCTTGGTAACATGCCCCATTTTCCAACCAGATATAGCCTGTTACCCATCTCTCTCTTGCGTGCTCCAGCGTTCTATATAAAGGCATGACACATGGGCATTTTATTTACATAATCCTGGACCGTACTAAAAAAGAAAAGATTGGGTTTCATTTGCTGAGCTGGAAGAACTTCCCCGTGGATATAAAAAGCATGAAGTAGGGCTTGCATGGGCAATGCACTGAAGTGCCTAGAGGCAGTGAAGGATGCAGGCCCCTTCCTGGTAGTCTGCCTGAATAGGAACATCTAAGCCCCACCTTGGCAGGAGTTTGGTTAACTTTCTCCATAGGGGATACACACGTCTGGGGCCTCGATGAAGCATCGTTCTGTAAACAAAAGCTTTTATTTTCCTGGGTTATCAGCCTGCGTGACAAATAGGTTGAAGTCAATCTGACTGGTGTGCGTTGTGCATATTGATGGTTGGTGTCTCAGGTCTGTAGCCTTGGATTTTGTCTGGGTGAGAATGTAGATGCGGCTGCAAGATTGGTGTTGCAGAACTGTTGTGTTTTTAAGCTAAAAAAAAGAAAGAGAGAAAAGGTTTTGACAGATCTGGTCTATTAACTGCTCCTATTTATCTAACCTCTTTACAGTAGTAGTTCCTAGAGGTCTCTGTGCAGGTGTCTCAGAGATACAGAATCACAGAAAGTGAGGGTCGGAAGGGACCTCAGGAGGTCACATGTAGTCCAACCTTCTGCTCTAAGCAGGACCAGCCCCAACTAAATCATCCCAGCCAAGGCTTTGCCTAGCAGGATTATGAAAACCTCCAAGGATGGAGCTTCCACCACCTCTCTGGGTAACCTGTTCCAGTGCTTTTCTCCTTTCCTAGTGAGAAAATTCTTCCTAATTAATAAACTCAATTTCCGTTGCTGCAACTTGAGACTGTTGCTCCTTGGCGAGTAACGTAGTATAGCGTAATATGGTGAGTCCCAGCCTTGGCTGCAAAGAGCCTGCAATCCACAAGACGTGAATGGAAGACCCCTGCAACATGTGTGATAGACCGAGGAGAGGGATAATAGTAGTGACCCATTTTGTGTGTGGTTCCTAGCCAATCGGTAGCAGTAGCCAGTCTATAAGGTTAATATTATGCAAGAATAAAATCAAAACCTCAAGTTATTTTTCCCTGCGAGTCATGAGGAAGGTGTGCTTCCAGGCACTGCATGAAGATTTCAGCTTGCAGACTCTTTGTGGCTGCAGCTGGCAAAAATACATCGCAAAGTCCTCAACTGATACTCAGAGTATTTTAAAACTGCTTCCATTTGGCAGAAGACCAGTAGCAATAGCTTGCTTTAGAGTCTGAGATAGATGCATTTACAAAAGAGTTTAATCTGAGGAATGCACATGCTAGAGAGCTGGGAACTGCTGAATTGTGATTTTACCCCTCTATCAGACATCCCTGCATGTTTGCATTGTGTGTGAACACCTACGTATAAAAGAACATCAAGTTACTGAGTCAAAAACTGCAGCATTAGAAAAGGCCATAATTATGCTTGCTTGTGTGACCTCCATTCAGTCCCCTGGGTGTGTGAGTTATGGCTCTTCTAAAAATGGGACTTGACCACTTTAGTCATGGAGGCACCTTGAAACTTTTACCAGAGGTCTGAGCAAATCCACGGAGGCCTTTAGAAAGCAAAGCTAGAAATATTGTGCCCGAAGTGACTGGGATGGCAGCAGAAATGCAGGAGTGTGCAAGTTATGTGCCTGTGCATGTTTCTTTTGCACGTGTGAATTAACTAGAACAAGTAGTTCCTATTGCAGTAGCACTAAACCTCCCCTGCCCATCTCTGATCTGGATACCTCTGTGCTAGGAAAGACCAGCTCCCTGTTCCAACGGGCTTGTAGTCTCACTAAGCCTGGACATTAAGTGTCATTAGGTGGACATTGTGTCATTGGGTATTGTAAACAGAAGGGAGTGGAGGGAAGGTCAGAGAAATTGTCTTCTGCTAAGATAGCTGTGTATTCAGTAGGATGGTTCTGAGTCCCTTGAAGATCTGTCCTTTTACCCTTTTTGTCCTATTATAAATGAATGTTGGCTGTCCCTGCTGGCTGCTCATCCTAGATGAGACTGGGTGATTGATTTCTCATAGGGCTCATAATAAATGATGTCCTTGATTGAGCAGTGGTTATCCACCTTCTAAAGTGCCTTCTGGGTGCTTACGATTCAGCTATGTCATGGGCCACCAGTACCCTCTGGTACGGGAGGAGAGAGGGACGGGAGGAGACGGCAGCCAAAGTTAGAGAGGGGAGGGAAGGGGGGATAGAACGAGAGATGAAGAGAGCTTACATCAGGTAACAGCACATGTCTAGGGGATGAGGAGGGAGCAAGGCAAGGACAGTGTAAATAGCACCAGCTGTAGGGGAGGGGAAGTGGGGAGAGCAGGGAACGATATGAGGTTTGAGGGATCAGCAACAGAGCACAGGGGTAGGGACACACCAGGCTGGGTTGCTTGCCACTGATGCCCCACATTGCATGCTGGGTACTGTCACTTCAGGGGTTGGATCTGGCCTGCGGGCCATGGGTGAGCACCACACTTCTTGAGGAAATAGCTTCTGAAAGACAAGAAGAAAGTGGATCGGTCATATTTAACTCTACTTTGCTTTCATACAGACTTTCTGAAGTTCTTCACGTATACATTGGATTCAAACCACAACACTTGAAGTCCTAGGGAAGATTTTCCTTGGCTTTATCAAATTTGGGGTCAAGCTGTAGATGAGTGGCATTTCCCAGAAGCACCTCTACAATCGCCTTGAGATTTGCCCCTGGAATATGTCCCACTTATTAAACATAGCTTTTGAGCCACCCCCCCTGAAATCAATTTCCATTAACTTCCGTGGGGTTTGGGTCAAGAATGAGACACCCTCGACATTCAAGAGATGCTAGCAGATGAAGTGTATAGAAAAACATGTGGCTGAGTAGGCTGATAAAGTTTTCTCTGCTGTCTCTTCTATGGTCCACTTCTTGCTCACATCAGCATAATTTAGATAATTAAATTGCCTAGTTCAATAGTCTGAAGATAGACACACAATGCACGGACTACTGAGCTGCAGAATTTATTAATGTGCTATATATATTTCTCTGAAGTACTGTATAATTAAGCTCCATGCTTTCTTCTATAGAGATGGATGCTGACAATGTTCATTAGGGTGACAACGCAAAATCATATTAGGAACACAGATATATTTGGGACATTAGGCTTATAGGGTTAGTCAAAATGTTTAGTGATGATGAAGTAATGGGATGACATTAAGACAAATAAAGAAATGAATCCAAATGAAACCAGCCTTATCTGACAGGAAGAACCATCTTTCCATGATGTGGTCTAGAAAACTGTCCCATTCCAGCAAAAGTCTCCCATTCACAACAGGAAAATATTGCTGGGGGAGGCCTTTGCAAGGCCGTCTAATCCAACCCGTTGCTCAAGGCAAAATCATCCCCGAGTAAACTAGCTCAGAGAAATGCTTGTTTGACCTGTGCTTGAACACTTCCACTGAGGAAAAGTCCAGAGTCTCTCTCTAAGTAATCTGGTTTAATGCGTTTAACCACCCCCATCACTGAAAAGTTCTTCCTAATAATAACCAACCTAATATCTCCCTTGTTACAATTGTAGCCCATTACTTCTTGTCCCCTTATAGATTCACAGATGTTAGGGGCTGGAAGGGACCTCTCGAGATCATCAGGTCCAGCCCCCCTGTGCTTGGGCAGGAAAGACCACTAGGGTCAGATGACCCCAGCAAGGTGAGCATCCAGATGTTTTTTTGAAGATATCCTGAGTAGGTGATTGTACCATCTTTGAGGGGAGTCTATTCCAGACCCTGGACACTCGAGTTATGAAGTTTTTCCTTGTGTCTAATCTAACATGGTCTTCTAGCAATTCATAACCATTAGCCCTAGACTTCCCATGGAGAGCCCTGGTGAACAGATGTTCTCCCAGTCCCCAGTGTGGGCCCCTAATGTATGTATAAGCTGCCACCAAGTCCCCTCTTTGTCTTCTCTTCTCTAGGCTGAACAGACCCAAGTCTCTCAGCCTCTCATTATATGGCCTACTCTCCATACCTCTAACCATATGCGTAGCCCTCCTTTGGACTCTCTCAAGCCTTTCTGCGGCCTTCCTGAAGCGCAGTGTCCAGAACTGGATGCAGTACTCCAGCTGTGGCCTCACTAAGGCCGAGTAAAGTGGGAAGATGACATCCTTAGTCTTGTTTGAGATGCATTGGTAGATGCATGCCAGTGTTTTGTTTGCTTTGCCGGCTATGGCATTGCAATGGCGGCTCACTTGTTCTATGGGCTATCAAGACCCTCGGGTCTCTTTCTGTTGTGGTGCTAGTAAGTTAGCATTGCTGCGCCTCTAAACATGTTGCGGGATGTTTCTTCCCATGTGGAGCACTTTACACTTCTCGGTGTTGAACATCAGCAGGTTCATGTAGACACTGTAATTGATCTCCATCCTCTTCATAACAGACTTTTTGTTTTTAATTAGATGACTACTACCAACTTCTCTAACTTCTTCTCTATCCTGTAGTCCTTACATTCACCCTTGAATAATTAATCGTGCAGCATCTGGGCGTAATATGCTATAATCTATTGCTTTGTGCTGATATTGGGTGGGAACAGCCTTCAGAAGCTGGCATTGAAGACGATGCTACTTAAGTCACTTAAGCCAAGTCAAACACAGGAAAAATATGTTGTAGGGAATAATGCTGTGACCGGTCAGAGATGGAGTAGATAGCTTATGTATCAGGGCTGTCTGATTGGTGGCCCATGGGCTACTTCCAGCCTGCAAGGGGTTAACATGCAGTTGCAGTGTGGGGGCTTCCTCCTGGCCACTGCTCCCCATGTTGCTCTTGCTACTCTGGCAGTGGTCAGAGTCCTTGGGACAGGGCAGCATGTTGGGAGGCTTGCTAAGTGTGCTGCCTGCTCAGCAGCATCAGCAGGGGCAGCTCGGGAGGGGTATGCCCAGCAGTGGCCAGGGAGAGATCACACTGCTTATGTAGTGAGGGATGGCATGAGGTGGGGGTCTAGGGGAGCCCCTGCAGCATGCAGCCGAGGGCCTGTGCAGTTTGGGGCCACCAGCCAACCTGAAGTCAGACAGCCCTGGCTTACGTGAAATTTGTTTTCCTCTCTTTCCTGCTGTGGCTCCAGTGTTTGTGACACAGCTCTGAGCAGGAGGGATCTGAGTTCGAAATGTCTGGTACATGTTTCTAGACGTCTCTGGCTACTTAGCTTCTCCTCCTGCCCTGCTCTACTGTTGCATCCCATGCTTTGCCTCTCTCTTCTTTATTTTCCCATTATTCAAATGGCACTTCTCAACATGCAGGCCTGCTTCCTCTTTCATGCTTATTTTCTGCCAGCATAACACCCTGGGCTTCCTAGATGACCATGCAACGGAGGGTGCAACCCTTGTGGGCCAGGCTGTGGTGTGTGTATTGTGGGGGGGAGGAAGGAAAAGGGGAATCTCTTTTTCTTGCATCTTCCTCAGTTGTTTTTTGAAAACATACTTTGCTGACTACATTGATGTCCCTTTCATGCCCATTATAATAGTAATAATAAGTCTATTCTAAAATGAATTAAAAACATGAGGAGGAGGTAACATTCAGAAATAATACTAGAAAAGGCATCTATCCCTTCACACATGAGGGAGGTGGGCAAAGCCCAGCTGTCAGTCAAGACCAAGAAAGAAAGCAAGGCCAATTATCACTGAAGGTTGCTTTGCCCAAAGTGTTTTGCTTGTTCCATTGTCAGTCTAAAATGCTGGCTGAACTCGTGCAAGATGTTGGAAGCGAAGGTAATCTAGAAGCTTTGTGTTTGGTTTTCTGAATATAGAAAGTGGCGTTTGTTCAGCTGTGAGATGGTATATGAATAGCCAAGTAAAAGGGGCCTATGCTGTAAGCTTAGGGGAGCCATGTTGCATTTATTCCTGTACTTCCCCGTTGGGGATGCCATTTCCATGGGATGTCGTGTATAAACTGCATTCTCACTTCTTTGTTCTCAGTAGATTAGTACAAGCAGGATGTCTCAGCCAGTGAACCAGCCAGTTGGGCAATAAAACCAGGTAGCAAAGGTGTGTGTGCTACCCTCCTTTAGAAACAGCAAATTTGGCGGAGTCATCATGAAAAAATGCCTCTGTATGGTCTCTTAGGTGCATGTAGCATCCATAAGTACCCTTCTGTTTTAAGAACTTGGGATTCCCCGGAAACTAAAATCTTCCCATCACTAGCACCCCTCTATCCATCCCTCCTTCTGGCAATGGCCTTGGGGAAAAATATTGATCTTCCTCTATAACCGCAAGACTGAAATTCATAGTGCAGGACCCCTCCTTGAATGATGTCTTGCCTCCAGTCTTTCTATTTTCAGATGTGCTAAAGTGGAATTTTATTTGTATCAGTAGTTCGGCTCACTTGAATGAGACCAACCAGTTTGTGTAAAGTTATTCATTAGTGTGTGGGATGAAGGTCTCAGTTGATTTGTCCCCACAGCTGACACTATGACATATTCTGGTACAATTACATAGAGTGCTTTGAGTGACATCAATATATGTTATAGTCGCCACCCGTTACAGCTTAAATTTTGCATCTGTGTTTTGATTTTGATTCTTAGTATCAAAAATGTGTTTTGGAATATCTTTTTTCAGTTTTGTGAAGTGCCATGTTGCTCTTCAAACCAAGAAGGAGGGCATGGGAGAATAAGGGAGAGAGGGAACCACAGGCTCCATTCTCCATCTTTTTTTCAGTTTACATGTAGCACAGTTCTTTGGCCTGGTGACATACAATTATTGGCAAGTATCATGATTTATGATCATGATCTGCTAGGAAGGAAAGTGCCTTGTATGCAGAAAGCTGCCCAGATGGGGCAGACATGATGACACCAAGCCGAGTGTGGCCTACCGGCACCTGGGTAAGATTAGAAACCACTCCACAGTTTAGTCCAGAAATCTTCAACATCATTGCTCTGTGTCTGGACATGCATGGCATTCGAGGGTTAGCATTGTTTTCTAAAGTAGCCTTTGCCAGCTGTTAACCGGCATGCACCCCGGATCAGAAGGTGTCAGTCAGAATGACTTCGCTGATGTTTATTTATACCAGACTTCTGATGCTAAAATACCAGTGTTTGCAAAGAAATAGATTTAAAATAATGGGACTGGAAAACCTCAGTGCTACTTTTAACTATATTGGTTGTTAGCCCTTTGAAGGAGAGGGAGTATCGTTTCAGTGGGGCATGTCTATGAAAACGAATTCTGATTTCAGTAATACATGTGGGCATCCACCGACATGCGTGCACGTATGTTTTCACTCCGTTATAGGTATAGGTGGATAGACATAAATGCCTAATTCAGTTTTCCAGGTGGGCCTCCTTGTTTGCTCAGGCAACCGAACCTCGCTGTGTCGGAGTGACACCTGCTGGAAACAGTTTGAATGACAGCACCTAGGGTTGCTCCCTGCCAGGGATGATTAGTGAATCGATATCTTTTACCAGCACGTTTGTTTTCGAACCTTTCCTTGCATTTAGTCCTTGCTGCTTACTCACTTCCCAGTGGTTTTTTTGTCTGCGTGTCAGAGGAAGCACCGCAGGCATTACTTCTCTGTTCCTGTGTGCCACTATGGGTCTTTGAAAAGACGGGGCCCCGCAGTCACGTGGGTGTAATGAGTTATGGCTGCACAACTGGCTTGCAGTTTATTCTTTTTTCCAGCTTAGGTCTTCATTTAGTTTAGAGGGACTATGTCAAGACTGGTCAAATGCTAAGCCTACCAAGCTGATTTCTTAAATTAAAATCTTGGCAACTCCACCGTAAATGTTTATGTTTGTCCTTTAAATTTAATGTTTGAAAGAGGGGGAAAATAGCCCAGCATTTACAAACAAGTCCATAATAACACGTGCATTCTGTTGCTTAAGAAGAACCTGCCGCCGACGTGCTCGGAAGTAGTGAAGGGAACAAGCCTGTGGAGTGAACTAGGAAAACTGGATTTAGACCCCGGGACAGAAACTTTAAGATGACGATTTGGACCACATAGCTGATAGCATTTCAAGTTGGGGCCAGGCGTCTTGCATGTGTGTGAACAGCACACAGAACACAGCAAGCCTTATCCCTGTACAGATAACACACAATGAGTCATCAGCTGGTGTTTTTGCTTAAAAAAATCAAGTCTAGTATTAGAAAGCTTAGAAAATCTTTTAACAGGCCAGGCTGAGTTTCTAGTATGTAATAATATAATTGTCGGTGATGTTTTGCAGCTTCAATTTAGCTGGGCTGAAACGAGAGTGTCCATGCTGGCTTAACTAAACTGGTTTAAAATGACATTTATTTGCTTAGGTACAGCCATTCAAAAAGCCCGAGGCGAAATAAGTTATGTGATTTTTCTGTAAGTGCCGTAGTTTAGATCAGTAGCAAACAGAAAGGACGTTTGCCCTTTGGTGGGAGGGTGGTGCAAATATTAGCCTGGGTTCGCCATTTTTAAACCAACCGATGTGTGCTGAACATCTGTTCTGTTATGGATCTATACTGGTTTCCGATCACTTATATCAGTAAAAGTGTAATACATGGCCTTTAAGTTAAACTGGTGCATTTTTCTTGTGTGGACAAGGTCTAAGTTACCTGATGGCGAATTATGAAAAGTACTAAATAGTATTGGCACTCAGTGGTCTCAAAGAATTGAAAGGAGTACCTAGTGAAGCAGCAGCTGGTGGTTGATGATGACTTGCAGCAAACTTAGCTCAAGAGGTGTATACCTTCTGATGAGGGATGTGTGTGAGGCCCAAATCAAGAATGGTTTCCAACGCTGTGCATTAGTTGCCTATTATAGAGGGGCTCATTTACAATAAAATCATCTGGTGATCTTTCCCCTTTGTCGTCATCTCAGGCTTCTGTGGCTTTGAGAGAGTCTACAGAAAGGCCCGATCCTTTGGGAAGAAGAGGAATTCCTTGCATCTTTGTCTGCGCAGTCCATAGCTATTCGTATCAAAGTTTGAAGAAGATCTGTCCCTAAAGGTGCGGTTCCTGTGAACCACATTGTCACTGTTGCTGTTTCTGCTTGATGAGTTAATGGTTGTGCATCACTCTCCTCCTCTTTCTTCCCAGGCAGGGGATTGGATTCGTAAACATTTCTCACCACGGCAAAGAGACAAGCCTGTGAAAGAAGGAGGGAGGTATGTCCCCTCTGGGAAGAGAGTGGGTGCCCTTCATCCTGATTCTCCTTACGCTTTTGTGGGGTGGAGAGAGAATTCAGGCACAAAGAGCAGGTACGTGGTGATGCTCCAGTATCCAGACCATGGCAAATAGCTACCTAGATTTTTACTTTAATTGAGAAGGGAAAGGGGTAGAAAGACAAACCAGGGAATGCACGGGCCTTTATGTGGATATACTAAAGCAGGGGCAGGCAAAATGCGGCCCGTGGGCCGGATGAGGCCCACCAGACCATGCTATCCAGCTTACGGGGCCCCTAAAAAATTTAGAAAATTAATATTTATCTGCCCCTGGCTGCTTGTCATGCGGCCCTCGATGGCTTGCCAGACTCAGTAAGCGGCCCTCTGCCCAAAATAATTGCCCGCCCCTGCACTAAAGTATATATATGTAGATCTACAAATAGCTTGCAAATGTTCAGGCTAAGCAGTGAAAAAGCTCCTTGGGTAATATGCCTTGCTTGTGGGTTGCTGGGAAATGTATGCAAGTCTGGCTTTAGAGAATTGCAATTTACAGTGTGCAAGTATTTTGGATTATGCAGGATTTGGGTTATAAATATCTTGACTGAAACCAAAAAGTTCAGTTAGACGGTGGGGGAAAGAAATGCTAATAAAGGAACAGTCCTTTGTTGTCAAGGAAGCAGCTCTAGTATTCAAGGAATCATCATCCTTCAGTCAACATTTGCTGGCCAACTGAATCAGAATAATCTTGTTCTTGCTTCACCAAGACATCCTGCTGAGGAAAAGAATTGCTTTTAGTTTAATATAAATAAAGCATAATGTTAATTTAACAGGGAATATGGACGCTTTCCTGTTCAAGATCAAGGTTAGCACAGGCAAAGTCAAAACAGATCTCTTGATCCATGAAAATCTTTTTCAGTGTGTTGCATTAGCCAAAGGAGTGGAAGGGGGAGTGCACGGAGGCTTTTAAAAGAGAAAAGTAGCCTCATAAACATGCAGCCAGTGTAGGCAAAGGATTGAGTCGAGATATAATGAGCAGCACAGAAAAAGAAAGGGTCTGCATTTCAAAGCTACAGAGGTGCTTAGATCTACTAGACTTTTACTAGTATCACTGGGGAAAGAAAGGCTGGAAACTTGAACCTCCATCCCCACTGCAGGACAGAGATCCATGTCTCTGGCACAGCCGCAGTACTCCCAACAGGCATGTCTAGACAGCTAGCACGGCGGATGATATTCCTCTTCCAGCTTTTCTCAGTAATACCTCCTGTTGCTCCCGTAGGTTGCAAGAATGTCCATTATGACCTTGTCTTCCTCCTGGATGCCTCTTCCAGCGTGGGCAAAGAAGATTTTGAGAAGGTCCGCCAGTGGGTGTCAAACCTGGTGGAGACTTTTGAGATTGGACAAGATAAGACCCGCGTGGGAGTGGTCCGCTACAGCGATCGGCCAACCACAGAATTTGACCTAGGAAGGTACCAAACTCGTGAGGAAATCAAAGCAGCTGCAAAGAACATTAAATATGATGGGGGCAATACAAACACTGGGGATGCCCTCCGGTACATCAACACCTATAGCTTTTCCAAAGAGGCTGGTGGGAGGCCTAGTGACCGGGCCATTAAGAAAGTGGCCATCCTTCTGACTGATGGGAGGAGCCAGGATTATGTCTTGCACCCTGCCACTGCAGCACACAAGGCTGGGATTCGAATTTTTGCAGTAGGAGTGGGTGAAGCTTTGAAGGAGGAACTGGATGAAATTGCTTCTGAGCCCAAGTCTGCTCATGTGTTCCACGTCTCCGATTACAACGCCATTGATAAAATACGAGGGAAACTGAGAAGACGTCTCTGTGAAAGTAAGTCGTGGTGGTCTTAACTGTCATGGAAAAAAGGACTTAAAATGGGGATAATTGTGAAGCGGTGACATCCTTTCTTACTCCTTACCTTTCCTTATTAACTCTTATTCCCTTATGATTCTATCCTCTCTCCTATCCACTATTTCCTTGAATTTTCCACTCAACGAGTGGTCGCAGAAGTGCTTTCTTCTGAGTTTAAGAGCCAAGACAACATTGCAGAAGGGTCTGTTTCCAGTAGAAAACTGGAGAGAGAGAGAGAGAGGAGAGAACCATTTTTATTTTGATATGGTTTTATAAGTGTCATATGTTACAGCTTGCTGGAAACTCTGATCTCACCAAACCCTACATGCAGTCTAATCTTGTACAGACCTGAAGCTTGATGCCTTGTCCTGTGAGGCCTGCAAGCCATGTTGGAAGCTGCATGAGCTCCTTGATTCCTCTACAGCCAGAATGTGCTTTGATCTGGTAATTGAACTCCAGAGCTGGGGTACTCTGTGAGCTCTGGGTGCATATTGAAATGTTCTTCTCTGCCTGTGGGGGGGCTCGCAGACTACTCTTATATGTCATTTTTACTCTAAGCAATGGAGACTTCATGTGGGGATCGCTAGAGGGATGGTATTCTCTTGTCATTGGTATCCCAGAAACTTAGCTGGAACATCTGGGCATTTATACACGTGCTCCAGGAGTTGGTGTGGGGGAGGGCAGGGGGAGCATAGATTCATAGATACTAGGGTTGGAAAGGACCTCAACAGATCATCCAGTCCAACCCTCTGCTGGGGCAGGAAAGAGTGCTATCCAACCTCCTCTTAAAGACCCCCAAGATGTCTATCCAACCTCCTCTTAAAGTAGGAGAGAGCACCACCTCCCTTGGAAACCCCTTCCAAGTTTTGGCCACCCTTACCATGAAGAAGTTTTTCCTGAAGCACTTTTATTAGAGTGGCTTTAAGAGCTACTCTAATTAAAGTCCAAAGAGTATCTTGTGTATCAGCATCCCCATACTTCAAAATGGTGGTGGGGACATGTTTATCGAATGAGCTTTTGATAAAGCACCCTTGCTGCCATTTTGGAGCATGGGGTTGCTTATACAAGGGACACAGGAGGCTGCTGGAGTGTGGTAATTACCATGCTCCAGCAAACTCTGTCTAGTCTGCTCCAACGTGCTCAAATTCCAGCATGACAGAGCAGCCTCCCTGCTCATGTATAGGCGCTCTCAGCCTCTACCCAATGCTGCAAGGGTTTCCGGCTATGGGAGCTTTGTGGTCTTTATTGTCTTTGAGGAGGTTAAGGTTGCTCTGTAGTCTGATGACATTGCCCTGCATCCTGGGGTTGAATACACTAAAACTGATGAGTCTTTGTGTGATACCTTGACCTGGGGTTACAGTGAAGATGCTCAGGCAGTCACATTGGGCAGGTAAGTCACTTTATGGTGACTATGTAGCATCCTAATGGACTGACTTGAGTGTGAAAGTGTGCATCGTGGCATAAATGTGTATCATGGCATTCATTTATTTCCTTCTGTGCATATTATAAGCAAAATAATGTATTCACCCATTGCTTTGGGCACTTGTGCGCTTCTTATGCATAGAGTGGCTAGGCCTGGAGGCACAAGCATTGTGATGTTGCACAATAGCATCAAGATGTGACTTCTTCTTCCCTCAGCCCAGATGAAAATTGGCAGGGACATTAACTGTGTCGTGAAAGGAAGTTGGGCTGATTATTGGCTAGATGTAATGCAGATCCTTAGGGTTAGTTCTTTTTTACGGCAAAATCCTCTCGTCTTATGCATTTGAGGTCAGAGTGGGATGGAAAAAATTGTGCTGTATGTTATATCAAACAAATGTATCTGTACATTTTGATGGATCCAGCATGGCTTGACAATCTGCTGAAATGTGTGCCTATTATTAGGAAAACTTCTTCTTCCAATTAATAATGCATTACAGTACATATTGCCATCTGGGTTTCCGAGTTTCTCTCATCCTCTCAAAAAGCAATTTGTCCATTTTACCAGATGTAACATTCTCTGCATATGGCATTTTGATCGTGGATTAGGGTCATAGTTTATGCATCCTTCTTAAGTTAGATCCTAAGGGTTATCAAAGGCATATTGTTTTTCATTCTGAGAGCTATGATTGACACTATTCAAGCTGTCTACCACCTGCTGAAAGGGTGGCTTATGTGGGTAGGAGTGAAGCAACTTGGAGGGTGGGTGGAGAGGAAGAGCTTAGGTGTGTTGGGTATTGGGGATGCTCATGGGGAAGTGATAAAATACTGAACTAGTGAGTTGGTGTCTGTGCAAGAACCATGACTCCTAGAATGCCGATAAAGGTCATTAGGAAGGCTGGATGGGACAGTTTTTTAACAAGCAGGCAGTGGAAAACATGCAGCTTTTGGAGAAATGCTACGGTTGGATGACTAGGTGAACATCAGAATGGCACGGTTAGTCTTTGTAAGTATGGGGTGTGACTGTGGTGTTGGGCCAAGTCAGGGCCTCCAGGGTGTGTTTTCAAGTAAAGCAGTTAACCAGCAGTTTCACCAACACTTTATCAAAAAAACCAGGTTTACAAATGTTTATTGGCTGTAACATGAGGCATCTTCTGTATCATTAAGGCTGACTTTTGCTTTCCATTTCCCTTTTGATGTGTGGTATATTCAGGATTAGGTTAGAAGAGACCTTCCACCAGCGTGAACACTGGGATATTGAAATGGACCTTGAAAGAGGTTGTGGAGGCATCGCTAGTGGAGGTCTCAAGACTCAGATTGGTTAATATGGCAGAGAGCTGAGGTTTGAAGATGAATGGTGCAGAGAGGGTTGGAATGAAAGGAAATAGCAGAAGTGTCTTTTCTCTGATCTGATGACCAATGAAGACTTACCCAGTCCAACTATTGCCAATACTACTAAACCCAGAAGAGCGGAGCAGTAGCATAGCTCCTGGATCTGGAGTAAGAGCTTCTCAGAATTACTTGTTTCTGGTCCTGCTAGACGTTTATTTTGAACCATCATTAAATCTTGCTATTATAATTATTTATCATTGAGAGTTGGCTAGGGAGTGAGTTACCAGTATTTTAGTCCAATGCAACGCTATTCAGCACTCTGGAAAACAACACATGCACTCAGTTGACACTGTCAATGACAGATATTTTTACCAAACTACTCCATTTACATTCTGGACTATAGTTAGCAGACCAAATTGGGTGATGGCTTTGCATGACGGCAGGGGAGATGTATTTCTGTACAAATTCCAGGGATGTTCCATGGGTCTTCATGCTTCAGTAGAGGGTTTATGCTCATGTGGCTTAGCATCAAGACCAGGCAGATGTAGAATAGTTAAAACATGTTGGCACCATCTTCCTGTTGGAAGGTGAATGAGAGGCTTACACTTTTCAGCGTTATAATGGGGCTGCTGTTTCGAAGGGGGCTGCATTGGAAGGTGGATTCAAGATGATTAGTGCAAGCACATAGACAGCTGCTGATCTTAGTCAGGAAGTGCTGGTGATTGTTGCTGGATGTGCTGGGTTTTTTTTTTTTTTTTTGAGATCTAGCCCTTGCAAGGTAAAATCACAGATATTCCCACACTGTTGGGGTTTCTCTTGAGAGCAGACCAACAGCAGCCGAAACTGGGAGTGAGTCGGGGACTTCTGGTTTGAGACCAGCTCATAGGCTTCCCTTTGGAAGCGTCTTGGTTTCATGGATGCCCGGGCATGTATGAGTTTCTATCCACAGTTCATTCACATTTTCCTTAAACATTTGAATAATTATTAAATAAGAAAGCTTTTAATAATCGTATCTCGTGCTTCACAGACTTTAATTTCTGCTGGCTGTGGTGTGAAGGGCAGTAGCACAGCCAAAACCACACCAGTCACTCTTGCTCTGAAATATGGCCTTGTGTCTGCCAGGAAACAAGTTCATGGGATGTAGGAGCAGAGAGGCAGCGAGTGGTATCTTGGGCAGCAGTATGACCATTAGTTCCTCCAACCTCTCTGTTGCTGTTGCTTTGAATTTTGCAACAAAGCAGCTTCTCCTTGCAGGACTGACGGTGACTCTGATGCAAAACCTCAATTTTGGAGGTGACTTTCCCCATGGGGAGCACTGGGGCCTGATCCAGTCAGTTTTGATACTCAAAGCCTGGGGCAGTCAAGGTCTGGCTGCTGTGAGTGCCACTGCTCCTCTTTCATGTTCCAGGATGAAAAAACTTGTTTCTGTTTAATTTGCACAGTATAGTTCTGGAAATAACCCAGTGGAAAGACACACGAGCAACAGAAATTTTGAATGATAGCCTATCGTCTATTTCTGCGAGACTTTTAGGGGATCTTTACCGGCCAAGTTTAAAGCTAAAGTTCATGAGTTTAAAAGAGACTCGGAGAGAAATCTCTTGCATTCCCCTTCTGGCGTAGGAACTTCACTTATTCTAAAAGTTATATACAAGTAAAAAACAACAGAAAACAAGGACAAATGCCAAAAACTGAACAACTCGCAGAAGGGGAGTCTAGAACAGATGCACCTCGTCTTCTTGTCAAGCTCATGTACCTTCTACTGCACAATAACCTTTCTGCTCTGTTGTGATACCTTACTCCTTTTTCTTTCACATAGTTCAGGTAAGGAATCTCTCCGAATGAGATTTCCTAATTGTAACAGCAGCAGAAGAAAAAAACATTGATCTTAAGCAATGTCCCAGACATTAGAAAGGAATGTGGAAGCCATCAGAAAATGTACAGATGTGAGCTGGGAAAAATTAGAAGCTATGAAAAAAATAATGTGCAGATTAAACAACAAAAGGGGAGAAATAGTGTGGTTATGGGAGATGGTTTTAAACAGCAAAAGAACAAAAATAGAAAACAGACCCAAGGCAGGAACATACTGTTGTGTGCTGGAAGTCATTAGTAGGTGGTTTTTCAAAAGCACCTGCAGCCCTTACTGATTTTGCTGGAGCTTTAGGCACATTTGAAAATTAGGCCATAGGGCAACCCCATGAAGTCATTTGAAGCTTTTCCATCTTTTCCAGTGGGCTCCGAGTCAGACTCTAAATGCTGGAGCAAAAGGGAGGACACTTATCTTTTAGGACGGGGGGAGGCAAGTGTTTTGGCGTGCCACAGGTTAGCCTTGCAGCCTCCCACAGTGCCTCTCTGATCCCCTTCCCCTGCTGCTCTGCTTTCTGCTCCCAGCCCTGTGCTCCCTGCCTAATCTGTGGCTTTGCTTTCTGCTCCCAGCCTGATCTGTGGCTCTGCTTTCTGCTCCCAGCCCTGTGCTCCCTGCCTAATTTTCTGCTCTGCTTTTCTGCCCTGTCTGCCGCTGCGTTCGCTGTCCCCTCCCCAACCTGCCACATACAGAGGCTGCCCTTGTGGCCCCTGTGACACCCTAGATCGGGGCGGTGCTCTCTTTCTTGGTTTTCTCACATTGTGATGGACTGATGAGGAACATTAGATAAAGAGAAAGGTTGGCTGCATGCATGCAGCCAAGCCTAAGCAGCTGGGCAGGCCCTCAACAGCAGTCATGAGTGAAGTGCAACTAAAACCCTCTGAGATTCCAGGTTTCTTTATAGCCTTTTTTGTCCAAGCAAAGGAGAGAGACTAGCAGAGACCCTTGCCCTTCCCTTTCTGAAGCTCAGTGGCCTTTAAATGCCCAAGTTACACGCACAGGGCCTCTCCGCCTCTCATGTGTTCATCACTTTCTAGGCAAGTGGTCAGCCCTTATTGCCTTACCCTAGAAGGTGCTGCGTGTTTTTAACGCTCTGGAGCTATTCCTCCTTTGTCTTTACATGTTCTATAATCTCACCAATTCAAAGCTGTACAGCAATATTTTGCACCCTCTGGATGCTGGTTTCAGTGATTTTCATGAGGTGCTTGCACAGGCTTTGGCTCAAGGAGATATTCCTCCCCAGGAGACAGGCATCCAGGTCTGGAGTGCACGACTAGGATTTAACTTCTATTTCACTGATGGGGTTGGCTGGGGGAGTCTGCTGCTGTGGCGTAAGTATTGGGACAGAGAGCCTGGAGCCGGGTTGTGTCTCTAGGGAGCTGTTCGTGGACCGTGTGTCTCTCTGCAGCACGTTATGCTGAAACATTTAAAGAAAGATGCAAACTTTAAATAGAAAAGCATAATTGGGCAAGGCAGGTGCAGTTCATTTACAGCAGACATGGGTAAGGCAGACTCTCTTTGGAAGCAGTTAAAAGGAAACATTAGTTCTTCCTTCTCCCTTAACTGCTATTAAAATATCTATGGAGCAATCGAGAGGGAATCCTGTCCGGCACATGCTACCTACAGAAGGGAAATGAACAGGATTGCCTTTGAAGTTTCATTAGAAGCCGCAGAGAAAACACTACTTGGGCCCAACGCATGATCCTTTCTTATTACCTTCATGGGGCAAAAGAGAACATCTAGGATTTTGGGAAGTGGGGTGCAGTCAGCATCAAACCTTTGGTCCCTGGAGCGACCAATTGCTTGTTCAGCTTGGGAAGGGGCCCCAGCAGTTTGGGGTCTCGGGTGGGTGAGCCAACCAGCAAGCTCTGCTAAGTTAGCTGGGGAAAAGGGGAGGGCAGCTCAGCTGGGATTGGGCTCTCAGCTGCCCCTACTCCCCCCCCGGGATCTGCCCCTGAGCCTGCTCTACCTTTGTCTCTGCCAGTATGGAAAGGTTAATCCTCCTGAAACAGCTTTGCCTGGGACTCAGCCCAATTTGGTTCAACCTGAACTATTTTGAAGTAAAGTTTTAGAGCTCAAGGATCCGGCATTTTCTAACCACAGAAAAATTGATTGGACCATTTCAGGTCAGGTCCTAATTGTGACTTCCTCCGAGGTGTTTGCAAGTAGCAGTCTATGTGTTGTCTCTTAAACTATGTTCACATCACCTGAACACCGCACCAGTTTTGGAAACCCTTTCACTGACTCAACATGGCCATACTCAACCCTGGGCAGTACATCTGGTATATTTGTATTGCTGCTGTATTCCTTATTCAAAACTACCTGCCTACTAAAAGCAGAGCACCTTTCTTTTTTGGAGGCATTTACTGGTGTGGTGTGTGGATATAAGGCCTGCTACTGGCTTTATGCTGTGCTCAGTTTTATTCAGAAGGCTGTGATGTTTCCCCTTTTGTCCAGGGCTAATACAAGGCCTGAGTTCCCTATTAGACACTTTTTTTGAAGTTTAACATGGGACTTGGGTGCATGCAAGCCTTGTTCTGGACCTGTGCAATACTAGAGAATTTAATCTGAGAGCTATTAGGTTGCGTGTGTTCACATGCCGACCAGAACTACCAACATGTTTTTTTAGTTTTGACCCAGTAGAAATTTCTTCAATGTATTACTGTCATTTGTAGAAGACTCTCCGACCCCAATTTACTGTATACTTTCTATAGACATTGTAATTCAAAGAGATCGCGTTGCAGTGGCCTGCTAAGAATATTCCTTCCTCGGTGTTAGAGGTAGTGCTCTGTTTAAGCCGATGGACTATTTTTGTGAGTAAATTGTAGGGTTAGGGTTTCATTCTTGCTGGGGATCTTTATGAGTTCCACCCACAGGCTGTATTCCTTTTTTCAAATTGGTGATATGCTCGCACTGTTTTTTCCTTCAAATTCCAAACAAGTTGAGCCTTTATTTTATCGGATCAGTGACCGGCTACATTGAACCCATGCAAATGAGGAACTGTAACAAACTCCATTGCACGAATACCCTCTTCTACCCCTGCAGAAGATGAAGGACTTTTAGGGTGCTCTACATAAAGTTGCCCTGATTCATTGGAGAACTTGCCGTTGGGAGGTTGATAGGCTCCAAATTTGGTGCTGGTAAATAATATGGGGAACATCTTTCCAGGATGACATCATGTTTGGATACTGTATTTTTTGTATCTCTCTGGACACAACTATTCCCGTTATCACTTGGGATAGCTGAAGCCTTCCAGTGAGAACTCAGTTTCAAAGAAAGATTCAGTGTCCTACTTTACCTATAGGAGCAAAGTCTGCCTTGATGTATGCCCTGAGCAAACTCATGGAGGCTCAGGTTAATTGTGAGGCGGGTGATCTCAGCATTGTGATCTCAAAGGGTTTTCTGTATACTGAGAGACTCAGTGTATCTGTTTCTAAGCAGTATAAGTTGGACACAGCAAAAAAGCTAAGAGATGTTGGCAGTCTTGCTGTGACAAGATGTGACAGAGGAGACAAAATGCAGGCACTTTTTAGCTGGACAAGCTGAACGCAATACATGGCACCTAGGATTAACCTTATCTATCAGTATCCTGGCAAAACCTGTAGAGCTTTTGTCTTCACTAGGAAATTATGACAAAATAGATTGCATCTCTTAGCATAACCCCCCACCTTTGTGGCAGTACAGAATAGCTCCTATATAAGAGAGTGCAATAATGTAATGATATAGGCAGTGCAGCGCTGTGGACTCAGCAGTGATCTAGGATTTGGAAAAAACTTTAACTGTTTGTGCTGTGACCTGCTTTCTGGGTCTGGGTGATTTGATTTCGGTTTTTGGGGCTGGACCTTGGTGTCAAATTGATGTCAGATTGGAATTGGGTCTGAGCACATCTCCCCTCCTGGTAACCCTCAAGGCTGTATGGCTTCTGTCGCCACTCCCAGTATTTCTGCAGTGCAGGCTTATTGCATCAGGGAGCAGCACTTTTAAATGCATCACAGTGCTGTGTGCCAGCCACCACACTGGGAGAAGTGGGCTGATATTTGCTTAATGCTGCCATCCAGCTGCAGCAAGGAGAACTAATTAGCCTGTCTTCAGTGCCTTGTTTGTCAAACATTACACTTAGGGCGCGTTAGCTGCATTTAAAACACAAATGCCCAGATAGCAAAGCACATGTTAAGCGCTGTCATAGTGCAGCATAGTTAGGACTTCTTTTTTTCTGGCCAGGAGTATCTCCAGATTGTATTACCTGATGCACTTTGAGCTAACGTCCGACTGCTCCCCAGAGACTCTGGTGCAGCGAGGGGCCTGGAGCCGTAAATGGCTGTTCGTCACTGCCAGCTTCCACAACGTACTACAGCTCATTGGAGTCTTAGTTACATGTTTTATTTAGATGGTAGGAGGTGTTACTGTGTGACTGCTCAGAAAACTTTCAAACCCATAGTAATACTTACTACAAACTAAACAAAGCATGCACTAAGTGTAATGTGTGACAAGCCCCTTATGCTGCTTATGGCCACAGAGGAGTACTGTGTGTGTTTGAGGGAACCATTGGCGTTCTGGGGTAGACCTGCCCAAAATTGGACAATGTTATTTACATTCGATAGATAAGGGCTTCGGCCGGAGAGATGACCCAGTGCTGTTCTTTCACAGATGCAGTTGTTACTCTCTCTGTCTATGCCATGCTCCTTGTCCTGGTATCAGTAGTTTTTGTTGGCATGAGTGCTAAGACATATGGTTGACAACCCAGAGGTTGCAAGTTCACGGCCATAGCAGAAGCACTCATGGCGTGGCCCTGTCAGATTTGAACAAATCAGTGAATTCTGCTAACTACCCTGTCATGCAAGGACATGAAGAAGGAAGTCACTGGAGACCATTGTCATTTACCAAGGCCCATTGATAGCTATGCCATATGTTTAGAGATAATGCGACACTGCTAGAGTATCCTTGAATCATGTTGCAGACAAGATTTCACCTGTGACAGGAGTGGGTTACACTCCCTTTATCATTGTCTTCCTTCTAAACAGCATGATAAATTGGCCTTTGAAGCAGTATGCACTGTGTTAGCACCTGCTGCAGTCTGTTGACTCACTACAGCATGGAAACAATGCTTTAAAGACCAACTAATGGCTGAAATACAATTAAGGGTGGCACGGAAGAAGCCAGGGAGCTGCTTTAATTAATGATGATCAAAGACACCTTTGCTGGGAATTGCCTTTTCTTCCGAGGCATGCAGGCGAGACCCTTTATGTGAGGAGTGTGCCTGGCTCTCATAAATCCATATTTGATTCAGCCATCCTTCACTTTTATTCTGTAATGAAGCTGCACTCCCAAACAAATTTCCCTCTGTATCAGGGATCAAACGCGGAAGGATCGTCACTGCAGATCTCAGGCTTCTGTGACTTTTCCTAAAGGAGAAATGCTGTAAAATCACACATATTTTTCACACGTGCAGCAAGAGATTCACCCGAGGGCCTAGGTTAATGCTGGGTGAAGATAATGGAAAGATTTATAATGAGGTCGGTGTACTTTGGATCTGGAGAGAGGGCTGGACCATAATACCAAGTAGGTTAAACTGATTCAGCAGAGCATTTCTCCATGTGCTTATGTCCATCCCTGTTCAAAACGATTAAGGCCCTGGGTAAGTCTTTTACACTTTGGGTCAAGTGCCTGGGAAACCTAAATCTCATTGGGCACATCTACATGAGACGCTTAATGCCCATTGGACTAATTCTACTGCGCATTAGTGTGGCTGGCAAAAACCATGCTAATGCACAGTAGATTAGTCCAATGGGTATTAAGCATCACGCAAAAAGCATTCATCTGGGATAATGTGCAGTAGTGCCAATTACGGCACATTAAGTTACTGCTGTAATTATGACGCGTTCATGAACATGCCCATTGTGAATTGGTGGGAATTAGGTGCATTGAAATGTTTGACCTTTTTTTGTTTTTTGTTTTTGTTTTGTTTTTGTAAGTGCTATATGCTAAATCTGGGTTCACAAAACACAGGTCCAGGCCAGGAGTTAAGCTCTTGTGGATAATACAGATAAATCCTTGAATTGAGCTGTGACACTTTGGCTGATATCAGTTTTCTTGCTGCAAAACAGCTAGTAAATGTAACAGATTATTGGCACCAGGACTAGCACGAATCGCCTGTTTTTAACCCAGCTTGAATTTGCAAATCATTCTGCTTTGAAAACCCTAATATTTTGACCTTTTTAATCTTTTAAACTTACCCAAGTGCAAAAATGCACGCAAATACATGTAAGCCGAAGGGCCATGGAAGAAAAAGGGCTACAATTGTGTTTGGCCCCTGTGTAATGGCAAGGATGTAAGAGCTGGAAAATCTCCTTGTGCCCGTCCCCCATACATGAAGATCTAGCGCCTGACACAATCTGGCTCTAAATGGGCGCCCCATGTCTTGCCTTGGTGGTGTGCCCATCTCCTTCCCACTCCAGAGCAGCTGGACTTGCTGATGCCAGGCAAGCATGCATGCTCTCTGCCATGTTGGGCTAGTTCAGGGGTGGTACAGGACTAGGTTATAGTATCATTGTGCCAGGACTGGCCCTTTAATCTTCTGTTCCTTTCTGTCTTTCCAATAATTGTCCTCCCTTCCTTTGTCACCACAAAATGTACAGGGGGGAAAAATAGCTTTTCCTGAAAAGGGCTCTCCTCCCCGAGGCAGTCCCAGGAGGCGTTTTCATGGAGAGGCAGGAGAATTTGCTCCAGTAAATTCTTGGTTGCAGTGAAGTTTTCCCCGCCTTGTTAATGAGCTTCCAGATAACCCCTCCATCTCAATGCCTGAGTAGGCCAAAGGCAGGCTGGCAGCTGACTCTTCGGTTTTAAGCTGTTGAATCCCTGTCTCTGCTACCATATGGTTTGAAGTCAGCCAGAAAACTGGTATCCATTCAACAGCTGGAATATGTGGGCTGCTCAGGGAGGTAGAGAATTTGCTGCGTGGGGTTTCAGCTGACTCCAGCATGCCTGGCCTCCGAGCACGAGCACTGGCAGTTCAGCATTGCAACTTCCACTCCATGATGGCTCCATCCTTCCTCCTCCTCTCCCTGCACCAAGCTCTCTTGAGACCTGCCGAGAAGGGGCTCTTTGTTCTCTCTTCCCTGAACTGCTTGTGAAGTGGATACCGTCCTGTCAGTAAACACAAATCAAACCTAGAGAACAGAAGCCACAGCAGTGGCTGAGCCTGCTATTCATGTTGGGTGGGTCTGTGATCACATTTTGGGAGTGCAGGTTCAGAATAGAAAAGGAGATGCTTTTGTTGCAGATGCTCAGCTTTGTGCTTAGGGGGAGGAGGGGCAAAGCGTGCGCATTCATATATGTTTATTATATATAATTTCTTTGTGTTTAGCTACCCCCACCCTGTTCTCTATTATTGTCCTAGTTCTGGCCGGGAAAATAGAAAACAGATGAGTTAAGAGAATCCAGTGTCCCAGTGTAACGTCATGGCCTGCCTTCATGGCTAAAGTTTTCAGACTACCTTCTAAGCTGTGCCACAACTTGGAGGCCAAATTTTGTGCATCTCATAGTTTCGGCTTTGCGTAAGTCAAGCAGCTTCCAGAAGAAGAGTCAGACTTTCTCTGCTTTGGTGCGGGAGGGATGCCCATTTCAGCTTAAGATGTAAAACTGATATCATATATTTTGATCAGGGATGAATTCGGCTTTATTTCAGCACATCTGTTTCTCTGCCAGAACAGCACTTTACTGTGAGGATACCTTTAAGTGTGTTATGTATAAATTGTTATATTGGCCCTGGGATTGCAGGAGGGAACAGCTGATCAGTAGGCTAAGAAGGCTTTAATAATGATGCTTTATCCTTCTATACATTTAACTCCTTGGTCTTTTGAGAATAACACCCTTCGCTTCCTCTTTGCCTGCACGTCCTTGTCAGGTTTAATGGGAAAGGGCTATGTAGTCAGACCAGGGAGACTGACGTTTTGTATTCAGGGAAACACTAGATTTTTTAATTTTTAAATTGAGCTCTTTCTAGTTGTCTTGTTCTACCTCCTATAAAACTTTCTAGCTCACAAAACTATGAGTCACACTTCTGTATTCCTAATGACTCTTTCCTTAAAACTCAGTGGTCAGAAAGATGCTATATATTGTTGCGTTTGTGGTGATGGTTTAGGGTGAAAAGAAAGAAGCTAGGTTTATCTGGTTGAATCTTTTATTGGACAAGCTGTGTAGTCAGGAGAGATGTTAGACAAGCGTTGAGGCATAAAATACCCTTCTTCTGGTCTGGAAAAGAGGCAGAGAAGAATCCACAGGCACACGAGGTGGGGAAAAAGCCATCACGAGCCTCATACAATGCTTGACAACATGCTTCAAGCTCAACCCAGGACTTTTCTTCAGGTTGTTAGATAGCCAAGGATAACTTTGACTGAATTGTCAAATGCATGCTAAGTACCAGCATGGCTAATTACAGAAGCTCCCAAGCCCCCTTTGAAGTCAACACCCAGTGTAGAGCATGGAAGAGTATGTAGCCCTGATTCTGTGAAGCTCGGAGCTGAGCATACTGTTGCTTTTGTCTGAGGTTGAGTGACACCCTCTGTGGCTTCCCTCCCTCACGGGAGGACGTGGGAGGGTATTTTAATACCAGAGTGCCTCTTGCCACCAGATCCCGGCAGCCAGAGGTGGGTGGGAGGGATGCTCAAGTCTGTACATTTTTCTCCTCTGATGGTAAGTGGCGGAAGGCAGATGGGCGGCAGCAACTGATCCTAAGAGCGGGTGGAGAATGGTGCTGAGAGAAAAATGGCAAATATGCTACTGATTAGAAGGCAAACCATGCCCTAACGGAGATGATTAAAGACAAATTGAAGATTTTGTACATAAGGCGGCAGAGTGATTTTTTTTCCCTTGTGCTGTGGCTTGGAAAACTGCCAAGGTATTGAGTCCCTAATCAGTTAGAGGCCCGGGAAAGCACTGATGCTTAGCTAATGCCTCCCGTGAAAAGAGAGCGTGCAACTGCTTCTCTCAGGTATTTGATTCTGATGAGCTGTCACTCATGCTCCACTAGGAAGGTTTCTTGAGTTCTCCAAGCAAGATATTGTGTGGCATGTGTTGCATATTAAGGTCAGAAGTGGTGATATGTAGGTGGTAAGTGCAGATTTTAAGAATCTAGATAGTAAGGAAAGCTAGTGCTGCCCTTGCGGGGAGCCAAGAGCGGATCTCTCCATTTGACCCAAGCATGCCGTGGCAGGGCCACAAGACAGTAATGCAGGAGGAACTACGCCAACAACTGCTAATTAGAAGGGAGGCCTGTTCTGCTCCTGTGAGGACACTATAATTTATATCTTCACCTCTAAGGTCATAGTGGCAAGAGTGACCCTCCTACACTGTAAGGAAATAAAAGGCAAGCATGTGAATACAGTGGGCCAAAGCTTATTTTGCCCTTATTAGCTAGGAACAGATATTCAAAAACCCTGAGCCTGAATTGATTCAAACTTTGCAGGTTAGTCTAACCTGGCTAGGCTAAACCAGTTTGTAACTGGATAGACATTCTCTCTGGACTGAGGAAATTCAGGCACGTGCCTGCAGTGGCTCAGGCTAGAAACCAGGGGGCGCTAGAGCAGCCCTCCCTCTGCTTGAATAGTGCTGAGCTGCAGGGGCCATGGCCAGCATGATTAGGGAGGTCTGCCTGCACCATCCCAGGCTTTTCCCTACTCACTGCTTAAGGGGTGGGAGTGTTGCCAGCCCCCAGTTCCGGGCTAGCACTCTGAGGCAAGGGGGGTGTGTTCAGTGTATGCATCTGTTGATGATACAGGGCTTTTCAATCTCCCTCCCTGCTTCATCGTAGTGTCTGCAGCAAACTGACAAGCAAGCAAGCCAGCAGGGGGAAGATAAGTGTTTATCACTCCATCAGCAAAACAATAACCTCTCTGACCTGTTGATTTAGCTCCAAAAAGCCCTAAGCCAGACACTGTTCTGTCTGCCTGGCCCAGTGAAACTGGAGACACATGCACACACGCCTCTCAGCATTAGCTAGCATACCACATGCCTAGGGTCCATGGGGCTGGGGTCCGTGCTGTGGTAAATGGGAGGTAGGGGGTGTGATAAGCAGTAAGCAGCAAGGCGGGTTGGGGCAGGGGGGAGCCAGGGAGACCCTGCTGTACCTGCAGTCTCTGCCGGAGCTCTGGCTAGGGAGCAGGGAGGCGGGGCCAGCTCTGCTCTTTGGAGCAGAGGGCTTAGCCCAGAGAGCATGCCGGGTTTTTATGGGGAGCCTGGTTTATCTTAAACCAGCAAAGGGTCTGGGTCAGACATTGCATAAGCTGGTTTGACCCAAATCAGTTAAGTCTGATGCTGCCTTCAGCCAGGTTTATCTTAAACCAGCTTCAGCCATTTTGAAACTGGTTTATGTGCACTGAACTTTGCCCTCCTAAAATCTTTGCCACCTTGCGCTGGATGGTGAATTCCAGCAGGCGATGATCGCTGTCGCCCAGGTGGTCGAGCACTCGCAGCCCCCTCACCAGGTCATCACCCGTGGCCAGCACTAGGTCCAACAAGGCGTCTCCCCTGGTGGGGCTGTGCACCTCCTGGGTTAGATGGAGGTCCTGCACTCTGGCCAAGAACCTACGTGAGCGTTCAGACCTGGCTGACTGCTCTTCCCAGCAGATGTCCGGGAAATTCAGGTCCCCCATGACTACCACCTCCTTAGCCTTCACTACCTCTGTGAGCTGACCCAAGAATTCCTGGTCAAGCTCTTCTCCCTGGTTGGGAGGTCTGTAGTAGACTCCCACCGTTAAGTCCCTTTCCCCTCGACTGCCTTGTACTCTAACCCAAAGCACTTCAGAGTGCCCCTCCCCTGGCTCCTTGCTAATTAACGAGGATGTGTATTCCTCCTTAACGCCCCCCCCCCTCTCTTTCCTATCCTGTCCCTCCTGTACAGCCTATAGCCCTTGACATTGACCGCCCAATCATGCGTTTCATCCCACCACGTTTCCGTAATCCCCACTATGTCCGGGCTGGTGTCAGCCAGCCGGAGGGTGAGTTCCTCCTGCTTGTTGCCCATACTACGAGCATTTGTGTAGAGGCATTTGAGGCCTCCTGTGGGTGTGTGTACTGCCCCCCTGGTCCCAACGTTACCCTGGCCCCTCTCTCTTACCTGTTTGATTGCTTCGCTCGTCGGTCTGGGCTGGGCTGTAGTTGTGGGTGCTGTTTGGTCTGGCAGTCTGATATTTCCTCCGCCTTCATCTTCCCCTTCCCTTTAAATGACCCTTCAAGTTTCAGGGATGAACCAATGGGCTGCTATTGTTCAGTAGCTGTCCAAGGAGGTGGCTCTTGCATTGGATGGTGACTTTAGAAATGGGATACCCTGAACTGAAGATAGGCAAATTCTAAAGCAACGTTGCTTATACTTGTATATTTTTGCCCATGCATCTTTCAGAAGTAATTATACTCCAGGTGGGATGAAAGTATTCTGGTTTATGGAATTTGTATCACATGTCTCTCTTTTTTTTTAAACACAGGTGTAATGCACCGATATAGTACATTAGCCTTCCAGGGTTCAAGAGAATTAGCAATGCCAGGCACTTCCAAATGGCGCAGGGTCATTTAGGAACAAGAGTAGTGGAAATACCAGGGAATAATATGAACTGCATTTGAGGCCTTGCACCTTGCACACAGTGAAATGTCTGAGCAACACTGAATGCAGGTTTAGGGTGGGTGGAAGATGGATGCTCCAAGCAACTTTTAACATCACAAATGAAATACTTTGTTCCTAGGTTGCTGGTTCATATCTGAACTAAGTCATTAATGATGGTGTTGAATTGATGGTAATCTCATGGGTTGTATGACCTAGTTCCTATGGTGTGGACACTTATGTAGAGGACCACTAGTGGAAGAAGTCCACAATACAAGCCCCAGCTTTGTCAAATCCTGTACTCATTTACAGTGGCTTATCACATCACTTGGTCCTAACAGATATCTTTCTTATGAGTGTGTCAGTGGGGAAATCAATGAACTTTTTTATGGCCCAAACTTTCGGAAGTGCTTTCTGGCTTGCACTCTTTACCATTCAGCATGTATCTCATTCTTTGGGTGTGCATGCATTTCTGGAAAATCCTGTTACAAGATCAAGTTTCTGCTAAGCTGCTGGAAGAGTGAGCAAGCTCATTGCAAACGAAAGCTAAAGCATCCCATAGAGACTTCAGGAATTCATCTGGGGCCCTGTTTGCTAGGTACCAGCAAGTTCTTGCCGTATCTGCTTTCCATGTAAATAGACAAGCCTTTGGAAAGTGCCAGTGTAAACCCATGTGTGAGTGGCAGCTGTGCTGGCTGGTAAAGGGTAGTTTCTCCTTTGCTTTAAGGGTTGGTACTTTTTTGTTGTTGTCATTCAGAGCCTCACTTAAACTGGGGGCTGGGGCAAAGTGGTTTATTGATTCTGCTGCCTGGGGCAGTGAACAATGAGGTCCATTCTGTGTGGAAGGCAGCCCCTGTGTCTCTCAGACAGCAAGTGGAGAAAACATATGAGAGAAGGGGAAAGAAGACTAGCAGAGGGAGGGAGAGAGAGGAGGAGAAAGAACTGGGAAAGCTCTTCGGGCACTGGTGCCAGGCTGGGAGATGTTGACTAAATGCATCCTATTTCAGCTCAGGTGTCTCTAGGGGACAAGGCAACGTGTGAGAGTGGTGGTTGTTCCGGTGGAGTCCCGGTGGATGGGGATTTGTTTGCTGACAACCTTTGTGGAGCTGATGGACCTTGTTCCCATTGCAATGAGCCAGTTTGCTTTTATTGATTGCTTTGGTTTGGGGCACTGAGAAATCCTTGTAGTAATGCCATGATGCCTGGCCTCTGTGTGAGGAGCCCCGTGCTCGTTCCTCAGCCTGCCAGGCACCTCGTGCCTGTGCCAGCACCCCGCAGACAGACAGCACCCATGGCTGCTTCTCTGGGGACTCCCATTCCTATCTCCTGCCCTGAGGCAGCACCTGCATTGAACAGCCTGATGCTTTGAGTGGTGAGCTCTGCTGCACATGGGCAGGTGGGTGGACATGGGGCCCACGAGCCTCGCAATCACACTTTTCAGCCCCATGCGTCCCCCTGCCCCCACCATACTTTTGGAGCAGGGGGATAGACAGCTGGTGGCTGTGGTTGCTGCCATGCAACTTTCTGGAGATGCTGCCCTGGAGGCAGCAGACACATTCACCTGCTTTTGTAGAGACCAGGGGCAAGGAGGTGGCAGACAGTGGGAAGGAGTGGGTCACAGACAAATTCATAGATGTTAGTGTTGAAAGGGACCTCAACAGATCATCGAGTCTGACCCCCTGCCTGGGCAGGAAAGAGAACTGGGATCAAATGACCCCAGCCAGATGCCCATCCAGCCTTCTCTTGAAGACCCCCAGGGTAGGGGAAAGCACCACCTCCCCTGGAGCCCATTCCAAATTTGGGCCACCCTTACCATGAAGAAGGTTTTCCTGATATCCAGCCTAAATCTGCTCTCTGTCAGTTTGTGACCATTGCTCCTTGTTACCCCAAGAGGCAAACAGAGCATCTCTGATCCCTTGCTGCTTCCCCCTAATGAAATTGTAGGTGGCCACAAGATCACCTCCCAGCCTTCTCTTGTGGAGGCTGAAGAGGTCCATGTCCCTCAGTCTTTCCTCATAGGGCTTGTCCTGTAATCCCCTAACCATGTGAGTGGCCCTCCCCTGGACCCTCTCGAGCCTATCAACATCCTTCTTGAAGTGTGGCACCCAAAACTGGATGCAGTACTCCAACTGCGGTCTGACCAACACTGTATAGAGGCGAAGTGTCACCTCCTTGGGTCTATTTGTCATGCATCTGCTGATGCATGATAAAGTGTGGTTAGCTTTGCTGATGATTTCATCACACTGACAACTCATGTTCATCTTGGAGTCCACTATGACTTCAAGATCCCTTTCCACTGCTGTGCTGCTGAGAGGGTCACTTCCCAGCCGGTAGGTGTGCTGGATACTTTTGTGCCCTAGGTGCAGCACTCTGCACTTGTCCTTGTTGTACTGCATCCTATTGTGTACTGCCCACTGTCCAGGTCTGCCTACAATCATTCCCTACCCTTCAGAGTGTGCACTTCACCCCACAATTTAGTATCATCCGCAAACTTGGACAGAGTACACTTCACACCCACATCCAAGTCACTGATGAAGATATTGAAGAGTACAGGGCCAAGGAATGAACCCTGTGGGACCGCACTACCCACATCCTTCCAGCTCAATACCGAGCGGTCTACTACCACTCTCTGACTGTGACCACTAAACCAATTTGCCACCCACCGGACCATGTAAACATCTATGTCACATCCTTTTAATTATTTATGAGAATGGGATGAGATACAGTATCAAAGGCCTTGCTAAAGTCCAAGAAAACAACATCCACCTCTACTCCTGCATCTAAGTGTAACCTGGGCGGTATTCCAAGCGGTACCCCCTCTCCAATTGAAGGGATCAAGCAGGCGCACAAGCGCTGTGGGAGGTGTAGGGACTCTCCTCCCCTATAGAGCAGAGCCAGACCACCAATGAGGACTTAACCACATACCTTTTAAAACTGGGAACATAACAGGTGTAAATCAGAGGGTATAGTGGACACTACAATGCCCCAAATGGGCAGGATTCAACAAAGGTTAGACACTTATGATCATTGAAAAAACAGGGTTAACAAAATATAAAACACAAACAACAGAACAAACAATACGGGTTGGTGAAATATAAAAAGGCACAAAATGAAAAATGACAAGGAAATATTGGGCCTTGGTACCTGGAGGGGGAAAAGACACAATGGCCCCTTTCCACTGCAAGAAGACTTGCTTCTTATCAGCTCACTCACCCCAAGTCACCTCAGCTGGGACTTGACCCCAGATCACTCAGTGGTAGGAACACTGCCACACAGCCCACTGGTGGCACTGCTCCAGTCTGCTAGGGGTCTTGACCTTCCTGCAGCCCCAGCCTCACGTTGAGCTGCCTGGCCTCTGATTGGAGGAGCTGGAAGCAGAGCTGGGAACCTCTCAGGTTGCTTCTCAGATCCTTGCTGGAGTGGGGAAGCCTCTCCTGCTGGGTGCAGCCTCTCCCAGGGGATCTTGGAGCCCAGCAGGGAGCCTCTTCTGCCGGCTGCACGCCGTGCTGCTGATGGTCCCACTGCTGTCTGCAGGTCCTGCTCTTTCAGGCTCTTCTGGGGCACTGCTCCTGCCCTGCTGGCTCAGCTCTTGCCAGCTCTGTGAAGCTCCTTCCTTGCCGTCCCTCAATGGTCTCTCCTGAGTCAGCCCACACTGCCCCTTTTATCCCCTTCCAGGTGACCCAAGGGGCCAATCAGGGGACATGGGGAGGTGAGTGTCTGGGGCTGATTGGTGCGGAAAGGGAATCCCAAATCCTCCAATCATCTTTTGCCCTTTCAAAACCCCTGGGCCAGGTCACTGCCAGCCAGCCCGTCACGTAAGCATTTTCTGACCCTGTCATAAAGTGAAACCAGATTAGTCAGGCCTGATCTATCTGCTATGAATCCATGCCGGTTACCCTGCTGCATTATTTTTCCTACTGGACTCCCACAGATATGATCCTTCTTAATCTTTGCAAAGACTTTTCCAAGGATGGAGGTGAGACTCTGGCCTCTAATTCCTCAGATCCTCCTTCTTCCCCTTCTTAAAAATAGGGACCACACTGGTCCTTTTCCAGTCCTCTAGGACCTGACCTGAGCACCACGCATGCTCAAACAGCCGTGCCAGCGGGCAGATTTACACTTGGGCAGATTTACACTTGTGTCCATTGCAACTTTGCTTCTACCGCCTAAAGGGAAGGAACATGGCCTGCTGCATGACCTTCTGCTGGTGTCGTCTTGGAGGAGGGCTCTTTTGGCTGTAGAGATCCAGGGAGAAGTAGCTGCAGAAGTTTCAGTAAAAGGATCCAGCACATATTATGGTTTTTACAACTACTATATTCTGCGCCTTGTAACCTACATCTAAGTGCCTCTGCTGCCTTTCTCTTACTGATGCCTCTCTGCCTCCACCCAGTATAGCATCTAGGCCGCTTACTGATTCGTTTGCTGTCAACTTCAGCTTAATGTTGCCAGAAACAGTTAGCTATTTCTACCTCCACTTCTTGATGTAATGATATAGTGATCTCCCATCGCCACGGAGGGATGTAGCAGGTGGGTGCCTGTTCCAGTGCTGATCATAGCAAGTCAGCAGTTACTGCAGTGGGGAGCAGTAGTGTAACAATGTGCCAGCATTTCCTCAAAACATAGGAAACTGGACCCCCAGTAAAGTCACTGGCAAACTTTTCACTTGAAACCAGTCCCCCAAAGGTGAGGTGCAACAGGAAAGGTGCCCACCCTGAGGGAAAAGGGGGTTATTCTTTCCTGTTTCCAAAGAGAAAGGTGGGGATGGCATCCCATCTTGGACTTGGGCAGGGTCCTTGCCTACTTGGGCAGGGTCCAGCCAGGAGGTTTGCTGGATATTTTTACACCCTAGGTGCAGCACTCTGCACTTGCTCTGGTTGTACTGCATCCTATTGTGTACTGCCCACTTTTCTAACCTGTCCAGGTCTGCCTGCAGTCGTTCCCTACCCTCCCTTCCCTACCCTGCCCAAGTCCCATCTTGGACTTGGGCAGGGTCCTCATCTACACGAAAGCTCAGGGTCCTCGCCTACAGACTAGGGTTCAAGAAAGTCACCTTGATAGCCCTGAGTCTTCATCAAAGTCTTCTTGGTGCCAGCTGCAGACCTCAGATTGCAATAAATCACTCTATCGCTACTTGAAAAAGTGGCTGATAAGAGGAACCTCTTTTAACCAAACCTCGAAGTTGCAAACTGTACTGTGGCACTTCTTTGCTCTGGCTGTTCTGGTGAACACACACAAGACTGATCCAATTCCCATGCAGGGACGTGAGTTCTTAAAAGCTACTCGGGCTCTGCGACCCCAAGGACACAGCCCTTGTCTTGACGAGATCTAGTCCTTCTCCTTGAGGCCTGCCCTCGAGTAATGACAGAGATCTGCTGTTTTGCACGGACCGCTGCGGCGGGGTTTACCATCTCTTGTGACATCTCTTGCCAGATGTCATCTCGGGCGCTTCCTGTTGTGACTATAAACTGTATACTGTATTTTCTAGCATACATTATACCTTGGATTATAATAGGCACTTTGTTTGTGAAAGGTAGAATGAAGGAAAAAATGATCTTTCCATGTAGTAAGCAACTGAGTAGCAGCAGCTAGGGAGCCCAGTCTGCTCATCCTTCTGCTACAGAACGAGTTCTTTGCAGACTTGAAGAGACTGGTGTATTCAGCATTAAATATGTCCTTCCACCATGTACCTCGGAGGTCTGCAGGATACCAACAGAAGCTGCATTTGGGCAGGCTCATGCTCTTGAAGCCAGATGTGAGAAATCAAGGGCTGAATCCTCTACTCAAGCTTTGTTAGCGAACTGAAAATAGACTCGTTTGCATTATGTGTGAACAGAAAGTTCTGTTCGAGAGAGGTCTCTGCCCAGATTTCCTGCCCTGTATCTCCCTTCTCCCATGATCAGGACCTCTCTTGAAAGCTTACTTGCTCACACCTGAAATCCTGCAAGGACTTGGTCTGAATGATCCTATTAGCTCTTCCATGGTTGAGACAACTTGGTACTAGGAGCCTCTTCTGATGCCTGTGAAGGATCCCAGGATTATGTCCCTGGTCCTTCCAGGAGAGACCCTTCATTTTCTAGCTGTCGTCCTCCAGCTGCTTCTCTCCCTTTCTTTAGAGAAGTAGAGAGCATGTGGTATATACTACTGCAACATTAAATGTTTAAAAATACAGCTTTTGAAGGCGTTGTTCACTTTTCTAAATCCAGCCGCACTGAATTGTTGGCCTGTCTAACTATATAGTCTTAATAGTCTTGCAAATAACTCTGCAGTGACACTGGCTGGAGATCCATGTAACTACAGACAGCCCTTTTGGACTAAAAATTGGTCCTGTTTTTGAGTCGGTTGGAACTTTTATATGGTTTTTTGGGTAGAAAAATGCAGGGTGAATGGGATCTCAAGGTCATCCTTCAGTCTCAGACAAAGATGGTAGAGCTACAGTGCTAAGCTGGGGACCTAGATTTAATTTATTTATTTTTTGTTTAAACATCAGTTGCAAACTGGCTCAGAGCTGGGCCTTCTGAGTGAAGAACATTTATGTATCTCTCTTGCTGAATCCAAATCTCCCTTCTGCATGCATGAGCCAGAGGATATTATATTGCAAAGGAAAGACAAGCTACTGGTATGAGATGTATGTTCCATCAATATTGGAGTTTCGGGGGGGGGGAGGGGGGATGGTTCAATAGATTTTCTTTTCTGAGAAATACCAGTTAGTTGAAATTTGAAACTGGTCCCACGAAGGAGTCAATTCTGACAAAACTCTTGGTCGGGGAAAAAAAATGGTTAAGTTTTGCAATCATCAGAATGTCTTCTTTTGACATTTTCACAGAAATACCACTTTTGGCTTGATTCTTTATCCTGATACAGGCAAGGGAAATGTTTTACAGCCTTGAAAATGTGCCAGGCATCGTGCAAAACATTTTTCTGCCTGGCTGTCATCAATATTGCCTCTCTCAAGCTGACTGGCTACCTAAGCAGCAAGACAACTATTCAATATCCACCTTGTGATACCTTTCCAGCTTTGCTTGTATAAGTCCTGTGAAGATGCCTCTGAGATGAATACATCTTTGAAAAGTAGTTTAAAGAAAAACTTACCTCGAGGACAATTTTAGAGGCAACCAGCAGGGAATTGTGGCTGTGTCTGTGCCATTGAGGTCAAGTTGCAGCAAGGGAGGTTTAGGTTAGATATGAGGAAAAAAAAAACTTTCTCACCAGGAGGGTGGTGAAGCAGTGGAACAGGTTACCCAGGGAGGTGCTGGAAGCTGCATCCTTGGAGATTTTTAAGACCCTGCTAGACAAAGCCCTCTCTGGGATGATATAGTTGGATGGTCCTGGTTTGAGCAGGGGGCTGGACTAAATGACTTCCTGAGCTCCTTTCCAACCCTCATTTTCCATGATTCTATAAAACCAGACTCATGAAGTTGCTTTTGGATGCAGTTAATTCTGCATGGTTCGCCGCAGCAAGAAATCCACCAGCTACTACCTACTGAAACATCTGGGTCCTCTTGTTGTTTCCAAATCTCTATTAGGGAAGTCTCCCATTATGACACCGTTATTTATTTTTAATACTATTACAGATTTCTCTTAGTAATCAAAAGCAGTTCTTTGGGTCTGTAGCCAACTTCTCTCACAACTTTGGGGTGGGGGTGGGGAACAAACTTTTTCCTAAGTTAATTTTGACCCAAATGGATTGCTTTATCCATGCCATCACTTCAAATTGCTTTGTAGTTGGCCACCATTTTTGTCACACACGTGCAAGAAAAATAAATCCAAGCTGGGACAGGTATAGATAAAGATGTTTAGAGTAATGAAGGGAATGGGGAAAAGGTTGGCTGCTACAGTCTGGCCAAAATGAAGGGTGAAGGGAAATCAGATTGCTTGCTATAAATACATCAAGTGGAGAGAGAAGAGCCACTCAAGCTAAAGGACACTGTTGGCACAAGAACACATGGCTCTGAAGAGGCCATGAATAAATACATGCTTGAAATTAGATTGTGAGCTAGTAGAGGGGTGAGATGCTAGAATAGATGTCCAATGAGAGAGGTAGGAGCAGAACATTTAATTGGCTTCTGTATGGGGCTTGAAAGGCGCCTGAATGGGATTATGTACCCATGTTGGCAGTGGCAGCAAGGGACCACACTTGATAGCTCAGAAGACCCCTTCCCATCCTGTCTACCTAAGCACATGACATTGTGGCACACAGCAGTGAGGTATAGCACGAGGCTATAGCATGACACGACTGGAGCAGGGGCTGGTGGCCGTACTGGCCAGCGTGAGTCATCTTCAGCTACGGGGGTGAAGTCCTGAATAAACTTTCTTGTCTGCAGGGTTATGTTGTGGACCATGGGAAGATCAACTGTGTTGCCACCATGTGAACATAAGACCTTTAAAAACACTGTTCTCCTCACCTAGTTGTATTCTTAGTTTTGCAGTTTTTAGGGGCTGGAAGGGACCTTACAGATCATGGGGTCCAGCCCCCCTGCGCTTGGGCAGAGCAGACCACTGGGATCAGATGATCTCAACACGATGGGCATCAAGACACTTTTGGAAGCTCGCCAGGGCGGGTGACTGTACCACAGCTGCGGGGAGCTTGCTCCAAACCCTCGGTACTTGACTTGTAAAGAAGTTTTTTCTTATGTCTCCCCTGAAGTGATCTTCAATCAGCTTATGCACATTATTTCTAGTCCCCTGGGGACCTTGGTGAATAGCTGCTCCTCCAGGCCCTGATGTACACCCCTGATATAGGCTGCCACCAATTCCCCTCTGAGTCTTCTTTTCTCCAGGCTAAACAGTCCCAAGTCCCTCAGCCTCTTCTCATATGACCTGGTATCTAGGCCTCTAACCACGCACACGGCCCTCATTTGGACTCTATCGAGCCTCTTCACATCCTTCCCGAAATGCAGTGCCCAGAACTGGGTTTGGGCCAGCTATATGTGTCTATCGCAAGGGCACTGCTTCACCAGCACTCGGGCTATGCCTTAGTTCCTTAGTGCCTGAGAAGATGAGACTATGTTCCAGTGTTAACATGCAATGGAGTATCCCTGCAAAGGGCAGGTGTCAGTGTTGCCCATCAACATCGTTATAGCACATCTGGATTTCCAATGCACGTGTAAGATAGTACATTGGATAATGCTGGAAGGCAGCCCTGTGTTTTAGCCCAGCAGGGATATGTTCCCCAGGGTAGTGTATGTATCTGATGTAGAACAGGCAAATTCCTAGTAGAAAATGAGCAGGTTTACACTGTCTCCAAAAATGGTCTTTGCTAGAGGCTTGTCTGTACATGCTTTTGGCTGCTTGTTTAAAAACAAATGGTGCATCTTCTATTTCCGCCTAGGAAGTGAGTGATTGATCTTTAATTGTTCTGGGGAGGAAGAGGGGAAGGAGGGAGAAAACGCCTGCACGTGGCTAGAGGAATGCAGCTTAGCTTGTTGCTGCTTTGATTTATAGCCCCCAAACCATTTTCTTCTAAGGCCCTCCTGACAGTAAAGGAGGGCTGGGAAAATGTTGAGATCTGAACATCCTTCCAGTTGGCTACTCCCATCTCTTTCATGTCTAACATACACAGTGTCCATATCTCAAAGCAGAGATTTCGGTAATGGCTTAGGGGAGTAAAAAAAAAAGAAAAGAAAAAGGCAACGGTTTTGCCTGAGCCTCCTTGGCCTCTGGGGTTCGTGTGGTGAAGGCATGGTGGTTTCTCCAGCTAATGACACAAGCCGGCTGTGCCTGGCATCATATCCAGCTACCTCTGACTCCCTAGCTTAGAGGTGTAACTTAAAATGTTGGTGCCCTGAGTGGCTCTGGTGGTAGTAGGAGGGAGGGAAGAGGGTGCAATGCAGAAGCAGGCACTTACCTTGTTGCACTTACCTTGTCACACAAGGTCTGCTCCAGTTGTCCTGGCAATAGGGCTGCTGGTGCTGCCTGAGCATAAGCTCTCAAAACAGGATGCTGCCATGGTGGGAGCAGTGGGATCCCTATGGTCTGCCCTGTCTCAATCAGTGCCAGAGGCTGGTGCCTTGCTTGCACCCCCTCCTCCCCCTGAGCGATGCTGCTATCCCCGCCCAAGTGATTGGGAACCCTTTACAGCTGGGTCAATGTGGGGCAGCCAGGCAGTCTTCGGTTCTCCAGATCACTCTGAGATTGTCCTCTGCGAATTTGAGCCAAAAATATGGGGCTTGCATTTGTTCAAGCTAACATGGAGAAAATCACCATTGAACCGGCCCATTTCTTCAGGACTGGAATCAAATGAACCCAATGCTTAGAAACCTAAGCTCGTCTAAGGTATGCAAGAAGCAGCAGGTCTGAGGGGCAAAAAGGCCGCTTTTGGGAACGTCAGTCAGCACGGCAGCCTGAAAACGACTTCCCTGTTGCACAGAATAAAGCCAAGGACCTTGTCCCAAATCAAGGGGAAAATGTTGGGAGTGCTTCTCTCATCCGTCCTCATTATGAAATCATATCTGACGCTGTTATGTAAAGGTGGTAGAGTCTAGTCTCCTGAGAGTTTATTAAGATGTGAAGGTCAATATATGGAAAACCTACATCGAAATGCCTAGGCATGCTCCTAATTCAGTGCACGAGTCCCCTGTAAGAACCGCTGCTGCTCGCTTTGGTAACGTGCCTTCTTAGCATTAAGGATAAGTCCCAAAAACGTTGAGGAGGATGAGGACCCACCGCTCCCTTGCATTGCAGCTTTGTCACCTGGCTCTTTCTCCCGGGAAGAGTTTAGACCTAGGGACTACACCGGGGGGTGCGGGGTGCGGGGGTAAACCTGGGTTTTCAGGCAGACTTTTCTCGGCACAAGTGAGCAAAACAAAGCTTCATTCCAGGTCGGCACAATGTTTCATTCAACTTCATATGAATCATTTCAGGTCGAAGGAAATACTTTTTTTAGACCTGTAAGAAGACACCTGTAAAATGAAACTTGTTTTCTTTTGGAGTTGTTTTTCTTTTTTTTTCTTTTTCTCCCAGTAGAGGTCACGTCTGAAATGTGAATGGCCATTTCCAAGTAAAAAAAGCCAAAGTGTTTCATCTGGCAAACACTGAAAAGGAACATTTGAGACAGAAATTTTGGAAATATCTCCCCTCAGTTTTTTCGGTTGCTGCTGTTGGCAGAGCGGGATTGCATTCGGGACTAGTTTGGGGCCCCTTGAAACTGCTTTGACTGTTCTGTGGGGGCCAAAGAAAAATCATTTTGTGTATTGCGCTCTTTCCCAGGAGGAGAGGCAGCCCTCAGCCCGTTTTCAGGCTAGAGCGGGCTTTGTAGATCATTGTTAGCCTCTTGCATTGCAGCCAGAAATGAATTGGCCACCAGTGGTGCCGATGTCTCTCCCCACTGAATAAGCAGGCGGTTGCTCTCTGCACTACCTGTATCATGTTGGACACTGGAAATCCCACTTATGATTTTCCCCCAATTATTTTTTTCTTTTGTGTATTTGGCCGGCTGCATTTCCAGGAACGAGAATACAAACATTTTTGCAAAAGAATTTGTTTTCCCTTGTGATATTTCTGGGTTGTCTCGAAGCAGGAAATAATGGCAAGTTATAGGAATTTCCTGTCTTAGGAGACTTGCACCTCAGAGTTGCACTTCCGAGCGGGGTCATATGCCCAAGGGTCTGAATAAACCAGGTGCCGTATCCAAAGCAGGCCCAGGTCTTTTGAAACTTGCTCAACTTTTTAGGAAAGCAGCTGGGCTCCCTTCAGGAGTATTTTTATATATTTTTTAAAAATATATTTTGTGCTTTTGCATCTGATTTCATGAACATCATCTCTAGCACAGCAGGTTCCTGATTCCTCAGCATTTCAGCTGCAGGTGGGTGCCCCTCATTTGCTCTAAGTGGTTAGGGGTTGGTATAAAGGGTTAGAGGGCACTGAGGCCATATTATGTGTAACTCTAATATACCCTCCCCCCCCCCCCCTTTTTTTTTTTCTTTTGCATATCAGCCTTTTCCTCTGCCCAGGCCAGAGCTCAATCTTTTCGGGACTATTTTTAAAAAGTATTACCCAGAGTCACAATGCTGAGAGACTGCCATCTAATTCCTTCAAAAATATCCTTTAGTACTGCAGCTAGCATTTTTTGAAGCCTCATAAAAATGCAAGCTGTTATTATGTGGTAACACAACTGGTATTTTTTTTCCCAGGCAGACTTCCCCCTTTCCTTGCTGTTTCATGTTTTACTTGGCACGCACAGATACGCACGTTCCCCTCTACCCTGCTCATGGCCTGTTCACGTGCTGACAGCATCTCCCTTTCTGCAGCAGGGCATCACCCATGCGGGGTGCACCATGTGGGGCACCTGCTCCATCCTCCAGTGAACAAATTTTAGGAGCAAAAATCCAGGGTTACAGTCCTGTATGCTCAGCAGACCTCTGGAAGTGGAAGTAGGTCACGTCACTTCTTCTAGTTAGTGCATAAGCCACAGGGCAGTGCTACGGACGAGCTAATGAGCTCTGCTGCATCTTAGCACCCTGCAGTGAACTCCAGAAGTAATTAGCAGGCTTCGGGAGAGCTGTACCTAGCTACAGACCCAGAAGGCCGTTCTGCTGCTTCTCAGCCGGTGCAGCAACACGCTGGCTGGCACCAATACAGCACTGATTTCCCTCTCCCAACTGCTCCAAAATTTGGGCACCCCGAGGGACTGCCCTGAAGGTTGGGACTGCCCTTGACAGTCCAGGACGGGTTGCCTGCTTTCCTCCACGTGTCTGTCTGGACATCTCAGCAAACATAGCTGAAGATGCCTGTAGCCAGCTGTAGTTCGTGTCCTGAAGTCAAGACATTGTCAGCTGTTTCCCAGCCATCCAGGACGACCGGGTATTTGTTTCAGATGGCACAAACTGGGTGGGGAGACACAGGTCCTGTAGCATATATGTGTTACTCCTTTGTTGCTCACTCTTTGGGTCCCTGGAGTTATCGCGAACTTCTCCTACTGAGTTTTGACCTGTTTGGCCCTCAGCGGATGGATGTGCAAACTGAGCTGCTCAGTTCATTCTTAACAGAAACCCTCTGCACACTTTCTGACGACTACTTTGCATGCCCAGGAGCTACTAGAAGCATTTCTCCAAATGCCTCTCAGCCCGACTAACAAAGAGTGTGTCCACGCTGCACACTGCTAGGGGGTATAATGATACGTGGGCTGGCTCGATGAGAGCTACCTTGGCTTCCAGGACCGGCCTGGTCATGGGGAAGTTTTCTGTGAACAGCTAGACTGCTTTTGGTAGCTGATTTACCTCCTTTGCCAGCCAGATTGGGTATGCTGCCTGGCTGCACGCAGTCTATGCATGCTCTTCTAAGTGCCCTTGCTGCTTTCTCCATAGGTACAGAGACATGGGAGACTTGGCAAAAAACAATGTTTACTCCCAGATATTCCTCTTTCTTTTTAGACTCAAATGTCAAATGGAGGAGCATAAGCCCCTGGGTCTTTTGAACCGCTGCGCAGAGAGTGTGGTATTTGTAGTCACTGATTTTCCAGGTATGGTTATTTCACCCGAAGCAGTTAGAGAAGACGCCTGGCTGCAAAATCTGAATCTGAAACTGTATTTTGAAGTCCCAGTGATACTGCCCTCTGCTCCATATAAAATGGGGATGGGTGGGATGCCTTCTAAGGTAAAAACCTATCTGCAAAATGAATTTGGTGGCTGTCTCTTGGTACTCCTCGGTGACTTCTTCAGAAGCATGAAGCTACTTTGGTTGGTTGGTTTGTTGAAGTAAGTTGGATGCCTGCTCTCTGGAAGAGTAAGAAGGTATTACAGATGACTGTTGACTTGTGTGTCGAAAAGGAGGGTAGATCTACATAGGCTGTTGGTATGATATACCCTCTTATAGGCTCAGATTAAGTGTATCCTCTCGTTGTCATGGCCGTTAAACTCACCTGGAAATAAAATCTCAAGTATTGCTCCTCTCCTTACATGCTTATGCAACGTCACCCATACAATTTTTTGATGTAGGGAAAGTAAAGCCAGAGTGTAATAAGTCTTTATTATTAAGAAACAGCATTTCAGTAAATGGGCAGTAAAAAACCAACAAGCAAGTAATGACCCAAGCAATAAACATCTTAGCCACACTTAAGATGTTTGCCTTTCTGGGGAAGCTTGCTGGCATTGTTGTACTCATGTAATTATACCTTCACAGTCATATGGCTTTCAAATGCCAAGCCACTGTTATTTGATTAAGGGTGTGCACATGGAAGACTAGAGAGGTATAAATGGTATGCTCTAATTGTAACAATGTCAGTCCATTTCCCTATGAAGACAAGCCTTTGAGCTGTGTTTTCCATGGAAAGCTCTTGATCCCAAATGGATCAAGCTGGAAATTCAGCTGGAAATTCAGCTGCTTTGTTCCACCTGTTTCCAATTAATTTCCCTTCTGTGTTATGAGCAGAAACACAATGCTATGTTTAGATGGCCTATTCTTTAGGAAATTTAATATTCTGCAGCACAACATTCGAGCAGAAGGGATGGTTTTCATTGGAATAGTGTTTCCCTTCCTTTTAGGCTTTCCTCTTTAAAATAATGTGCCAACCCCAATTTTTGGACCAAGACATTTTGGCAATGTCCCTTTAGACACATCTGATCTCTCTTGCTTGTTCCTGGAGTATCACTGTGGATGATGATAAACAGTCTTGCTTGAGGCTCTGGGGTACAGCAGAAATGAATGGTTGGGCCAGCATTGTCACTATGCCGCTCGACTGTGCCCATTGCAGCCGTGAGTCTTTCAGGACTTCTGAGTGCAAGTGAGATTGATGGAGCTTTAGTGCTGAAGTAGTTAATGCTTCAGCCTGTGTGAGCTAAGCCAAGCTTCTTGCTGAGCTTATTTCAAACTGCTGTTTCGGTTTCAGGAGTAGGACAGAATTTCTATTCTATTCAAAATAGAAATTATATCTATAAAAAACAATATATTTCTAGCCTATATATATACATATATATAAAACTGTTAAAAAGCTTCCAACCAGCCACTAC
>NW_017728886.1:263220971-263236668 GCF_001723895.1 Crocodylus porosus | reverse complement strand
ATATATATATTATATATATGTATGTTTGTATGTATGTATGTATATGTATGTATTAGCAGTGGCTGGTTGGTAGCTTTTAACTATGGCTCATTTTGTCTGAAAAGCATTCATCACCCTAGGATGCTTCACATTTTTTATTCATGTTGTTACCATTCTCCCTGATGTGGAGTTTGCTGCTGCAAGATCTCAGTTCCCTAACAACAGCATTACTTGTGCAGGAAAAAGGACAGGGATGGAATAACGGTGCCTATCAGCTGACTGGGGACATCTGAAAACAGCACACGCACCTATACAGTGACCTTTAACTAGTTTCTAAATTAATTAGTATCAAGCCGATGTTTGGCCCAACTCTTTTTGAGATAAGGCCTTAGGGAGACACAAGTGCATAGTTTTGCTTCATTAGGCAGGTGATATCCTACAAACGACCCCAAGCTAGGGGCCAGTACTTGGATGGAGACATTTAAGGAATAGTTCAGTGTTGTAGGCAGTGTTGATGATTAGCTAGGTAGACAAGGTTCTTTGGGTAAATGACCAACTAAACAGTTGGAAAAATTGTTCTTTTACAAGCTTTCAGGCACGCACACCCTTCTTCAGGCGTAGGGGGAGTCTGCTGATGTTTATGTACTCTCTTGGGTAGAATAGAAGCTTAAGTCAATATTTAAAATGCATATTTGTGAAAATGCAAATATGTGGCAGGAAAGATCAGAGGGGTGGGAGCTAATAGGTGCGAGACAGGTAGATGGTGGTGGGGGTGGGGAAGGGGGGTTTCACAAAAGAGAGGAATGTTATCCAGTGATAAAATGTAGCTCGTAAAACTGTAGAGAGGTTACCTGGGGTTATCAGATGGCAGGGAGGTTATAATGTGCCATAAATCCAATGTTGATATTTATCCCATTATTTTTTGTATGCAGTTGATTTATTAAGTGAAGTTCGCAGGCTTGTCTACAAAAGGTGTTCTGTAAATTCCCTTTGAGGATTGGAACTGAGAGACTGGCGAGAGAGTGGTTGTCTTGTAAGAAGTGTGCAGCCACAGGTAATTGGGCATTTTTGTCTTTGATAGATTTATGGTGTGCATTCATTCGGTACGCAGTTGCTGTTTGTTTTCTCCTGTGTAGTTTCCATCAGGGCATTCAGTGCACTGGATGAGATGTCTTACATTTCTGGTGGTGCAGGTGTAAGATCCAGGAATGATGATATTTCCGTTGTGGGGTGTAGTTATTGTGGGGGCGATGGAAATGTGTTGGCATGTTTTACATTTCATGTCCTGGCATGGTCTGGGTCCATTCAGTGAGGTTTGGGCCATAGAAAATTTCCTTCTGGTGATGAGGTTGGCAAGGTTCGGTGCTTGCTTAAAGACTGAGATGGGTGGTTCTGCAAAGATCTCTTTAGGTATTGGGTCTTTTTCTAGTATGGGCTGCAGTTGTTTGACCCTTTTCCAAGGAGGGATGGTAAGTCATAACTAACGGTATGCAATTTATGGGGATTTTCTTTTTGTACTTCAGCAGTCCTTCACATGGTGTCCAGGCGGCTCTTTCAAAAGTGTGATCCAGGCTCATACTCAACAGACTCTGGAAGAATTAGGTTCCGTGGGAGCCAGACTCTGACTAGCTGAACAAATATTTCATTCAACCTTAATGTTTTACAGTAACTCAAATCGTGCAGTATTCAGGCCACTGAGTAAACATTGCTTCCCGTCTCCTATAATCAAAGTGCCATTGAGAGGGTAAACTCCCCTTGGCAGGGAGTTTGTATCAACGTAGCACAACGGGGCCCAGGACTTGGATGAGGATATTCAGAAACTCCCACGACCGTCTTTAGAGGTAAGAGCTGTTAAGCGAATCCTGCCGGCCCTCCTGGATGCATTGCACAGAACTAAGCAAACATTCACCAACTACCTGCTCTCCCAGAATCCACTGCAAAAGCAGGGGCAGGTTCTTCAGGAACTCTCTCTGCTTCAGTTATCAAGTCATTTGGTTAGGAAACACAAATGATTGTCCTGAATATTACGGAATTTGCCAAGCTAATTTCAGTGTTGTCAGCTTCACCAATGGTAGTGGATGTGACCTGACCTATCTTTTTTTTTTTCCCCTTAAGCGCCAGTTTCTGGAGTCATGGGATGATATAGGCACGTCCACCTTTCTGAAAGGCTCTAGCCCTTATGGTTTCAGAGTGAAGTGTGAAAGTATGAAGCCTAGAGATTCAAGCTCTGGATGGCCAGTAAATGCAAACCAGCAGTTATTTTTTTTTAAATGTCATAACTGTTAATGGAGCTGACAGTATTGCAGTAATTAAAACACCAGGTTAGATATTGATTGCTTGAGGGCAGGGGTGTTTGCCATCTGCTGCACTGGCCTTTCCCGCCCCTCCCTCACCTTTACACCTGGCTTTATTCTCTGTCTGGAGCAAGTAGGGTAATGCCATCTTGGCTTGAGGGCTTTGCTTGGATGGATATACAGTATAAAACTGTCATTGGCCTTGCAGAAACCTGCACTCCTGAAGCTGCCTCTCTGCTTGCATACAGCTTTAAAGGCATCATTTGAACGGCAAAGCTCTGTGTTAGGCTCCCCCAGAGCAGCTGCATTGGGCTGAAAGTCCTGGGCCCAGTGCAGCAGCACAGTCTGCGCCATGTCTGGCCTGGCTAGGGAATGGGCAGGTGCTGGATTTTCTTACATCCAAATACACACAGATCTGTATGTTATCCCCTCATCCCAGGGAGTGACATGCCTCAGCCCTGCTAGCAGGTGAGTGGCTGGGGAAAGTCTACCAGATCTTATGGGATCTAGCGTGCAGTGTCATCCAGGAACTATTTTACCAATCAGCTGCATCAGGCTACTTTCTTAGCCGTCTATCTTCCGAGGCAACCCTGCAGTTCATCTGCAACAGGTGCACGTGTTACATCTCACTCCTTCCCCAAGATGGAGGTGACCTCGAAGAGCGAGAGGGTCTACGGCCCAGGATGCCAATCGTCCAAGACTTGCAGCTACTAATTGCCTTCCTTTACCACCCAGTCTGTTTGCAGACAAGTTACCTGCACACCAGCCATTGTTGACTGAGAGGTAGATACAGGCAAATTAGCTTGGAAGCACAAAGGCTTCGCACGGTGCGCGCTGTTCATTGCGCCACTTATTCCTGGGGGGGGGAGGTAAGGGGCCCTGTGAAAATTAATTTGGTATGCTCCTCATTTAAACTGTGCTAATTACACCAGCCCTCTTGACACTGCGTGTCTGCTGTCAGTCAGCCAAAGGCGTATGTGTGTGAGACAGCGTATCTAGATAAGCGTGCCCCAAAAGAAGGGAGCAGGTCGTCGCCAAGAGAGCTCTGGAAATCGGATGCTTCAACAGTAGGTTTTCATGCAGAGAAGCAGGACAGGCCTGTGAAAGGGGAGCTTGCTTTGCTGTTGGTCAATGTGATGATCTCACGAGGTCCCTAAACTTCTGGGAATCCCTGAGCTGAGAGGTGGTGTCCGTGCCAAGAGTGATCAGGAAGCTCTGGTTTAGGTTGTGCTCCTTGGATTGCAAGTCCGTGGCGCCAGAGGCAGGTTCTCTTAGGCATGAGGAACATAGCATTGAGATGAGAAGACAGTAAGAAGAAGAAAGAGGGGCCGAGGGAAAAGGAGTAAGAGAAAGGTTAGTGCCCAACGTAATCCAATGGGCAGGGCAGCCCCTGTGAAGAGCATGGGAATGCATTAGTATTTTTTCTCCTTTGTGCAGGAGGGGATACAGATGAATTATTTAGGGCAAGACCGGCCAACCTGTAGCCTGTGGGCTTTGATGGCTGCCTCTCCTGCTGTCGTGCACCAGGGAAGGAGCTTGGGTGTCCGCACACCACTGATGAGCCTGCGTGGTGGGAGATGGGCTGGCTGCATTACCCATCTGCGTGGCAGGGGGTGGTGGGACTGTGTGTCATTGCCACTGCCCGGGTAGTGGGGAGCAATCCCTGGTGGGATTGTGCAAAGTGTGTGGCCTGGGGGCTCACACAGGTGCCACTCGTGGCCTTTCGCTACTCTGAAGTTTGACAGGCCTGATTTAGGGAACGAGTAGGGCCGGGCACGGTTACTATGGTAGGGAAAAGGGGGTCACACAGTCTCTTTTGCTGAGCCTCGAGAGCCGTTCAGAAGTCCTGCAAGCTCTAGGAATCAGTGGAATTGCCCTCTTCCTGCTTCCAGACAGAGAATCGAGAAAGATGTCTATGCCAGCAATCCTTTGCTTACCTCTTTTTCAAATCTGACACAGTCACAGGACAGACAGCATGGCCGTACAGTTGGTCCATCACCTCTGACCTCGGAAGCTCCTCAAGCGCTGTCTGACCTTAACCCCTGGACTTGTAATGAAGCACATCAGTCCTATCTCCTCTAGCAGTCACGGACTTAAGGATTTACAATTTATACTGGAACTTGGGCCCGGTGGGGGGGAGCGAAATCTTTTTTGCCGTGTTAGCCTGCAGGTCCAGGATAGTACCACGTGCTCTCTGTGCTGCCTGGTGTGAAGGGCAAAGTCATGCCAGCTAAAGGTCCTTCTGGCTCTTTTCCCTTCCCATCTCTTTTAGGGTGGGTAGCATTATGGGAGTGTAAGAAAGACCTACAGTTGCGTTGACTTGCTCTACAGGACAAGCAATGGGGAAGTTTCTTCGTGGTCCTCTTTGCTCTTCTCTTCCATTCAGATGCTTTTACAGGGTTCGTCACTTTGGTATCTCGGCACCTTTTTTTCCTAGTATGTTGGCCTGTACGTATTACCATGACGGGCAGTGTAATTTCAAGAAGCAAAGGAGAACTAGCTATTAAAGCTGCAGTAGGTGATGATATAATTGCTGTAATACTCTGTCATCTCTCTCTAGGAATTATAGTACTGGTGTTTGAAGCAATTGCAGTATCATTACACTGTCTGTGCTGCCACTATAGTTAAAATGAAAGGTATATACAGTTTTCCTATGACTTTGTTTTCAAGAACATGTGCCATGTGAAGTGTCGACTCAATGTGCTAGGGAGAAAAAGGCAGACAATTAACTTAGCAGGAAATATATATTGTGTACATCAGGTCATTAGTTAGGCGCACTGTAAGTTAAAAAAGGCCTTTTTGCAAAGAGTGGGAAAAAAACCCCAAAGCTTTGATTTTTAAGCTAAAATGTCATTTTCTGTGATTGTAAAGCAAGCGTAGAATAAAAGGACGGCTATATATTGCAAAAGTGGGCAACTGCAGAGGGTAATGCAGGCCACAAGTGTATTGCTTTGCTTTATGGTTCTTAATGGTGAAGTAGCAGCATTGAGTATTCTCCTGAACATCTGAGTTTTTGTGAAACCTGTCCAACTTTAAAAAAAAAGATTCTCACAAACCCTTTCCCATCTTAGTTAAATTTCTCAAGGGAAGGTTCATTTAAATGGGAAACATGCAACTGGAAGCTTGCTCTCTGCAAAGGATAAACATTCCTGTCTGAAAGTAGCTCTTCCAAAACTAACAAGGAGCAAAAGAAGAAGATGCAGTATCTCAGAGCTGCTTGGTTGAGTCCTTTGGACCCCAAATAGCTCCAGTTCTAGTCTAAATAAGACATTTTTTGTGAATAATTTAAATCTGGCAAACTGACTCTTTTCATCCCTGTGCAGGACGGTGTGGCCAGAACACAGGATCTGGGCAAAATTGATAGCATGGGATCCTCACATCCTCAAATCAATATGGAAAGGGAAACAAGGCTTACAACCCATGCACTAAACCTCAGTGTAACTTTGGTGCTGCAACCGGACACTGCCAGAATTCAGAAATCCTACGCCTCCTAATTAAAAGAACATTTTAGTGGAAACAAAGTACCCCTTGTCCTGACCTCCTTGCATTTCTCTCCTGCCCTCTCCACCTGATTCTTGTAAAACTTGACAGCTACACATGTTCAGCATTCACTACGCACAAGTCCCCAAAGGAGTCTTTGCAGCTCAAGGCTTTCTTACTCTTCAAAGGATAAAAACAAACAGGAACCAGCTTAATAGCGCCCTGCGGACAGCTGGCTGGGGTATAGGCACCTGCGATTTGAGACGAGCACTTTGCAGCTAGGATTTCTCGGTGGGAAGCACTGAGGGGCAGCTGTGGTTATCTCCGTACGTGGTTCAGTGTTAATGTCGGGGATGCGGGACCGCAGCTGGATGAAAGTTTCCTCCTGCACGTGTTGTTTTTTTAAGTTCACGATGATAAATGACTGCTCCATGACAGGAGCTACTTCCAATAAGTGGCTTTCAGCATAGCAGAGCCTGCATGGTGGGTTAGAGCTGGAAGGGGTCACTGGTCCAAGGATGCTCGACTCAAACCTTTTGCAATGGGAGGTTGCCGAGATGCACTGGTAATACTGCCCCGGCAGGCCACACGTTGTGCATTCTTGATCTAGCCTGACCTCCCATGTTCCACGGCCCCTGGCGTTTCCCCAGGTGTTTCCGAAAGCATGCCCATAATTTGCGGCTGAGGATTTGCAAGCCTTTAAGGAAGACATTTAATCATGATTTAAAGTCTTTGGGGTGGGGGTGGGGGGCGGGAGGAGTGAGGAATTCACTACTATGCTATATAAGGTGGTTAAATGCCCTCACTGCTTAAAAAAACCCAGTGCAGGATAACCCCCTCCCCTTTCCGTGCCCCCTCCAAAAAACACTTGGTCATCTGAATTTGTCTAGCTTCAGCTTCTAGGCACTGGATCTACACCATCTTTATTTGCTAGGCTCAAGATCCCTGTGCTATCAGACCTCTTTTCCCCTTGTAGGTAATTAGATCTTTATCGAGTTCCTCCTCCATCTTCTCTTTGCTAAGCTAAATATGCTGAGGGCTTTTCGCTTGCTTGTTCATTTAGTCTGGCAGGTTCTTCAGGCCATCCGACCAGTCCTCTGAACCGAGCATCACACTATTATGTTTTCAGATCAAAATATTAATAGAGTAGGTTAGCTTGATGTTTTCTGCAGACTGTTGTTTTTTCCATTCACAGATCTGCTACAAGATGGATAGCCTGCCAGACTTTCCCTTTTCTTTTTCTATTTTAAAATGTGTGCAATGAAACTATCTTAATAGGAACGGTGCAAAAGGTGCAACAAGTCCTCACCTGTTATCACTAAACACTGCTCAACAATTTCCTCGAGAAAGGTGTGTTACCTACCAGGGCTCTGATTAGCAAGGATCCTGGTTTTCTCTGGTTTAAAAAAAAAAATCCCCAATTTTCAGATTAAATCCCAAATCCAATGTTTTCCATGCTTAAAATGAAGCACTATATATAATGTATATATTAGTGGTGTTTTATTTTAGTCATGGAAAAATGTGGTTCCGTGGTTATTTTTTTAATCTGAAAATTGGGGATATTTTGTAAATCAGTGAAAAGCAGGATCCCTGCTGATCAGATTCAGACAATTTGGTTCAGCTGTCTGGTACCCCTAAACTCTCAAAAAGCAGTGTAACAAATCAAGGCAGCCAGGGCACCAGCCCAGAGGGTTGGGGAGGGAAAAGCAGATCTGTGCTATCGGACTGGCTGCAGCTGCGCTCCCGGTAGCGCCAGCAGTGATGCCCCAGGCAGTGCTGCCATCCAGGTTGCTCAGGCATCACGTTAGGCCTCTGCCGTCAAATGTACGACACCAGCTTGCACCAAGATTACCAAAGTTCGAAAAGGATTTGACATTCATACGGCTAACGAGAATACCCAGAGTGGTGAGGGCATAGGAAGACAAGGTTCGTTGGGTGAATAAGGAATGGAGCTCCCCTGTACCTCCAGATATTCCTGGGAGCCAGTTGATTACCTTCTTCCTTAGAGGAATATTTCTGGAAGATACAAGTCTGATTGCACAGTTTGGTTGATTAGGATTAGGATATCTCCTTGGTGCCATAAGGATAATTATCTAAGAAACCAGACATACCATTGCAAAGCATTTTTTCAGGGGTCTTGGTAGCTGACCAAAGAAGTCACCTGTGGACACTGCGGTAAGGGGGGTGTGGTGAGCCTGATCTTTCTTTCTTTTTTTTCCCCCCTCTCCCTGGAGCCTGCCTGTCTGCCTGAGCTGTGCAGAGGCCCAGTGCTTGCCTCCGTGGCTGTGGGGGAAGGGGGTGGTGCTTCCCTCCACAGCTGTGGCACCCCCTGGGATCACTTGGGCCTGGTGCCAGCGGGTGGATGCCACCTGGGGCACCCACACAGCTCAGGGACTACTCAGCTTGCTGGCAGCTCACCCCCCCACCAACCCTGGTGCTGATGAGGCAGGATCGGGCCCCCACCCTTGTGTACACACCATGAGGGTTTAGTTTGGTTTAATTTGAAGCGGTGTTTTTATAAACCCACCCTTTCAATTTAGGCAGAACTAAACTGAGTTAACCCCCCGTGGCATGTACAAGCAGCCATAGTTTATCACTGGATGAGCCAGAAAGGATTCTGGGTGATTTGGAGATTTGAATAAAGAAAGGAAAGGGAACCAGGGAGACTTTCATGTTGGCTAGAGGTATCAAGTAGATACACAGTGAGTCGGCTCTCTTGATCCTGCTTCTGGAACAGAAAGCTGTGGAGGATGTACCTAAACTGACATTAAAGCAAACCTTTCCAAGAGACAGTCTATGCCAGTCTGAAAAGGCAAGCAATTGTCTTCATCAGGCCTGGATAACTTGAACCCAAGAATTAATAAAAAATGTTTAACAAAACCTGTGCCTCAATTATGTGGGTTTTTTTGGTTGTTTTTAAATTAAATCCTACATGACTGGGGACATTGCAGAAGAAAGGAAGAGTGCTAAGGTTTTGCTAATAGTCATAAAGTGCAAGGAGAATACTGTAGATAACTATAAGACAAGTAGCTTGATTTCAGTCCCAGAGAAAATAATGAAAAAGTTGCTATAGTATTCAGTTAAAAAGAAACTCAAGCCTTAATGCATACTGTCAGTCGGCCTGATTTTTATGGAAATGGGTTGTATCAAACAAAATTTCTTTCATTTTTTGAGGGGATTTTCAATTGATAAAGGTGACTGCATAGATGTCACAGGCTAATGTGAAGCATTTTCCTTGAGACTGCATTGCATTTGGATTAGCAATAGCACTCTACGGTGTGCGTTAAATGCATTAAGAACTGCAGAACTGGCAGATCTCAAAAAGTAGCTGACAGTAGGGAATTATGACAGAATGAGAGTGTTTCCAGTATTGATATCCATGCTAGCCATTTATTTTCATCAGTATCTGTGCAAACAAATGTAAAATCATCACTTAAAAGTGTGGATTAAGGAAGAATTGACAGAATGCTTAAAAAAAAAAGACAGGGACAGGGCAGTCATGCGGAGTATTTTGCATTGCTTGGCAAGCTGGCTTAGTGGAAAGGCACACAGCTTCGTGCATGGTTATATAACTCAGACACAAAAGTCCAGCCAGAGTCAGCATCACACATTGGATATGTTAGTTTCTGTTGCCAATGGTATGCAAGCGAATGAGTGTGGCTAGGACAGGGGGTGGGCAAAATGTGGCCACGGGCTGGATGTGGCCCACCAGGCCATTTTATCCAGCCTGCAGGGCCCTAAAAAATTTAGAAAATTAATATTTATCTGCCTCTGACTGCTTGTCATGTGGCCCTCGATGGCTTGCCAAAACTCAGTAAGCGGCCCTCCACCCAAAATAATTCCCCGCCCCTGGGCTAGGAGTATATCCAATCAGCTTTGACTTCTTAGCCTCAAGGACTAGCTACCTATTTAGATCTTGGTGGATGAGGAGTGTAGGACTGAGACTGTGACTTGATTACAGTGCATATTTGCTTTCATGGATGCAATGAAGTAGTCCTAACTGCATCCTCAGTGAAGCATGAATAAGGAAGGCCCAGTTGCAAAAGGTTAGGCATATGGCCTGGGTGAATCATACATAGGGATGGAAGCAGCTGCTCCAAGGTGAATTGGAAAGTGGGAAAAGGTAGCATGGTTACTCAAGAGAGAGTTTTTGGGGTGATCATAAAAGTGCATAAGCCAGTTATCTCTTTTGAGCTCTTGCCTCTAAACAGGCAGTAATGGAGCGCCAAGGAATGAAGGCATTTTTGAGTGTTCTTGGTGTGTCCTTGGGCAGGAAAAGTGCATGAGGCAAAGGGTGCAGCAGTGGCAAGAGCACCCAAATGACAGTGAATTTTATGACAAAAATGTACTGGTCATTCTTAGTCCATTTGGACTAACAATGCTATTGATTCAGGTACCCCCACTGCGGCAACGTCATCCTCAATGACATGACGCTTAGTGCAGGGATGGCTACATTCAGGAGGAGAAAATTCTGGGTAAATCGCTTCTTTTTCAGATAGCCGAGAAAGCCAGAACAAGAGCCAGTACTGAAAGGTGAACTTAGACCAATTGAAATAAAGCTCCCATTTTCTTTGCCATAATGGTGATTAACCATTGTAACGTATTCCTGAGGGAAAGGGTGGATTCTCCACCTTTTGGGGCAGAATGGATCCTTTGGGCAGATGGGCTGTGGCTGAACACAAGTCGCGGAGCTCGGTACTAGGGGAACCACTCCGTGCAGGTTAGGTTGGCCATTAGGATGAACATCCTCACTATGAGGGTGGTTAAGCACTGGAACAGGTTACTCAGAGAAGTTATGGATTTTCCATCTTTTAAGAACAAGTTAGATAGACACTTGCCTGGGATAGCTTCGTTGGGGATGATCCTGCAGGGGGCTGGACCATATAACCTCCTGAGATCCCTTCCAGCCCTACTTTTCTATCATTGTTTCACTCATCCCGGAGGACAGACTAGACAAACAATTCAGTAGGATGCATAGGAGGGCTGTATGATCTAAGGGGCTATTCTTGGCCTTCAACTCTATTGAGCTATGAGAGTCCAAGATGAACTGCTGCAGAGCAGGCGCCTTTAAGTGGATTTCCTTTGTAGCTGGGAAACAATGCTTAGCTGAGCTGGAAGAGCAGACAAAGACTAGCTAAACATTTGACTGAGGTTTAGCAGCTTATTTATTTTACACATTTTCTCTCTCTTTTTTTTCTTCATTTGTGTTATCTTCCCTTTGCATTCAATAGCCAAGCCTGCAAAATGTTTTTGAGGAGCTGCATCAAGACTTGAGACTTTGCACGCCCCCTGTTTGAGCGCTGGTTGAGAACACTGCAGCAAGCACACTTCTTCTGTGTCATAACGTTGGTCACATTTGCCTGGGATGTTGTATCAAGGCTGAAGCCAAATGAGAATAATAGCTGCTGTCTTGCTTCTTCCTCTAATTTCACCTCTGGATATAGCACTTAAACTTGGCTGCCAGCTGGCACAGATTGATATGCTGCCAGGTTGGCACTACATTCCTTTGGGCACAAGAGGCCTTGCTATTAACTTACGGACTTATTTTTTCTAGCCCAACAATCTTGTCAGTGTAATTGTTTGTCATTTCCCTGTACTTTGTGGCAGCTTAAACTAGAGCACTAACTCCTTCTTTTGCCAGGAATGTTACAGTTGAGGAGAGAGCACTAGGCATTTTTTTTTGTGGAGCAAAAAAAGGGGCTGTTATCTGGATGAAGAAGGGAGAGGATGAGCGAAGGATTTAAGAAGGAACTCAGCTCTTTGCAAGTAGAAGGGAATATGAACTCCACTCTCCTACAGGAAACTAGAAAAGTAAAGATCTAAACTGAGAGAAAAAAAATCATATTCCTCACAATGGGGTTTCTGCTGCCTGTGGTAAGGGAGTTGACTTATTATGCAGGATATATCATTTTGCTGCGGATATTAGTGCTGTAACAGGTATTTTTCCAAAGATGTCTGCTGATTCATCTCTGCCTTTCTCTCTGACCTATTAAGACCTCATTATTCTGCCAGGGGATAATTTTAAGTGGTGGAGAAGCACACGTGGCAACAGAAGCTGTGTGGTCACTTTTTCATTGGTGCTATGACCACTGGTTATGGACCTGCCCAGTTGAGACTGGGGCTCCATGGCAAACACTAACTGAACATAGCAAACATATTAAATGGGCACACAGCAAAAGACAAACCCTGCCTCCGTTTATTTTGTTGAACTAAAATTACAGACGGGGAAACATCGAATTAAAAAAAAAATCGTAGCAGGGGCTTGTGATATTTCAAAGCAAAATTATGTCTGCAAAATGTTTCTGCTAGAAGCAAAAATTGCATGAAGTTGACTTCTGTGATCTCCAGGCCTTTAAGACCCAGGGTGCGTTTATAGCATCTTTGAATGCCTGGGGTGACCTTAGATGCAGTTTAAAGAAGACTTGTATTTGAAAGTGGATCTATGTAGATTTCTGCCCCTCAGAATAAATTGGTAATATATATGGCTTTTATGTGAAAACCCACTTGCTGCATTAACCGATTCTGCTTTTGTTGTTATTTTTGGTCCCATTTCCTTACTGTTCTTGTCCAGTTACATCCATTCTAGGTAATGACAAACTTTAGCTTACTGGTTGATAAAAAGAAAAGGGGTGGTGGTAAAGATGGTGAGTGTCAAAAAAACCTGAGCTCTGATCCGTGTCTGATTTCCTTTAACAGCAGGGAAGTCCTAAGCTTTGTAGTCTATTGAGGGTTTAGGTCCTGAGGGAAGGGTAGTGGTACATAAGCCCCTTTTTGACTCTGGATGAGACCACAGACAGCCTAACAGCAGCCGGATTCTGGGCTTTCGCTCAGTTTCCCAGTTTACTGAAGAGCTGACAAAGTAACCAAAGATGTGTGCAGGTAATACAGACATATGGGCTAGCTAAAATGGAAACTGAAGAAGGCAGCAAGCATAGAAAGGAGTTGTGAGAGAAGAACAAAGATAGTAGAGGTGTGAGCACTTTGTCATTTAATAGAATCACAGACAATGAGGGTGTGAAGGGACCTCAGGAGGTCACATCTAGTCCAACCTCCTGCTCAAGGCAGGACCAGCCCCAACTGGACCATCCCAGCCAGGCTTTGTCTAGTCAGGTCTTAAAAAGCTCCATGCATGGAGATTGCAGCACCTCTCTGGGTAACCTGTTCCAGTGCTTTACTACCCTCTTAGTTTTTCCTACTATCCAACCTAAACTTCCCTTGCTGCAACTTGCGCCCATTGCTCCTTGTCCTGCCATCTGCCACCGCTGAGAACAGCCCAGCTCCATCCTCTTTGCAGCCGCCCTGCAGGGTCTTGAAGGCTGCTGTTAACCCCCCACAGGGTCTTCTCTTCTCCAGACTAAATAAAACCAGTTCCCTCAGCCTTTCCTCATAAATCATGTGCCCCAGCCCCCTAACCATTTTTTCTTGCCCTCCACTGGACTCTTTCCAATTTGTCCACATCCCTTCTGTTAGTGGGGGGCTCAAAACTGAACACACGACTCCAGATGTGGCCTCCCTAGTGCTGGATAGAGGGGAAGAATCACTGCCCTTGGTTTGCTGGCAGCGCTCCTACCAATGCAGCCCAGGATGTCATTAGCCTTTTTGGTGACAAGGGCGCACTGTTGGCTCATATTCAGCTTATTGTCCACTGTAACCCCCAGGTCCTTTTCTGCAGAGCTGCTGCCCAGCCATTCACCCCCCACCTGTAGCAGTACATGGGACTGTTTCATCCTGAATATAGGGCCCTTGTCCTTGTTGAATTTTATGAGATGTCTTTTGGTCTTACCCTCCAATTTCTTGCTGTTTCTCTGAATCCTAGCCCTACCCTGAAGCTTATCCCCCAGCTTGGTGTCATATGCAAACTTAATAAGGGGGCAGTCCATCCCATCTTCCAGATGGTTAGTGAAGGTATAGAATAAAACCAGCCCTAGGACTGACCCCTGGGACACTGCACTTGATACTGGCTGCCAACTAGATATAGATCCACTGCTTATTACCCTTCGGGCCTTGATGATCCGGGCAGTTTTGTAACCACCTTGCAGTCAATTTATCCAACCTGTACTTCCTTAGCATGCTTGCAAGAATGCTGTGGGAGATGTATCACAAGCCTTACTAAAGTCAAGGTATATGTTTCATCCTTTGTTCCTCAAGGACTGGGTTCTTAGGTTGGTTCAATACTGGAACCACTTTGATAGTATACTGAGACCCTTGCAACCAGCTAGTGAAAGAATGGTTATGGCCTTGGCAGCAGGAGAGGTAGGTCTTGGTGACCAGGGGAGAACAGTCATTTCAACCCCGGTGACAAGTCTGTGGCTCAGGTGGAACAAGGACACTGTGGAATCCCGCCTGAAGTAGTGAAGAGTTGGGATGGTTATTCCTTTTTGGGCTCTTGCTCATCACGGGGGTACTTTTGTGACCAGTGAGGTTGCACGAAGAAAGAAATCTCTAGTCTAACAGAAGGCAAATTGGCCGCGCAGGTCAAGGTTGGACAGTTCCCAAGTCCACATCAAAAGATGGTTGTTTTGAGTTTTATCTGCAGAGGCGGAAGCTACGTTTTTATACCAATGCTAAAGAAAGTTGGAAAGAGAGTTCCAGTTTCCTACTTGTTTGTTAAAATGTAGCAGGGCTACAGACCCAAATGATTGGGGCTAGGATATGACTGAAGTGCTTTAAAAGCTGTAAAGGCCTCAACAAGTATCTTGCCTGCAAGATTTAGGTCCAGATTCTCTGAGTTTGGGCAATTTTCTTGTGCACCACTGAGGCAAAACTGTCTTCAAACGTCCATAGATGATTTTTGTTTTGTACAGGGCAGCTTGTGATAATGACCTCTCTACTGTCCCCTCCCCTCTCCCATTGCCAAAAGAAAAGGTGTGGTCCAGGCTGTGGGGTGTCCAGATGTCATCAGTACTTGACTGTTTACACTTGGGCCTTTGTCATGGAAGGAAAACCAACTTTCAGGCTTTCCTGACTTACGCCACGTTCGGTGAGCGGGGATCTCTTTAGAAGTTTGAGAAGTGTCCAAAGGTGACACAAATCTCCTTTTGCACAGCTATGGGTGTGCCTCAGCTCCAGCTGGCTCATAAATCTCAGCCAATCTGTCAAATCAAGGGCGAACGGTGTCCTCTTTCCTTGCTAGCCTTGACTGGCTTTACCACCTGTTGTGCACATGCGGCCCTTGCCTTTACACCGAGAGTCAGAACTGCACAACTGAGAGAGAGGGGCTGCTGTTGGTCTCAGAAGGGAAATCCCTGTCACAAGAGCTGTCACAGGCCAGCTGGGCACTGTGAGTATATCAATTTAGTTGCAGACTGACTGAGCACTGCAACTTTATTATCCACTGGGCTTTTTGGTTCGGGATCGAGAAGGTGATGTTGGAAAGGAAAGAAATGACAAGTTACACTTGCAAAAAAGAATGAGTTTTACTTATGACAACAAAAGATATAGTTTGCACATATAATAGTTAATAAAAAGGTTAAGCTAATAAGCGACAATGTAACAATACAGATTAAAATTGACAGTGATAATAAAACAGATACAGAAATTAATCAAGAGTTCCCACTTGGTTAGTAACTTATCAGTAGTCCCTCGGTTAGAGGATGCACGTCAGGTTGAATCAGCGAAGTCAGACGTCTCTGAACTGGGCTGCCCGAAGGAGAACCAGTGGAAGCCCCTCCGTCAGGATCTGGTTCTCGCTCTCACAGGGAGTCAGAGAGATCCGTGGGATACGGGACAGCAATGACCCTCCTGCACCGTCCTTCCCGAGGGTTACTATGACGTGTGTTCTTTTATATCCTAATTATGCTAATTTTAGTCATATAGCCATTCATAATATTGCCTTATAGCTGTTATCTTATGGGGTTAAAAGGTGTTAGAAATTATTATAATAAGTTACTGCCCAAGCTTGGGTTTATCCAATAAGCAAATTGCAACACAGCATCTTCAGGTTT
>NW_017728886.1:263210727-263220871 GCF_001723895.1 Crocodylus porosus | reverse complement strand
CAGCGGACTTGAACACGTCCAGCCTCTCCAGAAGTACCCTAACTAACTCCTCGCTAACCCCTGGCCCAGGCGTGTCGTATTAGACAAAAGTTCCAAATGCCTCCAAGAAGCAGATATTTATTGCTTATTAATTTCTTTGGCCATCACAAAGAGCAGAGGACAGCATGTAGGTGTTGGGCTGTGCCACCCGGGAGCTGCATTGCAGCTTGTGAGAACATGTCTGTCTAGAGCGCATCGGCCTAGTCGTAGCGATAGAGGAGGAAGATGGAGTCTCAATAATTGACCAGTTTTTACTGAGCCTGGCCTGTTTGGCCAGGCAACTCTGTGCCCACACATGCATAAAACCTAAAGTGCATCAGATCAATTGTTTGCTACAAGCGGTCCAACAAGCTCTGCTGGCAGCCTCCTCAGTTAATTAAAGGCCATGGGATCTTGCAAACAGCTCTACTCACGGTATTAAAGACCGGCATGTTTCCATGGGGATGACATCTCGTCTCTCGCCGCCTTTTCTGATCACTCTTTATTCGCGCCAATCAATTATGGTGCTCACCCCTTCAAAGGTTGCTGTGCAAAATAAGCGCCTTGTGTTTTATAGCCGAGGGCATTTTACGCGGGAATATTAACCTTGCCTTTGCTGCAGTTAGACCCAATCCAGGAGTTTTGCACCAAAGGAAAATGTCATTGTTTTCAAACTGTAACAATTATGTAGTAGATTGTCTCATAAAGCAAGGGCCCCATGACTAGTGCCAGCTGGAAGGCATCGTGTTTGGTTGGGCATGTTACTCTAACTAGTAGTAGTTGGGACTCAGCTTTTCCATTTAAAGGCAGTTTTGTGCATGGTTTCATGGGGTTTTTTGCTTCTCTCTACTTGGGTTGTGAGTCAGGAGGGGTTTTATACTTTACCCTGCTCTCCCTACTATCCCTGCCTTCATTTTTTTCTGTCTGGTGGCAAGAGGGGAGTCGGGTCTGATTGCTCCAGACCCTCATTCCCCCCGCTCCCTTTTTAGAAATGGGGCTCAAAATGAACTTTATGGGGCAGAACATCAGTTAGTGCAACTTGGTGGGATTCCCTCAAAAGCTGAGGATGTGGCACTGTCTGAGCCTTGGAATAAGCCCTAGAAGTTGAGATACACACTCAATCCCACCACGGCAGCACGGAGACATGAGAGAGGAGGTTAGCTGTGTTTAGCTTGAAGTCAGTCAGCAGGCAGGGTAGATGTGCACTTTCGTAGAGTTAAATAAGACTTATGTATTACAGCAGAAGCTTTCAGGAGCCCAAGTTCACCTGAACTGAGACAGGAGCGTGACCAGCTTGGCCCTGCACAGGGGCATACATGTCACAAGGCACAAACTGTTTGCAATCACAAGAGACCAGGTTGAGAGAAGGCAAGTTATCTCACTGACGTGGCATGATGGTAAGGCATGATGATGTGACTTGTCTAAGGTCAGACAGAAAGGCTGTGGCAGCTGTTAATTGAGCTCCCAGATCTGGGTTCATTAACCTCAAGCCCAGCTTGCTTTTTGGATTTTAGCACCCCCGGTCCTTCCTTTTGCTTTCTCCATTAGAGAAAAGGCAAAAATGTGACACAGCATCCTGTTACAGACTCTTGTTACTTTATTTTAGTTCATGTGTATATAGATTTTCACCATAGGACTCTTTAGTGGCCATCCCACAGTAATAGATGTATATGGTGCTGCGGGCTGCCTTTTGCCAAAAGAAAGTTGGACATGTTGGGAATACGGGGCATTACAATATTTTGCCTAGTCAGGTCAGACAAAGGGGATTATCTGCAAAATCCAGCCAGCTTTTACTCCTAGTTCAAAGTATTGAAGAAAAGACGTTCTGGGAAGTTTACTGTTTAGGTTAATATGTGTAGTGTAATGCAGTCAGTCAACCCCTAGATACTTCTGTACTGAGAGTGGATGTTACATTTGAGTCTAGGATCATGAAATCTTCAGTGCTACTCACTTTTTAGTGAGAGGATGTTTTTGAATTTCCTGCTTCATCTTGGGTTGGAGGAGTCACAAGAGCAGCCTCCTTTGCAGTTGCATAGCAATGTTCTCTTACCTAGACTATTTCATCCATCCCTTTCAATGTTACACTGTTAATCTTGTTTCAGACTGACCTGAATGGAGAAGAGGCACATTGGATGCCAAAAAAAGGAAAAAAAAAAGAAAAAAAAATCCCTATCCCAAGGGAATTGCACAAAGCAGTGTGATTGCCTGTAGTAAATATACTGTCCTGTCTCTTAGGTAAACCATTTTGCTACCTGTGTGGTACTGCCATTGTAAAGTAACCTTGGCAGTGTAATGATTACACTGTCACTTTTGGTGGCATCTATTGTATGTTCATGATTGCAAAGAGCATGAAAAATAATATGAGGTTTTGTATTCAGCAGCTGTCCCAGAGTATAAGTATTGTCTATTCTGTTTCATGATCGTTCTGCTTTCTTTTGGCATACAGCTGAATCATGCAGTCTCTGGCACTGAAATCGCTCCTGATGATCATATTGTTTATTTGCAGCACTCCTGCATTGAGCCCAGGCTCAAGAGCGGAGCTGGATCTCTCCAAAATATAGTGATTGAAATGATGCACACTAATGTGTCCAGGAGCAGGGCCTAAGCATGAGGTGCAGGGAAAGTATACAGCGGGAGGAGGATAATGGTGGAAGAGCATCAGGTATTTACTATGTGCACACTGGACATAGAGGAAGGGACGGTACCTGTGGTAAATTCCCATGTTGACATCCATTGAAGCGGGGAAGGAAAATAGTAGCATGGTTTCAAACCGTATGAAAAGTCAGGGGTGGGGGGCGCATTTTTCATGTTCTCATTAAACTGGCTCCTTGCGATATCTGCCCCATTGTTTAGAAGTGTGAAATTAGCTATTGATCTGGGAAAACAAAGTATAAATAAATGTTGCTTAAGATGTATGGTAGAAAAGGGGTAGGTAGGCAGAACCAAGTGTATATAGATGGATGAGCCCACAGATCAACGTGACAGCAGTTGAGAGCATGACAAATCTTTGACATAGGTTGGATATTACTCTGGCTTAAATTTATATTATATATCTATATATAATATAAAATGGGTGAAAAAGGGGAACTTGCAAGTAGGATGCAAAGCCAAGTTCTTGGAGGTGGGATGGCCAGTGGAAAGGGGATGGGACCAAGACTCAGGATAGCTGGTTTCTTTTTCTGGCTGTGTGACCTTGATCAGACTTTTTCATCTCTCTATGCTTTTATTACTCTGCCATCCGTTTCCTAGTTAGGTTTCAAACATTTTGGACTAGGGATTATGTCTTAAGAAGGGTTTTCACAGGGGTCTGTAGGTACTACTACACTACAGATAAGAACGCCAGTGTTTTGGTTGACCTGAACATGTTTGGCATATTAACATTTATATCTCATGCCTATGCAGTCAGCTAGATAGCTTCTTTTATGTAGTAATTGTCCAGTGTCTTTATTTATATGAAATAGTTACTTTACTTACTTTAAAATAATTGTTTTGTGTTCTTTTGGTTTTCCTTCCCAGATGTGCTATGTCCAAATGTCCATGTGGAAGGAGATCGGTTCAAACACACCAATGGAGGGACTGACGAAATTCCAGGTAGAAAGATACCCTTTTTACTGTGTGCCTGATAATTTTAATATTTATTGCAACAGTACAACTCATGCTGAGATGTTCTGACTCATTTATGGTTTACCCATTTGGCATTTCCTTTGTCAAATTTATATCCAGTAATGGGGAGAAATGTTGGAAACCACCATGCTGGGAGAGACCTATTAGGTGACAGTGGACAGCAAATGAAACATGAGTTTTCATTGTGATGTGGCTCCAGCAGAACTTACTGGAGTAGGTAAAGGAAGGTAATGAGGCTTGAAGAAAGTCTTTTGTTTGGCTGTCCTGTAGGTAGTTTAAGCATGCAGTCATTCGATATTTTTAGTGTTGTCTGGTCCATAGAGGTAATAGTGATGACTACTAAAGAAATCCTTATCTAGGTATGTGTATATAATAAAGATATACCACAACAGTATTCGTGTAGTGTACAGCATTGGTCGTAAATCAAGATGGTCACAGGCCTTTTTCATGAATTTTTAGCATGAATTTTAGGATGTCCTTTTCATCTGTTGGAAGACGGATTTTCATCAGACAGATGTGAGCATAAATTGTCCCTGTTCTGTAGCTACCAGTGGCTACTAGAGTTGCTCTTAGTGATAAGCAGCCCTTGAGGGATGTTCCTGGATTATTTAAGACTGGACCAAGAAGTCTAGCCACAGCTATGGAGGCCACATGGAAGTCATGGAGTTTGCCTGATGTAGGGACAGAGTTTGAGAGCCTTGGTACTTGCTATTTCTTCTGAGGATTTCTGCTTAATGAAACATAAAGCCTCATGTTGATGCTTGGTGCATGCTGTTAGGTTATTTTGGCATCTACAAAGTCTAATTGTAGTGGCCCGGGGTTAGGAGGGAAGCCATGGCCTGAATCTTGTCATAACAGTTGCTGAGCAGTGATTTACTCTCAGAGTAAATTAGTTATGCAAGTTACAACTCAAAATGAGTAAGATGAAGCCTTTCTCCAAGGTAGAACCCACTGTTAAGTGATAAAATGGGATTTTGAACTAGGGTTAAAGCACTGACAATGTGTAGCAGGTGTACGCGGGTGCACACGCACCCCCTGAGCATGGCGATGCACCCCTGCGAAAGGCACTGCCGACACTGCTGGCAGTGCCTGCGGGCAGTTACCGCTTGCCACCCCAATCCCCCACCCCAACACCATTGGCGGCATCTGCAGGCGGTCTGTCATTGCTGCTGGTGGCATCTGTGGGTGGTCGGTGACCACTGATCAGCACTTGCCACCTCCCCGCCACTGCTGACAGTGCCCCAGCTGCCTGTGGGAGCTCCCCGCCTGCAGGAGCTTGCCGTGCCCCCCCAGCCTCCAGGGGCACGCGGTGTTTATGGGTTAAAGGATTGATGCAATGCTTCATTCGATGAATGACAGAAAGGCTTTATTTACTACAAGTATTCACAGCTAAATGACCGCAAAGGGGCGGTCTGTCCGTCTGGTCCACTTCTCCAGGTGTGGGTCCTCTCGCCTAGAAGAAGGCTGGGTGCAGTAGCAGTTCGTGTCAGAGAGAAAGATTTCTTGCTCTTGAAGCACGCCCTGTTAGCCGTCTCGTTCTTATACGCTTTAAATCAGCATCTTCAAAGCATTCTTGTAGTTGTGTAACTTGAGAGTCCCAAGCAATATTTGACAGGAAAATCCTGTTAATCAAACTGCTCATTATTGGTTATCAGATAGTTCCAATTTGAATGAATTACCTTCCTTAGTGAGCAGAGGTTATCCATGTCTATTAACTTTGGAATGTATCAGGGACTTGATTAACAACCAGGAAAAACCCAAGGTTTTTGCAGAGTCGTCCTTGGAAGATGAAGGGAACCACTAAGGCAAAACAAAAGTAAATCAGGAGGAAGCAGGCAAACAAGTGTAAATCTGGAGGAGACATCTATCACATGTGGAGAATGACTCTTCCTGCACATAAACACGTGTTAATGTCAAAAAAAAATATTGACCATACTAATTAATCATGTATAGACATTTTACACAGCTACATATCGGACAACTAGGAGCCTGCTTAAAACCATCATGCATGTAGTAAGGTAAGCTGGAAGTTGTACTTCAATATTTCTTCTCAGAAGGACCATCTGCAAAGCTTGCATCCTCTTGTTCGCCTGTGCAGTTGGTATCAGTATTTTGTATTTTAACTTTTGTGAGTAGGCCCAGCTTAGCCTGAGTTTCACAGTCCTCACCCATCGAGTGATCTTGTCTACCGGCTTGTCTAGCCGGTGTAAATGGCTATGTGTATCCCTTAGTGTGTGTCCAACTGCTGTGGTGGTCACCAGGAAACTAACCCCCTTCTTTTCCCTCATGACTTTTCAATACGTCTCATGCACAGCATTTTTAAAAAAGAGAGAGAGAGAAGCATCCCTTTTTGTACAGCACTTGTTGTGGGATATACTGCACCAGACACGAAGTTTAACCTAGACAGCAAGTTTTCAGTGTTCACTTTCCTTCCTTCCATCCCTCCCCTCCCCACCTCCACACCCCCCACAAATCCTATCCTGGACCAGGCAGCGAGTCAATATTCCCTGTTTTCACTTCTGGATGAAAGATAACTTGTTTCTCCCACCCAGATGGATAGCACAAGGCAGTCATTTACTAAGCCACTGATTCTCTCTTAACTGTAAAGAGAAAAAGATTGTCAATAGTGCGTGGTGACTTGACAACGAGATTGTTAAAGCAATGGATTACAGTAGCCTCTAGCCTTTTCTACGACAAGGTAATTCTTAGAAATGGTTTGATGGATTTTGAAATGGCAAAGCTGCTCTTGCTGCTGTTGGTGGCTGAGAAAATGCCTTTCCTCCCTGGGACAGTATGCGACCTTTGGGCCAACCATGTGGTGAGAGTTGCTGCAGGGAGATAAGGCATAAGGCAGTCAAGCTACCGGCCCTATTATCTGGCACTAATACCGATGTGAGTCATTGAGTCCTGCTTGCCGAACCACTTTGGTATAAGGCCTGTTGGGCTTGGTGCTCTTTCTTTCCTGGTCTAAACTAGTCTGTGACGTGCTGCTGTAAAGGAAGGCTGTGTCGTGTGTCCAAGTTGTCTCCCATCAGTCATACCACCAACTCCTTCATGTTAATTAGGGTGTTCCACCTCCCACACCTCTGATCTCAAGTGTAGTAGTGTAATATGGGGAGGAAGGGACTGGCCCCTGGTAACCAGGCCCTAAATTGGTTAGGGTTTTATGGGTTAACCTAAGTGCCTTGTTTTCCACTTAAGAATGTATTGCCAGGCAGTGTTGATCCCGGGGCACTGTGCTCTGACATAGCTGCAAGAGCTGCATTTTGCAGGAGCTTCAGTTCCCTAAAGTGAAGCCCCACGAAAAGTACATTATGGCATATCTGATCCTGAAGTGTCAAAGGTAGGGATAATTGTATTAAAGGCCAGAGCCTCTTGGATTGCAAAATGCTCTCTCTCTTTATCTGTTTTGTTGCCTGAGAAAGGGACAGTAAGGGGAAGTAGACGGGAGAAAGATAGAAATCAAGAATTTGGGGAACTTTGTTACCTCACTAGCAAAGTGCCCATCAAGAATGACAGGTGGGTGATGGGGATAGAGCGCTACCACCCACCACCACTGTCACTGTGAGTCTGGCCACACACAACCCCCCCCCACTCCTCATGTCTGGCCCCATGTACCCACCCACACACACCACACACACATACACCTCCCCCCACCCGACACCCCCCCAGCCATGTGCCACGCATCCCCAGCCACACCCACCCACTCAGCCACATGCACCACCCACACCCACACCCACTCACCCAGACACATGCTGCATGCTGCACATACCCAGCCACAGCCGCACACCACACACACATCCCTCACTGCCTGGCCCACCCCGCAGCGCGACTCACGTGGTACCACTGTCAGAGCAGGGACAGTGAGGTGGGGAGCAGAGGCTGAGTGGAGGCCGCAGCGGCAGCTGTCCATGCCTTGTGCACAGACTGGAGGCCACGTGCCCCACCTGGGCTCTCCAGCACTGCCCCTGGAGGAGCCACCAGACTCTGAGTGTCCCATGGCATGGCACAGCTTGTCCAGGGCCACATTAATCCTGACTGGGGCCTTGGCCAGGCCATGTTATGGGGCCACTATGGCCCAGTGGCTCATGCATGGACAGCGCTGGGGAGCCCAGGCGGTGCGGGCCCCCCTCCCCTGGCTCCCCCCAGTGCACACAGTGGCAGGAGCTGCCTGCCCCCAGCTCCGGAAGAGCTCCCATGGCCTGCAACCTAGCTTGGCCAAGTCTGAGCACAGCCTGCCCCCACTGGGTAGAGCCTTAGCCCCAGTCCCCCCCAGCCTTTCCGGTGGTAGTGGCAGGCCGCCGTGACCCCCCACCCTTCCCACCTGCCATGTGACACCCTGTGGCCATGCCCCCTTCCCCACCCAGTACTCCTGGTGGCTGCAGCTGGCAGTCACTCTCCATGGGGACACGGAGCTGCAGCGTGCTGCACGGGGAGCGGGCATGGGGCGCATGCCCCACCCACAGCCATGTACTGTAGCTGGTGAGCACCCGCTCCCCATGCACCCTGTGTGCCCTACAGCTGCAGCTGGTGGGCAATCACTGCACGGGCTGAGGAGCATGGCATATGGCTTCAGGGTGCTGCACGGGGAGTGGGTGCGAGGGCTGCACCCTGCCTCATGCCCACATGCTGCAGCTGGCAGGTGCTGCCCGTGCACCCCTTGCCCACCCCCTGCAGCATCCTGAAGCCATGTGCCATGTCCCACCACATGCTACACCCCCTCGCGGGGCGCAAGCCATGCCCATTGCCTCCCCTCCACCTGCATGGCAGAGCACACCCTGGTCCCCACTGCCTCCACCTTACTTGTGTGTCTGACTGTTAATAAGGCTCTGGGCAGCGCTTGTGCAGTTGGCCCAGAGCATTGCAGACAGACAGACACACAGCTGGGAGTGGTAAGGCTCAGAACTGTAGTGCTTCATGCTCTGTGTAAGTGCTGAGGACAATGCAAAGAGATGTGACACAAAACACAACAGCAGGCATGTGAAGCAGGATGATAACAATGCATTTATGCAGTGACCCGGCACCTTTAATATACTTAAATGTCCAGCAAAGATAGGTGATACAGTAATTTGTGCAAGCAAAAGAACAGAAGGGTATGATTCAGTTGGAAATCCGACTGGATCAATCTTCTTCAGTCATTGTGACTTGGGAAACTTAGAAAAATGGATCAGGCTAGTTCTTTATACAGCTATTGAAAGGTATGTGCACTTCAGGAAATGAAGATAAAAGGGCCTGGTGTTATGCATCCTTAATATACTGTAGACTGTCATGAAATGCAAAGTGATGGCATGGGCAAAACAGTAAGTCTGGGTCACAGTCAGGTTGGAAGGGGACGGTAAGAGAAGGTTGTGCTTATGCTGGGGTTGCACTTTGATGCTATTATAGACCTGCAGAGTCACATTTTGATTCAAGTGGACTTTTGGATCCGGGGACAGAAGTTTAATACAGGCAACCCTCACTTAGCATGGTTTCACTTACCATGGTTTCATTAAACACTCATTTAAAATGCCTGCCTAGTTTTGCTCAGTGCTGAGCATGTCTCACTCAGTGTGGGCATGGGGAGAAGCAGTGGCGGTGACGGTGAGGGAAGTGGTGAGTGGCAGCTGGCAAGCGCCCAGGGAGGGGTGGCAGGAGCCCAGGGTCCGCTCCGGCACGTGGGGCTGGAGCGGGCGGGGAGGAGCAGTAGCAGCGAGAAGGGAAGTGTGGGGGCCATGAGCTTGGAGCCCAGGCCGGCACAGCCCGGGAGGAGTAGTGGCAGCTGCGAGAAGGGGCAGACGGGAGGCATGAGCATGGGGCCAGGATGGGACTGCGGGAGCACGGGGTCTGGGTTGGCAGGTGGTGTGGTACCAATGATCTTGATTTACATTAAATCCTATAGGAAAATGGGTTCTGCTTAACACTGTTTTACTTAGCGCTTGGTTTTTCCAGAACTAATTAGGAGCGTTAAGTGGGGGTTGCCTGTATACCGATTTAACCAAAATCAGTTAAGTCTAATAACCTGATCCATTCAGGCATATCTTAAACTGGTTTCAGCCATTTTGAAAGCAGTTTATGTGCACTGAACTTCTGTTCTGTTACAGATTTGAACTGGTTTCCAATCACTTATACTGGTTTATGTGTAGTTTCTGTTTCTAGTCCTGCAGTATTATTAGAGAGACAAATACTATTGGGAGGAATATGATCATGGGGAACTGACTTCCTAGAAGTAGGCAGAAGGACAAATATTAAAAGCACTGAGATCTTCCAAATAATTTGAACCGCAAGAGATAATGTCTTTTGGGACTTGGGTTTTAGTAAACTGAAGAGCCAGCCATAAAACAAAAAAAAAAATAGCTTTGGATCAAGTTATCACGAGTTGATTCTGTTTCAGTTAAATGGAAGGTAAAATAAGAGATTGGCAGCTCAGATTTTTTTTTTTTTTTAATTAAAAAAGACAAATAAGACTATTAAGTGCTAGTTAGAAAAGGATGTGGAGAAGCTTGAGAGAGTCCAGAGGAGAGCC
>NW_017728886.1:263205643-263210487 GCF_001723895.1 Crocodylus porosus | reverse complement strand
GTCCGAGCCCCCAAGGGCTGGAACAGTCTGCCAGCGGAGGTGGTTCAAGCACTTACATTGAACACCTTCAAGAGTAAATTGGATGCTTATGTTGCTGGGATCCTATGACCCCAGCTGACTTCCTGCCCTTTGGGTGGGGGACTGGACTCGATGATCTCCCGAGGTCCCTTCCAGCCCTGATGTCTATGAAATCTGCACTAAAAAGCTGAGGGTGTACAAGCAATTTGGAACGTGATTCCAAGCAAGGGGAAATGTGGTTATAGGGAATGGCTCTAAACATAGACGTAGTTGAGTGACTATGAGCCAACAGCGTGCTCTTGTTGCAGAAAGCATAGTGCGTTGTATTAAAAGGAGGGCCACTTGCAAATCAAGGAAAGCAATTCTTTTGCTCTGTGCAGCATGGGTGAAGCCATACCTGGAGCACCATGTCCAGTTTTGGGCCCCGCACTTCAAGAAGGCAGGCCAGAAAGGGTCCAGTGGCAAGACTTACCAGGAACGGCTGAAAGAACTAGGGGTGTTCAGTCTGGGGAAGAGAAGATGGAGCGGGGGTTTGATACCAGTCCTGAAATACCTGAAGGGGGACTGCAGAGCAGATAGAGTTGGGCTGTAGGGGACAGGGCTAGGAGCAATAGCTCCAACTCAGGTTGGAGATTAGGAGGAACCTTCTGGCTATGCGAGTGGTCAAGCATTGAAACAGGCCGCCAGGAGAAGTTGTGGACTCTCCGTCCTTGAAAGTTTTCAAGAGCGGGTTAAGCAGACATTTGACTGGGGCAGTTTAGTCAAGGGTGCTCCTTCCTTGAGCAGTGGGCTGGATTGAATGACCTTGTGCAGTCCCTTCCAGCCCTGCTTTCCTAGGATACGATGAAATGCATTAAAAACAGATTCAAAGTTTTCAGAGACCATACAAGGAAAAGAAGAAGAAAAAATGTTCATGCTTTGTAAGTCAAGGAAGCCTAGAGGCATAAAGTCAGAATTCTCAGAAAGCGAGCTGCTAGACTTTGCAAGGGAAATTAAAACAAATAGTAAAAGGGTCTGTCACTGTATCAGAAAAAAAAGAGAACAAGGACAGATAATGTGAGGCCATTATACAGTCAGGTCAAGATTAATTTAATCTTAGTACGGCCCCAAATAAATGAATACTTTGTCTACATTTTTAATAAGGATAATGATGAAGAACATGGGGAGGGGAAAGGCAGGGCAGGTCATTGGAATGATTGTACTGACATGGAAATTACCACAGGTGAGCTGAAGCAAAACTTAAAAGCTTTAATGTGCCCAGGTTTTGGGGGGATGCAGCAGCAGCAAGGATAATCATTAGCTCAGAATAATAAAAGAACTGGTAAATGAAATTGCAAATATTATAACAAGGATTTTTAATCAATCTATCAACTTACCATAGTGCAGTACCTATATTTAAGGGAGGGAAGGAGGGAAGACATGAACTAAGCCACTCACTAGTGCTGATTAGTCTGACCTCATTTATATGCAAACAAATCAAGAAGAAAGGAACCATTAAAACATGGAAATAAATTAAACATATATCAAATGGCAGCATAGGTTTTACCAAAAGTCTTTTGAGCCCTATTTGATGAGATGTCTATTTTTTGGCTGAAGAAAATGTGGTAGATCTCATCTAGATAGACTTTCAAAAGCACTTGCTATGGGAAATTATTGCTAGGGATGGAGGAGGTGAGGACTAGTAAAAGGATTTAAAAGTCGGTTCTAGAAAATTGTAATATGTTGTACTGAAAGGGTAAATAGGGGTGGGAGGGAAATAACTACTGTAATGTAATCTTTTGTTTTTGGGACTGATCTAATTCCATATTTGCATTAATGACCTTGGCACAATGAGTAGGACTTTGTTGCTGAATTTAGCTGGTGACGTAAAGTTGGGAGGCATAATTGGCCCCTGCCAGATGTTACACTTATGATGCGATTAATGTGTTTACCACATCATAAATAGTAACCCTGCCACACATTCAGGCCATGAAATGGCCTGAAATGGCACGACACAATGAGAAACCAGTCACCATTATATGTGCAATATTTTTGCAGTTTATTTTCATAGTGTTTCAACTTGAATGTACGGCTAGGTAAAATCCTACCAGATAGCCTGATGCCAGCTGCATGGCTGGGCTTTAAGTTAAAAGCTGGTGTGGGTTGGCCTGGGGACATCTCCCATCCCCAGCTGTCCACACCCTGGGTCTGTGGCGCCAGCAGCTGGGGATTGGGGGGCTATAGGTGCTGGAATGCAGGGATGCCATCAGGTAATGGGTTTCCTGTGCTTTCCAGTTACAGGGCTGCGCTGTGATGAAAGCTTCGCTTGAAGGGCTCCCTATATGCTGGCACATCAAAAGGGTGCTACAGAAATGTGTCATCAGGAGCTAGTCCCTGATACTGCCCTTCCTGCGGTGCCCTTTAAACATCTGAGCAGGCAGGCAGCTGCCCTCAGTCCCCAGTGCTGGACTCCCCACCTCCCTGCCATGCGACTGGGATTTGACATTGGCATGGCATGGCAGGATACGCCAGTTTTGGGACCTGCAATAAATTAATCATATCCAGGTTGCGCACTTAACTTCACATCTGCCAGGGACCAGTGATACAAATTAGGATCCAAATGTGAAGGGAAAAAAAAGCAAAAACAAGTAGCTTTCAGGACTAGGGAAAGAGGAATGAACTAAAGTTTAATGGAACAAAGTGCACGGTCAGGTACTTTAGGACTAATGACAAGAATTTCTCATGAAAAAGCCATCAATGGGCATGACTGGGGATGATAAAGACTTGGCTGTATTAGGAGGTAAGATGATCCCAACCTGGACTGAATCAGTCAAGGTACTGGTATTTCCAATAGAGCCCGTGAAGTATTAATGTTGTTATACCAGGCACTGGTGAGACTTCATCCGGAAAACCTTTTCCATATCAAGGAAGAAGCACTGAACCTGGAACAGGTGCAGAGAAACCCTACAGGGATCACCCGTTGAATGCACAGGCTGTCTTAGGGGAGGAGAGAGTAGGCGGAGAAGCTGATTGTGGGCTATTACTATGTGCAGGGAGTAAGCACGAGGGAGGGCGAAGAGCTACGCAAACTAAGTTATGATTGGCCCGTAAGCAAATGAATGTGAAATGCCCATGACTAAATTTGGGCAAGAAATTAGAAAAAGTTTTTCAGCCATCAGAGGAATGAGCTTTTGGAACAGTTTTCCAAGGCTGGGGGCAAACAACTGAGCTCATTTAAGATTCAGGGTGATAAATCTGTGGAGTAAGCGACACTGTCTGACATAGGAGGGGGCTGGATTTGATGAACCTGGGGCCATTCCCAGTCCCATGTCTCTGTGCACATGATCAAGTCTTTTCAGTAGCCCTCTGTGAAGGCTGCCACCATCCAACAACTGCCTGGGGGATGGTAACGGGTGAAGGGAAACAATGAGAGAGACCTTTGTAGGTGTGGACGGAGCATAAGGTAGACAAGTATTTATCATGATACCAGCCTCCACATTACATTTTCAAGTGCTTTCATGCACTTCTTACATTGGGGAGGAGCTCTCAGGAAATAACCACAAAGCTACCTCATTGCCCTCCTTAGAATACCCCTTCTAAACTCTCTTGCCATAAAGTCTTTAAACAAAACCCATAAAATAAATATAAAAAGTATTATTATTAAAAAAAAATACTATGAACAATAACAATTATTTTTTTAAAAATAAAAAGATGTTAATAGTATATGACTGCTCATGTTGGCCATTATTTTCTGTGTTTCCTCTTATTCCCCTGTCTGTTCCCAATCTTCTGTAAGCTTTGCATGGCAAGGACTTTGTTTTCTTCTCTCTGTGTGGCATTTAGCACAATAAAGTCCGACTCCATGAATGAGCTCCTAAGTACTAGGATGATATTATTGCTACTGGACCTACTATAGAATGGTATAATGCACCGTGTATTTATAGTGGAAATTTTTCATTCACTGCTGAAATGCATTTCTGGGGTGAAACACAGCAGCGGTTCAAGAAAGCACAGCAATAGTTCATAATAGACTACTTCAGGAAATAAAGAATACTATAGTCAATAGAAACTGCAAAATGGGATATAGGACAAAAGCACGAATCAAGTTGTGACACCAGGACAAATGCTACTTCTTGTACAGAAAATATCAAAGGTTTTGTTGTTGTTGTTGTTTTTAAATCACATTTAACACTGTGTGGGGTAAAGAGGCATGTAATCTCAAATAAAATTCTTACCATGTCCCCATGAAGTTGGATAAGTGTTGTTCTTATTTTACAGGCAGGAAGACTAAGACAAAATACACTTTCCTGACTTGCTCCAAATGAGTTGAGTCAAAATTCAAACCAGATTTTTTTGTTGTCATTCTTAGTCCGTTTGATATTGCCTAATTCTCACCTGGGTTCCTTGGGGCATTGGACACATGATGCAGCCACAGGCCATTCAAAGCAAGTTGAAGATCACAGAATCATAGAAAATTAGGGTTTGGAGGGACCTCAGGAAGTCAGATCTAGTCCAACCCTCTGCTCAAAGCAGGACCAGCCCCAACTAGATCATTCCAGCCAAGGCTTAGTCTTGCCGGGTCTTAAAAACCTCCAGGCTAGGGACAGAAGTTACATATAAACTGGTTTAAGCGATCAGAAACCAGTTGCCCTCGTGGGAGAGCTCCCAGCTCTTCTTGGCTCCGCTCTTCTCGAGTCCCTCGCTGCATCTGCCCCTCATGCTGGGCACGCATCTCCTTTTATACGCTCCAGGGCTCCGCCCTTGAAGTCCTCCGGACCTGACAGTTTACAGTCTTCAATCGTAGATTTCATAGATTTCATAGACATCAGGGCTGGAAGGGACCTCGG
>NW_017728886.1:263195062-263205514 GCF_001723895.1 Crocodylus porosus | reverse complement strand
GACAGTAAAGAAATTCTTCCTTATGTCCACCCTGAAGCGGTCTTGCAGGAGTTTGTGACCGTTCGACCTCGTCATCCCTTCGGTCCGAGGGAGGTCTTCACCCCCTCCTCTCAGGAAAGGGGCATGGCTTTATTTCTCCTGCTGCCTCCCGATTGGTGGATGGGCTCCATGGATCAAAACAGCAGGAGCTCAAGCCTGGGACTCAACCCAAGCTCTGAAAGGTGAGGCTGCTACAGTAGTATTGGACCTAACTGCTATAGGTCAAACTGCTTTATGGAACTTCTCTCCCAGATCCCTTCCTGTTTAGTTCACAGTCCCTCAGCATCCCAGGATGCTTTGCAGGCCTAGGCTGGGCTGTGCCAGGCTTTTTCCCCACTCGCCACTGGAGCAGAAGAAGGGGGGTAACCAGGTGGGGGGGGCAGACCCTAGCTGGAATCTGCCCAGCAGGGGTCCAGCAGCCCCTACTAAGCTTTTCCCCACTCAGTCAAAGGAGGTTAAAACCCCTCTTCCTTCTTTCCACCTCAGCCTGCCAGCCTGGGGCTGGCATCTGGCTGCTCTTCTGCCACCTCCAGTTGGAGTGGTGAATGGTGAGTGGGGAAAAGCGTGGCAGGGGCTGCTGTGCCCCTGCCAGGCAGACCCCAGCTGGGGTCCCATTTGGGCAGGGGGAGGGGGTTTAACCCCCCTCCCTTCCCTCCATCGCTGTGTGCTGGCCACAGGAGCAGCAAGTGGAGCAAAGCCAAGTGGGGCTGCTGGGCCCTTACCAAGTAGACCCCAGCTAGGGTCCCATGTGGGTGAGGAATGGTATTTAAGCCCCCCTCCTGTCCTCTCTGCCTCAGCATGCTTGCCTGGGTTGGGGTCTGGCCATACCCCACCTCCCTCTGCTCCAGTGGGGAGCAGGGCAAATGCCTGGCAAGGATTGCTTCCCCACTCCTCTCTCCCCTCATCCAGGGACACCATGGCTGGGGTCTATGCCGGACAGGGTGGAGGTTTAAAATGCCCTCCCCAGTCATACTCAGTGGGCCTGCTGGGGACTTGTTATACCACTCCCCCACCCCCGAACTCATGCAGGGAGAGGGAAAGCCTTGAAGTCTTCTCTCCCAGCTTCTCTCCAGGCTTCTGGCCACTGCTGAAGGAAAGGGAAGGCTTGCTTTAGCACCCCCCCAGCTTCTAGTCTGAGCTACCACAGATATGTGGCTGCATTTCCAGAATGTCTGTTCACATTGGCGATGCATAGGGTGTGCACACGGGTGCATGTGCACCCCCTGAGATTGGCTGTGCACCTCCCGGAAGTGCTAGCTGTGAAACCAGAAGTGCCAGTGGAAGTGTACTTTCGGTTTTCCTGCTGGCTTGGTGATCAGTCATGGGGAGACCCCCCCCCCTTGGTGATTTGGTGCCCCCCCAGACTCGGGAGGCACCAGTTGCCCATGTCTGTTCACTTGCTTCTCCATTCAGTCGGCACAATTTAGATTAACCTGCAAAGACTGAATGTATTCAGCCTCAGGCTTTTTGACTGTCTGTATTTAGCCTCAAGGATGGAGATGCCACCACCTCTCTGGGTAACCCGTTTCACTGCTGTGTTGTGCTAAGATGATAGGGCCATTGCACCCTGCTGCAGAACGATCATCTTGCTATACAGGGACAAGTGCTAAGTCCAGATCATACAGCATGATGACACTTCTGTCCAGCTGAAAATTTGCTCTGGACTTTCTAGTATGTGCTAAAGGAGGCCTGCAGGATGTGTAGGATTAGCTCCTGAAATCCATGTGACTCCAGGAATTAAAAAAAGAGATAAATATTAGTCTTAAGTATTATCCAGACTGAGAGGGAACAAACCTGAACTGAATAACCGTATGTTGGCCAGCAGTGGGAGTCCACCAGAGAAGAGAAGAGAAGAGAAGAGAAGAGAAGAGAAGAGAAGAGAAGAGAAAGTACATGTTAACAAGCAGCAATGATTTCAATAAAGCCTTAAGAATGAATTAAGCCGTGTGCCTGTAAGCGAAAGCTCTAGACGGAGCACTATCACAGAGGAACAATCCAGACTGCTTGTTTGCTTTGTGGGTTGTCCTGACCCCAGTGTCTAATTGGAGACTCTCTTCCCCACCGCCACTGAAAGCTCTGTGCACAAACAAATAAAATGCCAATACGTTGTAATCTCCACGTATTTTTAACTCCGTAAAGGAGGTTTCAGCAGCCCACCGCAGGAGCAATATGAGCCTGTAAAACCCAGAGCCTGCAATTACAGACAGGGATGGCTGTGATTGACTGTCCGTGCTGCTCTGATGTCCTGCGGTCAGCAGAGTAGGGTTTGCATTCCAGAGATGCCACTGACTCGCCAGCTAATTATAATATTTCTCCAACTACTTCTATTTGACACTGAAGCCTGCTGTGGCAGCAGGGCAGCACGAGGCCATTGATCCTTATGGAGAGGAGACACATTAGCAAATGTCCCATGGTGGCGCGAAGTTGCTCTAACGTGTTCAGGACGCCCTGGCGTGACGCCAATTTTCTCTTTCCTTCATGCTGTGCTCTGGAAATTGGCACTATCATAGTTTCCTGAGGCAATCCCTCAGGGAGGCATAAGAATAGCTGCAAAGATCTGTAAAAGATCCTTGACTGCATACGGTAAATGCACAGACACCATGATCCCTGGCTGAACCACTGGCAAGTGACAAGGAGGTGGGTAGCAATTTGGATGGGCACTGCCCAGGCTGCTTTCCATTTCCTTCCCTACACACAGTTATATATGACTATAATTGTCCTTAGATAGTTCAAGCATGCTCACACCTTAGCTGAATTGCATACTGCAATATAAAACTCTGAATATTAAGAGTTTGGAAATGTCATTGAGGATCTGACCTTCTAGGAGATTGTAATGTCCTTTAATTTCATGGAAACCCTATGAGGTGGGGAAATATTAGTTATATTTTACTGAAGCATTTAAGTAATATCCCCAGGGTTGCATAGTAAATTGGGGGCAGAGCTGTACTTCTTGACTCCTGTTCTGTGCTTTACCCATTGCTGTCTTGGAAAGAGTTCAGTCATTGCCATTTCCCACATGTCGCTGGCTTCTGTAGGACCATGTAGGTGCATAAAAACTTACCAGTGTCAGAAAAGCTTGAGCCCCGATGTGTACTATCAGGAGGAGAGTGGCATTCAGAGATGCTTCTAGACACAGGGAATAGTAATTGCAGTTACAAGGGGGCCTGTCAGCACAGAGCTAATTATGTAGAAAAGAGCCCTGGTATATTTAATACCAGCAGTGAGACGAAATGAAATGACGTCTTCTGGAGCTGGCAGCCGCAGTCCAGGTCTGCAAGATTTCCAGGCTTTTATTCAGATATAAGCAGTGTGTGGACTCTGCAGGGATCTACCCAGTGTGTCTGTATTCAGGAAAACAAGTTTCTGGAAACATTATTATTTGCACAGGCTAAAATAATAATTTAGCAGCCCTGCTCCCCTTTTCTTGACACCAACCTGCGCGCTACAAAGTGTTTAACAAGCACATCCCATTGCTCTAGTGCAGCAGCTGCCAAGCTCTTTAGACTTCAGGCACCCCTGAAAGACTTCAGACACCTCTTGGAAAATGCCAGCTCTTAGTTTTCACTTGTTTTGACTACATAAACACAGTGGAACAGTTCTTCTGTTGCAAAGACCTCAGAAAGACCACAGCAGATCAGAGAGTTTTTAACACTGTGGATTCCTACTTGAAATCTCTTGCTTTAGCCTGTGAATCATGTTTATACACCTAACAGTGCTAGCATTGCATGGCATCTCAAGGCACCTCCGAGTGCCATGGCACCCTGGTTGAGAATCATTGTTTTAGGGTGTTTAACTTTTCAAGATGCCTGCATAACATTTTCTTGGTAACTGCTGGCCTGCTCTTTTGATTTAGATCTGCCCGGCACATATGGTGCCTGAGGGCATTAATGAGGGATGTGCAAAATTTTGCTGGCAGTTTCGTTTTGACGCTGTTTTGACTCATTTTGAGCTCGAAACAGCAAAATTGAAACAAAACAGAGAGCTTCGAAACAGCTACAAAACAAAACGAGGTGAGTTGAAACATTTTGAAATTTTTAAAGTGTTTTGAGTTTTGAAGCTCAAGCTGGGCTTGCCTGCAGGGAAACAGAAACTAAAGTAAGGGGGGTGGAGGGTGGGAAGGACTGCTCTCATTATTGACTGTGTAGCTGGCCAGTGACTGTGATCCTTTCCTGTGGTCCCTCACAATCCCAGTGCTCCAGGGAGGGATATAAGAACTGCATAAAAGACAGCATTGTTTGAACTGCCCTGCTTTCTGCTTTGGTGTCACTTGAGTGAGGGCGCACCTTAGCATCCACACCCACCCATGTCATGAGTTTTGCCTGTCAGCAGCTAGAGGTGCAGGGCCCCTGAACCCAGACTCCCCCTGCACCTATCTCCTCGACAGCTGGCAGGCTTCGTGGCCACAGCAGGGCCTAGCAGGCCTGCAGTTTTCACTCTCCTCTGCCCCAAGACAGACACAGTCCCACAAGCACCCATGTCACAAGTTTTGCCTGTTAGCAGCTAGGGGTGCAGGGCCCCAGAACTCCCCTGCACCGATCTCCTTGACAGCTGGCATGCTTCGTGGCTGCAGCAGGGGCTACCATCCCTGCAGCTTTCACCCTGCTGTGCCTTAACAGACACAGTGTCACCCATGTCACAAGTTTTGCTTGCCCACAGCTGGAGGTTCAGTTTCCCACAAATCCCTGCACCTATCTCCCTGAAACGTGGCAGGCTTTGTTGTCTCTGCAGGGGCTAGCAATCTTGAAGTATTGACCATGCTGTGGTTTAACACATACATATGACATGAGTGTTTTGCTTTCAAGACTTTGCGGTGCAGTTTCCCTGAAACCCCTGTACCTATCTCCTTGAAAGTGAGACATCATGCCCTCAGAAGGGGCTACTATTCCTGCAAGTTTCATCCAAATCAGGCAAGAAATAACAAAATTATAAGATGTTTTGAGCTTCCCCATTATAACCTATGGGTGAAACAGCAAAACTGTTTCAATGAAACGAAACAAAGCAGCAGTTTTGAATCGAAACGAAATTCGAAATGAAATGCTGTTCCGTTGAAACACCAAAACACAAGTTGAAATGGAACAGTGCCGTTTTGCACAGCCCTAGCATTTATACGCATATCTTTTCATTCGGTGATGCAGCAGAGATCTGCTGCTTCTGAGCAAACTCAGTGAAGCGGGTCTGCTCCACACGCGAGCTGATGTGCACTGCACTGCACTGCATGCAGGTGTATACATAGCGAAATATACATCAGCACAGAGGAAGTGGTGGCGGTGAGCCACTGTTTTCTCCAAGGTGTTTTAGTTCAAAAGCGCACCACTGCCATTTTATTGGCACTGATGCACATTTCGCTGCTTATACAAGTGGCATTTGCATGTGTAAAAATGCCCTGAAGTGACACCTGTATTCTTCGTATCCTACAAAGGATCTTCTTCGATGCTTTACTGGTAGCTGTGTTCATATGGGAGAAGGGCAAACAGTTTAAAGAAGTTCCTCTTCACCCTGGAGATCACCCAGGTGGTTCAACATGAATGGTTTTCCATCTTGATATGACAGGATTGCTTCTCAGCCAATCTTACTGCCTTGGTATCTGAGTGCCACAGAATCGCATACAGCAGATGGCGCAGGAAGTTGATATCAGTGGGCTTTGGATCGGGCCTGTGATACAGCATGGCACCTCCTGGAGTCTTGCTCACCTATAAATGTGCATTTCAGGATGCTGCCTTAGCACTGCTCGCAGACTCAAGGAGGGGAACAAAGTCCCAGGATGGAGTTTGCCTCAAACACTCTTAATTTTTTTTCAGTGAATGCAAACTCCAGTAGGACAAAACAAATTGCCTGAGAAAAGACCAAGCTGGGGCTATGGTTATGTGTGCAATAGAACTTCTCTTCGGTATCTGCAAATACAAAAATCTATGTCTGCTCTGCTCTTCTTTAGGTGATGTGCATGGGGATCCACTTCTCCTTCACTCTGCTTGCTTGCCCTTTACTTCCAAACGGTCATGTTACTGTTGCGAGGTCCAAGTACAGAGAGAGGTAGTTAGCAACATATGAGTATGCACCATTCCTGGCTAGATGACTTACAAGGGAACATGAATCCAAAGAAGGCTTCAAAGTACAATGGTTAATAAAACTCAGCATCTACTACAAACAGTTTGGGTAGGTTTTTCTGGCATAGACCTGAATAACTAACTCTAGCTAAATCTTGTAAATCACTGGAGCAAGAAAAGGAGCTGTGAGGGGGGTGATGGCAGCACTCCAAAAGTTTATCTTTGAGGAATTGCAGCCTGCCCTCCTCATAGAAATGCCTTTTTTGTGATGGGGCCGAGACATCCATGTCAAATGTGGCTTTGAACATGCTTACTGTGCCACTTGTAACTGTGCAAAAAGTGAAAGGCACATGGATGAGAGTGAAGGCATCACAAGTTAGAGAGCAATTCATTTACTAGAATGGGACAATGCTATCACGAGAACAAGTGATGAAACACTGCCGTAGAGTTTGCACGTTTCCATTTTGGTCACCACAGTCGGTGGCATGCGGTATCGAAGCAAATGTTTTCACTGTTCTGTGCGGTGCTCTATTCAGGTGTCTTGTCTATTTACCTGCTTGCTTATAGCTTTCCTGTGTTGCTTCCTTTGCTCTCAGGTCCTCCACTGCTTTCCCCTAATCTGTCCTGCTCTACCTATTTGTAACACCCACACGCACACTGGGCTGTGTATTGTGGGGTTTTTTGTTTTTTTTTCATTTGTGTGTTTTATGTGGGCAAGATTGCTCCTGTTGTTCTGACCATGTGCTCAGCACATGGCAAGGTGGGGCCTGTATCTGGGGAAAATATGTAAAATCCTCTGGCCAGAGGAAGCATAAGATCCTTCAAGCAGATGAGTAAAAGAGAGGCTGGACTGTAGCACTCCCTAATTAGACAAGGTTTAGCTAGCGTCACACCAGGTACATAAGAACAACTTAACTAAGGTTTTTTGCTCTTTTTCCTGAGGCTACTGGGACTGCTGGGTGCTGTGTTAGGAGCCAGAAAACCTGCTCCCCATGGGGAGGTCTCCCACCCTTCCCTGGAGAGGCAAGCCAAAGCTATGGGATGGAAAAGCCTCAGTTACAGGGAGAGAAAGTCTGTCTTTGAGTTTGAGATGCCTATTTCCTCTCTCTTTCCCCTTTCTTTTCTTAAGTGGGTTAATGCCGTGGGGGTATTAATCCCCAGAGCAAGCTGCTCAGAAATGGGTCCTGGCAGTTACTGGCCCCTGTGTTTGGGAACTGTAGTGTCTCAGCCTTGTGGTGTAGCTGAGACGGGATGTCCAGGCTACAGCCATAGGCTTGGGACCTTTTTGCTAGTTCACAGCTATTGCATTTCAGCCTAGCTATGTGGCTAAACTGCAGCCATATGTTTGGCTGGCAGATTTGGGCCAGGGTAAAGCCTGGCAGGGTTTGAGCCAGGGAGAGACCTGGGACTACTTGTTGTCTATCCAGGCCTCAGTGCAGGAGAGTCCTGGAAGGTGCTGTGCTGCCCAGTTCAGGGTCAGCGACATGGGCCTGGGCCTCCTTTTGTCCTTTTTGTACTTTGTCCCAACCAATTGGTTTGGTTGGGTGCTAGATGTAGACTAGGCCAGAGCCAAGATAGGCCTGACCTTTCCTCCAAGCTCTTTCGCAGTTTTCTGGCCAGCAGGGCTGGGATTGGGACTAGGAATTTTGGGGTGCAGTATGATGACGAAAACTGCAGTTGACCCTTCAAAGCTACCATGTGGAAGTGGAGGTTGGCGTTTTACCATGTCTCCAGGAGCAACAGAGACCTTTGCAATGCAAAAGGACCCATGCTGTTGAGCAGCTCCCTGTGACTCGGTGAACCCAAGTAGCAGCACAAGACTCTCCGGTGTGGGGCCCCCTTCCAGCCCATTTCTGAAGGGCAGGTGTAGGGGTGCAGGCCCATTGGGGAGCCCTAAGTCCCAGACTACCTGGGTTTGGATGAGCCCTCCCCCAAGAGCCTGCACCTATACACTGTGCTTTGTAGTAATAGTGCTTGAAAATGATATTCAGTGTTTTCTTGAAAATGATATTCAATGTTTTCTTTAGTTTTGTTTTTTTCTCTGTAATAAATTTTGGTGTTTATATGGTTTGTGAGGAGGGAGTTTTGTTTATGTGGGACACGCTAGTAATTCATTTAGTGTTTCCCAGGTGGTTTGGGTGGGGACTCAAGCCAAGGTAAAATATATTTAGTAGCCCCCAAAATTGAACCTGGCCCTTTTTGCTGCTGACTGATGCCTGGCAGAAGGGTGACATATCTTTATGTGAAGGTGTTCCAGAAAAAAAAAATTCACCTACTGGCTAGACCCAGCTAGCTCTTGCTCAGTCAGCTCTCTTACCCACTCAGCTTGCTGCTTGTGCAGGAGCAAGTGTGGTGGCAGTGAAAAGACCTGGGGAATGCCGCTTCCAGAGCCGTTATCATATAAGGATAGAAGCTCCGAGATCAGAGCATGGCGGCCAGACGGGAGCCTCAATGGGAGAAAAAGGGGAGAAAAGGGAGAAGAAAGAGGATCCCCAGGGGATCAGTAGTTTTCACAGAGACTTCTCACAGCATCGGGGAAGAACGGAGCTCCGAGAGCGAGGGGCGGATCCAGGAAGAAACAAACTCTGCGGGACGCATATTGCACTGCCGACCTGGAAAGAAAGCAAAAGAATAGAAAAGAGTCAAATTGACACATTATTATTCAGTCTTGGAGACCGCGTCTGTGTACCCATCGAAAGGACTCGAGGCATCAGACACACACAGGATAAAAAAGATAAACTTATCTGCCAACAAAATAAAGAGAGTGTGTATAGTGGGGTTTGAAGATAAAAGCTTGCAATAAAAATAGAAACAAAAATGGACAAATAGGAAAGAGACTTTATTAATACTAGGTTCCTTTCACTCAAGTTGATAATAATAGCACAAGAACAGTATATAAATAGAATTACCAAGTTGATATTATAGATAGGGAAAAAAAAAAGGTGCTGCTGGAAAGTAAAGGAATGTTGTACAGGACGATAAAAGAAATAAATACAAGTTTTGATCTGAATCAGACTATGATTATCTATACCGTCGAGTGCGTGTGAATATACAGAGAAGTGAGCAAGATAATTTACCAATAGTACCCATGAAACTCTAATAGACACCTAATAAGAACAACGAAAAAAAAATTCTTTTGAGCAGCCCTCCCGACTAGTGACTTAAAAAATTCAATCATAGAATAATAACATCCAAGACGTGGCAGGCAGGAAACCCAACGGTTTGTTGGGTGACTACAGAGTGGTAAGAGGAGACATCCTAAGCACAACCGCCGCACTCCTCCACATAAATGAAGACTGCCAGTTTAAGTGACAGAGAATAACAGGGAATTGCACATAAAAATTCCTCTTGTTCCCAAATGTCTGAAGCTGGAGTTCAGATCAGGAGCCTGAGTGTTTAGCTTGCATGTTGCTTTGCAATGAGAGAAACCCTTACTGTTTGCTATCCGCTAAAGCAGCCGGCCTTTGAAATTAAAATGACCCTAAATGGGAGTGAAACCAGCTCATCCAAATAAGGCAAATTGTGGAAGGACAGCAGACATCTTGACTACTGGTTAATTCCAGCGAGGTAAAAGATGTTGTAATATGGTTGCACGGCAACAACCATTTACATTGCAGACAGCCAATCCAGAGTAGGAAGTGTCTTCTGAAAAGTCTTAGGACAGCGGGCAATAGCCTAGTGAATCCCTGTGTCCCAGTGGAAGATGAATGGCGTGTGCCTCCGGCGGCTGGGGGAGGCGTGGCGAGTGGGAAGGTCCCGCAGATGCTGCCGGCACTGTTGGCAGTGGGGGGGAGGGGCATGGGGGGGTGGTGAGTACCCACCAAGGGTCAGCGACTACCCACAGCCGTATCGGCCGCGCCTTTTTGTGGGGGGTGCACTGCCATGCTCGGAGTGCACCCCCTATGCATCGCCCCTGCAGTGGAGGATGGGATTTTAAACCGTGCTCCACACTGTGTTAATATTCAAGTCAGTGGTAGGACTCAGTGAGTTCAGTGCTCGTGGAAGCAGGCCGCAGGAAGGGCTGTTTTGAATCCTGTCTAGAGACTCAATTTAGCAGCTGTGAGGAGACCACCTAGCACACAATACCTGCATAGCAAGTTGTATTTTAAAAACACTACAGATAACTGCAGGCACCTATAGTCTCCTCTGAGTGCAGGCCAGTTTGGATTTGTAAGGAGGTGAGCATGTGCCCTATTTCTTGCCTAGCAATAACCGCGACCCCAGGCTCAGAATTCACTACTGGAGTTTGACTAAATCTCTGCCTGATCACACTTTTCTGACTTTCATAGATTTCATAGATTTCATAGACATTAGGGCTGGAAGGGACCTCGGGAGATCATCGAGTCCAGCCCCCTGCCCAAAGGGCAGG
>NW_017728886.1:263189931-263194812 GCF_001723895.1 Crocodylus porosus | reverse complement strand
GCTAAAGAGTCCCATGGCTCTCAGCCTGTCATCGTACGATCTGTTTTCCTGACCTCTGATCATGAGCGTGGCTCTCCTCTGGACTCTGACTTGATTTCCCTTACAAAGGCTTCAACAGAGTAGGTTGAAAACCCACCAGTTTTAGATCTGTCTGCTTTTTGATAGACTTCTGTGCCTTAAGCATGGGGACAGCAGGTGCCTGTTTTGCAGGGAAACCCCAGACCCAGCTCAGTGCTTTCTCATCATGAGAAAGTGAAGTTTCTGTCTTGAGGAGCAAAGTAGTAGTATAGCTACTTTGTTGGCTTCCTTCCTGAACTTTGCTTCCGGCATCCAGAGAAAATGTCTGCTTCTCTCCAAGAGTTATTGTAGCAACGAAAGAGATGTTGGGTAGATTTGATCAGCAGAGCAGCTCAGAAATAATTACTTCCCAAGCCACGTTTGCTGTTGTGAATCAAACCTCCCTTTGAGGTCATCATTTTAATGTTCATGTTAATGGCCTGGGGTGGGCTGGTTTTCCAGAGACTAAATCAGGTTAAATGTTTTCAAAAGCTCTGTATTGTTTTAGTGGCTGTAATGAGAAGGTTCCTTATGATCAAAGAACATTATCCATCCCATTAGCTGCTATATTTATAGCACTGCTGTTTAAATGGCTGGCCAGTTAAGCTACTAGCCATGTCTGTAGTGATGCTTACCAGCCAGATTTTAAAAAGAAATTGAGTATGGACAAGTCCACCCTCCCCATTTGAGTCTGCAGCACTCAGTGATATGCCAATAACATGCCTGTGATAACTGAGGATGGGATAGATGTACCTGTTTTAATCACAGATTCATAGATTGCTAGGGGCTGGAAGGGACTTTGCAAGATTGTCGGGCCCAGTCCCCCTGAGCTAGGCAGGCATGGCTAAGTGATATGTCAAAAAGCCTCATTACCCTTATTCAGAACTTGGTTTGCACCTTGCAAGTTCAGCTGTGTATGGTGAGAGTCTGTCCTTGCAGAGGAAGCTCAGAGAGGAGCCCAGAGAGGCAGACAGAGCCCTTTTAGGAAGACAGAGTACTTTTCTCAGTGGCTTTTCTGCCTCCCCATCTCCCTGGTCTGTAGAAAGGCAGCCCGAATGTGTTTGAGGGCAGTCCAGAGAGCAGCTATAGCTAGAACTGAGGACTGAGCCCTATGCTTCTTCTCTTTAGTCCATGCACTGACCCATGTACCAGCAAAAGATCATTTCAACCTCAAGTGGTTCCAGAAACACAAGGAAAATAAATGGGGGGAAGAGTAGGGGGGTGTGTGCACACACTTGCATCTCTGTGTGTGCATCTCCTTAAGTTCAAATGATCTTTGGTGGTACCAGTACGTATAACAAGGGTAGCTTGTTCATTTGGAATGATGTTTCTATAGGAAAATTTCTACAGTAAAAGAATGAGGTAGTTAAAAAATAAATAATGTAATAATTTGCTCATTCCGGTTTAAGATTAATACTGTGTTTGCAAATGTATGAAGATGAAAATATCCGGAGAAGTCAAGGCATGATGTTTCCATAACAAAGCTTTGCTACATTTATAATTAACAGCCCATATTGTCTTCAGTATGCTTTAAAAGGCCAATATAAGTAGGGGCTTATTGCATTGGTAGTTGTCCCTATTTTTGGATGCTCGTAGCATTGATAAATCTTAGCCAGTTAGGCTGAAACTTTGTATGTTCAGTGCTGGCATGAGGCTGATTTTTTTTTTTTTCTTCTGGGAACCTATAACCAAACCAGTTCAACCATTGCTGAGACTAAGGCTAGGGGAACACCATTATTTTGCATCACCCCCTTGCAACTCCTACATGTATTCTCATAGTGATGGGGCACTGGGGGGAACCAGCTTTTCCCCTGTAATGGCTGTTCTTGGGTACTTTGGGATGAGTTTGTCACGGTGAGATTAGGACCTACTGAGCAGAGACAGGGCCTGGGAGTCTGAGGGATGGAGACGGGGGCTGGTTTTGTGAGGAGTTTGGGACTGGGATGAGGCACCAGAGATGGGACTGAACAGGGACAGATTTGAAGGGACGAGGCAGAAGGGGGTCAACTTTGAGAGCAGCGGGCAGAAGGGCTTGTGCCCGCTTGGGAGCACCCTTCTCCAGAGCCTGTTGGAGAACCCAGACCCCTGGGGCTCATTCCTCTTTCCCTGCAGATACCTCTGCAACTTGCTGACCAGCTGTCCCATGCCCCTGTAGTCCTCATCGAAAATAACACTGTACTACTTGCAAGCAAGGAAAGTTGCAGAAAGCTGCAGCAAGGGAGGTTTAGGATGGTATTAGAGGGAAAAAACCAAAACTTCTCATGAGGAGGGTAGTAAAGCACTGAAACAGGATACCCAGAGAGGTTGTGGGGTCTCCATCCTCAGAGGGTTTTTAAGACCCAGCTGGACAAAGTGTTGGCAAGGATGATCCTGTTGTGAGCAGGGAGTTGGACTAGATGACCTCCTGAGGTCCCTTCCAGCCCTAATGTTTTGTGCTTCTAGGACTGTACTGCTACAAGAATATAGGCAATCATACAGTCATTGCGGGAGCTAAAAATATTCATGTAACGATGAGACTGTTATGCCTGTGTGATTCTGTAGTGATACAGTGGTAGCAAAACCTCTTCATCTGCAGCCCTGCTTTGTTTAGGGTGATTTCATTAACTTTTATTGCTTTTCTGCACCCATAACCAGTGCATCATAACAGGCGTTGCCTGCTTCTCTGCTTCTAAAACAGGTACAATATGCATTTGCCCGTGCCCGCATTGTTGAATGAACTCAAGTTTGTCCTTTGCTTTTTTCTAAACCTAAGAATTGCGTGCACTCAAAAACCTGCATTAAAAGACCATTATTATGTTTGCAGAGTCGAGCACTCTCCAGTTAGGAAAGGCAGCTGCACAATTCCAACGTTATTTCAACTCCCCCCCGTTGTACATTTTGATAGTCTCCACTTCCATGGCCACTTATTACTTTTTCCAAGTGCCCTGTCTTGCACAATGCACAGGATGTACTGCTCTTACTTAATGAGCAGTTCCTTAGAAGTATATTAGATCTGCCTTTTTTTTTCAGAGTATTTTTTCATTATACTGCACTTGATTCAGTCAAAGCACAGTTCCAACTGGCTTATTAATTCTCAGAAAATATAGTCGTTTGAAATGTAGCAATTTTCAGTGCGAACAGGAAGTATTCCAGTGCCGGCTACAAAATTGCAAGCGATCATTATTGCTGTAGACTTCATTTGCAAAGACCTTGGACGGTGCTGCTCGCTTTGTTTTGCTTGTTTTGTTACTGCAAGGACCTATGTGGGGGTTGGATTTAGGAAATTTCAGTGAGATCAAGTGATTGATTGAACCTGACTTTTTGTTTGCATCAACTGCAGCAGTTTGACAGCTGTAACAGTTTGAGAACTTGAGCAATCCCTGGTGACGAGGATGTTTGCTTGAGACCTTGCAGGAAGATTCAAGTATGTTTGGCATCTAGGCTAGTGATGGAAAGCCTTAGGAGGAAGTTTTCATCGCTCTCACGGCTACCTGCATAGCAGAGCTTTTCCAACATACTTTGAAAAGGCTGGTGGTGGAAGCTGAATTGAACCATGTCACTGCCTTGGCAGATAGCCACCTCCCACTCTTTGCACAGATTATCTTTTGTGGCCCGTGAACAGGCTTCCTCACCAATTGTGTGAGCCACTTCCCAGAGAGATACCACTCAAGCTCCTTCTACTAAACCACTGTGTCTGGTTTAGATGAAAAAATAGGTGTCGTAGGATGAAAGAAGCTAGTGGAGCTAGCATAAGCACAAGTCAAGATCCTGTTTATATGGTAGCCGGTGGGGGGCTTTCATGTGCTTGAAGTCTGTTTTAGGCAATTTATCGAAACAATCGTGCCTGATGACAGTGTGTCAGAAGGTCTATCGCTAAAGTTGTCACGCAAGTGATTATGAGATGAAGCCCTGAGGCTCTGGAGTGTCTTAACTGCTTTATTTAACCATCTAAATGTCCAATAATAGCTGAGAGCAGGGTGGACAGGACAGGAGGGATAGACTGTTGACAGCAAGGAAAGTTCATAGAAGATGGAAGCATTGACCGCCTTATCTTGCAGTTGGGAGACTATTTCAGTCTTCACAATGAGTGGCGTCCTGGAGGTTTATGCTTTATTTGTTGTCCACTGTCACAGCTAGTGGTCATTCGACATGCAGATATTATACCAATTTAATTAGGATGGTTTATAAGCCAGCATATTTAAATTAGTAAAGTCCCCCGGAGTGAATTTAATTTAGAAAAAAAAAAGCCATTACAGTATAAGGAATTTTATATTGTTATAAATACATCTATGCTTGCGGTTACAGGTTGAAGTATGGTGGGGTGCTTTGGAGCTGATATAATTAAAGTGGTGCGAAAATCATACAAGGAAGCCTTCAAAGTACCTGCCCTCTAGTAAAATCTTTCCCAAGTTTATATCTTTGCTGTTGATTTTTCCTTAACTAGATTAGTTAGGATCTTGACCTGCACTTCTACATGAATTAGTTGAATCTTACCCCACTCTGACAAGAAGTAGTAATAAAAGTAGAAATAAAAATTGCACATGGAATGCAGTTCTCAGCCTTGAAACGCTTTGCAATTCGAGTTCATGTTCTTGTGCGTTTTCGTTTGAAGTCACTTCTTAGACGAGCTCATAGTGGAATTTTATTCCTACTTCTCCCAGGAGGAAGTGGGCAGCTCTCCGAAGTGTGGCATCTAGGACTTAAGATGGATATAAAACCGTAGTGTGAATGTTTGACCTGTTGTTCAGCTGTTTCATAGTTTCTAGGGTCGGAAGGGACCTGAGCAGATCATCTAGTCCGACCCCCTGCCATGGCAGGAAAGAGTACTGGGGTCAAACGACCCCA
>NW_017728886.1:263186039-263189920 GCF_001723895.1 Crocodylus porosus | reverse complement strand
ATCCCCACTATGTCCGGGCTGGCATCAGCCAGCAGGAGGGTGAGTTCCTCCTGCTTGTTACCCATACTACAAGCGTTTGTGTAGAGGCATTTGTTTGAATGGCCACCTGATCACTGCCTTGGTTTTCCTCTTTCATTTTGGACAGGATTTGACCTGGTGGATTTATTCAGCGTGAAGGAGATTTTTGGGCTGAAAGACAATGGAATTCAGAGTTCCTATATCCGGCTTGGAAGCTTCCCCATTGTGCAGAAAACAGAGTAAGTCTTTACACTTGTTTTCATGTGGGCCCCTCCATCTGTTGCTTGGTTAGTTTAAGACACCCCATAACCCTTCTAGTGCCTGTAGAGCATGGGAAAAGCACACACTTTATGCCCACCTTGAACTCTGTTGGAGTGATGCTTTCACAAGCCACCTTAAAGCTGAGGGTCTAAACCCTCCAACCTGCGATTGAGTTGGTAGTCTGCTGTGTCCCTCATCTGATTTAAGGAGTTCTATAAAAAAAGAAAATGCCCAAAAGGAGTTCTGGGTGAAGGGCAATGCCTCTAAAATGGGTGTTTGTCAACTCTCTCCCTAAGGTACACGCTTGCTAATGACACGAGATTGAGTCCCATTGGATGTAGTTATCAGGCAGCTAATTTAGTTTTCTGAAAGAATGAGCAGTACTTAATCTGCTGTCAGTGTGGATTCCAGTCTTACGGCCTTTTATAACATGAGGCTGCCAGCTCTGTCACAGCCCATCAAGAAGGTTTCTCTTCAGGTTGTCATATAAGTTCTGCCAGCATTAGCCTTGAGAAGTGTGAGAGCATAATTTTATTGAGGGACTGTGGAGCGATAGATTGAATTGTCATCATTAACATTTTTGCACTAAATTTCACTGTGATGGTTTGGGATTAATATTAAAAAATCAATATTAATTCTCATCCTTCTTGTGGACAGGAGGAGTTATTTTCATGATCTCTCGAGTCTCTTTTGTCTCATTGAGTATTTGAGGTGCTCTTGTGATCATTTCTCTGATTCCCTGGTATCTTGCATCCTGAAATCATTTTTGCCACCGTTACCGACCAAACACACACACACACACAAATGTAAAAATATTATATTCTATTATATACTAAAAAAGAGTTTGTTTTAAAAACTGTGATGTATATCAAGCCCCAGGTATAATAAATTCAGGGATAGGGAAATAATACAACAGACTGAAGAATCTTTGGTCAGTGTGGATATATTTTTTCCTTTGTAGTACAGCAATAAATGGATGATTTGTAGCTCTCAATCATTCCTACCAGTTGTAGCTTGTGAGTTGTTTCATCACTGGATAATAGTTATTACAAGGGCACCTTCATAGTGGGGAGAATGACATTGTGGCAGAGCACCTTTGGTGCCTGCCCCTTTAAGGGCTGAGAGCAGGCAGCAGGGCAGCCGGCAGGTGTAGGACAGCCCTGGTGAGGTGATCACATGACTGCAGCAACACCAAGTGATTGGAGGAGAGGGCTGACTGGACTTCATCTTAGCTCAAGTCCCCAGGGTTGAGCCATCAGTCTGCTGCTGGCAGCCGGAAGAACACCACCTGGCTGCACTGCTGCTCAGAACATCTTGGAGGTAAGGACAGGAACTGCAGGGATGGCAGGAGGCTCCCGGTCCTGGGGGATGACCCAAAACTACACCCTGCTAGGGAAGGATGGTCCAGTGGGACCCCAGAAATGCCAGCCCAGTTGCCTCCCCAATGAAAGATGGGTAGGGGAGCCTTATAATCCCAGCTCCCACTACCCAGTGCATAATTTAGAGCAGGGCCAGGCAGTGGGGCCAGGCATATCTACGGACACCTGAGCTCGTGGGGTATAAGACCTTAAGCCCCAGTAAGGGGGCATAGAGTTGGCTTCAATGACGGGACAGAAAGGGGCCCTGGTGAGCGGATGGAATTGTGTGTAGCGGCCCGCACAAAGTAGGGTGCATGGTGGTGCCTGAAGGGCTGTGTGTGAGGGGTGTAGAGTAGAGTCTGCACAGGTGGGCCTGAAGGGCTGCACCAGGGGGCATGTAGAGTAGGGTTGGTCACGCAGCCTTCAGGCTGTATGACCAACCCTACTCTACATGCCCCCTTACACATGACCAACCCTACTCTACATGCTCACCCTGCATGACCAACTCTACTCTACATGCCCCCTTATACATGGGCCAACCCCCACAAGAATGACAACATGAGCAAGTTGCCAATAGAGGGTCTAGTGGCTGAGTTCAGCTCAGTGTGAGGCATAAGGCTGGTAGCTGCATGGCCTATGTGAAGGGCTATATGTGGGCCGGCTAGAGTGTGACTAGGAAAGCCTGAAGGGCCATGTAGATTAGGGCCCAAGGGGGGACCCAAAGGGGCTGTATGGATCCATGGCGGGTTGAGAGTGGCCCAGGTGAGGGGCAGTATGAATAAAGCTCAGTGAGAGTGGGCAGTATGAATGAGGCCCTGGGAGAGGGGGCAGAGTGCAAGAGTAGTATGTTAAAGGCCCCACAAGGGGCAGAGGTTAGCCCAGCTTTGCGCTGGAGCTGTTATCAATTTGTGATGCCATCTGCAAGGCATGGGATACAGTGTAGGGTAGGTCAGCACCATGTATAACACTCGGGGCATTGGGGTATTAAATGGGCAGTCTCCCACGTATTTACATCAGTTTATTAAACAGCAAATCATGGCAGGAGAGACAGGGCAGACTGCCCCAGACAGGTGGGTGGGCCAATGTTAAGACTGGGTTCTGAGAGTCTCCCCATTACAGAAGTAGACTGAGGTTTGACTTGTGCTGAAGAGACTCTAATTTATTCAGTTTTGACCCTTTCCATTTTGGAGGAATGTGCTCAAGAAGTTAATTGCCAAACTAACATTTCCTAGGTTCCCTAAATGAATTTCCTTTTTCTCAGTCTTGGAACCTGAGGATAAGGGTTGAGCTACTGTTTCAGACATTAAACACAAAACCTAAGATGAAGAAGGTATGCACAGTAGGTATGCAGATACATAGTAGAAAGATGAATGTAGGCCAGAGGCAGGCAATTATTTTGGCTGGAGGGCTGCTTACCAAGTTTTGGCAAGCTGCTGAAGGCCACAAGGGAAGTCCCGCCCCTTCACAGGTGCCTCACCCCCTGGGACTGACAGTCTTGTCCCCTAACCCTTGTCACTAGAAGTCCCTCCCTTTGCACCTTGGAAGTACTCCTTCCAGCAAGGGGGTTTGCCATTTCAGAACCAGAAAAATACCAAATAGCATTCTAAAAATCAAACATTTACTACAATATTCATTAATTTGATTTTAAAAAATATTTTGTCCTAATTTACATGTGTTTGTGTAGTGTACACAGAGGTGATTGTATAATAGCTTAAAATGAAGTCTTACTATTGTATATTTTTGGGAGTCTGGGGGGCATGGGTGGGTGTGTATAGGTTTGTGGGGGGCTGTGGGTATGTGGGTATATGGTGTGTGGGGGATGGTGTGTAGGGGTTATGTGGTTGGATAGGCATGGCAGGTTTTGATGTGTGTGCATGTGGAGTGAGTGATTATGTGGGTGTGTACGTGGATGTGTGGGGTGTGGGTGGGTATGGTGTTTGTAGGGGGCTGTGAGTGTATGCGGGGGATGGTGGCTGGAAGGATTGTGGCATGTGAAGAGGGGAAGAGTGTGCCCACAGCCCCCACCAGCACTTCTCCAAATCCAGTCTCTGTGCTCCTGCCACTCCTGGCCCTGATGTACCAGTGCAGGTCCTGTGCTTCCCCAGCTCTGGCCCCACATCCCAGCTGAGACCACAGGATGCAGCAGGACCCAGACCAACTCAGCCAGCGCCACATGGAGCCAGCTGAGAATTGTGGCAGCCAGGCTGGCTCCTTCTGAGTCCTTCTGAGGGAATCACATGGTGC
>NW_017728886.1:263182233-263185939 GCF_001723895.1 Crocodylus porosus | reverse complement strand
GGGGGGGTGGAGAAGAGCATCAGTGGGCAGGAAAATGGGGAAATGGTAGCAGGTAGGGGAGGAATGGCAGTGACCAGAAGCACAGTGACAGCTGGGCAGGAGCATGGGGCTCGTGCCAGTGACCCAGGGCCAGCAGCAGTCATGGTCCAGAGCGGGGCAGGAAGAGCATGGGGCCTAGGCTGGTGGGGCCTCTACAGAGCTGGGCTTGGCTGCACCAGCAGGGAAAGCAGAGAGCTGGCCCAGCTCCATAGAGCCCCTGCCAGCCTGCACCCTGTGCTCCTGCCACCCTGCTCTGGGTCCCTGTTGGCCCCATGCTCCTGCCCATCTGTCACTGCAGTCCCATGTGCCCGCTCACTGTCACTCTGCCCCCACCTGCTGGCACCATTTCCCCGCTTTCCTGGCTACTGCCACTCCTCTCCACCCTCCTGCTCACCTGCTGGCTGCTCCGCCATGGTTCCCAGGTGCAGCGCCGGGACTGCAGGACTCAGCAGGATCCAGCCTGGCCCCAAGGACTAGGGTGATCGCCCGCAGTCCTCCCCTGCCTCTCCTCCCTTCTTATCTGAATTGCCAGTTGGGGGTTGAGGGTGGAGTGGGACCAGGCAGGGGCGAGGCCAGGAAGGCCTTGCTGCTGTGCTTGCTGGGTTCTGCCATGGGCCCCCTCTGGGTCCTACTCCCCCTGGTCCCTTATCATCTTTTACAGGCAGCCAGGGGCAGATAAATATTAATTTTCTAAATTTTTTAGGGGCCCCACAGGCCACATAGAATGACCTGGTCAGCTGAACCTGGCCCATGGGCTGTAATTTGCCTGCCCTGATGTAGACTCTACATAGGCCTGTGTGACATAAACCCTGGGTATGTTGCTGCCAAACCTGGTGATTTTCAAAGTGCATATGGCTAAGTGGCAATAGCAGGCCTGAAGCTTGTCCTTGAGTGACATACCATATTGATAGTGCTTGCTGATGCCGTGGCTGGCTTGGTCAACAAAACAGGAAAAAAAACTGTCCATCTGTCCATCTACCATCTGCGGGGGACTCATAGGAGCTTTACCATCTGAAACTGGCTCTCTTCCCCAAAACTCCTGAGCAAGGAACTGCCTGCCTCCAGAGGGGAGACTTCACCGGCCTTTGGAAGATGCTTGTGAGTAAGCTACTCGAGATCTGATTAGACATCTAGCTGGCAGTAACTCAGATGCATGATCAAAAGGCTACCTCAGCCAGGCTGTTTGCTCTTTAGGATTTCTAGGATATTGCTCAATCTTGTACCCTATTGTCACCCTACCCCTGTAATCAATAAAGTCCTCCTTTGTGACCGGTGTGGGAGACTTATTGAGGGGTGGGTCTAAATTATGCCTAAGAGACCCCTTAGGTCTGCAGACTAAAGGAGACTTTCCTTTTTGCCCCCGACTTGGGGAAGAGCCCCAAGTGCCTGTACTGGGTCGAGTACCCATAGGACTGAACAGGTTCAGGTCCCATCGCCTCTCCTCGTAGGGCCTGCTCTGCTGCCCCCTGATCATGCGAGTATGGCTTGTGTGGCTGCGGCCAAGAAGTCTAGTTTAATCTGGTTCTGGAAGTTTCAGTGAAACAAATTTAAATAAAACCAATCCAGGATCATTTAGTAGAATATTAAGATTATGTTTAGCAGCCATGTAGGAGTGGGAAAAGTTTGGGGGGAGGCTGCTCCTCCTCCAAAAAGTTCCTGAACCCGTGGAAGATAGCAATGCTTAGGTGCCCATTGATCCTGCAAGACCGCTAAAGCTGGTGGGTGGTGAGACTTCCTTAATAGCTTGCTTGTTTTACTTATCACTGGCTACTATTGTGTATCAATAAAAGTCACCTGCTATCAAACAAATTTGTTGCAGTTGGTCATTAGGTAGTTGCACCTGCCTGTGTGAAATCCAGGCCACCGGTGGATTTGTGAAAGCTTTCTGTGCTGATATTAGTTCTGTCACTTAACTTTTTTTCGGTGCTGTTCGTTGTGAGACAATGCTGACTTGGCACTTGAGCTGCCTGGGGTGGATGAGAGTCACTGGAGTTAGGTCCACTATCAATCAGCGTGGAGACAGTGATGGTCCTTCTGGAGGCCTGGGAGGATTGTTCTCATTGCTGCTCTTGTTCCAGGACACCATTTGGAAAAGCCAACGTTATCCTGATAATGTCTCACCATCTCATGGGGGTCTCCTTAATAAAAAATTGTTATTGCAGGATTTTCAGACTTTTGGGTAGCTCACTCAAAATTCACTGAGTGGTCAAACTGGAAAGCCATTTATATCTGAATGTGTTCTGAGCAATCTCTGTGCTGAACTTACCTAATGCTATCTGCTCAGATGAGATGACAGACTAGCTAGGCAGAGTTAATTAAAAGAAACTAGTGATAAGACTAACAGATGTATACTGCTGGGTGAATGGTTCAAGTGCTGTAGGTGCTTGCTTGTTCCCTGACTGCCGTGTTTATTGATGTGAGCCTCAGACAGCATTGGAGCTCAACAGTGACTATTGACTGCAGTGGGAGTCACTGTGCTCAGCAGTTACATAAATCTGGTCACTTAATTAGGTGCCTGAGTATGGATTTAACTGGGCACTAGGTAGCAGTAGCATTGCATGTTAAATTGTTGGCCATGTCATAGCTATTCAGTGGCCTATGTAAAATAAATTGCTGGTCTCTGTGCGTTTCCTAGTAGCCAGTTGCCCACATCATAATTTGATTAATAAAAAATTAAAGGAAACAAATAATATCAATCAGCAGAGGTTTTCAGAGAAGAGATACTCTTGTACTAATTGATATATTTTGGATGTGACTGCAGGTTTTCTTGATAAAAGTAAGTGTTTAATGTTGTAAGTTTAGACTTTTCTAAAACTTTATTTGAAACAATGCAAAATTTGCATGGTACTTTCAGTGGGTGAACTAGTGAATGCCTGCTTGCAAAATGCAGTTGTTAATGAAATATTTTCATTGATAAGCGTGTTTCCAGGGGGCCTGACAGGGGGTCAGTTCTTGCCCCTCTGTTTCTTGTAATATGTTGGTTAATGATCTGACAACATTTGCAAATGGTGTGAAGGCAGTGAGAGTGGTAAGTAATGAAGAGAACAGGCCACTGCTGTATCGTGAGCGTGGTAAGGTGAGCACAAGCACACCATTGGTATTTCAACATAGCCAGTTATAAAGTTATTCCCTGGGGATCAAAGAATGATGACTATCCTTATGGGATGGGGGAGTCTTTCTGAGAAGAAGTGACCCTGAAAAGTAGTGGCAGGTACTCAGCTGAACATGAGCTCTCAGATGGACACTGTGGCCAAAGGGCCTGCTGTAATCCTTGGCTGCATCAACAGGGAGACTGGATGGGCCTCATTGCCTCTGCATTTGGCATTGCTGTGACCACTGTTGGAATAATGGGTCTGATACTAGTGTCTACAGTTCAAGAAGGATGTTGAGAAAACATGGGTTCATGCAAGGCCAATCCTGCCTGACTAACCTGGTCTCTTTCTATGACCAGGTAATAAAGAGCTTAGATGGGAAGGAGGAAGTCGATGTCATCGTCTTGGACTTCCAGAAAGCCTTCGACACAGTGTCCCACCCAATTCTGTGGGCAAGCTGAGGGGCTGCGGCATTGACGAATGCCCGGTCACATGGGTGGCAAACTGGCTCCAGGGGCGCACCCAGAGGGTGGTGGTGGATGGGTCGATGTCGACCTGGGAGGGTGTGGGCAGCG
>NW_017728886.1:263179072-263181662 GCF_001723895.1 Crocodylus porosus | reverse complement strand
CACCAGGAACAATGGCCACAAGCTGAGGGAGGAGAGGTTTAGGTTGGATATTAGGAAGATCTGCTTCACGGTAAGGGTGGCCAGAGCCTGGAATAGGCTTCCCAGAGAGGTGGTGCTCTCACCTTCCCTGGACATCTTCGAGAGGAGACTGGAGAGGCACCTGGCTGGGGTCTTATGACCCTTCCCACCCCCAGTGCTCCTTCCTGCCCGTGGCAGGGGGTTGGACTAGATGATCTGTCTAGGTCCCTTCCCACCCACCGATTCTGTGATTCTATGGAAATGGACTTGGATCAGCAGCCCCATGAAAATAGGTTAACGCAGGAGTATCAGAGGTCACCCAGCCCATGGGGCTCCTGGAGGGATGGAGGTAAGGCAGGACCAGTGTGGACAGGGACTGCCATGGACTTCCCTGGTACGCAGCCCCACTAGTAACTCATGTCCATGGCAGGGGACTGAGCACTGGTTGTGTTAACCCCTGCACTGCCACTGCTGCTACTTGCCCTGCTGCCACTGCCAGGCCTGGATCCAGACCTGGCCCATGAGGAGCCACGCAGTCCAGCTCCAGCTCTGGGGGCCAGCTGACTTAGATAACTCGGGGTTAAAGGATTGGAAAATTAGCCTTATAGTGAAAACTTCAAGGAGAGCGATATGTTCAGCTTAACCAAGAGAAGGTTGAAAGGCCAGTTGGCCACAATTTGTAAATATTTATGTCAGGAACCAGCAGATAAAAGTTAAAAAAGAGGCAGTGGCTGAGAAACAAATACAGTCAAATTCAGTCTGGGAATGAGGTGCTTTTTACCTGTAAAGGTAATTATGCATCAGAACAAGGGCTGCGGTTGAATCACCATGGGCAACATTTTTTTTAAAATGAAGGCTGGCGAGTTTTCTAACTGAGGTGCTCTGCTTCCAGCTTGCATTTAATTCAAGGAAATCTTGTGCCTGGGGCTGTACAGGAGATCAGAGAAGATGATTTTTTCAGTCCATTCTGGGCTTGTATTTTATGCACTCCAGCTATTGATTTTCTCAATGATTGTCACCCTTTTGGTTTATGGGTGGTATTTAAAGACTAGTAATGTTTAAGTGAGTCTGTGCACAGATTTCAATGAGCTTTATCTCCAATATGCTCAGGGAGATAAGAGTGCGAATAGTTATTGATACTGATGAATTGTTAGATATGGGTCAACCAAGACAGCATTGTAAAATTAACTATATGTCTGTGTGTGTGTGTGCATATGTATCTATGGATATATATGTGTGCGTGTGTGTGTATATATGTGTATATGTATATGTATGTGTGTATATATGTGCATGTGTGTATATGTTGCATTTTATTTTACATTAATATATTTTTCTTTAAAAATGAATCTATTTAAAAGAAATTTAAAATTATAAAAAGCCCGTGTTAAACCCTGAATTTATAATATAGTTAATTGACTTTATTTCAATTAATCATATGCATTAATAGAATATGTTGGCTGCTGAAGTTTTCAAGAGAGTCTCCACTGACCTGGGGAAAGCTGCTGGCTAAGTGCTTGCAACCAGAACTTGTTGTAGGACTAAACCAGCTTCTGACAGCTGTAACCTCCCCTCTAGGTGCATAAAAAAAGGGTATTTTCTACACTTCAGTTTATTCAGCTAGCTCAGTTCAATGACTAGTTCATGCAAAGTTGAGAAACCAGTCAGGAGCTGAGAAAAGAAAATGAAAGTTTAATTTCCTCTTCCAACTGATAACTGAAAATTAGGTTTGAAAGAATGAGATCTACCAATTTTAAAATCTTGAAGGCCATAGTAACCAGAAATAACCAGTTTGGTTTGCATGCTTTGGATAATATTCCTTTAATAACTCAGCCTTAAATGAAAGATATATCTAGATAAAGTTACTATCCCCCTTATTTATCCAGGACACTTACGGCAATATTATTTAATAAAAGAACAAATAAATTCAATGTTGTTTTTGTGCGTTTTAATTTAATTCCTAATTTTATTCAAATACAACTTGACACAAATCATGAATATGAATTATAAAATACCTAATGAAAAAGAAATGCATCATTCAATCTTTTTCCAACAGAAAGTGATCTGCAAGTGAAGAATATGTATAAATTGCTTCCACCATTTATGGAGTTATTAAAATTTAAATAAATACATTGCTATAGAATTGATTAAATAATTTTGCATACACACTGAGTATCCTTCTGGTTAGTGGAAAGAATGGCCAAATATAGTGTAGCAGAGAGTAACCAAAAATAATTAAGCTCTTTTAAAAATAATACAGAAAATTATAAACATAAAATAAGATGCAATGAATTATTTAAAACAAAATGATTTAAGTCTGATTATTTTTTCATAGATTTTCATAGATTTTTTCATAGACATTAGGGCTGGAAGGGATCTCGGGAGATCATCGAGTCCAGCCCCCTGCCCGAAGGGCAGGAAGTCAGCTGGGGTCACAGGATCCCAGCAACATAAGCATCCAATTTACTCTTGAAGGTGTTCAATGTAGGTGCTTGAACTGCCTCCACTGGCAGACTGTTCCAGACCTTGGGGGCTCGGACAGTAAAGAAATTCTTCCTTATGTCCAGCCTGAAAC
>NW_017728886.1:263176263-263177987 GCF_001723895.1 Crocodylus porosus | reverse complement strand
TTTCAAAGACCCGTGCCAGGGGCTGGGCTATGACGCTCGCCAGCTCCTTGAGTACCCTGGGGTGCAGGTTGTCAGGGCCGGCTGACTTGAAGGTATCCAGCTTCTCAACTTGGTGATTTCAATCACATCGATTTGTATTGACACATCCATGATTCTGGGCGAGGGAAAAACACTACTGTGGTGATTGGGAGAGGTTTACATTGCCCTTGCTAGTGCTCTATCTGTGTCTTTAATGTATCAGTATGTGCCAGCATGGAAATATACTTTTTAATTACTACATTTTCCTTCTAAACAATTAACAGTGCATACAAATAAAGAGAGAAAAACACCCCACTCTTTTTCACCCTTTGTTTGTATTTTAATTTACAAACCGCTGTGGTCTAGCGTAAAACAAATCCAAAGTGTGTGTGCGTGTGTGCATGTGCACACGCACCATTTTCCTTCAGCAGCTAGAGATATATTCGAAGTTTCAGGAAGATTTTTCCTTTGAGCATTGCATCACTTCAATAAAATGAAACCTTGTAGTACATAAAACAGATAACTGAAATGATAAATAGTGCCAAAGCAAGTAGTTCTTCCTCCAGGTAACCTTTGCCAGTTGATGGCCAGCAGGTATTTAATCTAATATTAAATTTAATATTTAATAGATTTTATTTTTCATTTGAAGATTTTTTTTTAATGCTGTTGTATTACCCCATGGCAGGTTCTTAGCCCTGGAGATGGAAGTAATTTGTTCATTTAGGGACTTAGGGCTCCGATTAAGCATCACACTTGTGGTCTCATGTTGAATTCAGTGGGACCGATGCTCTTGTTTGCAGCAAAGCAGATGTTTCAGGGCTTTGTTGACCTGGGGCATAGGATGGAGTGGAGTGTGAGGGTGGCTGAAGTAGCACAGGTTTCTTTGCCTGCCTCAGCCTGGATATCTGAAAAGCACATCTGGACTAAGTCTCCTTTGCTTATCCCATGCGTGGCCCCCCTGCAGTTGTTGCTGTGTGGCAGGAATTCATGGGGTGGCTTGGGTGAATGGACAGCTGCTTCCTGGGATGGGAGATGTCCATAGATCCTTGCAGAAGTCATTCTCCACCTCGTGTAATCTCTGTGGCACTGTGTCCGTGGGTGCTTGCACTACATTTTGTGCAATCTGTGTGGGAGATCTTCATCGGCCTATGTAGCTCAGGGGGCTTGCAGATGTGGTCTCAGACCCCAGTGTAGAACCATGGAGCTTCATTATATCTGGCCTTGGCCTTCTGTTGGTTTGCAAGGGATGCACTGAGTTTCTGTAGAGAAGCGAGTGCCCCCTCTCCCCACTGGCATGATATGGGAGAATCATGCGAGGGACCCCTCATAGCAACATCCTTCCCCACAACCTTATTCCACGGTTATATTTGGCGTCAGGAAATAAAACCAGACGTAATGATTTTCTCTGTGGTCTGGTTATGGAGGGTGTAAAGGCTCTCCTGCCAAATTAAATGCTGCAGCTTGAAAAGCGATTTGGATGATGGGGTGAAATGCAAGCTGTTTAAATTCTCCAATGATACCAAAATTTGGGGTGAGGTGAGTACTCTAGTAGGGGGGGAAAGACTGCAACAAGACCTGGATAGGTTACAGAAGTGGGTGGACATAAACAGGATGTGTTTCAATACTGACAAGTGCAGGGTGCTGCACTAAGGCAGTAGTAACCAGCAGCACACTTATAGACTGGGAAACTCCCTTCTTGAGAGCAC
>NW_017728886.1:263152395-263175869 GCF_001723895.1 Crocodylus porosus | reverse complement strand
AGCTGGAACCAGCTTCCTAGGGAAGTGGTGCTGGCTCCTGCCCTGGGGGTCTTTGAGAAGAGGCTTGATGCCTACCTGGCTGGAGTCATTTGAGCCCAGTTTTTCTCCTGCCCAGGCAGGGGGTCGGACTTGAAGATCTACGAGGTCCCTCTGACCCGACTTCTGTGATTCTGTGACAGAGGGGGCATGAAGTCCCCTGACTGTTGTCTGTCCTTCTCCTTGTACACACGTTATGATTCGCCTGATCTTGAACTCAGGTTAATTAACCCTTAGACTAACCGGGGGCAGCTGGGGATTCTCCCGTCATGGAGTTGAATGGAGAGCTCTCCCACGACCAGTCGTGTTGTCAGAGTTACGGGCTAAGCCACCAGCAGAAAGCTCCCAGTAGGAATCAGGCATCCTGCAAAGCAGGGTTTCAGCTGCTCTGTAGGATAGATCAGCAGCTCATTTCAGCCTTGGGTGAAAGCAGGGAAATAAAACATTGCTTGGGACAGCACTCACAGGCCTTGAAGTCCCATCTACGTAACCGAGCCGTTAGATGGATGTCGGCGCTTTAAAAAGGGAATCACGTGAAAGCTCCAAAAGACAGCACTCGTTGTTTATGAGGCGATGCATCTCCCCAAAAGGTGCAGAGGAGGAAGATGCCAGCCACAGTTTTGTCACATCTTCCGAGCATCCGGAGAGGCTTTTTTTTTTTTTTTTTAAATGTTGGCACTTCCAGCCCATTCTTCAGGTCCTTAAGAAAAAAGAAGTGGAGGGGAAGTTAGATTCATTAATACATACAATTAAAGAGCTTATTTCTTTTTTTTTTACATGTTATTTATTAATTCATCCAACTTTAATATTTAAAGATGCATCCAGTTCCCTAGACTGTACCTAAAGACAGCTATCTAACTTCCATTAGCAGAGCTCCTATCACCCAAGTCAGTGTCTGCAAACAAGTGGGCATCTCTACACATGCAGATCAATGTGCAGCAATAAACTCAACGCTTATCTTGCTAGAGCTTATTGCTTCCCAGGCGCCTCGTTTCCACGCGCGTCCAGGATTGCAGCATGATGAGCCGAGTCAGAGCAGCCTCGGCTGGCCGGGGCTCCGGGGGTCAGCCTGCCAGCCCCAGGGCTGCTCCTCCTTGGCTGGACATGCTGCAGAAGAGCTGGCTGGGGCACAAGGGTGCTCCAATGTGGGGTTAGCCAGCAGGCAGCCCCTGCGCTGAAGCTGTACCCCTGCCAGCCCCTCCAGCATCTCCATGAGTGCTGCTGCAGAGTAACAAACTCCACATCCGGATAATGCTTGTATTTACACGTACTGTCCCGCTGCAGAGTTTCTTATTTGACTCCAGCCTAACAGCCCTGCGGGTGTAGACGCCAAGACATTTACTGCGGAGGTAATTAGTCAACTGTGCAGTAAATGTCTCATGCAGACATGCCCAGTCTCACGCTGTTTATTTCTCTTCCTTTCAGACTGGCAGCACCTTATGGGTTCTTTGGGTTGCTTCCCAGCATAACAGCCCAGCTATGCACTAAAATCAGCCCAATGCCTTGTGCACCTCTCCTGCTTGCCTTACCTGAAGTGATGTGGGCTTCAAAGGAAACTCATAAAGAGCAGCCCCTTGTCTGTCTGTTCAAGCCGAGGGATGGGAATGGGGCTAATGCTTGCATGAAGCAGACAAAAGATGGGGGGAATTTCTTGATGTCTCCAACTGGTGGAGGGTTCAGCAGCTGCTGTGCACTGAGTTGGGGGACTCATCCCTAGCAGACAGGTACCCAAGGGGCAGTGTCGACAGTCTTAGCAGAGAGACCAGAAGTGGAACTGTCCAGCCATGAGTGCAGGTGCTTGAGCCCTGCTTCAACCACGCACTTAAATGGATGGTAGACTGCAAGCACACGTTTGAAACTCTCGCTTAAGTCTCATTGACTTCAATGGGATCCAGGCCCATGACTTAGGATGCAACACCCGTGTCAGCGTGTTGCTGAACTGAGACCCTGTTGGGGCTGTTTGGGAGGTGAGCACATTGCTCTTGACATTGCTGGGGTGCTATGACCCCGGCACCCGTTCCTGCCCAGGGCCGGGGGTCGGACCTGATGATCTGTTTAGGTCCCTTCTGCCCCAAGCACGACAATACTACGATTGCTGCATCCCTCCACTAGATAAGTCTAGAAAGTGTCACCTGTCTCCATGGCGATTACCTTGATACCTTTTGCCAGCATTCAGTGGCTTATTGATTGGCTTTTAAGTGAGAGCTTCTAACAGGGTGGAGGAAATAACACCAGACAAAGTAAGTAATGCAGATCTGCTGTGTATCCAAGGGGCAATCTCAAAGCAGGGGGAGATGAAAAGCTGCTTGGGTTAACACTAGCTGAGCTAACCGGCTTCCAGATGTGATTCCAGCGAGCTGGAGCATAGCGGGCAGCAGTCTGAAAATGAGTGAGAGGCACCAGGCGATGCTCAGGGCTCGCGGTGGGGACACAGGGATATTGGGAATAAAAGAGCATTAGGAATAGGATCTCAACAGAGAAGGGCTGGGGACGAGACACCACGAGCAGGTGCGAAGGCAGGAAAAAAACTCTCAGACAAAAGATTGAGGGGCACTAAGGCCTGATGATGTCTGTTTGACAAGAGAGGAAGGCAGCCTGGCACGAAGGGGAGCGAGCGAGAGGGAATGCAGCACAATCGGTGCTGGCTGCGGGGATTTTCGCCGTGCCAGCACTCTTGCGAGAGTGAGGGGTTGTGGCTACCAGGTGGCTGATGTTCTTTCATGGCCTTGCAGACCACGTGGTCTGCGGCATTTCATTGGGAAAGTTTTTTGGAGACGCGAGGTCAGTTCAGTCTGCCAGTGATTTAAAGGGCTGCCATTCTTCTGTGGACATCTCGTACCAAACGTATGTGCAAAGCCAGCACTGCTCTGCAGGAAGTTCACACTAACGTGTGTCAAAGGTAGGCAAGGCCTGGCTTAGTGTCCCACCGGGGGACCAATGAAATGGCCTTGGCTGTCCCCTTCCAGACATCCCTTGGCCTGCTCCGGGGGCTTTCTTTGACTTTACAGTTTCATACCAGCTCCCTTCTCTGTTGCAGCCCTGGCATGACAAAGGCCTTCAGTGAGGCTACAATTTGATGGTGTGAAACACCAGGGTGGGGGCTCCAGCTTGGAGGGGAGGAGCAGTCTGGCTCTTTTGTGCACTAAGAGAGAGGTGGGATGCTGGGAATCAGGACAATGGGGGGAGACAACTGCCTGAGTCGTTAGCAGCAGGACCTGAGTCTCTCTAGCTGAAGGCTACTGTGGCAAGCTGGTTTGATCTCTCAGCCTGGCCTGGGTTTCAGAGGTGCCGAGTCCCAGCAGCTTCCATTGGAAGCTCAGGGGTGCGAGTGTGTTAGGAGACCCGGCAACAATGGATTTAAATCCTTGTGATATCTGTTCCGGTATCTTGAAGCCATGAAATGCACAGCGCAGACTCATGATAGTTGAATTGGTTTACAAGCAGTCCTCGGACTTATGACACAATTGGTTCCTGAAAACCACGTCTTAAGTCGAAACGCTGTAACTCGGAACTGGTTTTCCCATAGGAGCAATGTTATAAATGGGGGATTGGTTCTGGGACCAAAGCCTGATACCCTATTTTCACCAAAAATATCCCAGAATTTTGTACTTTTATCAATTATAGATGAGTAACATAGCTTCATAATGCATTTATCTTGTAAATAGCAATCATATTGATTTGGAAGGACTTCTTTGAGGTGACTTTGCTGGACTTTTTGAAGGACTCTTGGTTGGAGTTTTTGAATGGTTCTTGGCTGAAGTCTTCTTGGGAGTCTTGGCTCCAGGTTTTTCTGGAGTCTCGTCTGCTTTCTTAAAGAAAGTGCCCAAGGAAGTTTGGACAGATGTCCTCCAGGGAGATGGGTGACGCGGCCAACTTGTCCGCTGGCATGTCATGGCATGGGATCGAGTGTCGTAAAGTCCAAACTGATGTCAGAAAGTCAAAACAGGGCGTTGATTTGCGAACACTGTAAGTGCCGTTTGTTGTAACTGGAAACGCCGTACATCTAGGACTGCCTGTCCATGAAATGAAAATGGCTTTGCATAGTTGCTGTTCACTCATTGCTGAGGCGTGCAAAGAATCTGAGGTTTTGTTTTAAACCCTTGCTCCCCGCTTTTTTTCAGAAGCAGCCTCTAGTTTTCAGTGCCTCCGAGTTTGCAGACCCGGCTCCTGCTCTGACCTTGCAAGTGTCAGCACAGGCGTGGATGCCGTCAGCTGGAAAGCAATGAAAACAGCTTTCCTCAACATTGTGCTATTAAGCACTGATGGGTGCCAAAGCGCCCCTTGGGTAGCCACAAGCGGCGACATATATGTAGTAGGAAGGTCGACTCAGTCAGGCCGCTCTTCTTTGTTGTTGCAAGCCTGGGCACTGACTGGTGGCAATGAAGGAAACACCAAGCAAATCCCTACCAAACGTTTGGGCAGTGTGTGCTTTCAGAAAGCTTATCAGTCTCATCAGCAAGAGAAGGGTATCTGCTCCCCAGGAGGCAATGCCTGTCTCATCTGGATGCAGGTACATTTAAGATCCTTCCTGGCTGCTGCAGGGATGTGCCAGGTTGGCCTGCCTGCTTTTGGATGCTGCCAGAGCGGGGCAAGCACGCAGTGTGCCTTGCCGGGCGGCGAGGCGTACTCCAGGAACGGGTGCATCCCAGCCTGTTGGCATGGGGCCATCTGCAAAATCTGGGAGTTTTGTGCTTAGGAGGAGGATGGCAAATGAATGATTTGTTTTCACCGAAGGAGTGGGGAAGGACTCCTCAAGGATGGGGTTGGCATGAGCTGCTGGATGGAGCATCACACGTCTGCCCATGTCCGCGTGACCAGATAAAGCAGACTTTACAGTGATGCCATTCAAAAAACCCTGCTAGGACATGCAGAGCTTTTTTGCTGGAGTCTCAGCTCTGTGTTGTTAAGCCTTTTCTCTTCCCCTGTCTCCCAGGGATGTCTTCCCACAAGGCCTACCTGATGAATATGCCTTTGTAACGACCTTCAAGTTCCGGAAAGCTTCCCGGAGAGAGGACTGGTATATTTGGCAGATTATCGACAAATACGGGATACCTCAGGTACAGGACTCTTTCCAGCAGTTCGGCGAAGACGTGTTGGACAAGCCAGAATGGTTGCTCTTCAGAAAGGATTAATAACAATCCCCTTGGGTTGCCCATTGTTCAGGTCACTGCAGTGCACTTTGAATTGGAAACAGCCCCTGGCTTACATTGGCCCACGGTGGTTATCTGTCTGCAGGGAGGTGTGCCAGGCTAGCAGACTTTCTGAGAACAAGTCCCCATTCCTAAAAAAACTTTGCATGTGAACTTCAAATTTTGAAGTTTTTCAGTCAGTGCCATTTAAGAAAAGTTACTGCTTGTGCTGAATGGGGGAAGGTGGTCTCTGTAATTACAGCACAGGACTAGCACTCAGGACAGGTGGCTTCCACCCCTGGCTCTACCCTACGCTTCTTGCTTGACCTTGGGTATGTCAAGCAGTGTTTCTCTGCCTCCACTTTGCTATTTATGAAGTGGGAATAGCAATGCTTGCTTTTCCAACCTGGGTTTTTTGAAAGGTAATTCACTGATACCTGAAGCACTTTGAGATCCTCAGAGAGAAGGCATGATAGCCTTATCTGTTCCTGTGTAGGATTTTTACCACCAGGTCACAGGAATTGTTTTTGCCCAGCATATGCACATTGTTTTCTCAGGATTAAATAACTCGCGAGTCCATTTTCTGTTGGGCTGAGCTGAAAAATCAAGCCTGTTACATCTGGAAAGCAAAAAACAGCAGAGAACATCAGCATTATTTTCAAAAGCGCTGCAGTACTATTCCCAGAAGTCACTGCAGGCGCATAGGAGCTCAGGCCTCATTCAAAGTCGGTAAGACTCAGACTCCCATAGATATATGGGCCCGATCAGGCTGGCGTGGTACATGCTTCCATTGAAGCTTCAACCCACTTAAAAAAATAGGTGCCTTTTCCTAGGTAGGTGATTGAAGGATATGGGGGGTGGACAGCTGGCCTCCTGGGGCAGCAAATGAGAGAGATATGCCTGTCCTCCAAATGCCAGTCCTGAGCACCTCGGTGCTAAGATGCTTACCACTAAATGATTGGAAACTTAAAGCAGGGGTGGTGTTTGAATGCCTTTTTAACCCCAGGACCAGATGCCTGACTTGGGACAGCCCATTAGATGCCTCCTTCTGTTCCACCTAGGTTCTGGTTTGTCACGTGGGTTTACCAATTTGGATGCCTGTTTTCAAAAGGGATTGAGGGTCCTAAATTACTGAGATGCTTCTGAAAAGGTTCACCCATATCTGCTTGCTCCTCAGTCCCACAGTTTGCTCTGCACGCTGCTTATTCCACCCTCCAAAGGCAGATCGAAATCTATGGTGGTTGGGCCTTAGCAATGGAGGGAACGAGATCGGGTGGCGATTACAATGAACCAGCAGAGTTCACATTTGGTGGGTGATGAGGGTAAAGCAGAGGGTTAAACTGGACTTTTTCTCTCTTGCTTGAAAACATCATTGGTTTGATCCCAGGCACTCGGTGCTCTGGGCTTTTTGTTACTCTTGGGTCACAAGAGTAGGTGACTTATTCCAGGTGCCATCTAATGGCTTTCAGCCTTTCTGTATCCCTCTGCTTTGTCCTTCCTTGGTCTCATTTAATATCTCATCTGAACGTATATCCCCCAGCCCCCTGCTTGTATCTCTGTCCTTCCTCCTCCACTGTCATTAACTGAATGACTCCATCAATCCCTTTGGGATATGGCGTAGATGAAAGGACGACTGTTGAAAGAAGAAAGTTTTGTTGGTATGTGCAGGGCTCTTTCTGTTGGCTCTCAGGTTTCTATCCGGCTGGATGGGGACAACAAAGCTGTGGAGTACAGTGCCATCGGGCTGACCAAGGATGCCGTGAGAGTGGTCTTTCGAAGCGCCCGAGTCAGCGACCTGTTTGACCGCAACTGGCATAAGATCGCCTTCAGCATCCAGTCCAAGAGCGTCTCCCTCTACATAGACTGCAAGCTGGTACAGACGCTCCCTATTGAAGACAGAGAAAATATCGACATTCAGGGAAAGACTGTGATTGGCAAACGGCTTTATGACAGCATACCCATCGATGTAAGTCCTGAGTAAGCAGATTGAGACCTGGGGACGCGGCTCTCTGGCCAGCTGTAAAAGGCAGGGAGATGGGCTATGCCATTTCCTTATTCCATGCCACGTACTAAACCCCTGCCTAGGATGGGAATGACCTGTGTCCCATCCAGTGCTGGGGGGGGTTGAAGCATGTAGTAAGGTGTTAAAAACAGGAACTTCTTTTCATCCATCGGGACAGTTGTAGTTTGTCTTTGTCGAAGTCCAGTGCAAACTCACTGGTACTGATCACCCTGAAATGTCACCCGATCTATATAGTACCTGACTAGGATTGAAAAAAAAAAGGATTGGTTTCATCTGGCTTTATATGGCATTCATGTATAGTAGTTAGCAGTAGAAAATCCTATATATCATTGAGTTCACCCCTGGAAAGGCAGGGTATAGATCCCACTTTACAGGCTTTTGAATCTAATAGGTCTTAAATTAGTGCTATACTTGATCTTAGCTAAAGGGCGTAGGTAGATATTCTTTATAGGAATTTGTCTGGGACAGAGAGGTTAACACACCTCTTTGCTCCTGTAAGCTATTGTAAAGGACCTTTAATGAGTCTAGATCATCAAAATCTTATTAATTTGTACCTCTTATATCATGCCAACTTATTATTTGCTCATAGAGAGAGGAATAAGTAGTGGCTGTTGAATCCCTAGAGCCATTATGGATCTAGCCCCTTATTTTATTCCTATGCACTTCTTGTATCAGAGCGCTAGGACAACTTATCATTAATAATTCACAGTCCTTGGGCCTATTGTTGTATTTTGTTTTCTAGTTTGATCTACAGCGCATGGTGATTTACTGTGATTCTCGACATGCTGAGTTGGAAACCTGCTGTGACATTCCCTCTGGACCAGTGAGCTGGGTTGTTTTTTTTCGGTGTTGCTCCTTTAACACACACGCAGTCTCCCTCTCTCTTAGTTGCATTCTTTCATTCCAATAAGGGGATGCGCCAGTGTAAGTTTATGATTTAATAATGACAGCAAATCAAATGGAAACTGTACTGGTCCCATAACATAGGGAAGGGTTCATCATAAATGAAGAAGAACAAAAAAGAGGAGAAAGAAGTATAAAAAATTGAAAGTCTCCTAGTCCCTGTCTATTCTCTGTAAAGCTGTCATGGGGAAACAGAAAACACTGAAGCGTCCAAGTGCTGAGTGCAGAATAAAAACTCAATATAAAAATATCCAACGTTTCCTACTGCCACTCTAGGGGAAGAGCTAGAGCAGCAAAAGTTGCTAGTTAGTCTCAGTTCAGTTTCCCGTCGACAGATGTCTGCATTGCAAAAAAGAAAAAAGGTGGGGAAGTTTTCAGAGCTTCTTGCTGCTATAGCTGGTGTTTGGCTGAACAGGATTTCAGCATCAAATCAGGTACTATTCAGTTAGTTAAAAAAAAATGGTAGTAGGAAAGACAGTAAAATTCTGTTGATCCTTTTGACACCCATGACACTCAGCTACTTGCCCAAATAAATGCCAGTTTGGCTTCTGAAAAGTGGGTAAAAGGCAAATGCAGTTTCTAAAGCAGACCTGATAATAACATGGGCTTTTTGGATTCAGTGCCAGGTGACGGTTATTACAGAGGCACCACCCCCTGAAGTCAAACCCACTGTTGGCAGTGAACAAATTGGTCACATAAAGACCCTCAACTGTTCTTGTCCTGCTGGAGAGAAGGTGCGTGTTGGGGCACTCTCTGTTGGGAACATCTGCTGCTTTTTGGGTTGAATAGCATGGTCTGGCAGAGGAGGGGGTGCTGTCAAACGCTTGGTGCTTGATCTGCCGTGCCAGGCAGGATAAAAGTGTAGATTGATGGAGTCAAGTAAGAGTGGTCCAGTGATAAGAGCACTGGAAGTGTGCAGCCCCCTCTTCCACCACTAGCTACCTGTGTGGCACTGGGCAGTCTAGACCCTCTCTGTTCTGCATTTCCCAGCTGGTGACATTGGGGTTATTATTCCCCTCTACCTCACAGGGGCATGAAGAGAATACATCTTTTACGGATTATATAAAACTCTGACACCTACTGATCAAAGCTAGGTGTTAATTGTTCATCAGCTGTGTGGTTGGGACAAAGAGCGGTCTCTTCGTCGGTGTTTATCGGCACTCTTATCCCTAATGTGGCTGCTGCATATCAATGCAGAAAATAAAGCTGCTGTTTTTACTACCCCATTGAAGTCTGGGTTTCAGAGAGCAGGGAGAGGGAAGGTTTTGGGGGCAAATGTCATCTGTGATGGGGAAAAAAAAAATCCCCTCGGATCCAGTGGAGCAGTGCTTGCTCATGTCAGCTCTGACAAAAGGTGCCTTCAGGGGGTTAGCGCAGCTGCCATCTTTTTACTCCTCGCTGTTCTTGTATTAATGTGCCATTGCTCAAGCCTCAAGAGCATGTTGTTTCTAATGTATTGCCCCCTGAAATCAGTGGGGCTCTTTCCATGAAGCTTGACGGACGTTGGATTGGGTCACTCGGTGTTCTGACGTAATGAGACTTGCCGTCTCCTAAAGTCCTTCTTTTCTTCTTAGGGTGAGAGGGGTCCAGTTGGCCCCGAAGGTCCCCAAGGTCAAAAGGTCAGTACCTCGTTTTTCAATTTGTCTATTAACAAATAGCTGATGTGCTGGGTAATTCTGCACCACCTGATGAGTTTGATGACCAAAAGCTAATTGATGTCATGGCAAACTAGAGGCGGAGTCAGCTGAGTCTGGAATAGCGTACGGCAGAGCGTAGAAGCTAGAATGGGTCCTTTCACCCCATTACGGCATTCGCAGGGCGCATGCAGCACTACTAAAAGGCAGGTTTTTGCACGTGAGTTTCCCACGTGACTGCTGTTACGTATGAGGTCTGGATGAGGCTTTTCCAGAAACGCTCTGCAGTATCTGCAATGCACCTCGGGCGATGTTATTACTGTTAGTCACGTTCCATGAACTTTATGAGAACGGGGTTAGGGAAATGGAGCCCTGTAATCTATTTTCCTTGGCAAGACCATTTGAGTCATCGTAGGATGTTAAATTTAGGCCACACTTCTAGCAAAGAGTTCCTCTTAAAATGCACACAGCACCTCAAGTCCTTCTGTTCTTTAGCTTTGCAATGTGAGCTGTACATTAGCTTGTACTCTACCTGAGCCTTTTCCCCACACAGCTTTCTGCAGAGCTCATCTCTGCTTTCTGCCGATGCTTCTAAATCTGACTCCGTTGGATGTCCCTTAGTCATGTGACTTTCAACGTTGCACCTTTGAATTATGATTCAGGCTGTGTGTAAACTTAATTTCCCTATTTGATTGCTAAGCCGAAGCACCGGAGGGAGGAAGACGTCAGAAATGACGGTTGAAGTGCAAATCTCTATTCATAAAAGAGAGCAGCAAGGCGACCATTTATGCTTTATGGCTTGAAAGATCCTGGCTTTTTGGAGACGCTTGCTGAAGCACCCTGAGAAAAATATTTCTGGGTTGTGCAAAGAAATGCCGCACGCTGGGGGTGGGGAAGGGTATATTTTCTGTTCGAGTAAATGGACATGGGCCTGTTAATTTTGAGCTGTGCTCGGTTAAGTTGGCAGCAAATTCCTCCCTTTGTTTCTTTGTGGCTATAAATAGCAGCTCCCTCTCTTAATGGGTGACAGTTTAAGTAATGATGGGCTATTTTGCAGCGTGCCAGAACCGTGTTGAATTGTTCCGAGAAGAGCACAAAAGCCGAACAGTGATTTAAAACACAAAGCTGGCATTGCTTTACCCGTCGGCAAGCTGTGTATGTTTGGGGGCGCGCTGTCTATGCTGTGCAGTGCAGCCCAATGTGGAGATACCTGAGCTCAGTTGGGTAGTAGCAGCGATGTGTAAAGAGGGTATTGCACAGCGTTACACATACCTTGCTTAACAGACTCTAACTAGCCGCTAGTTCACTTCACCTCCCAAGCGACCAAAACAATGAGTCTGTGGATGAATGATTGCCTTGAAATGCTTTTGCACTGATGCGTGGAAAGCCATCACTTGGCTTTGATCTTCCACAACACGTACAAGCCAAGGCAGGTTGGTGTCACAGAGGTCCAGCGAGCCAAGTCCATGCCCGGTTGTGGCCTCGGTTTCAATCAAAGCTCTGCTGATGGCTTGGTTTGCAGAACGTGGCAAACCATTTGATCTCTCTGTGCGTCAGCTTCTCCTACTGCCAACCGGGGCAAGGCAGGCTTTGTCCTTGCTGGGAGGAAGACATGGATGCAGAGCCTTTAATGATGTCCATGTGCCATGAATGTTAAAAGCTTGACTTGCTACTGTCAGAGGTGTAGTGAGCAGTTTCTGTACCCTGGGCAGGATGGGGAAAGGGCTGTGGGTGGGGTGCCAAGCACCTGAGAGCAAGGGGGTTGGGGCGACAAGGTGGGACAAATGCTGTCTTACCTGCTGCTGCTGCCAGGGCTGGCTTGCTGCAGCTGGACCTGGGGCCAGACCTGGGGGGGGGGTCTCTATTTTCTTAACTTCTGGTTTCTGAACCTTTAGGGTGCACTTGAGTTGCATGTTAAAATTTTTCTCTGCAACGATGAGGATTAAACAGTGACTTTTTCAACAGCAGCACCACCTGAATCCAGGAGCTGGGGCACTAGAAACAAATGGGAAGGATCACAGGATCAGGAAAGCTGGCAGTACTGCAAGCAGGTGGGCAGAGCAGGGAAAGTCCAGCTCAGCCCCCCTTTCTAATGGCCAGAGAGGAGCTGGCCAGCTGCAGAGAGGGGGGGAAGGTGCTCTGCAAAGGGAGAAGGATCTTGCTCTGTCCCCAGAATAGGAGGGAGCAGGGGAGGGGTTGGGACTGGATCACAGCGTGGGGCGGTGGCACATCTCTCCATGCAGCGTGCTGTCCAGCTGTGAGTGACTGGGGCCTAGGTTTGCCCTTTGGTACAAATATTCAGTCCTTACTGAAGTTGTCACAAGTGCGTATGGATGGACTAAAGGGCTCTTTGACATTGGTGCTGAGGAAGACCCCACAGCTGTCAGGCTTGTGACGTTGTGATGTGAACATGGCGTGCAACCGAGCAAAAATCCAGTGTAGGAAGATAATAAGCTCCTGTAGTTCTCCAATTTAAATCTCGTAACCCAGGGCAAGACAGAAGGGCTCCCTGTGATTAGAGAAAAGGAAAATGCCCTCGCAGGCAAGTTTTTCTGCCGCAGTCCTCTCTCTCTGCTGTCAAGCTGAGGGTAATACCGTGTGACACACCAGACATGCTTTGGAAGGAGATGCAGCAAAAATGGTGCTGCAAAAAGTGGAGCCGGAAATAGATTTGGAAGAAAGAGTGTGAACATGGAAACCGAGCCATAGCATTCATTTGCTACAGAGTAAAATGGACAATATAGCCTTTCTTTGCACAGCTTGTTTTGCACACCTGGTCAGAAGCAGCCTTGGCTACAGCATCGGGTTTGTCATCAGGAGGCCTCAGCTCTTCCAATAATTTGCTTTATGGCCTTATGGCCAAGGTCATTTGTATGTTCTGCAGCTTACTCTCTTGCCTGTATTGCAGATCTGCTGTGGCCTACCAGCCTTTGTACAGCATGTGTGCGCAGTGTCACGGTGCTAAAGAAAGGATGCCGATCAGAAGTGCTGGAGAAATGATAAATATAATTATTGTCATCCCCAAAAGGGAAAGGAGCTGTGTTTTATTGTAAGCACAACCTGGCAGAGACAGTGTTTTGACCCCTTTTGTGCAGTCAGTTAATTTACCTGCGCTTCCGGCTTGAATTTCTTTGGCAACAGGCTGTCACGATGCCCTTCTTGTTCATTCTGTCAGTGTCTTTTTCTTCTGTAACAATAATCAGATTAAACAGCGAAACCATCAGCTGGTCTCTGTGGCCTTACAAAGATTGTCTCCATCAAAAAGCAGTGCCTGCTCCTGTCAAGGGGCTCAGCAAGCAGTGGCAGCTCAAAACACCGTGGTTACAAGTGTTGACAAGAACAAATTGAATTTACCATCATGAATTCATGAGTAAGCCGTGCTCGGAGGGAATCTGTGTTTAATGTGGGAGCATCTGCAACACTGCATTGCTTTTAGTGTGGCGGCCACTTTGTGCTGGACACTGTATGTACACATAGAGCAAGGACATGGCCCCTACCCTGAGGAGTTGTTAATCTGAGTAGGAGATAACAAATGTATACAGGCATCTGGGTGGTATAAGGAAGCAATGAGGCTCATTGATCAGTATGATAGGCAGGGATCTCAGCACAGCAGCTCTAGGCTGCTTTCTGCAAGGATATATGCTAGGTGGAAGATGCATGGATGGGATGCAGTCCTCTCCACCAGCCCCTTACTGGTATAAGATCTTCAAAGAAAGTGCTGGAAATCAGCAGGGGTGAAAGTAGGCTTAAAATTGCTTTGCGTTGTACAGAGGCTGAATCAGCCCCTGCCCAGTAGGGATGGGATAAAAGTCCAGAAAGGTCATTAGGCAATCAGGACTAGTAGTAGAGATGTTATCTTTTATTAGACCAACAAGATTTTTGCAAAATCTTCTTTAATTGCAAGCTTTTGGGCACAAACACCCTTCATCAGGCATTGGAGAAGAGATTATAAAAGTTCTCCTGCGTGAAATCATATTTCACAGGATTTCACAGAGGAGTCAATAGATGGAAAACTCCTCTTGGCAATCAGTTCATAGCTGGTATGAAGCCTCTCAGCTCCTGTGAGGCTCTGTGATGATGCCAATTATCATTTGCATTATGTAAAGCAAAAACCCACCATCTGCATTATGTAAATTATCTATGCATTATACACGATATAAAGGTCATTATAGCCCTTTCCCCCTCACCTAACCCCTATGTACACCAACTGCAGATCCAGAATTGGTAGAGACTTTTTTTGTTGCATGAAAACATTTTTCATCAGCTTTAATTAAAATACTGCTTTAAAAAAAAAAATGAAGAAAAAAACTAGAAAAAATAAACTATTTTTTTTCTTTGTGGTGTACTATTCTTTTCTTTGTCTGGTTTTTGCTTTCCTTGGTCCACATTGGAAAGCTCTCTTCTCCTTGACAAAGTTTCTTCAAAGCTTCTCTGTGTCTTTAAAAATCAAGAACGGTGCCTAAAATATACCCATGTTCCAATTTAAGTTAAATAAAGCAATATCCACATGGTCCTTTTGACTGCAGTAGCACCCTTTGTTGCTAACTGCAAGTTGAGGGGTCAGGAGGTGTATGCTTCAGTATTTCTAGACAGTCTGTGTATCACAGCAATAAACACATTTTTTTATTTAACTGAAACATTTAGCACAGAGACCGTAACATGTGACAACTCTGAAGTTGTCGGCTGTTGACAAGAAATGTGGGTGCATTTTCCATCAAAGGAATGTGCTTTTGGTGTTGTCGTGCCAACACTGTTTCCCTCTTTTCAAGGGAGAAAGTGGCAGCCGAGGGCTTCCTGGCCAAAAAGGAGAAAAAGGAGAGTTGGTAAGTACAGGAGTATTAGAGGCTGGATGGCTCTACATTAGACAGGGTGAGATGGTATATTAAGCTTAGCATCCGCTTTACAATTTTGAGCGCTTCGTGGATCCATGCTGGGCCTCTGGCTGGGGCAAAATTTCACTTTTGCATTGTTCAGCTGATGCAGTTGTCTGTGGGTTATGATTCACTGCCTCCACATCATAGCTGACCCCCTACTGGTTTTTAATTAGTATGTGTGAATCACCTTGTTGACTGCTGAATGCAGTTAAGCATCCACCTGGGAGGTTTTAGTGAGGGTCACACACAAGGGGAAGGGAGATAGTCCTTCTTGGCTATGCACCTACAGATGAGACTGAGATCAAGTGACATTTGGTCAGTTGTTCCTTCTTAAAAAAAAGAAAAAACTTCTATTATCCGACAGGCAAAGGAAACTGGGTTTATAATAGGAATTTATAAGTAAGGCTGAGGGCACTTTTGCTTTTGGAGTGTGTGTCAGATGTCCCAAATATCAGTGGATGGGTGCAGTAGCAAACCCTGGCTGAGATGTGTGCAGACGTGTCCAGCCGACCCACTCGCTTAAGTGTGCTTTAATCCCATAATCACACCAGTGAGGACCAGCGGGTGGGACATGGTGAGAAACCTTTGGCTGGGCCTTGCTGGGCACCATGGTTTAGACCTGCCCAGGGAAACCATAGGTGGCATAAAGGGAAGCTGGGGTTTGGTGGTTGGAGAGAGGGAGCTAGGGATCAGGGCTCTCCCCTGCAATTTTGCTTTAATCTGCTAATCTGCTTTAAAGCCACTTGACCTCTCTGCCCTTGGATAGGTGCAGTGCTACTGAGCGGTGTAACAAGTTTGAACTGAACTCAAATACTGTCATGCTGAAAGTATGTGAGCCAGCTGCTAAAGTAGCCACCTGGTTTTGTTCCTGGAGTACTGTTTTCTTGTGTCACATAAATTGCTCTGGGAAGGAGGGTTTATTTCTCTCTCTTTATTTTTTTTGTTAATCAGGCACAGATCCTCCCAGTGAATCCACAGGAATTGACCTTTCCCCTTATAGGGACCAATACCTTGGGTTATAACCTCTTGAAAGCAGTGTCATTGTTTTATGTACTCCAACCTGGAAAGGACCATGTGAGCATCGATAGCCTCATCATGCCATAAAAATTTTCTCCTGATTTTTTTTTTAGATTAATTAATTAATGTTCCTAATATGCTTTGAGATCCTTGAAGAAAGAGGTGAAAAATAACACTGTTATGTATTGACCATTTCCCCTCTCATTTCTAGGCCAGAGAAGCATATGGAGGAGGAGAAAAAGGAGAAAAGGTAGGTTCCTTTCTTTGGGGGAAAACTATTCAAAGGATATCAGCAGTGACAAAAGAAATAAGGGGTGAAGCATGTATTCTGCAAATGTAGATGTGAGTTTCTATGCCTAATGGTAGCTAAAGGGCTAATGTAAAATAAGGCTTGCGCATGCTGAGGCATCATATTGGAGAGGAAGGTTTTAATAGTCGCTGTCTGTACCTGTGCGACGATCGGTTCACCTTATTACCGGAGTGACACTGACAAATTGGAGAGAAGAACAGAAGAGATTGATGGGGACAAAAGGGTTGCCTGGTGTGGAAAGATTTAAAGTAGGTGATTGAGGGACAGCTCTGGGGGGACATGAAGTGACTACAAATGTTTCTGAAGACAATGATCACCAGTGGAAAAGCTGAATTTATTAAATAGGGCAGTAGCAGGGCATCATTGGGGTAAATTAAAATTAATGGCAGGAAGGGGCCTGAAATTGAGAAATAACAGCCTGCGTGACCTTTTCTCCAGGGAAATGCCCCTGCTTGGTATGTATAACGTGAGACTGGATAATGAAACAATGAATGTACTGCAGGGAAGAAGAACCCTGCACCGGCAGAGAGAGCGAGCTCATGATTATTGGGCCTTCCAGTCCCCCCTTGCAAGGGTTATCACTGTTAATTTGATACATCAGTAGTGCATTGCCCGGGTTTTAAAGGAAGGTTGCTTATGATAAAATTTGGTACTGAGCCAGTCCACAGTTGTGGGACAGATACAAGATGTGTCTGTATTTCTGTACCTGTGGCATTCTCGCCAGCAGGCAGAGTTTGCCTTGCAATAGGCACTAAAATGATTTCCAGCCTGACGTCAGCCCATGTCAACGTGTGGTCTGGGTCAGACAGCCGCTATTCAAGACATTTGTGCTGGAACAGAAATAAGTGACCTTTTCATTGGGCTTGATCTGTGCCGCACAGATCCGAGTGGCAGGAAGCATCACCTCGTGCCTTTGTCCCTTTGGCGGGGGGAAATGGCGAGTCTGCAAGTTCTTGATTGAAAACCCTATTGCTACTTTTGAGCAGCAACTCTGCGAGATGCAGAGCAGCCAAGCACCATCGTGAGTTGCTGCAAAATAACACGCACCTCGTCATCGATGAGTTTGTGAGCCACCTGCTGTTTGTTTAGCGTGCTCATCGGCGGAGATAGTGTGGGTTCGTGTCAGCGGCAGAGGGGTTTCCCTCTGGCCAGTGGAGAATGTGTTCCCCCTTAAGGGTATTTTGGTATAGCTCAGGGTGGGCAAAAAATGGCCTGGGGACCAGATCCAACCCACCAGGCCATTCTACCTGGCCCGTGGGGCCCCTATAACATTTAGAAAATTCAATATTTATTTGCTTCTGGCTGCCTGTCAAGGTTGACAGGAGCCAGGGTCATTAGGACCCAGGGGAAGCTGGCAGCAGGACCCAGCATCAAGGCCCCCCATCCCCTGCTTCCCTGCACTGGAGAGGGAAATGTGGCCCTCAACAGCTTGCCAAAACTTGGTAAGTGGCCCTCTGCCCAAAATAATTGCCTGCCCCTAGTATAGCGGGTGGTGGTGGTATTTCTGCTGAAGAGGGCTGATCTCCCTGGGAGCAGGTCCAAGGAGGTGGCATTGCTGATTTGAACTGTGGAGGTGTTGAGCGCTTGGGCTGTTCATCATCAGCTGTCTCGAAGGTCTGCACCTGGTGGGAGCAGAAGGAGGGGAACGGTGTGTGCATGTGTCAGGAACACTGGTACGTGACTGATGGAAACAGCTAGTACATTTGGCAGGCAGGGAGGCAAGTGTGTGCAATTTTAGGTTCAGAAGGTGGTACCTTTTGTCAGAACAAAAAGAAAATGACAAACAAAATCATCTTTCTTTGCAAGCCTTCGGGCACATGTGCCCTTCCACAGGCTGAGGGGGAATGAAAGACAGTAAAAGTCCCCTTAGGTGGAAAGTAAACTTCATTTTTGGTTGGTCCCAGACCAACGTGGCTACAAAATAGATCCCTTCAATTCTAGGTGTGGTTTGTACTCATGATGGAAGAAGGGAGTGTGCGAGTGTGACTTCCCGAAAAGGGGTTCTCAGCTGCTGAGCAGCTGAGCAGAAGAGTCACGTGGGAGCAGGCAAGTCGTATACCTCTTGGCATGTATTCCCTTTGCACTGCCCCGGCTGTATAAATTCTCCATTCCCACTCTGCATTTTGGCTGGGACAGACAGCTCTGCCTCCAGTGGTTTATGATGGCGTGGGCTGCTCATCCGCTGGTGGTGAGAAACCAAAGAAGAGAAAACTCCTGAATTCAAAAGCCTCAGAGCCACGCGGGACTTCCTTTGTTCTCCTTTGTACTCTGGTCTTTTTGAGGACGGTGCTCACATCTCAAGTGCTGATGGAAGAGAAGAAGGTTATCTTGCCTTTGAGAGAGCTGAGATGGGCTGATTAAAATCCTCCCCTTATTACAGTAGTGCTCTCCAGCTGTGCAACACCAAATGCCTGCCAGCCGTGCTTTTGTAAAACCTTATTATATTGTGGGGGTGGTTGTGTAAGGTCTCAGGCATTCAGCTGAGGTCAGCTCCTAATCTCTGCCAGGACGAGAGTAGAGGCAGAGAGGCTGGTTTTTCACTCTATCACATCAGGTTAAGGCCCAAGGGAGTCTACTGAAGTGTGTCAGGGAAAGGTTTGCCTTTATTTTAGGATATCGTACAACACCAAGCATGTCGGGGTAGAGCAAAAAGTGAAACCAACTGTGGCTAAAATTCTCCTTGCAGACTGGAAAATTTAGGAATGAGGATTTGGATGACAGAAAACCAAAATGCTGCGATTTCATCTTTAGGATATTTGAGTATGACAGGTTGATGGGTGCTTGATCTCTCTGAACTGAAATACATATGAGTACGCTAAGAGGTTGTTGGACCTGTAGGCCTTGGCCTCAGATACTCCACTGTGCTGACAAAATACCTGTAGCTATATGGTATGCAGTATCCTTTTTTCTGCAGGTTTTGTTTGCAGAGACGAATCTGTTTCAGCCCCAGTTTATGTGAGTTAGTCTGCTAGATTGAGCTGTGGAAGCTCCTACTTTACATCATGAGGTCGCAAGTGCAGTCTGGTGATGAAGCAAGACTGCTGTCGCATTTATGCATGTGCTAGTATTGTGTTGCAAACACAAGTATCTGTTTTATGTATACACCCACCCACCCATCCACGTTTGCTGTTACCTCTGAGCACATGCCCACGCCAGTTTTGTTTTTTTCAGCCTAAATGAAGTTCTGTATATCACAGAAACACTGTTTTTTACATGGTACGGATTTTACGTGGCTAAACACCCTCAGGCCTAGTTGTCAGTACAGGTATTTTTGGTGGTGTCTGTGACTTCATCCCTTGGATTTTTTTGGCAAGACCCCTGTTACGCTGGATGTAATCTGTCTTTGCTGTTACTCCCTGAGCATACAGTGAAAGCTGTGCCGCAGACCTATAGGCCTGCACACATCCATGGGGAAAATCCAGGTGAAACCAGAGGATGGTGGGTAGCAGCAGTGGAGGGGGGAACATTTCCCAAGGGGATACCAGAAAGACAAGCCCCTTGATCAGAGGCTAGGGAAGTTATGTCTGAGATGGATGCTGTGCAGTGCAAGGCCTGCCTGGGGATGATGTTTGACTTCGAAGGCTTTGAGGAATGAGGGGCTAGTCTTGCAAAGGACAGAGCATTTTCTGGGAGGTGCTGAGCCAGTTTTCCTTCGAACTAAGTGCAAAGGGCATTCAGAGGGCTGAGCTCTGCGTGCTATTGAGCGCTCAGTCAACTTCTTTGCATTCCCATTGCAGGAACTACATCCCATTCTCCTTATGTGACAGACCAATCCTAAGTAAAGCCTATTCATCAGCTGAACCCCACTGAACTGCCCCAAACAGAGTGTTGTGGTGCATTCCACACTGGTGATTTCATAAATCACCACTTTCCTTTGCCAGTAGGCAGATAAATTAAAACACCCACAGATGTGCAACGAGGTAGCTGGGTCAAGAGGTCATTTCCCTGGTTTTCCATAGGAGAGAATTCCCTTGTGGGAGACCATATTAAGCATGGATTAAAATGCCCTAAGGTTGTTCCCACACCGGTATGCTTCCATGAATATTTGCGATGGATTGAGCTTTACCTTTTCCAACTTTGGACTGGCAGTAACTAGCGTGACTTTGAACCTGAAAAATTTTTTTTTTCCTGAGTTAACTCCGTATGTTGTTCTTCTCATAGTGATTAGTACTGGTCAAAAATAAAGGAGGATTGCTTTCCTATTTCTAATGAAAATATAGGACCCAAAATGGATTGGACAGATAACAGTGATTGCAAGGTGAAGCGTCAAGAGGTAAATTCATTGTATAGACTCACTAGACTGGGAGGTAGGCAGTTTGGGATGTTGACTCTGCCACAAAGACCTTCCTAGGTGTGACCTTGGGCCAGGCAGTTAATCTCCCTGTTCCCCATCTATAAAATATAACTTTCTTCCCTAAACATTTTGGGTGTTTAGAGACATGCTCTGGGAGTGGGGGATGGGGGGGCAGTCTAATTAAAGCACCCAGAGTGTCATGTGTATCAGCATCCCTGCACTGAAAAATGGCAGCAGAGGTGCTTTAAATAAACGAGATGAGCTTTAGTTAAACTGCCCCCACCACCGTTTTTCAGCACGGGGACGCCGATACACATGATGCTGGAGACTGCTGGAGCGTGGTAATTACCACGTCCAGCAGATTCAGTGACTTGAGTCTGCTGCGACGCGCTGTCAGGAGCAGCCTTGCTGCACGTGTATAGGCACCCTATGTGCATCGTCTGAGGCCCAGATCCTCAAAGGGATTAGGTTCCTAACTCCTGTGGAAATCAGTGCAAGTGCTTGGCACCCATGGCTCGCTCTCTCTTTGTACAGTCTCTGATGTATTAGGGCCTGACCTTAGGTGCTGCTATAATATGCAGATATATGAATATATGTGGATATGCCGGTGTCTTCTGAGGACGGAGCTTGTGGAGTACTCTTAGTGGGTGTCCCTCCTTCCAACCAATATGTGGGTTTTGCCAGAGTTCGAAATGCCAACAGCCATTGGTTTTCAGATGGTTGGGTTGGGAGAAACCCCACTTCCTTAGGACTCGGGTCACAGCAGGAAGTTCTGAAAGTCTTACAGGTTGCAGCTTTTCATGCTCAGGGCTGCGTGAGATGGCAAGTTGTTGATTTTTCCTCCTGTAATGCTGGGGACTGGAAATCGGCTCCGCTACTGCCTTCATGTCTGCGGCAGCACAGCACTTAACCTCTCCGCCCTGTGTTTACCCATCTGTATAATAACATTTCCCTTGCTTTGCCGCGCTGTCACGTGACTTCAGATGTGTTGGTGTTTGTTATGCTCTTTCTGGATCCTCAGATAAAAGCGGCTCCGGGATTGTTACGGGTTAGTATGCTCAGAGGGAACTGTCAATCCTCTTGTCTGTTCAGGGCCATTTCATCCCACGTCTCTGGCATGTTTTGAAACCCTCTTTCCTAGGCTGCGAGTCCATTCTGCATGGTTAAATACATAACTGAGCCTGGGTGGAGCTCTTTTTCTTAACAATAATTAAAGGGTTTTAGGTACGTTCTGTGGTTTCTGTGACCCAGAATAACAGCTGTGGTGTGTAACAAATAACTTGAAGCCAGATCACACACTAATTGCGCAGCCTGACAGTTTAATTCTCAGCATTATGGGAATGGCACTGCTTATATGCAGGGTTCCCCCCCCCCCCGCTTTTTACATAACTTCAGAGAACATCACCTTATTTCTATCATGGTATTTTCGATCATGGTCTCCCACAGTTAGGCATTGCTGGTATATGATGACATCTACTGGCAATGACAAGGCTGTGAAATCTCTGCCGCCTGGTTCTGGAGGGCATTTCCTTGCCAAGATCAACTCCGAGTGTGAAAACGAGCCGTGTCAGAAAGCTTTGCCATCTCTCATTCCTGTTTTGGGAAAAGATCTGTGCAACAGGTTTCTGCGATGCCGTCACTGATAGCCACATTAGAATACCAAGCAGCTTTTAACCCGGTCTCCCAATTGACAGCTATGGATTAGCTGTCTGCCAGAAGGAGGTGAAAAGATCCTCCGTAATGGTTCAGTTTGAGCGCAGAATACAAAATGAATGAGCTAGCTGATTAAATGACAGCCCGCAGGGGTGTTACACAAAACAGGTCCTTGTCACCTCGGGCAGGGCTGGTCATCTATCAAAGGCCTCAGCCCCCTTATGTATTATCTGCCATCTCTCGCATGACTAAAAGCTTTGAAATCCATTCTTTTGGCCAAGCGGGTAACAACCTCCCTTGACTCCCCTCCTGAACACTTAGAAGACAGGGAGAAGGGCAGAAGAAGTATCAGTTGCTTGTAAAGTTAGGCAGTTACATCCTCCCTTCATATTGCACACCCCTTATCAAACCCTGCTGCCACTCTGACCTTCCCTGTTAGAGGTTGAGGACAGCATCTGTGACAGCTAGGGCAGATAGGCAGCAAGTCAAGGAGCCCAGGGAGCATAACTAGCAGCACGGGGTTGTTTTAGGCTGTTCTTTTTTCATGAACAGCACCGCTTGGGAGGTCCATCCCTTGTTCACCACCGACAGTGTGCCCTAACTTTAGCTGAGGCACCTTCAAATGCCAACAGCTTTTGGACTCTCCAGGAAGCTGGCAAGCTGGATAGCAAGCAATCTGTTAGTAGACCACCTTTTTATCAGAAACATTTTTGTCAGCAGAGGAAGGCACAATAGACAGTATCCATGGCTGCAGTGCACATTTTGAAAAAGGTGAGGGCCATGGAGAAGGATGTGGGTCTTTATTACCATGACAAGCTTTACAGGGGAAAAACAGATTCCTCAGTTATAATGCGGAAGCAGAGACACCTGTTCAGCAAGGTAGGGTTGCACATTGCATTTGGGGATCGGTCCTTGACCTCCACTTTGTTCCTGATTTGGTGGCAGATGGCTGCATAGAATAAAGATATCGCTGCTGTGTCTGTCTTGCTGGTTTTTCACCATACGCAGCTGAGGCAGTGGGTCCTATATGCAGGTGGAGAAAACGGGCCCTTCATCATTGGTGTTTATAAGGCACTGAAAGTGGGCACAGGGTAGCACACGGGTGCAGCTGATAAATGCTTCTCTAGCCTCACTGCATTGGCTTCATCTTCTTCATTATCTGCAGTTCACCAGCAGAGCTGCATCAAAAGAAATGTAGGCACCACTTCTCAGAAACCCACCTTGATCTCTGGAGTGGCCTCTGTCTCTGCAGTGCAAACTTCACTTTGTGATTGTGGGACTTTTTTGGGTGAGAACGGTGAACACAGGAGCTTTTTTACAGAATCTAAGTCCTTGCAAAGAGGTCTTTTACAAGCAGCAGTTCTGGAGAGCTGTTACTTGGCTGGCACTTGCAGAAATGTAATAATTTTCCTTAGCAAAACCTGGGAACTTGGAGTGGTTCAGAGCACAGGAGGTCAATTGACTGTATTTGATCTTTGCCCTCCATTTTGGCAAGTTCAGGCAAAAACCTGAAACAATAGGAAAGATCTCTCTCTTTCTTTCTAACTTTAGAAAGTCTAGACACTTTGATTGTTTCATAGATTTCATAGACATCAGGGCTG
>NW_017728886.1:263109180-263151870 GCF_001723895.1 Crocodylus porosus | reverse complement strand
AAACACCATCAGGTTCTCGTCTGCCCATTTGCTGAGCTTGTCCAGGTCAGCCTGGATCACCCGCCTATCTTCTGGCGTGTATGCTTTGCCCCAAAGTTTGGTGTCATCGGCGAACTTGGCCAGTCCACTCCTGACTCCAATGTCCACATCATTGACCAAATAAATCTGGGAGCCGTTGAATGAAGTAATTTTTCAGTGTTCAGCGAGCGCAGACCTACATGGGGACTGGTGCACAGCCGTGGAGCAAAGTTCATAGGCCCTAACAGGCCCATGGACTCTCCACCTTTCCACTCCTCTAGAATACCAGATCTGGCGGCCGTGAGGTTGGATGAGTTTGACATCCCTGCTCTAAGCCATTAACATCCCTTCTTAGTATCCTGAGGGCGCTGACAGAAGTGATATTTGTTGCTTGAAAGTGCTGTACAGTGGAGCGCCTTCATTATCTTCTGTTTGTCCAGCCTGCATTTGAGGGCTTGGCAGTTGCAGCTCAGCCCCATGTCTGGTGCCATTGTCAGGATGTGAGGCGGGGGAAGATTGGGTAGGGTGCTCCATTCTGGGGTTTGCCCAGCCTGTACTCAAGGGGTTTGGGGGGTGGGCGCATTGGAGTCCCCCACCTCTGGCTCCAATCTACCCCCTGCCCAGCACAGTCTGGGTGGGGGTTTGAACAGAGCACCCTCCGCTGCCATTTCCCCAGCCCATCTTGATGACAACACCAGAGCCGGGGGGAGGGTTATGAAGAAGGGGGGAAGATATCGGGGCTAGGGGAGAAAGGCTGCAGATGCACAGCTTCTCTCCGCTGAATCAAGCTCCAAAGTGGATCTCAATCCCCCTTCCTGACCAAACAATAGATGTCTGTTGGCCAGTTTGCTGTAACTCATAGCGCTTTCTGTGAAGCACCACGAGTTATAGCGGGGATCTGCATGTCTGTCAGTGCCCTGAGTGGCAAGGAGAAAGGAGGCTTAAATGAGACAGTATACAACTCCTTGGGAAATGCTGATGGCTTGGCAGGATTTAGAGTAGTTCCCAGGGTGTTCTAAATGCTTTTAGGACCTGGGCTAGGGAATCACGTTCACTGGAAAGATTATGAACCAGACTCATTCATCTGCACAAGTTGGTTTTCCCCTTCTGGTGACATAACAATGGATGTTACCTCTGATCTTTCCAAGGAAGTTGTCCCTGGACCTTCAGAAATGTCCCGCAGCTCCTGCTCTCCACAGAAACCTCAGAAGTCCCTATGTGTGCCTGAAGCCTAGTGCCTCTTGGAGGTCCAGATGAAGATGTGTTTGTCCATAGTAGGACAGTACCTCTTGTGAACAACTGAGTTTCATGTATTTTCCCTGTGTATTGAATGAAATCACTCTGGTGTGTGTTGACAGTATAGGAAAGGTTTATGACCTGCCCTTTGTTCAGTTCCCAATACCTTAATGGCCTGACTTTTCAAAGGAGCGAGTCACCTGAGGCTTCCCCTGGGCTCTGAAAAGGAAAGCCTTAAGGTTTCTGTTCAAAGGAGAAATAATTAAGTACAGCAACTGAGTTCTGCTGCTTTTATTTCCCCTTGGCTGAATGGTCTAAAGAGAAATCTGGTGTCAAATTTGCCAATATATTAATAGGGTTTTAACCTCATTAAGCTAATAGAATCCTGCACCTGTATTCTCCAAAGCACAGTAATTTGTGCTGCCCGTGCTCAGCAGCTTTCTGAAAGTAGTCCTGAATAATATCCATTGTAAAGGTCTCTCGCACCCAAGCTTAGCTGCTTTGGAATCCACAGAACCCCCAGGAACTTTAATGATATAAAAAAAACCAAAACAGTGAGATTGTACAAGAAAATATTTCCATGATCTAGCCATTTGTGGCCATTCTGTGAAACCATTTTCATGCCAAAATCCCCAGGTTACTAAAAGCAAAATAAGAAAAGGTTGCAGAAGAAAGAGAAACATAATCATGTTCTTCCTAAAACATATATGGGCTATTGCATGACTCTTTTAGCGGATGTCCTTTGCTTAGAGCCGGTGCAACAATGCCTGGTGACCCAAGGAGCACTTAGTGTCATTGACAACGATCAGATACAGCTCCGACAAATTCGTGTTGGGGCATGGTATAGCTCGGACTTACTCTGGAACCTCAACTTAGCGGGGAGCAGGAGCAGCCCACCTGACTTCAGTCACCTCCTCCGAGAGATTTGTTAAGAGGAAGAGATATCCAGACTCTGAGAGACCATGTGAGTCCCAGAGGATGTTTCCCCGCAGAGAGGACCCATGGGTGGGTGCTAACGATGGCTCCCCATGAGGACACCTTGTTGGTAGTGGAGGAGGAGCCTGTGGCTCCAGCACTAGCAGCTGCCGTGTCGAGAACCCGCCCCAAGGGTCAGCCCTTGCTCCATCCTTGTGCCTTTGGGGGACCTCGGCCCCATATGGTCTAGGGCCCCAGGGTTCTGCTATAGATGTGGAGAGCCAGGGCACATGGCTTGGGAGTGCACCCAGCCTGAGAACCCTGAATCAGAATTTGAAAGGTTAAAAGGGCGCTGGGCAGCAGGAAATGGGGAAGGGGCAGAGCAATGGAGTCAGCTCCGCTCTGGACCCAGACTCCCTCACATTACCCTCAGTAAATTCACTGCCAAAGGGGCTAGTGGGACCCCGTGCAGAGGTCTCCGTGATGGTGAATGATCGCCTGTGCCGGGCCATTCTAGACAGCGGGTCCCAGGTTACCATCCTATTTGAATCTTTCTATGAGGAACATCTGAGACACCTGCCTTTGCTTCCCCTTATGGGGTTGGGACTTGTGGCTTAAGCCAGGAACAGTATCCTTACAGGGAAGAAGTGTCAACCATTGCTCTAGTGTGCCCTGATCCGGGGTGGATAAAAGGGGCCACTCTCATTGTAGAGACCAACTCCAGCCTTTTCCAGGTTCTTGCTCGCTACCATAAACAACAGGCTGGCCCAGATTACCAACAACGGTTAACGATGCATGCCTTGTGCTTAGAGGTGTATGACCGATGGGAGCATAGAGAGCTGTGGGGTCACCCTGAGGTTGTGGGGACCCTGCACTTCTCTGGAGCAAAGCCCCAGTGAGTCCCTGCACAGGGCCAATGGGCTTTGCCTACTGTATGCAATTGGATTGAGAGGGATGAAAAGAATAAGCTGCTGGTGGTGGAGACCCCCACCGGGATAGAGAGACCTGGTGCGCTGAGGGTCTCTCATGGCGTGATCGAGACAAAAGGGCTCAACCAAGACCCAGTTACAGTAATAGTGGTTAACGCAACCTTGAAAGATATTGTGGTCCACCCAGGACAGAAGGTGGCCTTGATAAAGGAAGCTGAAGTGATGAAGCCTGAGCAGGAGGGAAATCCCCCTCCAATTGACCCTTTGAGGTTCTTTTTAGGGAACTTCCCAGTGCCTGAAGCCTGTAAAGTTCAGCTCAGGGACAAACTCGGGGCTTGAGCCCATGTTTTCTCCCTGCATGACTGGTATGTAGGGAAGGCTAAGGGGGTGGAGCATCATATTCATCTGAGCAACCCATGACCCTTTCACGAAAGGTCTCGGCGCATTCCCCTCGCTGAGATGGGGGAAGTAAGATGTCATCTGCAGGAGCTCATGGACCACCACATCATCACAGAATCTAAGAGCCCTTGTGCCTCTCCCACTGTGATTGTGCGGAAGAAGAACGGCCAGCTCCGTATGTGTATTGATAACCGGACTTGGAACGCCCAGACCATCGCTGATCAATACACTGTTGACTCCGGCACCTGTGCTGGCATATGCTGATCCCAACCACCCTTTTATTTTGCACATGGATGCTAGCCTGTCAGGACTGGGAGCTGTACTGTACCAGGAACATGATGGACACCGGCGCCCAGTGGCTTTTGCCAGCAGGGGATTGTCACCCAGCGAGACGTGCTACCTGGTATATAAGCTTGAATTCCTGGCCCTCAAGTGGGCCGTCACTGAGAAATTCTGGGACTATCTGTATGGGACTACCTTCCAGGTGTGGACAGACAATAATCCCCTTACCTATGTGCTCACCAGCGCTAAGTTGGATGCGACCAGCCAACGTTGGATGGTGGCACTAGCCAACTACACCTTCAGCGCGCACTATTGAGTGGGACAAAAAAATGTGGCTGCTGATGCTCTGTCTTGACAACTCCCCAGCAACCCCGGGAGTGTTTGGAGCCCCGAGACAGTGAAGACCATTTGTGACCTGCATATACAAGACCCTGTGGGGACGAGGGAAAGTACTGTTTGCATGGCTGAGGTGTTGGGATTGCCCCTGAGGGGATCCCACAGGCCTGGGTTCAGCACACCATGCTGACTCCTTCTTCATTGCCCCAGGTCATGGCCACAGAATGGAGGATGGTGCAAGAACAGGACCTAGATGTGCGAGAGGTGCTGCATGCATGGGGATCAGGGAATACCCACCTCATAACCCTTAATAATGCTACCCCAGCAGTCCACCTCCTGTTGAGGGAATGGGAAAGGCTTCACTTGTTTGATGGAGTGCTACATTGGGAGGTGCAGGACCCAGAAGGACAGAAATGTTGGCAGCTGGTCCTCCCTCGGAAGTATAAGGCCCTTGCGTTACGGGCCTTGCATGATGACTTTGGGCACATGGGGGTGGAGCACACCCTGGCGCTAACCCGTGAGCGGTTTTTTTGGCCCAAAATGGCTGAAGACGTCAGGACTAAATGCTCAAATTGTGATCGGTGTGTACAGAAGAAGACCCTCCCCGCTCAAACTGCCTATCTACGCACCATCCAGAGCTCAAAACCCATGAAGCTCATGGGCATGGATTTCCTAGCCATAGAAGGGGAGGGGCACCGAAAGGGGAATGTGCTGGTTGTGACAGACCACTTCACCCGATATACCCAGACCTTCCCTACGTGAGATCAAACAGCAAAAACAGTTGCCAAAGTACTTCTCTGTGTTTGGGCTGGCTGCAAGAATCCACTCCGATCAAGGGCGAGATTTTGAGAGCCGGTTGTTGCGTGAAGTACTGACAGTGGCTGGCATATAGAAATCAAGGACTACACCCTACCACCCCCAAGGGGATCCCGAACCCAAATGGTTCAATCACACTCTCTTGAATATGCTGGGTACCCTTCAGCAGGGACAGAAGGCCGCGTGGAGGCAGCATATTGCATACCTGCTGCATGCCTACAACTGCACTAGCAATGATTCAACAGGGGTCAGTCCATATTTACTCATGTTTGGGAGGGAGCCCCGATTACCCATAGATTTGTGCTTTGGGGTAGAATGAGCCTACCAACAACATTTGACTCATGGTCAACATGCACAACAGCTTCAGGACTGTCTGTGTCGTGCGCACCGACTGGCAGCCGAAACTGCTGGAAGAAACCAGCAACACTGTAAGCAGCTTTATGATGCTCACGTGCATGAGCAAGTGTTACAAGAAGGAGACCAGGTGCTGCTGCGAAACCCGGGGCTAACTGGCAGACACAAAATTGCTGATTGGCGGCGGGCTGAACCCTATACAGTGGTGCGACAACTGGGAGACCTCCTGGGATACAAAATCTCCCTTGAGTCTGGACCGGGTCGAAGTCGCGTGGTCCACTGCAACATCCTGCTGCCTACTGGTGAATTGGTGGGGCCCCCTCTCCCGAGAGAGAGCCACGAGAAGAGAGGCCTAGGTCTCCCCGTAGAAGGAGGCCTTGCGCCACCCAACCAGCATTTCTACCTGCAGCTCCCCTGGAGGACTCGGACTCTGACTGGTGGTACCTTACTGACTTTCACCCGAGCTTAGGACCTGCCGCTCCTCAGGGTGAAGGGGAGATGGGGACTGCTGCTCGTGGGGCCCCACTTGGCGAGACTGAAGGAGAAAACATCCCCACACCTTTACCTACCAGTGGGGCGGACTCCTCCAGTGAGAGGGAACCTGAGTCGCCGGGGCCCTCATGGAGTCCTGCCCCAGACCACTCCCCACAGCCAAGGCGGGAGCTTCAGCCAGTCCCCCGTTTTACCTACGATGCCCTGGGGGTTCCGGGGGAGGTCCCCATCGCCGCCCCGTGGGTCCAGTAGTCCCCCAGGCTGAGGCCTGTGCTTCACCGGGGACGGTGAGGGTTCTGCGGGGGAGGAAGAGACGGGCTGGCTGGCAGTGACTTAGCTCAGGGGTTTTGAAAGGGCAAAAGATGATTGGAGGATTTGGGATTCCCCTTCCTCACCAATCTGGTAATGATTTGGCCCAGGGGTTTTAAAGGGGTAAAAGATGATTGGGGGACTTGAATCAGGCCCCAGAGACTCACCCCCCCCGTGTCCCCTGATTGGCCCCTTGGGTCACCTGGAGGGGGATAAAAGGGGCAGCGTGGGCTGATTCAGGGGAGAGACCAGCAAAGGACAACAAGGAAGGAGCTTCACAGAGCTGGCAAGAGCTGAGCCAGTGGGGCAGGAGCAGTGCCCCAGCAGAGCCTGAAAGAGCAGGACCTGCAGGCAGCAGTGGGACCCTCAGCAGCGCGGCGTGCAGCCGGCAGAAGAGGCTCCCACTGGGCTCCGGGATCTCCTGGGAGGGGCTGCAGCCAGCCGGAGAGCAGCAAGGATCTGAGCAGCAACCTGAGGGGCTCCCAGCTCTGCTTCCAGCTCCTCCGATCAGAGACCAGGCAGCTTGACATGAGGTTGGGGTCCGGGAAGGTCAAGACGCCTAGCAGGCTGGAGCAGTGCCCCAGTGGTGGCTGTGTGGTAGCATTCCTGCCTGCTATGTGGCAGATCTGCATTCAAATCCCACCTGAGGTGAGTGAGCTAACAAGAAGCAAATCTTCTTGCAGTGGAAAGGGGCCATTGTGTTTTCCCCCGTTTCTCCCCCTCCAGGCACCAAGGCCCTACATTTCCTTGTCATTTGACATTTTGCATCTTGTGCCTTTTTATATATCACCAACCCGTATTGTTTGTTCTGCTGCTTGTGTTTTATATTTTGTTAACCCTGTTTTTTCAATGATCATAAGTGTCTAACCTTTGTTGAATCCTGCCCTCTTGGGGCATTGTAGTGTCCACTATACCCTCTGATTTACACCTGTTATGTTCCCAGTATTAAAAGGAATATGGTTAAGTCCCCATTGGTGGTCTGGCTCTGCTCTATAGGGGAGGAAAGTCCCTACACCTCCCACAGCGCTTGTGCATCTGCTTGATCCCTTCAATTGGAGAGGGGGTACCGCTTGGAGTACTGCCCGGGTTACACACATTTGGGAGCCAGGAAGCTCTTGTGGTTAAGACATTGGCCTGGTTCTTATGAACTGGGATTGAGTTTCCATCTTTCCACTACACTGTGTCTTCTCCAGTGAAGTGAGTCTAAACAATATTACTGCTCTCATTTTACAGGTATGTTTTGAGGTGTTCAGATCCCGCAATGACAAGATCATCTCAATATGTGGATAATGCCCACTTCTGGTCCCGCCTTTTCCCACCCATTTTGAAGACCTTGATAATTTTGGCTTGTCAAGTTGCCATGCAGTGCATTCCCCCTGCCCGTTTGACTGAAGTTTAGGCCAAAGATGAGACATGTCCTTCAAACACATGGTTGACAGGGAGGTGAGGCTTTGACTCAGATCATCAAAAGCAGTAGTATTCATTAGTACTGTATGAAGAAGGGGTTAGATGAGACCTGATTAATGGCACCTCTCCACCGTGCTTTTTCACCAACGCTTTTTTTGCAGGCAGGCTCTTTTTCCAGCCCAGCTCCTTTTTCAAAAATAACTGAAAATAATACTAAAAATTGCTTCATTTATTTAAAAAAAAAATGTAAGTGCTGGTGAAAGACACCATTTAACCTGGGAGCTCTCTGCTCACTCAAAAAGCAGTTTGAACTGCCAGGGTCTGTATATTTAGCCATCAGACAGTGCACAGCCTCCATCCTTTGCTAAAGATGTCGGGGAGAAGAGGTTCATTTATTCCCTTTCTTATTTAGACCACAGTCTACAGCCCAGATGGTGACACAGTGGTGCTTTTGTCAGGTAAAGTCTTCTCTGCTTGCCTGCGACCACCAAACTTGTTGCAGAGATGGATACTGCTATCAGTCACTGGTCGGCATTTGAACTGACGCCACCAGGGGAGAACGATTCAGTGCTCTGTGACCAGATCATCCAATCCCTGTTGCTGCCCATGCTGCGTTGATCCGAGCTTGTGAGTCACGTAATCCTCCTCTGCTGACTTTTGAAGGACTTTTGAAGGACTCCTGAAGGCAGCATAGGAGATGCCACTATGGACATGGCTATGTCTTGGGCAGAAATTCCACGTAAGTCTTTTTTATTAAAAGGAGAGGTGCTTCCAGCTTCGAGAAAGGAGCCTGTGTGCAAGAGAGTGCAACAGGAATATAGAATAGACCATGTATATGTAACAGACTGCCTATGTGGGCTCACCAGATTGGCCTGAGATACTTACTTAGCCTGGGCTAGAAACAGTGCCGGTGAACTCGGAGTGACCCCAAGGGTGGAGCAGGGAAGCCCTGCCCTGTGGAAAAGGAGAAGCCAATCTAGAGACGGGGTTTTCAGTCCCCTCATTTGCAGGGAAGGGCGATGGCCGCAGTTGGGGGCCCACCACCCTGAGCCCTGGCTGGCCCCTGGGAGCTGCCTGTGTGGCTGACCCTCTGCCACTGACTGCCCCAGAGGGGACTCAGTTCTGTCTCTTATTCTGCAGCTGATTGTCATCGGATGGAGTCGCTGAGCTTTGTGCTTGGGTCATGCCGATTGCTGCAGGAGCCTACTCCGTTGCTGGCCTTTTGGTTGCCACAGAGGGTCACCCTTCAGCCTCGTTGCAGGTTGGGGTTTGATACAATTTGATTGCTGCAGACCAGAAGAGAGTAACCTGTTGCAGTCTGTCGCTTAATGGGAAGCTTGTTGGAGCGGCTGGAAGCGAGCAGTCTGCTTCCTTGTGGTAGCATCTCAGCAGTGGCTGAAAGCTGCCAGTTCCCCGACCTGCGGTTCTCGAGTCGAGGGTTGACTAATGCGTTCTGGTTTATTTTGTGGTTCTGGTTATGCCGTTTAAGTTCACTTGGAAATAACCTTTCCTAGTATTCTTGTTTTGTATGTGAAGTGTAAATAGTTAAATCAGTTAAGTGTTAGACCTTCTTGGGACCACGGGCTGCTCTGTGGGGAGCAAGGGCCCGACTGAAAGCAAATTGGTGCTGGCTGGAAGCCCTGCCCCACTCTCACCACACCATCCCTGACATCGGGCAGGGGTGGCAACTATTAGGCCAAAACCCAGGTTACGTATAATATGTCTGCCATTGCCCACTATATAAAATTAAGAAGTCAAAAGCAAGTCAAGTGAATTACTGTTTGCCTTTGAAGGCAACAAGGCTACTTACAGTCTGACTGTGTTTTGGGCTCATTTTTGCCTTGACTTTTTTTTTGTTTACATTGCTCTCATTTCCATGACCATAGGCCACAGCCTAGAGTTCGAAATAAAATGGTTGATTATAGACCACAGCTGTTTTCAAATGAGGAGAAATGTTTATACACTTGGCAGCTACTTGAGGAGTTACAGCTACAGGAGACAGAAGCACTTTAACATGGCTTGCAAGCTTAACAACACCACTGAGGGATTCTTCCTGTTTTTTCATTATTCATAGCTAGAACTAGATGCTAACAAATCGCTCTAATCCATCCCTAGATCTCTCCATGCCCCTATGAGATGCTTCTCTCCCTTTATTAAACCACTTGGTTTTGACATGAAGATAAATCCTACTATCTATGACAAAAAGGCCCTTTGTATTACAGGTCCCAGCACAGAGCCACATGGCCTAGGGCAGATGTATTTAAAAGTTGGCTTTGCACTTTCATGGCTCTGTATGCCCACAGCTGGCAATGTACATAATGTGAGAGATATTCAACTTAAGTCACGGTCAGGAGATTCGCAGTACATCGAAAGTGGCTTCCTGGGAGGCAGAACCACCCATTTACCCTTTCTCATCACTTTGATTGACACACGTGTCAACAGACTGTCTCCATTCATTACAAATAAAATTCCTGTCTGTGCAATGGGTTGGTACAAGCCAAATGCATCATTCAAACCCTGCTTTGTGGACCTCACTGAAATACAAGGGGTATGTAGGCCCCTTTGCATAGAGATGAATGTCACCTTAAAACTAAGTGCAAGTGAAAGAAATCATCCTCACCCGCCCCTGCTAAAAGCCACCTCTTGAATGTTTTTGAGGCCCGGCAACACACTCTTGGTGCTGGGGTGAATTATGCCAATGAAAAAGGACTTTTGCTTGTACTGTTCCAGTTCATTCCCCAAACGAAATACCCTTCACCAGCTAAAACATGTCCCCCCCGATATTGCAGCATCTGAAAGACTTTAACCTGCATACCTATGCTGGCAAAATATCATGCCATTGTCAAAATCGCTGTGCTGTCCAATATTTTAGGTGCGGAGCAGGAAAACTCTCCAAAGTGCCATATTCACTCGACATAGCTTATGGGTGTCTTTTTCCTTGGATTTCTCTCCCTCGTTTGCATTTTTCTCATATACACTGCAAATTTCTCGGGATAGGAATTCCTGTCAAACTATAGGTACCTGTAGACTTAGGTGGCAAGCTGGAACTAGTGCTGCTGAGATATTTGGTATACTTATACACCATCGGCAAACACTTGTGCATAAGCTGTATGCCTAGTTAGCATGGGGGATGGGTAGGAAGTGTATTACTCTTCCCCTCCTCTTCCATTCCTTTGTTTCTTCTTTATACCCACAGTTTTTGCTGCTGTTAAACTGAAATTATAGGCTTCCAGGTGCTGTGACTGTCTTTTATTATGTGTATATATACAGTACCCAGCACTATGACTTCATTGAGGACTCTCTGGGCATGTCTACACATGCATTAATGCACTGTAGTTACTGCACATTAAGTTTAGTACTCAGTAACTGGTGCTAGTGTGCAGTACCACCAGCGTATGCCTTTTCAGCGATGCTGATGCACAGTAAACTGATTGTACTGCGCATTAGCACAATAGCACGGCTTTTGTCATGATGCACTAATGCACAGTAGAATTAGTCTACTGCACATTTAGTGTCTCATGTAGATGCACCCTCTAAGCATTACTCTTATTCAAGTGAACAGCAATTAAAAAAAAAAAAAAAGCCTGCCGAGTTTTATGTGCCTCACCTGCACCATAGAAGCAGCAGCATAGTAATGTTGTCCCTATTGTCAGTGCAGTTATACGGACCTGGGACTTTGGTTTCCAAGCGTCCTTTCTTCCCTGGTAATTTCCATCTCTGCATGACAGACAGTGGTTTGCCAAGTCCCATCCACTAGGTACTGTAGATCAGATCACAGCTTGCAGACAAGGCATTTCCCTTCTACAAATATTTTTGTAGAAGCTAATCAGCATGTCTGCCTGCCCTCTAACCCAGGTGAAAAGGTTTAATTGAGTGCTACTGCTTAAGCAACGTAGACAAAGATATAAACAAGCAGTGGTCGGTAATGGGAGGGATCAAGTCCAACAGAAAGCACGGCGCAGCTCCACCAGTGATTCCAGAAGGGGCCAGGATACAGTGAAGCCACCTGCCTTCTAGCTGGGTTTAATTGCTGAAGCTGCTATCTCAGGTCCCCCCAAATTCTCTTCTGCTCTGCCATTCACTGAAGGCCTTTTACACATTGCACTTGGAGCTGCTCAAATGTTGTTCAGTGTTAGGGCTAGCTCGAGTTTGCAGCAGTCACACCTTCAGGCTAAAAACCTTCCCTGACTGTCCCTCACCTGTGCAGCTGCGACTTGCCAATAGAGGGCTGGTGAGCAGGGGCCAGACTGGGAGCTACAACTGAGATGCCATGACAGGGTGAGTCAGGGCAGGCTTCTTCCCTGCTCTGGGTGCGGGTGCCTGAAAAATGGGTTGGGGTATGGTGGGAACATGACGCTAGGAGGTGGAGAGTTAATGGGATGAGGGCAGGTAATGAACTGGGAGGTGGAAAGGAAATGGGGGGGGGAAGAATGTCGTGTGTTCCAATAAATTGGGATGTGGGGGTGCTGATCGTGCTGCTGGGGGTGCCTTGAAGTGGTGAGGAAAGGTGCTTTTGGGAGGGCTACTGACCCTGCCCCAGAAAGGAAACCCCAGCTCATGGGGACCCGGTCCAGCCTCCTGCCTTGTTTCCCTCATGCCCACCCCTGCTAGATCCCACTCCTTGACTTGTCTGTGCCCTGTGCCCTGGCTAGCTGGCATATGCTCTGTAGGCTGTTTGCATGGAGTTGCGGCCCCAGGTTTGGGAGGAGGAGTTGGCTTGGTGCCAGAACTGCTCCCTTGGCAGTAGAGTTCAGGAGGTGGAAAAGTTGTCCACACAGAGCAGGAAGGTGGTGGAGGGGACACTGCATCCTGGGATGCTGGAGGACTTCAACTTGGGTGGCTCGTCTGTGGGGAGTGGCCACACATTAATGGAACATGAGCTGGGTAACATGGACCAGAGATAAACCTGCCCTAGAGTGGCATAACTTTAAGCTGCCTAAAGTGTGTTTAAAACTAGTTTCAGGGTGTTAATGTGTGGACCATCCAGGGGTTAAGAGCTCCAGGAACTGCCTAAAATTACTGTAATAAGGCAGTAATTGGGACGTTTTGGGGAGTTTTATGGTATAATGGTATTGTTATCTGGTGGAGATGCAGTTTGTAGTCAGAAGAGTATTTGGATACTCCAGTAGTTTCCAAAGTGACTCCTCCCCCCTTGCAACCATAGCTGCATCTAACTTTTGCTGGCCCTACTGCATCTGTTAGGGGTGCATTACTCCTCTCTCACTCTTGCAGCAGGTGCTGGAAGTGGGGGATCGTACACCAGCCCTGCCTGGTCCTCTGCAGAGCTGCTTTCTGCAGCTAGAGCCACTGGGGGAAACATGCTGGAAGGGGTGGGAGCAGGAACCCGGCACCATGTGCCGTTGCTCCCCATAGCCTCTGTCTGGAGAGGGCAGGAGCATTGCTGGGGTTTCATGCTGGGAACAGGTCCCCCTTCTTTACCTGCTCCTTAGCTGGTCCCTCTGGATGTCCCGTTCTAGCCATGCCTAGGCACTGCAGGGGACCTAGGTGTCTGGGGGGAGGGAAGCTGCCAGATTGTGACCCACCCCATCTGGGATCTGCCCTTGACTCTATCTGTACAGGCTCAACTTTTACATAAGCACCAGACCTGGTTGCTTTGTGGTCTCGTTCCTTTCCGCTGTTCAGTCTCAGAGGTTAAAGCCTTTACTTTGCTGAAGCACACCTTGGAACCAAGCTCTGCGATCCGCCTGTGTGTTTTTACTGACGCACAAGCAGCTGCTGTGATCTATCGCTTGACTTGTCCAGGTGAGTTACTGTGCTCTGCGGAGGCAGAAAGCACCTAGCCAGGGTTGATGAGGCACTGATGAAAAGGGAAAACATGATAAGTCTCTGAGCTGTGACTTTATGGTGCTAGGTAGGATTCAGGAGTGGCTTCCTATTCAAATGTGTAGTATTTGACTGGTCTTTTCCTCCACAATCCCCTCATAGTTTTTTGCTCCTTTTTCCAGTGACATGGCTCAAGACCCTGTTGTCTTAAGGGCCAATGCGAGCTTGTTTCTGGGACGAGGAACGGGAGTGGGAGGATTTGGGTGCATCTAGGCTGTCTGCTGCTTGTGTGGGTGATGTGAGGACTCACTTGCTCATCCACACTACTGTTGCTCCATCGGGGAGGCAATTAGTGAGGAAAGAGGGATTTTATCCTGACTGTTCTGCAATGGAAACAAAGAGTGAGAAAGGGAAGAACTGCATTTTTACCTGTGTTGACAGCTTTATGTCAGGAAGCCACCATTCCTTCATGTTATATAGGTCTCACTGAGCAAATAGTTGTGCTGAAAATCAGAGTAGTCCTTTGATGGGTTTTCTATCTCATTGGGGAACTATTCAGGTAGAGCAGATCTGATTTTGCCACTGTCTTCATTGGAAGCTCCAAACTGAGGGCTTGGTTGAAAGGGTCAGTTAGCAAAAAATGTGATTATAAAAGTACCTAGTGACTTTCATATGCATATCTACTATAGATGCTTTCCAGCTCTCAGGTTTTCATTAACCTCTAAGTGCCAAATCTGCCTATCAATTATAGCCAAGGGTGGTCATGTTTATGCCATTGAGTAGAAGTGTACCCCTCCAAAAATACCTGTTAAAGGCAATGGGGCAACCCATGCAGTAAATAAGTAGCAGTGTGAGTATGGGTGGCACAAACTGCCCCCCCGATTGATCTGTTTATGTGTAGTGAGCGTGTGTGTGCTCACAGACAGTTATATCCAGTAATATATGCTTGATTCTGTAATTTCTTAATTTTTAAAAGCCTGGTTTAACAATGCAATGTTTTCTTGCAGTTTTTGCATGCAATTTCCTAGGCATTTTAAAAGTACACTGAAAAAAAGAAAAGAAAATCTTTTACAGAGAACCATATCACAACCCAGTATGATTTAGCAGCAGTGTGAAAACCTTTAGGTTTACAGCAGAGATCTCTGCTAGTGGAGCTGCACCTGGTAGCAGTAGAGGGTTATTATCTTCCATATGAGCCAATTGCTAAAGGGCCATGAGGCCCACATTTTGCTGATCTTGGGTTTTGAGCTCATGACCGACAGCAAAAGAATGGTGAGACTTAGGGGTTTAGGGGTTTCTTCCAGTCTTTGAGAGAGGACCATCTGGTGGTTACAGGGCACAAGCCGTTTAGGATGCCTGCGTTGAAGCATCCTGGGTGAAGATAGGATCTTTAGAGCATGGACTTGTCTAAATTTGATAAGTCTCCATAGCCCATATGCAAAACTAGGTGTATCAGAGGCCACCACTTGGCCAGCTGTGGGCAGATGTTCATAGAAATAGCAAAAGGCAAATCTTTGACACAAAGGAAGCCTCCTCTCTCCACCACTAAATTTAAAGTCCTCCCTTTGAAGGTGGGAAGCATTAGAGCTTCCTAAGAAGACAATTATACAACTGTAAGACTTTTTTTTCCCCCCACGGAACAAAACTATGCATTTTCCCTTAATCTCATTCTTGGAAACAGCCAGAGCTTTTTTAGCGAAACTTTCCAAAAAATTCAGCCTAAAGGCATGTACTGGGCATGGACAATTTTAGGTTGAATAGTTCAAATTTGGCAAGTAACAAGCAGCTCGAAACAGTGTTTTGCAATGGCAAGTGTAGAGCAGCTTTAGGTGAACCTCATGTCACCCATCCGATGTAGAACAATACTGCCTTTCATGCCGAGGTTTGATGTCTGTACTTGTATTTTAGGGTGAAGAAGGGCCCAGGGGCTTTTCTGGATTGAAGGGTGAAAAAGGAGAAAAGGTAAGTCTGTTTGAAATGGCACGTCAACCTCTGCCATTAAGTTATCCAAATCTCCTGGTTATACATGTTAACACAGACATCTCTGGCAGAAGGCAGAGTAGGGGTGCACTTGATAGACCACCTGAATCTGCAGGAGAACAGGGCACTTGCTAGTCTTTGCCACTTCCTGCTCTGAAATAGGGTGAAGAGCAATCATATGCATGTGTCTAGGAAGGTTCAGCCTACATTCTCATTTAGAAGTGAGCAGCTGTTCGGGAGTTTTTTTCTCTTGCCTTAATTGGTTCGCTGACACTGAAGAAGAAGCTAATATCATGGCTGGAAACTATTTTTTTTTTTTGGATCCAAACATATGGTTCATCACCTAAGGAGGACTGGAAAGGGGTATGGCCATTGGTAGTAGAGCAGTGATGAGAATGGCACTTTACTGGGCACCATAAAAGTCATACCACCCGAAGCATGCACATGTCACGCGGGCATCGATTCGCTCATGGATACGTGCCTATCCATAATTGCGGAGTCCAGAAGAGGAAAACGATCTGCCACTTTTGGTGCCTGCTCATTGTGAGATACGTGCACCTTGCAGTCTGCACCCTGGTGCTCTCATACGGTCTTTGTGGAGGTTCTTGCCATGTGCACCCCCAAAATTTCAGCACAGACGCCTCAAGGGAATCCTAGTGAGTACCTGCATCATTATTTCTGTCTTCCTCCCGTGCTTCCTGGTATATCACATTTGCTTCTGCTTGTAAGACGCATCGTATTCAGAGTAAGGTGATCTGTCTTCAGTGTGATTTTCTTGAGCTGCTGTGGGCCTCTTCAAACTGCTGGTGCCTGCAGTCCTTTCGTCCGGCAGTTTTGTCACCTGGTGTTGCTGGTACTTTAAATGTCTTGGTTCGAAGCATCTTTGGTGACTGAAACAGCAAGGTGAGCTCGTCTTATCTACTGTCTAAAGGAAATCGCTTTGGGAACAAGATGTATTTTTTTCCTACTAAAACGGCAGCCCCTTCTGAACATTATTATCCCGGATCAACCACTGGATTAGCTTCAAGTCACATTTTCCTAAGTCAATGATTCTTAATCAGGGCAGCTAGCCCCCTGGGGTGGCTTGCGATCCTTTCAGTGCCACACAACGTTAGCACTGATAGGTTTGTGAACGTGATTCTCAAGATAAACCTGGAGATTTCAAATAGAAATCCATACCTGTGGTTTTTCTGTGTCCTTTGCAGCAGAACAATTGCCTTATTAATTCAGTTAAAAAACCCACCGTTTCAGTTTACGGTGCATAAAATGAAACCCTGGAGATTATACCCCTGTCACGTGTATACCCACCCTGTTAGTCCTGCCGGACAAAAACTGTCTCTCCTCTGGATTTCAACAGCGCCATTTGAGTCATAATGATGCTATACGCCCTTGGGTTCTGGCAGCTTAAAATACATGTTAAAGATGCACATTAACATGAAAATATGCGTGCTTCTCAGTTGCCTGGGACTATTTTTTATTCCCCCCACCCCCCCCAACCTTTCTCCAATTGTATGGCGCTCATTTCCCCGAGGACATTTCAGGGAAGTTGTCTCATCTAAAGTTTCCGAGATGTCTTTGTTTGTCTTAGGCTCAGCTTATTGTGCGTTTGTGCGGCAGCGGTGCCTAGAGGCTCTTCAGCTTTGTGTTGGATGCTGTACAAGTATGTAGCGAAAATTGATCCTTGCTTCAAAGACCCCGTTTAGGGAGGAGAGGCAACAGGAGTACAATGGAGTGGTGACAGAGGGGTGGGCAGGGGCTGCCAATAACACGTTCACAAGGTTATATAGACGGTGATCTCCTGAGAGTTTGCATTATTTTATTTTTAAATCAGTTAAGTGGACAGGAGCTCTTAGGCTCGTTAGCAGCCCATCTGCTTGGCTACAGCGCCTGCATGTCAGCACTGGGTTCTCTGGAGACAGTAAATAATAGATGTTTGGGTTTCAGTGATTTCCCTCTTGCTTATTCTTGCCTTACTGCGGTACTCATGTCCTTGTGCTTTCAGCTAATGTTAATATTATGCTGCTGATGGTTCTGTTGTTCCAGGGGTCCCTGGGCTCACCTGGCCACCCTGGGAGGGAAGGAGCAAAAGGAGAAACCGTAAGCTTTTTCGTTCCCTCTTTGTAATTCTTTCCTTTCAGCGTCAGCCGGGCAATGGAAATCAATGTGTATTGAGTGGGACATGTCTGGGGAAATTGCATGACCATTTGAGGAGCAACAGAAACAAATGACAGGAGGTTAATAACCTCAGCGTTCTCCCTAACACGCTTGCAAAGACTGTGGACTTCTTATGGATTAACCGTGGGGAGAGACTCCAGGGGCAGATCCATTGCAATTCATTAAGCGAGGAGAGAGGACAGCCTGGCAGGCTGCGCGGTGGGACTGGCTGCTGCTGTGTTGGCTCGACGCTGCCGCCACCTGCCTCACACCGGGAGAGGGGCTATCCGCTGGTGGATTTGGGGAGCAGGGATGGCGTGATGCTGCAGCACCTGGCCAGGGGGAAGCAAATGCCACAACGACAGGGGCTGGGAGTCCACTTGGTGACACAGTCCCTGCTAAGCGCTTAGGAGAGCTGCTGCAGGCTTTGCAGCGTGGAAATGAAGGGTTGAGCTAAAATGCCGTGAGCCTAAATGCAGCCAAGAGAAGAGGGTGTCTTTTATCACCCAGCGAAGCTTGCTGTTTTTTTTTTAAACTTCCTCTTTGTGTTTTAGTATTACCTGGTGGGTCTCACACACCAACCCTTGTCTTCAACCACCGGCTCCTTGTACTCTCCCTCTCAAGAAGCGCTTGCATCTTGCTGGGATCCTTTGACCCCAGCTGACTTCCTGCCCTTGGGGCAGGGGGCTGGACTCGATGATCCCCCGAGGTCCCTTCCAGCTCTGATGTCTATGAAATCAATGAAATCTTGGTCACCCCACTGGTCTGTAGGATTTGCCTCTCTCCCTATTTGCTGTTCCCCAGACTGGGGCCCATTAGCTGTTTAGCTCCTGGTCGCTGCAGCCAACAAAGCTAAATGAATCCTTTGGGAGTGCAGATGTGCCCAAGCAGTGGTGGGGTAGGGGTGAAAAGCAGAAGGCCCTCTTACTTCCCTTCCCTCCCGTGCTGCGCGCGAGGGTTCAGCCAAGTCTGCCCCCTGCACCACATGCTGAGATGCCTTACTCCAGTCGCAGGACATAATACCCTCTCACAACCCCTTCCAGCATCAGTACCGCTTCCTCCTGACAGAAACAGCACTAATGTGGAGTAGCGAAAGGGTGAGTCAGCCTTGGAGCCACCCGTTGTCCTGTGGCAATTGGGCCAATGTGTAAAGGCTAGATTAAGAGTTCAGCCTTCAGAGACCCAGGCCACAATAGCCCCTAGTTGATGGGGATGAGAGAGCTGGCATCTTATTGCTTCAGTCACTGCCTTGAAAGAGCAAATGAATGTCTGAATGTTTTAGCTGTCTGCTTCGGCCTGCTCTTACTGGGTTTCTCCTCGAGATAAAGCACGTGATAGGCATTTCGGGCTGCCCGTACATACAGAATTGTAAACCTCGGCACCTTCCCTGCGTAAAGCCCAGGAGTGCTTTAAATCCAGACCCTTTGCAATCATAGGGTGGCTGTACACGAGCTCGGAGGTGGCTCTGATGCACTGTAATTATGGAGCAGACTCGACTGATTGAGCCTGCTATCGCTTGGCCATCACCGCGCTCCTGCATCTCGCATATCGGCATCCCTGTGCTTCAAACTGGCGGTGGGGGCACTTGAATTAAAGCTCATCCGAGTGCCCCATTTTGAAGGGCAGGGATACTGATACACGAGGCGCGGAGGCGCTTTAAGTGGAGCAGCTCTGCAAGCCTGTAGTATGCTCTGAGAGCTGCTCTAATTAAAGCACCACCCCTGGAGCGCATGTAAAAGTGCCCATAGGGACTAATGCATGTTCTTTTTGCTTACAGGGGGAGCCAGGACAGCCGGGAGAAATTGGACTACCTGGTCCAGAGGGCCCTAAGGTGAGCTCTCCATCCAGCCTTTGGACTGCCTGATGTTGCTCTTGTAATGACAATAATATTTGCATGCCTGGTCTGCTGGATAATCCTGTGGATAAGCTCAAAGTGTTAGGATGGTGATCAGCCTCGATGCCTTGGAAGCATTATTAAGATATCAGTAAATGCTCACACCCTCCCTTGGGCAGAGAGAGATAACAGAATGGAAATACAGCAGCTGAGGTCTCAATTTTGAAGCCTTGGCTAGTTTTGGGTGCCTCTGTTTGTACCATATTACAGTGATTTGGCAATGTGCAACTTCTGCCAACCTATTGACGCCACGTCTGTATTTGGTCCAAAGAACACTTTTGGTTTGGGTATGGCAACACCCCTGAGCACAGCATCAGGATCATATCTAGGTCTGGAGGGACTCGTTTTTGGCCAGTTTCTGCACTGACTTATCCAGGTCCAGACACAGTTCAGTTGTTCCCTTGTAACTGGGAGCAGAAAGAGCCCTGAACTTGCATCAAATTAGCAGGTAGCATCACCGTCCTTTAATACAGAGATGCAGTCTACAGGTAAGACAAGTCCCCTTGCACAGCGGATCCCCTTGATCTGAGAGACATTTCTTGTAGTCTTTCATTTCCACGTTCAAGATAAGCATGGCCATGAGGCTGTGCTGTAGAGACACAAATCATGCAATACGCTACAAGATAGGAGCAAATCAGCTGGCTGAAATAACAGATACCAGAGCTTCCCGACTGATGTCTGTGGGAATTTTGCCTTTGGTAGAAGCAGAATTATACTCAGTGGGCATCTCTACATGTGCATTAATGCACCATAGATCCTGCACATTAAATTCAGTAGCTATAAAAGGTACTAACTGGATGCACGGTGACTGGCACTACTGTGCGGTAGTACTGGCACACACCTTTTTAGTGATACTAATGCACAGTAGACTCATTCTTCTGTGCATTAGCACAATAGCATGACTTGTGCCGTGATGGGCTGATGAGCAGTAGAATTGATGTGCTGCACATTTGATGTCTCGTGTAGATGCACCCAGCACTTCCTAGAAGGAATTCAGTTCCCAGTTGGCTCAGTCCGAGGGGATGCATGAAGCAGGCAAACACCTTCCACGTGGATAGGGATCATTAGGCTTCTCCGCCTTGGAAACATGGAGAGTCTCTTCTCCCAACTGCCCATAGCTGGCATGGGTAAATTGTATCAACTGTTGTAATTCCCATAGGTCCCATTCATGAGCCCATCAGGTCGGCATTAAGGTGGTGGAAATAAGTGGCAGGGAACCCGGGACTCTGCGGTAGAAGCACAGTGATTGTACCCAGCAGCACAGAGCGGCTCATTGAGGAAGCCACATGACAGCATGCTCTGCAGAAGATGAATGGCAGCTGTGGCTGGGAGAACAGGAGGAGCTTGGGAAGCATTTTAATTCAGTCATTTGTAACCCAGCCCTAGATTTCCTAATGACTTGAGATGCTCTTCATCTGCAGTGGGAGTTGGCAGCAGGTGGCAAGCAAAATGCATTTGTCACCCTAATGCTGGTCAGCTGGGGCTCTGCGATGTGCTGTGTAATACAGAAATCCCACTTCTGCATTCATCCCGGATGCTTTTCAGTCGTGCCACGGTAACCAAATATAGCGATGAGTTCTGCATCGTGCCTGATCCCTCTCTTCGTCCGAGGGGTAGCTCCAGTATTGAATCGGCTATAGATACCTAATTGCACTATGAACACTTCTTTTTAAAAGGCTCAATCCTGGAAGGTGCAGAGAACTTGAATGAGAAGATAGTGAGTATAGTTGTGCTCAAGGGGAAGTGTGAAAATGGCAAGTATTTGATAAATTGCATTTCCCTAGCACACAGGAGTCAGTGAGGGGTTATTTGGAGTAGTGCAGAGGGAACATCTAGGATCTTCCATGCAGATGCTAAAAAGCAATAAAAAGGGCTAGAAATGAAAGGATACAGTGGGAAAGGGGAATATGTAGGTTGGAAAACATCACAAACTTCTTGGGAAATACCTGAATCTGACACTAGTTTTCTAAGAGAGGTAATGGAAGAGAAGCCTCATTCTCTGCATTATGTAAAAGGAAGCTAGAGAAGGAACTGAAAAGTGGCCTTGGGGGCAATCCAGTAGTGGCAGAGGGTGAGTCTCAATTGTCCCCTTGAGCAGGAGATTGTGTACAACAAGGAGAGAAGCTGTACCCAGAAAGGTACAGGCGGAGAGGCACCCAGCTGGTCTGTGCAGGTGGAGCGCAGCGAGAAGCACCGTCACCAGATACACTCAGAGCAAAAGCACCAGAAAGGTGCAGAAGGCTGTCGGCACGCGGACTGGGGTAGTCGGTGGATCAGCCAGGCTGGACACACTGCCATAAGGGCTGGCAGGGAAAAACCCCAGAACTGAGGAGCACCGGGCTGTGCAGGAAGGATAGTTTCCATTCATCTCTTATTTATAATCCTTGTAACATCCCTGGCATCTTGAACTAGGAGCTGGGAGGAAGCTGCGGGGTTTGTTTTTAACTGTGCCAGAGACTTTTTTTTGATCAGCTGTGCACCTCGGTTCCCAGCTGTAAAAATGGAGATAACAATGCTCCTTTCTCTTCCAGTTTTTCTTCTTTCATGTCTTTTTACCTATGTAGACTGCATTTGCAAGGCCTGACTCTTACCATAGCACTTTTTAGCATAAATACTCCAATTTGGTGGGTCTCTCCTGTAGTACTGCTATAATAATAGTAATAGTATAGTATAATACTACTAATAAATGGCAGTGTGACTAAAAGTCAGTGTGTTTTATATCTTTGCAGTGCATTTGGCACCATGGGCTGGGAAGGACTGGTTATGTGATGGCTACTGTGGCCACTTACCACGCACAGTGCAAATCCATTCGGACAAGGCAATGCCAGCATCCATTGCAGATGAGCAGACTTTCAGCCTCTTGCTCTCTGCTGCCCTGCCTAAAGATAAAGCAGTCTTCTCCTTTCACCACAGGTGTATTTCTTTTCAAAAGTGCACCACCCGTGATAGAGTGTCCTTTGGCTGGATTCTGGGCTGTGCTATTATAAGAAGCTGGACCGATTTTTTTTTTTTTGCTGACAGCGCATTAAGATACAAATTACGGCTCCAAAACCCACTAACCGATTCCTTGCTATGCTTATATATCAGTGGAGAGCCAATAAGTGTGTGTGTGAAGAAGGGAGAGGTCGATAGTTGTAAAGGTCATGTCTTCTATTACTGCTGCAATGATTGGTTTTTGTCACATCACTTATCTTTATTTAAAAGAAGTCGGAGCAGCGGTCCCATGACTTTGAGAGCACTGGGGTCTGCTCCAGACTCCCTGGAGCGCTAACTTGCAGTTTCTCTGATCAGTGGGGTCGCGGCTGGTCCTGGGTCCATCAGTCTTCATTTCTACCCGGCTTGGTCAGGTAGCCTGGCACGTAGAGTTTCACAACCTGCCTGTGCCGTTTGGGAAACCCAGCTAGCTGTGTAACTGTGTGGTCGAGGGATTTACTAGTCTGCTGCCTCTGTGGCAATCACAGGCATTTTTTTTTCTCCTTCCAAGACGTGCAGAGCAATTGTTACAGACTTCGGGAATTGTATGAATCCTTCAGTAGCACAAATAGTGATACTGCAGGCATCTGGTAAGAGGACTTAATGCCCAGAGGTACCCAAAATTGCTGTTAATTGAGGCTTACCACAATGACATGCCCTCAGCATGCCATCGCTAGTGTTAGCTGCTTGGACAGATAAGGTCTTGGGGAAGGCAAGCTGCTTTGATGGGAAAATGTTAAGGTGCATCCACGTTGGGGTGGCCAGGCTGCGGCATTGGGGCCACGGTGGGACAGGCAGCCCGTACAGCGCCTCCCTTGTCCCGCACAGCCCACCCCAGCCCCCCTCAGCCGCCTGCTATTCCAGTGCAGAGTCTCAGAGTCTTCAGTGGTTTAGGGATGGTAAAAAAGAGCTGCAATGAAGTAGGAAGGCACCACGCTGTGTTAACTTCAATTGAATAAAACAGCCAAGAGAATAGCGGTGCTAGCACAACTGTCTCTGCACAACATTTATGAGTTCAGCCAAGTTTGGGGCTTTGAATACAGGGACTTCAGCCTGCTTAATCCCATAGCAGATCACCCCCTTTAACAATCCTTGTCATGTTTTGTTAGTAGCACTGAAAACGAAGGGAGAGGAGAACAGATAAAACATGTAGGATTTAAAATAGTATGTAAAGGCCTCTTCTTTTTTTTTCCTTTTTTTTTTCTTCCCTTCCTTACTCCTTTTCCATTTAGCTGTGGAAAGCTTTTATAAGGAAACCTCCCTGCATGACAGCCGTGTAGGTGGTGTTTAAATTGGCATCAACTGCCCTGTCTGGGGAAAGAGAAGTAGTTAGTTGAGATGGACCGGGCACTTGCTGCTCTTGTTCACTCCTTGAAGACAAAACAAGGAAAACGCGTGCAAAGGGGGAGAAGGAAGAAGAGCGAAGATAAAAACCGCCGACTCTCTTTCTGATGCTGAAGCTTATTTGCAGCCTCCCTGCTAATGAAAGACAGGCACAGCATATGATCTCTTTGGGCACTTAGAAACTTGGCACACTTGTTCTAGTGTCAGGCTTTGTAAGTCGGCTGTTCTTAGCTGCTTGTCTAGACCCAGAGAAGTGTGGCAAAGCATACAGACTCAGCTGGCTCCTGTTGCACAGGAGGTAAGAAAAGAGCTATGGCAGAGAAGAAATAAGGCAGGGAAAGAAATGGAGACTTGAAGGAGGCGAGAGAGACAACCAAGTCTCCCATGCTAGGTGTTCAGACTAGTGACAAAGCCACCAGAGGTGAAGACCATTGGGTACCTCTGTCTGGCTCGGCATGGTCAGGTCATCTCTCAGAGCAAGATGATGACAGCTCAGTAGTGTTTTAGTGCATCATTTTAGTGCATTTAGTGTTTTAGTCCCAAGATTCAGTGAGCCTTGCAGTGCAATGATAAAACTCTTACCTGATCTTCTATTATTAGTGTCAAACTAAGGGTGCCCCTGAAAAGGGGTGGGTAGAATAACTTATGGCCTCATTATTTTGCTCACCAGTGAGTGCATCTATACATGCATATTAATGCAGTACAGTAAACTCCAGTGATTATCGCACTGGAGTTTATTGCTCCCAGGTATGCATTTACATGTGCACCGGGGATTGCAGCATGCTGAGCCAGTTCAGAGAAGCCCTGGCTGGCAGGGGGCCCCAGAGGTCATCCTGCCAGCCCAGGACTACTTCCCCCTGGCTCCAAGAGCTGTGGAGCTGGCTTGGGCATGAGGGTGTTTAAGTGTGGGATTAGCCACCAGCCAGCCCCTGCACTGAAGCACCCTTGTGCCCCAGCTAGCTGGGCAGCATCTACACCTGAACTGCTGAAGTTTTTTATTCCACAGCAGGATAGTACTTGTCTTTTGGTATTTTGGCTTTCTGTAATAAAAATCCCCTTCTGGCAAAACAAAATAAAACATTATAATCTCTCTCCTCAAAACTGCTTGGGCACAGCAGGGCCATGCCCAGGCCCATGCCCATGTCATCCCCTGCCAGGGCCAGATTTAACAGCTTTTTTGGGATGACAGTGTGACTAGGTGCGAGTCACAGTGCAAGTGGAGCTCGTGACGCCAAGACCCTCCTGGCCATTTGCATCTGAAGTTTGGTCCCCACAGCCCCTGACCCTGCTGAGCGGCCCTTGCAAGCACAGCCTGCTTTTATATGCCCTCATTTCATCTGGAAATCTCAGGCACATAGTATTGCTGAAATCCTGTCCAGCTACGTTTCAGATAAAAAAAACTCACTCTTTTAGTAATGGAGGCCTTAAGTGTTCGGAGAGTCCAACAACTGGAGGAAACAACAAATTCTGTATTTAAACAGCACAATGTGGAACAACCAGATAAACCGAGGATCTAGCGGGGCCTTCTTGATACACTTGAGTCCATTGTCTCTCCAGACTCCTTTGCATTGTTCTGTGGCTGGGCCTTGCAGCGGACCCTGCTGCAGTTTGCCCTGCGTTGTGCTACGTGGGGAAGAGCCTGCTGCCTTCCAGCTCGCCTTCCCCGGCAGACGGCTCCTCACCAGTCAATGCAGAATGGGCTCCAGGATCATTGAATCAGAACAGGCTCCCCCACCGCACCTCCGAGAGATGGGCAGCTTGAGAATCTGGTCTTTTATTTCCTAAGTTTCCATTTGGGGAACAGGTTCCTAACCCCATCTGTCACTCTTCAGCCAAGCATGAGACTACAAGGATGGCGCACGCTCCTCTGAGCTCTGAGGCTCCCTTTATCACTGGCGCCCGTCTTCGGCTCCCAGACCGGCTGTCTTCCCAGCCTGCGTTTTATTTCACTTGCTCTGTGTTCAGAATGACTGATCTCGCCCAGCCGGGAGAGGCAGAGCGCAGATAGGGAAATGCCCAAATCACATCATCGGTCCCATTTGCAGCTTTGGAAGCAGCTTGTGCAGACATCTCCGTGCTTGAGTTTGCCTTGAAAGGGTAGGGGACGCAGTAGAAAGGCAAAAGGACCTGGTGCAGCAGCATCTGTGCCAGGGTCTGAGCCCAGGGAGCGAAATGGGACATGGGAAATGGGAGCTGCAGGGGGGTGGAAGAGCATTCTGGGTATTTCATACTTAAATGCACATGAACCAGCTGTTAGGGACCTGTGCTTGGACCAGGGAGGGCAGGTTTAATTTCAGAATGAGTTTGTGTATTGCCTTCTCTCTTAAATAACCCCAATTTGTGATCCTCACCTCTCTTCCTGTGTCTTCCTTCTTACCAGGGATCAGAGGGAAAACCAGGCCCACCGGGAATCAAAGGCTATGTCGGAGCGCCTGTAAGTCATCGTTCATTGATCATATTTTATCAGCAGAACACTCCTCCCATCTGGAAACTTCCCCCACTTTTTTGGGGTGTTCTGCATAGGTAACCCTTTGTTGCATGGTTTAGAGATGTCTACCGCACCACTGACTCACTTTGGATTTCTATGGTGAAACTTCCTCGATTCCATGCTTTAGTGAATTAATTTAGTTTGGCTCTAGAAGCAAATAGACCATTCCCAGGTAAATATGCTCAGTTTATGAGTATAGAACAGTCCACAGAAATAACTAGGGAGCCTAGGCACTTTTGGCAGGGTTACTCATTTGCATAAAATGCAGTATTCGAACAATTTGTTGGATTGGTGTCTTATGACACTACTATACGGCATCAATGTTATATCACAGACCAGTCTGACAGTGCCACCCCCTGATTTTTATCACCCAAAGTTATTTTAGAACCATTTGGGGTGCTGGATTTTAGCCATAGGGGCACCTTATTGAATATACAGCACATCCAGAAGTTATAAAACAAGTATTAAGTTATCAGCTTTTCTACTGGACCTATCATAGCAAAATCCAACTCAAAGTAAACTTTAGAGCAACTGTACCTGGGTGTAGTGTGTGCATTGGCACACTGAAATGGCATGCCCGACCTGCTGGTGCATTTAAAGTTTTCTCATTTCTGGCTTAGGTTTTTCAAGTGGGTTGTGAGTTTTATACCCTGGGGCAGGTGCAGGTTTCAGCCTGTGTGGTGTTGTGCCAAGTACCTTGCCACAGGTACAAATGCCTTAACTCAGGGGCGGGCAATTATTTCGGGTGGAGGGCTACTTACTGAGTTTTAGCAAGCCATCACGGGCCTCACGACAGGCAGCCAGGGCCAGATAAATATTAATTTTCTAAATTTTTTAGGGGCCCCGCGGGCCGGATATAATGCAACCCACGGGCCGCATTTTACCCACTCCTGCCTTAAGTTCTGGTCTAATGTACTTGTCAGGCCAAAATGGGTCAAGGCTGTGCTTGTAGGAAATAAACCTGGCCAAATTTTTCCCACTGAACCGAGCTTGCAGTCATTCTTTAATACAAGATCCGTGATGGGATCTCCTGGAAGCAACTTTTGCTGGCATTGCAGTTCCTAAAACTTGAACACTAACAGGGCATTGATAACATCTGATGAAAGCAACAGCAACATTAACACTCACAACCCCAGGCAACACAGGTGGGTGCCACCTGCTGTATAAGGGCTGGTTTCTACTAGAATTGAAATGGATACGAGGAAGGGGTTCTTTCTGTGGGGGACGTGACAAGGGTCTCTACAATATTACTACTAAAATGTCTGAAAGCAAAAAACGACCTGCCTGGATGGTCCCTAGGACTGCAAATCAGGCACAGCAGTGCTTGGCCACATCGCAACAAAGGGCTCAACTGCACACGTGGTCCCACTTGAAGAAAGTTAGGAGCGTATTTTCCACTGTGTCTCAAGCCATCCCTGTGAGCCTTTTCAGTGCCAGGCTTCAGTGCTGCTTGGGGTCTGTTGAGAACGACCCCACTTGTTTTGATTACCCAACTGACATCCGGTTTGCATAGTTACCGAGGAACGGAGATATGGTCGGCCACTGCAGCGAGCAGGTAGGCCCCAAGACGGTAGAGCATTGGAGAAGAGTCGTATTTCTCACCTCTCCCAGTCTGCTCTTGGAAGTGGCGTGGTAATTGCTGTGGAGAATGGGATGCTGTCAAAGTTTGCTCTGTTATTCCTCCTATGGGAACTCAAAGAACAGAATTTCGGTTACCCCGCTTAGGATAAAGGCACAAAGGCCGTGTGGCAGGGAACATCTCCACCACTGGACGCAACTAGGTGTATTGTGGTGCCTGGGGTAGATCATGAATTGTTTTAAAGCACTTGGCATTGGCCCAAAGGCATTAGACTGGATGGACGGTTTCTCTTCTGTTCTCATAGGGTGTCTTTACATGTGCTCTAGGGGTGGGTGGGGCAGGGGGCACGTTAATTAGAGCAGCTCTGTGATGCGCTCTAATTAAAGCACCTGCAGCATCTCATGTATGCAGTGTCCTGTGCTTCAAAATGGTGGCAGGGGTGCTTTAACTAAGGCTTGTTTGATAAGCTATAGTTAAAGCACCCCCACTGCCATTTTGAAGTGCGAGGATGCTGAATACATGAGATGTTAAGGCTGCTGGAGCACGCTAATTAGCACACTCCAGCAGACTCAATTAATGAAGTCTGCTCCAAGGAGCTGTAATTACAATGCATGGGAGCAGTGTCTCTGCACATCTACAGGCACCCATCGTTCCAATGTGGCCCAGCAAGATTTGTGACCTCACTCTTCGTATAACCCCATGGGATTGTTGTAAAACACTACAGCGTGTGGTGCCGCCAGTCTCATAAATGAAAGCAGTTGCAGAGGGTATTTCAGGTCTTAGTGATTATACACTGCTGCCAAGGACGAACACCGAAAATCCTACCTGCTTCTTAACTCTTTTGATGTCAGAGGCCAGGTTGAGCTATGGAAGCGAACTCCAAGGATTCTAGTCTATCTCATTTGCGAGACTTTTTCTTTTAGGCATGCTTGTCTCTTAAATATATTAATATTTTATTTATTAATGTATTTATTTATTTTTTACTCATTTCATTTATTTATTCTTTCTTTATTAATTAATTTATCTATTGAAGTTTATTTATTTGATTTATTTGCTGGCCTTCCCAAAAAAGGTTCAGGCAGCTTACTGTCAGAGAACAGAATAACTTGAAAAACAAGAGGACAAAGTAAGCTAAAAGGGAATGAGAATATCAACATGAAACAAAGACCCAATAAACAACATTGCAGTCTAGGTTTGTCTACTGAATGCCTGCCCAGATAGAAAGATCTTATGGCACTTCTAAAAGATGTCCAAGCTTGGGCTGTAGCAGGCAAAAGAAGAAATAAAAATTATATATGATGATTCACTTAAATAAGATTTAAATTACATACATATACACATCTCTCTCTCTCTCTCTCCCACTCTCTCTCTCTCTCTATCTATCTAGATATAGATATCTATATACACACACACATATGTGTGTGTGTATGGAGCAAACAATTGTCTTTGCATTATGAAGTCTGCAGTGCAAACAAGTGACTTTATCAGACATGACAATAGCAGGTGAGATGTTTTTCCAGGAGGACAGTTTGATCGCAAATACACTGTCAGAGATGGACGGGCTTGTCCAGAGTTCGATAATACTCACATCTGGCTTGGAATCTTAACAGCTCAAGAAGCATCTAATTTTTCCTCTGGACCAAATAAATGGAGGCAGGCAGTTTCCATTATTTTTTTGGATAAGGCAGCTGTGCTTAAATGTAGAAATGGACCAAGTATTAAGATATAAAGTCACCAGAATGGAAAACATTTAACACCTTAGCAGTTTCTGACAGGCCTCTGCTGACGGAGTGTACTTGTCTGGTTGCAGCGGGGTTTTATTTAATCATTCAGATTCTGCAGAAGTGGTAAAGCCCATCTAAGATTCAGTGCATCTGTCAGTCAGCTAAGTCGCAGCAAATCCCGTGGCTGTGGTTTGAATTCATAGATTTCATAGAGATCAGGGCTGGAAGGGACCTCACGAGATCATCAGGTCCAGCCCCCTGCCCAAGGGGCAGGAAGTCAGGTGGGGTCAGATCACCCCAGCAAGATTAGCATCCAAGCATTTCTTAAAGGTATCCAGAGTAGGTGCTTGCACCGCTTCTGGGGGGAGTCTATTCCAGACTCTGGAGACTCGGATGGTAAAGAAGTTTTTCCTTCTGTCCAGTCTAAAGCGGTCTTCCAGCAGTTTGTGACCACTGGACCTTGTCTTTCCTTGGGGTGCCCTGATGAACAGGCGTTCCCCCAGATCCTGATGCACACCCTTATGTACTTATAGGCTGTCACCAAGTCACCCCCTGAGTCTGCATGTCTCCAGGCTGAAGAGTCCCATGCCTCTCAGCCTGTCTTCATGAGGCCTGTTCTCTTGACCGCTGATCATGTGTATGTATCTCTTCTGGGATCTTTTAAGCTTATCCACATCCTTTCTGAAGTGTGGAGCCCAGAACTGGATGCAGTACTCTAGCTGTGGTCTCACCAAGGCCGAGTAAAGTGGGAGGATGACTTCTTGGGTCTTGCTTGAGATGCATCGGTAGATGAAAGCCAGAGTTTTATTTGCTTTGCCAGCTGCAGCATTGCATTGGTGGCTCATGTTCATCGTGTGGTCAGTCATGACCCCCAAGTCTCTTTTGGTCATGGTGCTTGTGAGCATAGCACTGCCAAGCATTTGAGGATGATGTGGGTTTTTTCTCCCAATGTGGAGCACCTTGCATTTCTCTGTGTTGAATGCCGTCAGGTTTTGATCCACCCACCTTGCGAGCCTGTCCAGGTTGACCTGAATCGCCAGCCTATCCTGTAGCATGACATCACTTCCCCATAATTTGGTGTCATCTATGAACTTAGCCAGTCTGTTCTGACACCTGAATCCAGACCATTTATGAATATATTAAGGAGTACTGGTCTGAGTACTGAACCCTGGGGGATGCCACTGGTCACCATGCTCCATGTTGACTTGGTCCCATTGACTGTCACTCTCTGGGTCTGACCACAGAGCCAGTTCCCCAGCCATCAGACCGTAAGTTTGTCGAGGCCACAGCTCCTCAATTTTGCCATGAGCACATCATGGGAGACCAAGTCAAAAGCTTTTTTTAAAAATCCAAATATATGGCATCAACCTTTTCTCCATTGTCCAGGTGATGAATTGCCTGGTCATAGAAGGAAAGGAGGTTGGTCAGGAAAGACCTACCCCCCATGAAGCTATGTTGGCTAGCTCTCAGAGTGCTGCCTTCTGTTAGTCTGTTGTTGATGGGTTCTTTGATTTTTTTCCAAGATCTTTCCAGGGATTGAGGTCCAACTGATTGGCCTGTAGTCCCCTGATTCTTCCTTCCTTCCTTTCTTGAAGATGGGCACCATTTTGGCCCTCTTCCAATGTTCTGGAACATAGTTTCATAGTTTCATAGTAGCTAGAGTCGGAAGGGACCTAGGTAGATCATCTAGTCCGACCCCCTGCCTTGGCCATCTCCCAAGTGCCATGAGTTCTCAGATATCCTTGCCGTTGGTTGTGCTATGATGTCAGCCAACTCTTTTAGCACTCTTGGGTGCATTCCATCGGGGCCAGCTGACTTGTGGATGTCCTGCCTCTCAAACTGTTTTCTCACAAGGCCTTAACCAATTGTAGGCATATAGTCACCCTTACCTTGGTAATCCTGCATCCTGTTAGGCAGGGTGATCCCCTTGGGCTGGTGGAAAATGGATGCAAAGTAATCATTGAGGAGATTAGCTTTGTCCGGTGCGTTGGTTGTCAGCTGCCCCATTTGGTTCAGCAAGGATCCAATGTTGCCGTTGGCTTTTTTTTGAAGGACTTTTTTATTGTCCTTGATTTCTGTAGCCAGTATGAGTTCAGTTTGAGTCTTAGCTTTTCTGGTCCTCTCCCTACAGGTGCAGGCCAGTGTTGCATAATCCTTCTTAGTGGTATTTCCCAACTTCCATTCCTTATAAGCACCTCCTTTCAGATTCAGGAGCTCCATGAGTTCCCTGTTGAGCCAAGGGGGTCTCTGAGCCCTTTTACTATCTTTCCCATGGGCCAGAATGGACTTCCCTTGTGTTTTTAGGATTGTGTCCTTAAGGAACGACCACTCATCATGTCAGATCGCAGTCTCTCAGGGCCTTGACAACCAATTTCTTGAGCTTGTGAAAGTCAGCTTTCCTAAAGTTGAGGGTTTCTGTGTTGCTGACAAATTTGCCAGCTTTGTGATGTATAGAAAAAGTGATCAACTCATGATCCTGTAACGAATCTTCCCTTCGATCCTCACTAGATCATCCTCTTTGGCTAGTACCAGATCCAGCAGCTCGTTGCCTCTTGTTGACCCGTAGACTTCTTGAGTCAAATAGAGCTTGTCAATGCATGTAAAAAAAACATCACAACTGATCAGATTTGGCTGTATGCTCTTCCGATGAGATGTCAGGGTGGTTGAAGTCACTCAAGACAACCACGCACTAAGGGTGTGCAGCTTCTGCCAGTTTCCTAGCAAACTCATGGTCAAGCTCTTCTTCCTGGTTAGGAGGTCTGTAATAGACTCCTACGGTTATACCCCCCTTCACTACTTTCTCCCCATATCCAAACCCAGAGGGTCTCGAGTTGCCCTCCTCGGGTGCAAATCTCTGCCTGTAGGGAAGTGTACTGCGCCTTCACATAGAGAGCTACAGACCTGCCTTTTCTTGCAACACGAACCCTCCTGTACAGGGTATAGCCCTCTATACCCGTGGTCCAGTCATGGGTGGAGTCCCACCAGGTCTCCGTTATCCCTATGAGGTTGTATTTATTTTTGCTTAGCAGAAGGGCCAGTTCCTCCTCTTTGTTCCCCATCCTCCTGGTATTTGTGTACAGGTAGCTAAGCCTGCCATCGGAAACTCTGGGCTTCCCTGTGCTCTTAGAAGAGTCCTGTCTTTGGGCTAGGGTAGGAGTGAGTTTCCTTGCGTTCCCTGATCTGCTGATTCTGTGGTTGTCACTTCCTGGACTTGCATTGGTGATTGTCCGCCCGTCCCCCCGACAATCTTAGTTTAAAGCCCTGTCAAGCAGGTCAGCCATTCTGGCCGAGAAGAGTTTCTTTCCCATCCGAGTGAGGTGGAGGCCATCCCTTCCCAACAAACCACTGCCCCTCTCTCTGAAGTGCAGAATTGTGTAGGCCAAATTCACTTCAGTAGACTTTTCCTCTCATTCAGGGCTTAGTTGAGGCCAGTGGTCTGGGGTTATGCCATGCTGTCAGTGGTGACTGTTAGATGTCTCCACCACCAAGACATTTTGCACCATTGGGGTGGAATTTGCTCAGTTAAGGAACAGCCCTATCAAATAATGCTGTGTTTGGTCACTTGGTGCTAAATGAAGCACTGCCAGAGACTGCCCCAGGGGTTAATGAACGGACTCTTTCCTGCTTTAAAGAGGAAAATATGGACTATGTTGGAAGATGACTTTTAAAATGTCTTTATTTTTCTTTTATTTTTTAGGGTCTGCAAGGAGAAAGAGGAGAAAAGGGCACTCGGGGAGACAAGGTATTGCTTATCTGAGTTCCCTGGCAGGGAAAGGCTCAGCAACTATCCCTCTTGGCCTTTTGCTTTTTAAATGGGCATTGGCTGGGGAAGGGAGCTGGGCTGATCATCCTGAAGGCTAAAGTTTGCACAGCTGCTGCACAGAGCCCTGTGACTGTGTAGAGGTGTAACAGGGGACTTCTGGGCCGCGGGCAGTGGCACAGCCGGTCACCGGCTATGCCAGCTGCTATTTTTGCGCACACACCTCTCCCCCTGCATTAGTTGTGCTACCGCCAATGTAGCACACTCCTGGCCTGGAACTGATCTCTTGTGTGGAGGTGAAGAAGGAGTTCACAGGCCAAGTCCCTGGGCCTGTCTGCTAAAACAGTCAGCCAGGTGCCAGTTGCATGAGTCATTGGTCCTGTAACCCAACCTCATTCTCATTTCTTTCCCTTCTGCTTCTTTCAAGCAAAATATTCAATGTGTCTCAGATTGAGGAATGTTCATTTTCTTCATTGTGTCTGTTGGCCTGTGCTCTGCTCCCAACATCCATATAGAGCTTACAATAAAAGCAGACATTGTTTTGTTTCGGTCCTGCTGTTTTCACCATTGCAGCCAGAGCAAGTGCCCTTTATTGTTTTGTCTTCCTTACATCCTTACTCTTGGAGTCCAACCAGCAAACTGTCTAGCCTTTCCCTCAGCCTCCTTTCCTATGGCAGTCTCCAAGGGTGGAGGGTGTTTGGTTTCCATAAGCCAGCAGCTTGTTTTCACATCCCTGGAAATGGGAGAGGAGGCTTGAGCTGGGCGGGGGCGAAAGACTGACTAGACTCAGCAAGGGGTAGCATGTGGATCAACTGTATTTGGTTTTATTTTATTCATGCTGAGGCTATGCACAAGTAATTGTGTCTTGAAACCCCAGCTCTCTGTTATAATGATTATGTATTAGCAGTGCATTGATACCGTTCTCAGGAGACACAGTTCCACTGATTTCATTCCTACCAGCTGAAAACAGTGGGTGTTAAGAGACAGGCCAAAGATCTCCCTGTCTGCTCTCAAATCTGCCATTGCTTTTTTTAACCCCCTGGGAAAACTCTTAAGTATTGTTTCTTACTTCCCCTAGACTTCTCCTGGCACAAGAAGCATTTGTTCTCTTATCTTAGGTAAGAGCCATAAACCATGACCCCAGCATCCTTTCCTGCCCATGGCAGGGGGCAGACTTGATGATCTGCTTAGGTCCCTTCCAGCCCTACCAACCATGAAACCATTAAGCTATGAAACCATATTGTGAGCGTTGGTGCATTCAATCAGTATGCCAGTGTTTGAAAAGAAAAGTCAAATAGCCCTCAGACACCCTTGCTTCTGCGCAGGTAGGAGCTTCTTAAAGAAAGGACTATGACTAAGCCTTTAGGGTGAGATCCATACCCATACCCTTTATTCATCATCTCAGCACTTTCAAAGAACCTATGCAGTATATAATATGGACTAAAGTCCTCTACTGGCATGCATGGCCAAACCTGGGATCTTCCAGCACTCTTGCAAACTAAGTTGAAGTCATGTTGAGAAACTTGGAGGAGCTGCCAATGACACATTGATTCAATCTTGAAACTTGCCAAGATTAGATTACTGATATAGATATAAAATCAATAGTACTTTTTAATTTAGCATGTGCATGTGTAGTTATGAAAAAGAACTGGGCAGAAAACCGAAATTTCAGCACATTTCACTTAGGAAATTCTAGTACAGGAGTCCACCTTACTAGAATTTCCCACTGGAAATTTGCAGTGATTCCCTGAGAAATATTTTTTAAAATATGAATTATTTTCCCCTGCAGTTGACCTATCTTTCTTTCTGTTTCCCAATTCAAAAAAAAATGTAAGCAAATAGGGAGAAAAAAAATTAAAAAATTAAGAATCAGGGCATTGATTTAGCTTGCAAAATGATGTTTTAAGAAACTTTATACTGACTTCTAAGGGTAAAAGGTGGAAAAACTATAATCGTGTATAGTAAAATGAGGGGGCATTTTTAAAATATTTTTTGACCATTTTCTAGCTGGTTGAAAAAAAAATACAGTTTTAAAATGAACAATGCAGGGGAAAATAGGCTATTTACTTCTGATTTTTTTCCTTTTAGCTAACAAAAAGGAACCCCACCTTCTATTTCAGAGCATGAAACATTTCTCCAAAATGGTTGTGTTTGAATACTTTCAGTTGAAATTTTATTTTCTCACCAAAAACTCCCCTTGTCTTTGGAGCATGACTGGACCAGCTCTGCAGGGATATCATGCTTTCTACCCCACTCCTTCTCGGGCAGTGTGGCGATGCTCTGTTGTGCCGCTCTCCCTTTGTTAGCAGTCAGTAAAGTTGTGGCTTGCCCAGCTGTCCGACTGTACCGCGGGGCACTAACAGTAGGAGCTGGGCAGTGCGAATGTGTTTGTGTGGGTAGACAAGTAGCCCTGCAGCAGTTGCTGCTTCTGATTGCAAAGATAAAAGATCGCGAGTCCGACAGTCCGGCAGTCTCCTGACTGGACCTGGTAAAATGCAGAGCAGTGTACGTCCAGCCTTTGGACATCTCTGCATGAAACAGAGTTTTTTGCCACATGATTTATTGCCTTTCTTTTTTTAAAGTGGGGGAGGGTTCATCAATTAATTGAGTTTCAACTCCATTTTCAGCTGGCTAAATCAGTGGATTTTTTTTTTACAACATGGGGCCATTAAAACTAATGCTATAAGCACTGGTTTGCTGATAAGCGCTAAAGTTAAATATTTGTATTATGGGATAGAAAGCTGATTAAGAGTGAAGTTCAGATATTTGGTTGCATATAGCTCCCTCCAGTGGTAAAATGTATTTATCAAACTAATAAAAGCTATCATTTTGGAACCAAGAGTTCTTGTTTTTTGTATCTATCAAACTACGGCAGAGAAGGTTCTCTGGGTGAATCTGATATCTTTTAATTCACCAAAAGACTCTTGTCTGCCTATGTCCTTAGACTAACATGGCTAAAACCTACACCCCTTTATCAAATTTAGTCTGCCTTTGTAACAGGAATCATCATTATCAGCACCAGGCAAGGTGACCACAGCCTCGAGCTAATGCTACGAGTGTTTACAGGCCCCTGGGCAAAATCAGGGCTCTATTTTACTGGGTGATGAACATACACTTGGTGTAAGACTGCCCCTGCTTCCAAGAGCCTGAAATCTAAAAAGATCAGACAGATGCAAGATGAGATCAGGGAAATATGATCTCCCTTTTGCAAATGGGCATCTGAGTCGTGGGGAGAAAGTGATGGCAGAGGCAAGGGTTGCACCTCCCGGTCTGTCCGCCGCCTGTCCCCAAGCCATTCTTGTAAGATGCTGCGATCTGTGTTATAACTTCAGGATGATGTGCTGAGGTCTAACAGGGCTCAGACAGATGTACACAACAAAGCACCTCAATTTCTGCCTTTGCTGGAGCACTTAAAGCTTGCACCACCTGGGTAGCGTACAATTGTACAGCCCCCTCCTGTCCAAGCCATCTCAGCTTTTGCTGGAGCTGCAGCTCACGTGCCGCTCCACAGGGAAGGGGGGAAGCTGTGCCCTCGGCAGCCAAACTTCCCTGCTGAAGGGAAACTGCAGAGCCATGTGGGTATTTGAAGCCTCTAGTTCCTGCTTGACTGTGATGGTTGAACCATCACAACGACTGGCCAGTCGCATGTCCATAGTATTGTCAGAGGCAACAGGGAAGGGAGGCTCCATGAAATACTGGCTCTGCTATCTGCTTCATAGTGCCGAGTTTGCACTTACCTGCTCATGCCTTCTCCCCATTTCAAGTGCCCTTACTAACTAGTGTGCTATGGGATGCTTGATATAACCCTGGTCCTGGGAAGGGGTTTCCTCAAGGAGCGCTCCCCCTGACTCCTGCCCACAGTCTCTTTGGCCTCTTTGTGTGCTTGGAAGAAAACTGCGTGCCTGGTCCGGGGGCTTCCTCCCTGACCAGGTCAGCACTGCGGTCCTGAGAGCACTCCAGCGGGGTGCACCGCTCTTCTGAAACCCCTGTCCGCCTCTCAGACGAGTCATCCAGGTCTTCTTGCATTGCTTCCTTGCTTTTCTTCCTCCCCTGCCTCTGCCTTGTCACTGGGATGCACGGCGGTTCTGAAAGCAGAAATGTTTCTTACAAAATGACTGCAACGTGGGTCATCATTTAACTTCTCTTCTTTTCCCTAGGGAGAACGAGGCTTTGATGGGTTCCCTGGGAAGCCAGGCGTGGAGGGAAAACAGGTATGTGGAGAGCAGTTACAGGTGAGAAAGTGTTTTTGAAAAATGAAAACACTCGTACAGAATGGGAACTTGGTGCCTGGATTAGGACTTCTCCCAAGAGCTCACATATAACAAATATAGAAGCAGGAAGGCATCTAATTAAATCAGTGCCAACCTCATGAAGGAACACCTTGAGAGGCTGGATACCTTCAAGTCAGCCGGCCCTGACAATCTGCACCCCAGGGTACTTGAGGGGCTGGCGAGCATCATAGTCCAGCCTCTGGCACGGATCATCAAGAGGTGCTCTGGTGAAGTGCCCGAAGACTGGAAGAAGGCCAATGTGGTGCCGATCTTCAAGAAAGGGAGGAAAGTGGATCCAGCTAACTACAGGCCCATCAGGCTGACTTCTATCTTGGGGAAGTCTTAGAAAAGTTTATCAAAGAGGCCATCCTTAATGAACTGGCCGACACCAACATCCTAAAGGATAGCCAGCACGGGTTTGTTGTGGGTAAGTCTTTCTTGACCAATCTTATTTCCTTTTGTGACCAGGTGACCTATCACCTGGACAAAGGAGAAGAGATTGATGTCATCTATCTTGACTTTAAAAAAGCTTTCAACCTGGTATCCCATGATCACCTCTTGGCAAAACTGGCCAATTGTGGACTCGGGTCCACCACAATCCTCTGGCTGGGGAATCGGCTCCATGGTCAGACCCAGAGGGTGTTGGTTGATGGAAGTCACTCATCATGGTGTCCTGTGACCAGTGGGGTCCCCAAGGCTCTGTCCTTGGACCCGTATTGTTTAACATCTTCATCAATGAGTGGACATTGGAATCAGAAGCGGACTGGCCATGTTTGCCGATAACACCAAACTTTGGGGTAAAGCATCCACACCTGGGACATGAGGGTGATCCAGGCTGACCTGGACAGGCTCAGGAAATGGGCGGACAAGAACCTGATGGTGTTTAACACCGAAAAGTGCAAGGATCTCCACCTTGGGAGGAGAAACCTGTAGCACCCTTTTAGGCTTGGCAGTGCTACGTTGGTTAGCACTAGGGACAAAAGGAACTTGGGGGTCATGGTTGACCACAAGATGAACATGAGCCTGCAATGCGATGCTGCGGCTAGTAAAGTGAGCGAAATGCTGGCTTGCATCCACAGATGCTTCTCAAGCAAATCCTGGGATGTCCTTCTCCCCTTGTACTCGGCCTTGGTGAGGCCGCAGCTGGAGTACTGCGTCCAGTTTTGGGCTCCACAATTCAAAAAGGATGTGGAGAAGCTTGAGAGAGTCCAGAGGAGAGCCACGCGCATGATCAGAGGTCAGGAAAACAGACCTTACGACGACAGGCTGAGAGCCATTGGGCTCTTTAGCCTGGAAAAGCGCAGGGCTCAGGGATGGCCACCTATAAGTTTCTCAGGGGTAACCACCAGTATCTGGGGGAACATTTGTTCACCAGAGCGCCCCAAGTGATGACGAGTGAGGTCGAACGGTCATAAACTCCTGCAAGACCGTTTCAGGCTGGACATAAGGAAGAATTTCTTCACTGTCCGAGCCCCCAGGGCCTGGAATAGCCTGCCAGCGGAGGTGGTTCAAGCACTCACTTTGAATGCCTTCAAGAGCAAATTGGATGCTTGTCTTGCTGGGATCCTGTGACCTCAGCTGACTTCCTGCCCTTTGGGCAGGGGGCTGGACTCGATGATCTTCCGAGGTCCCTTCCAGCCCTGATGTCTATGAAATCTATGAAAGTGTTTTTGAGTTCCTAATTGTAAGGTGACCTGGCTGTATATAGAGTAGTATTGCTGTGCTCTAACCAGTCTTTTTCTGATTCAAAAGAGCACTGTACTTTTAGTGTGGGACCAGAGAAGGCTCCTGCCTAGGTACAAAGGACAGTGTGACAACACAGTTAGGGAACAAAACATTTTATTGACTTATCATCGTAGTCTATGGACATTAGATCATTCAAAGGCAAAGAGACAACAACACAATCCCCTTAAGGCTTGCTGTTATTGCCTTTATAAATACAAACCAGCCTATTTCTTCTCCTTTAATCTGTGCCCCACGTGAAGCAATCTTAAATGTCATCTTGCGACACTCACTGGCATTTATGTGGGGATCCTTGCATATCTAAAGCATTTCCCTAACGCTTCGCTCAAAGCTGTCAACTCTTCAGAGCCCTTTTAAAATAGGATCTGAAGTAGAGATCCTGTGCTTACGTGTACAAGATGCAAGAGTGCCAGTGCCAAAAGGAGCGCGTGCTCTCGCAGAATTCATGATGGGCTCGGTGGTGGAGCTCAGATGCAAATGATGTGGCTGATGTTATACTTGCCAGGCTGTGACCTAGCTCTTTCATGCTTCTATCTATGTTTCTTGAAATGAATCCCCGGGGCGGTTTCCACTGCCCTGCACCTTGTATAGTCTGCCCCTCCACAACACGGGAACAATGTCATTGTGAAAGGAAGTGGGCCCCTGGCATTTTATGCTGGTGCAAGCGGTCACACACAGTATTGGGCTGTGGGAAACATGGTCACCGTCTTCTTTCTGGTCCTATTGCCTATTCAGCATTGGCCCAGAGGCCTGGGGTGGCATGGGCACTAAGGTGCACCGATGACCACCTCTAGGTGAGAAGTTCGAGGCTGTAGCAGAAGGGCTCAGTGTCAGGGTCCAATGAATCTGGGAATTTAGCTAACTATCTTGTCACAAGGCCATGAGAAAAGACAAGGCAAATGCATCCTAAGGCTTACCTTTTCATGGAATAGGTTTTCCCTAAGGGTTTTTTATGTGTTTTGTTTTGTTTTTTGGCTGTTTCCTTGTAATGGACAGCAGTAATTACAATGCGGTCTGTTCAACGCATTAAGCTAAGAGAACAGGCGTAAAGGGCATTGGGTTTTTTTAAGAGAACATATGCCCTGCAGCTCATGTGTTAAATAGTGCATTGGTACCATTACTTGTATTAGCCTGGCACCCAGTGCCATAGCAAGTGGAGGGCGAGTGGGGCGACTGACCTGGGCGCCAAAGCAAAGGGACGCCAACAAGCGCTGTCCAGCTGAGACGGGCACAGGACAGAGCTGCGAGCAGCTCATTTTGGGGGGAAGGATGGCTTCCCACTGCTGCATGCACTGCTGCACTCCCAGGCAAGCATGGGGGGGATCTGTGAGCATATTTGTGCATGGGGTGAGGGGTGGGCTGCCGCTGTGGGCTTTGCCCTGAGCACCAAACTTGGTTTTTATGCACTGCTGGCACCTATAGGACCCAGCAAGATCAGGTTCCCATTGTGCTAGGAGTTGTACCTAAACTGAAAAGCAGTCTCTGCCTTCACGAGATAATGATGTAAGTGGACAGCGTGGGAGATGAAACAGGTCCAGAGGGTTGCAGTTACTTGCCTGAGGTTATTTGGTAAGTCAGTGGCAGAGCTGGACGTGGAGCCCAGGTCTACAGATTCCCACATTTGTATCATAATTGCCTTCCTTGCAGGGTGGCATGGGTGCAAATTGAGCTCTGAGGTGCAAATAGCTGCAGTGCAGGTAAGCTGAGCTCTGGGTGCTAGAGAGATTTCCAAAGCCTTCTGCCTCCTTGCAGAAGCTTGCCTCCTGCCGCTCTGTACTGGCACTTACACAGATATGCTGCCAGAGGCCGGTGCTCCCAGGCCTGCTTGGATCAAACAAGCTTGTGGCGAGTTTGTAATAATGAGCGTTAAGTGGTGGAGAGGAACAGCCCATGAATTAGGAGTTTGCTTCATCTGAACATGCATGAAGGCACTTGGGTGGTTAGTGAAATTTTCTCCTCAATGCATTGCCCCATGCTGCAGCTCTAAAGCAACCAGGACTTAGCGTGCCCGGAAGAGGAGAAGAGATCAGGTTGCCTCCGTGCTCTTGACTTTCTCCCTGCGGGAGAATACTCTTTCTGCATCCTCTACATATAATCTCTCCTGGTTACTTAGCAATTTGGTTTTGTCAGCCTGTGTTGTTGTTTCCCCACCAGGTACAATGTCATCAGCAGAGCTAATCCTGCTTGAACATACACCTTCTTCTGTAAGGCATGATATGGCTCGCGGCTCAGTAACCTGTGTAACACAGTTCTTCTGTTTGCTGGAAAAGCTGACAATTAATCATCACTTTCATTTCTTCCTCAGCCACTTTTTCACCTGCACTGTAGTATTTTTGCCAAGTTTGTATTTATCTCCCAATTTTCTAATGGGAATGCATCAAGTTATGGGATCACTGAAATTGTAGTTTATTTTTTCCACTGGAGCCATTCAGTTATTTTGAGGTTTGCCTACTTTTTCCAGCAAATGCACAGTGATACAGAGACAAAAGCTAATCATTACCTGCTCCCTATGGTTTCATGTTAGATAACGGTACTCTCTGGAGGCTTTTCTACCTTTTTCAAACCTGGGTCTTGTTCTTCCACGTAGCCTGAGTATTTGATCTGGGCTGGGCTCTGATGCTCTTGGGAATCTGCTGGGATCAGCATCCCACTGGCCTAAGAGGTGAATTGCACTCTCAGGGTCCGTGTCTCCAGGGGAGAAGGACATGCTATGCATCCTGTCCCTACTCCAAAGCCCCGCTATGGAGCCCAACAAACAAATAACAAAGCTCTCCCCTGCTCCTGTTTCTGCTGTCCTGCTCCTTTACATTCAGTACAGCCGGACCTTCCTGATCCCACCTGCCAGGCACTCCCCCACTCTCGCCCTGTGCTGCAGGGTAGACTCCATTGGATAAGACCGAATACCTGGAACAAGATCACTTCTTTTCTACAGGACAGCTGGGATTATAAACATCCAGGACTTGTATGACTCTGTGCCTGTGGAGTGACCCTTTGTCCCAGGAAAGGATCCCAGCCTGTATAGTTGGATGGTCTGCTTCATAACTTTGAACCAAATCCTGTGTCTGCACAACGTCACCACCTTTGATTTTATTCTGATTGCAAACCCCTTCTATAAGGTTACTTCTTAACCTGGACTAGGTCACTAGGTCCATACTCCGGCAAAACAGCCCAAGCTCTTAACGTTTTGCTAAATGCTCTTCCCTGCCTTGCACTACAAATCTTAATATATTATTAACTTTTTACAGGGTCCCAAGGGCAGCTCAGGCCTACCAGGTGCCATTGGACCTACAGGAGAAAAGGTGAGTTTGACACGGGGCCTGAGGGAAAGCAAACTAGTTTAAATTTAATAAGCTCCTCTAGAAGAGGTCATGAGGCACTACAGGGAGTTGGGAGTGGGGCTTAGGGGTCTGGGAGCTCAGGTGGTGTTTTCATCGATCCTCCCAGTCTCGGGCTATGGGCTGAGGGGGGAGAGGAGGATCCACGCAGTGAACCAAAGACTGCGG
>NW_017728886.1:263104205-263109169 GCF_001723895.1 Crocodylus porosus | reverse complement strand
CCAGCTGACTTCCTGCCCTTTGGGCGGGGGGCTGGACTCGATGATCTCCCGAGGTCCCTTCCAGCCCTAATGTCTATGAAATCTATGAAATGGTGGTGCTGCTGGTTACTCTCAAAGGTATCAGATGCATTGAGCAATTGATCACGTTGGGCACATTTACATGTCTCCCTACGGTGATGTCGCTATGGCACCGATCTTTAGTACTTCCTCTTGGAAGTACTAAAGCATGGCGCAGTAGGGGTGGGTACTGCACTGTGCATGCAGTGCATGGGTAAATTTTGCTGCTGTGTCACTGTAGCAGCGTGTTATACCCAGGGAGCATGCCGCTACGGTGACTAGCTGGTGATCATGTGTAGACACACGTGATTGCTACGTTGCTATAGTCCACCAGATAGTGCTGTAGTGTGTTGCTACATCACTGTAGGGCGATGTGTAGAGGCTCCCATTGAGAACTAAGGTGGAGGCTCAGTATTTGACCTTACGCTGGGATTTGAATCAACTCCACAAAGTATGTGGAGCTAACACTAGAGCAGATATTGGTGTGTAAGCTAATAGCAAAGCTCCCATCAACTTGCAGGGGAGCACATGATGATCCTATGGGCCTGTCCCCATTGTCTTAGGATTTCTTGGAAATGAGAACAGCTGACTGTGGCTTATGTCTCTGTTCTTCACAGGGAATTTTTGTTCATAAACTATTTGTACAACGGGCCGCTTGGTGTGAGCTTACCTGCCTTTGTTCTGGTCCCTGCTCTGCTTGATTTTCCTTCCTGAAGCAATGCCAGATGTTTTTGTGATCAGATAGTCTTGTGGCTGACATGTCCACCCACAATGAAACATCCAGATAGGAAGACTTGGCAAGGAATCATATGCTTGTTAGCTCTTTTGATCGCCAGTGCGATCTGTGCCCCCTGACAAAATATTCACAGCTTGTTCTCTTGCCTTTAGATTGCTCTTCATATGAATTGGTCTAGTTCATTCCTTTTTCCAATGATGGCCAGAAGCATTTGATGCAACTTTCTGGAAATCATCTGCAAAACATGAGCATGTGTCCTCTTTTCCCCTTTTCGGTGAGAAGAAAATTCAGACTCTGGCTCAGATCCCATTCTGTCTGTGAAACATCTAAACCTCTGTGGCAGCTCACTTCTAAAATAATAACCTGGCCTCAGGAAAGGGATCTTTCTCCAGCCAGGGAGGTGAATAGCTTTCCCATTTGCACACTGAGCAGTCTTCTCTGTCTCTAGAGCAGGTGAGCACTGAAGAAAGAGTCATTTGAAGGCATCCAGTAGGAAATGGTAGTTATGGAGCAAAGGGTGAAGTCCCTGTGTTGAGCATGTCCATTATCCTATGATCCAAATCATGAAGAGGAGGAATCGCTCTACTTTTATGTGCCCCCTACCCCCAGGTCAGGGTTGAGAGACTGGATGTAATTCTTGTTGAAGAAGCTGGGCCATTGACCAGAAGAAATGCAAGAATCCTGGAGTCAGAAGGAGAACAAGGATGCAGGACAGAGGATGCTCCCATCTGTACCTGGCCCAGGGCCTGGTTATTAGGGCATTTGTCAAGCAAATGGGAGAACTGTATTCTTAAAGTCTTACTCTGCTAGACAGGGCTTTGACCCACTTCTTCCAACGTCTCAGGAGTGCCCTTGCTATATAGTTGTGGGCCAGGCATCCTCTTCCTTGCTCTTCTCCAAGTCCCAGCACTCTTGCCCTCCTTCTTTTTTTTTTTTTTTTGGTGCCCAGCTCCTTCAACTAGAATCAGGTCTGGTGCATTGAAACCCTGAGCCGGTAGTTTCAGTGAATGATACCAGTAACACCCACAGCACTATAATACAGGAGAAGTCAACATCATGGGGAACAGTTGGTGTAGTGCATGGGTTTCTGTTTAGGCTTAAAGGTCCCTCGGGTAAAGCAAAAGCAAGTCTGGTGAGACAGTGGGATTGCAACAATCTGAAATGTGCACTAATGAGAGGTGAATCAGGCATACTGTATTCTTCCAGTGCTGGATTCAGATTCCTCAAAAGAGAAATCAGCAAGTGTAGATTAGTTCAGAAAACAAAGGGAAGAATCCAGGTTAGCGAAGAGAGTTGAATCAAAAGAGGCATCGCATCAGCAAGGCCATGGTATTGGGGATGAGTTCGTGTGAAGGTTGCTTCCCACCTCCATCTACATGCAAGGAGCTACCTAGAAAAAATGACAAGCTACACCCCTCCTCTGACTAATTACTTGCTGCTCTCAGGTTATTTTTAGTGTTGAGTTTTACCTTGTTATTTTAAAACTAGCAATTAGTCTTTCCAGAGCAGCCTCCATGCCACTTTCCTCTAATGTGCATCATGTTTGTTAATTCCATGTCTAATTCATGGGCATTAAGGGGAAAACAGTTGCCTTATTCTTTCCCTGAAGTAGTTAAATAACCCTTTGACTGATGAACATCTCCAAACTTGGGTGTCCAAAACAATCTGCTTTTTTTGCCATTACAACTCTGCTTGGATTTCACAATGTTATGATCAGACAAGGTGCTTTGGCTAAATCTGATCTCTTTTATTAGACCAACTAAAATAGTTGGAAAAATTCTTCTTAGCAAGGTTTTGAGTGAAAACACCCTTCTTCAGGCACAGGAAGAGTCTGCAGTTGGTTTATGCTCTTCCTGGGTGTGATTGAAGCCAAGAATTGCAAGTCAGTGAAAATGCAAATGTGTGGTAGGAAGGGTCAGAAGGGTGAGAGAAAATGGATAAGAAACAGGTGGGGTGGGGAGGGGAAGGGAAAAGATGATCTTGTGATAGAATATGGCTGGTAAATTGTAGAGCGGTTACCTAGGGTATCAGATGTTATGCAGGTTATTATGTGCCATAAATCCAGTTTCTGTATTTAGTCCCTGATTTTTTTTTGTATCCAGGAGATTGATGAAGTGAAGTTTGTTGGCTCATCTGCGAAAGGTGTTTTGTAAATTCCCTTTGAGGATTAGAACTGAGAGATTGGAGAGACAGTGGTTGATTTATGAGAAATCTGCCCTCATGGGTATTTGGGTATTTTTGTCTATGATAAATGTGTGGTATGGTGCACAGTTGTTTGGTTTCCCCGTACATATTTTCCATTAGAGCATTCAGTGCACTGGATGAGATATATAACATTTCTGGAGGTGCACGTTTAAGGTCCAGGAATAGTGATGGTTTTGTTGCGGGGTTTAGTTATTGTGGGAGTGGTGGAGGTGTTGGCAGGTTTTACATTTCTTGTCCCGTCATGGTCTGGATCCATTTGGTGTGTTTTGGGCCATAGGAAGTTCACTTCTGGTGATGAGGTTGGCAAGGTTTGATGCTTGTTTAAAGGCTAGGATGGGTGGTTCTGGGAGGATCTCTGTAAGATTTGGGTCTTCTAGTATGGGTTGTAATTCTTGGAGGATTTTCCATGTAGGTTTCAGAGAGGGATGGTATATCAAAAAGTTATGGTGGATCTTCAAGGGCACCCAGAATTATTAGGCAACTTAGTTCCTTTTGGCTCTTTGGAAATCCTATACGATAGGAGCCTAAATCCATTACATTCCTATAAATCAGGAAGTACGTGAAAGATGGGGTAAGTCAACCAGCGAGTTAAATGATCAATAAGGAAGAATAGGATATTGCAGATAAGGAAACTTATATGTAAGTTTTTTTACATCAGTCCCTGCCTGGGGGTATGCTACAGAGATATCTATATGGTCCCCAATTTTACAGTGTAATAAATATTTGGGACTGTTAGAGGCAGAAATGCTGGAACAAAATTATAGATTAGAAAGCAATAAATCACCAGGGTGGAGAAGTATCATCTAAGAGTCTTGAAGGTACTTATAGTATGGTCTGGTCTGCACAGTAACTTTGCAGATGACACTGTAGGGTCCATAGTTGATGCAAATTGTTGATAAAAATTGCACACGTTTCATAAGCAAGGGCAGATGTTTATTTTTCTCCCTAAACCTGAATCCTACAGAATCCCCCAGTCATCCGAGAGTTGAACTGTACTTTTTTTATGTTGTTTGTCCATTTGGGTTTTTAAAATGTATGTCATATATAAACACTAGTGATAAGTGTTTGGGGCTCGATTCCTGCTTATCAATCCAGTTCTTCACTGCATGACCCCAGTTTTATGCTATCTGAATTCGACTGGAAACAGTGATGTGCTTAAAACTGATTGGATCGGGCCCTCCAATTTACTGCTATATTATAAACCTCTTGGTGAGTTCTCCTTTTCTGGCATATTACCTGGGTGCAGTCTGAGTGGGAAGAAAGCAGACTGTTAAGGCAAACAGCTGCTATTGAAAAGAAAGTTTGGAGAGGGTATTTTTAAATGTCATTGCTTTTTCTTTTCTCTGCAGGGTGAACCAGGGCTCCCAGGATTACCAGGCTCTGTGGTAAGACGTTTCTTTAGCATTAACATGATACATAAGAAGAGAATGGGGACATGAGGGCTGGACTGGGAGGATTTTGTTAAGTAAGGGACGGATTTAGTTCTGGATTTTAAAATGAACAGGAGGCTTAAGCCAATGAAAATTTCTAAGGAGCAGCATGTCGTGAGTACCAGATTACCTCCCCTGTTTTGGTGGAGCTTGGAAATATGAAAAGTTGGGAGTTGCCGAGGCCACAAAGGAGTGAGGCAGAACAGGAGGCAATGGTTTTTTGAAGACTGGCTGGGCGGTGCGACACAGACCCGGTAGTGGTGTGACGATCGTGGGCTTGGGGAGGGTACAGAAGAGTTCAGGGTCAAGGTGAACAGCTCAGTCTTTCACACAAAGGATGAGTATAGGACTAGGAGAGGGGAAGGAAAAGGCAGATTTTTGACTGCTGCTAAGGAGGATCGTTGGGGAAGCGCTGAGGACCCAGAGGGGAAGGGAATCAGATGTCAAAGGTGAGTGGTTGCTCCTTAAGGAGACGATCCTCCATGCCCAAAGGGAGGTAATCCCAACAAGGGTCAAAGGGAGCAGGAGGGCACATA
>NW_017728886.1:263075236-263104194 GCF_001723895.1 Crocodylus porosus | reverse complement strand
GGTGCTCTTTCCTGCCAAGGCAGGGGGTCGGACTAGATGATCTACCTAGGTCCCTTCCGACTCTAGCTACTATGAAACTATGAAACTATATAACAACACACACATGCTAACCACTCAATAGACAGCCAAGCGAATAAGGCTGTTGCCAAGAAATGATGTTCAATTAGACTGCGGAGGCCAGGCTAAGTAGGGGATATAATAAAATTGCAGTGGGCTGTGAAGAGATTAGCAGGGATCGTGAGGGAGTAGACAATGGGATAGATGCACGCTCTGGAGAACGATTCTGGACCGGTGTCTGTCTTCCTGCTTACTCTTCTGTTTTATGATGCTGACATCTTCATTTCAGGTGCAGACAGAAGGCCTAAAGGGAGAGCGAGTAAGAGCTGTTCAGTGTCTTTGCTGCATTCAGTTTAAGTAATGCATGTATTTTATACAACTAGAGGGATATTGCCAGGTAGCTTAGCTTTTCGGACTAGATTTTATCTTAAGAGCATGTTACAAAGCCCAGTGTGCCTAGAAATAAATTCATTACATTACATTAACCTTGCCGGGGTCATTTGACCCCAGTACTCTTTCCTGCCATGGCAGGGGGTCGGACTTGATGACCTACTCAGGTCCCTTCTGACCCTGGAAAGTATGAAACTATGACAAAAAAAAATCTGTTTCCCTCCCCTTTCGCGTGCTTGCTGTCTCTCTCACATGTACTCCTGTGGTGCATGCACACACATACACGCACATGCACGCACACACACACACACACACACACACACACTTAATTGCTGGTACTTGAGTACTTGGTACTAGACAGAACAGGCATAGCAGGTTTTTCAGCACCTGTGGGGTGCTCCAGAGCCTAAAAACTCACTCCAGCCAGCGGAGACCCCAAAAGCCCTGTGCGTCTTGGTAATACAGACCAGTGTAGAGCAAGGGGGCGCGTAGAAGAGGAACAGGGTGTTTCTTGTCCCTGCTTTTTGCACTCAAGTGGCAGCTGCTGTTGCTTTAGCAGTGGAGGCTGGGGCTCCTCTTTGTGGGGGACAGGCTTATGGCACACTAACTGTAGCCATCCCATGCCACAGTCTGCCCAGGAGCCACCCCGGTGCCCTGTTTGCTCCTTCCTGCCCACAAATATGACTCCCAGGGGTGAAAAGGGAGATGCCATTTTGCTCACTGCCCCCCAGATACATTGCTGAGTGAGGGGCTATGCCTGCCTGGGGGCTATTCCTGCTCTGACAAAGATTCCTGGTGGAGGGGTAAAGGGTTCACTTCTGGCACCTCCTCTCAGAGGGTTTCCAGGTCTGCTGCTTTGCTCACCCCACCCCACCCCAAATGATTGTACTGCTAGACAGGAAGAGTGGCCAGTGTCCCCTTCATGACATGAGCCACGTCGCAAGCAACACCTGGCTTTCTAAAAGTCTTTCAGTTTTAGTAGAAGACCTTCATGCAAATTTCAAACACGAACTGAGGTTTTTTCCAAGCACGTACCCACAGGCAGAGATGGGAAACCAGCCATTGGTATTTATCTGGCTGTCACTGATTTTTAAATACGTACTGTATACTTTGGAGGGCTGATTCATAGCTATGTTAGTGGTGGGGGGCAATCAGGGATCTTGGAGAATAGCCCTGGTACAGAAGAGGTCTCTGATGAGAGATGACTCCCCAACAATAGTCCCTGCACGTGGAATATTTCCAGCTAGATCAGAGAGGGAGGAGAATGTGGTTGGGATGGCCTTATGCCTTGGGCGCTTTTCCAGTTGCCACGACATCCATAGGTGCCTCAGGCAGCCTGGTTCATGCTCTAACGAACTAATCCCTGACAGTCCCAGAAGCAAAGAAAGAACAGTCAAGGCTCTGAATTAGCTTATGGATAACAGGAGGTTTATGATACAAATTCACCTGGAATAGTGGGCCGCTTTGCAAAGGCTGGTGAAAGATCTGTGCACCCGTTTTATATCCCGCTGATATGGGGTGCAAGTGGAACTTATATGGCGCATGTATTGGGTGCGTATTGTATGTGCACAACAGCATATTGGGCTCCACATTTAGGGTGAAGACCATTCGTATATAGAGTGCTCCCCCAACATATGTACAGATGGACGGGTATCAGCTGCCTTCCTCAGTTTGAGTGTGTTAAACAGGAAATTGGCTGTTTTAACACTTACTTTTTTTTTTACTTAATTTTTTAGGGAGACCCTGGTCCTCGAGGACCACAAGGTTTACCCGGTCTTCCAGGGCCACCGGTGAGTAGCTTCCTTCACTGTGATATTGTTTCTGATGAATGGAAACTCACTCCAGCCAGTGGAGACCCCAAAAGCCCTGTGCATGTCTCAAGCCTTGTGTTACAGGCTGTAGTGATGTACACAATCTTTGGTTGTGTACTCTGGTAAATAAAAGTCATCCTTTTTATGTGGCTCCAAATCCTTAGTACCACTTAGTGCCTGTACATTGTGCATGGGCTGTCCCTCTACATATAGGTGAAATTCAACTGTAGAGCCCAGTCATGCGAGGCGCTAACTAACCTCAATGCCATTTGGTTTTATTGGGGTCTACTCAGTGTCTCTCAGAGTGGTTTCCAGACACGAACCTTTTCTTAACTCCTAGACAGCAATGTAACGGAGGTCAGAGTAAGCTTGCTGTCATAGGAGATAGCATCACTCAAGACTTCTAGGCCAGCACCATTACAATGGGTAATAAAAAATATAAGCATGTGTGTATGAGAAACAGAGACTGGATATTTTGATGTGATTTCTTGCAACCATCTAAACATGTTCGGCATCTCACAGCTTGGCTTCATTTCAGTCTCTTGCCTTCAGATGTATCTTATGGTCTCACTCTTCAGGATATCACAGTTTACATTCTCATTGTTACTTCGTGTTCACACGCTCCATACATTCTCGCTCTCAAAGTGGGAAACAGACATATTTTGCTATAGCTGTCGTATCGTGCCTTGGAAAGTTGTTGGCACTGTGAAAACATATTACTAGGTAAGTGAGGCAAATCTCATTTAAAATACCTAACTAGGTACTATTATACTTTTTCAAAATTAGAACATTAAATGGCCTTCTTTAAGCTGTTCCTTCATCTTTACTATTCATGAGGTGACATGCTTTCTAGATAAGACGTCTGGACTGCCATGCACTGCAGCAGTAGCCCAAAACTGAGTGAAAGTGGCTGCATGCTTCCATATTTCACTTAACAGATTCTGATAAATGGTTTTTATTTTAAAGGGGCCAGCTGGTCCAGAAGGCAAGCACGGAGCTCCTGGTCTGCAAGGTCAAAGGGTGAGTTGACTTTTTTATTTAACATACATCTCACTTAGTCAGTAGATGGTTGCTTTGTTTCCATGAAGCCTAGTTAGTTAGGTCTATCATCCATATTGTTGCACTAATTAATTTTTTTGGTTAAGGGACTATTAATTTTTTTTCCCACCAGCGTAGTTACATTTCCACAGTTGGTAGCACAGATAGTTTGTATTTATATAGTTACATCAGTATGAAGGTATCTTACACTGTTATAACTTATCTTACTCCTCTACAGCAGTAGTTATAACAGTGCAATATACACTTTTTACTTAGATATTTGTATATATGCCACCCAGGTATGGCACATTGACTCTGCTGGTATAATAACAGAGAGATAATTTTAGTGTGTAGGTAAAATGTGAATAATGGTGATATTAAAGACTGTCTGGAACAGGGGAGAGCAAAATACAGCCCAAAGGTTGAATCTGGCTCTCCAAGGGATTTTATCCGTCGTACGGCAGGTCGCTTGGCCCTGCCTGACCCAGGTGCAGGGGGCAGCTAAGCCATCACATGCGGCTGGTCCTGCTGCCTCCGGGTGTACAGTGGGGCTGGGGTGGTGCGGGACGCAGCTTCTTGGCAGTCCAGGCGGTGGTAGCTGCTTCCTCCAGTGTTACCACTGCTGCCAGACCTGGCCCTGCTTCCCGGGCACCACGGCTCATCTGCCCCACACTGACTGCCTGGGGCACTGGAACAGCTGGCGGGTAGGCGGGTTCTCCATGGAGACTGGCCTGGGACCCCTGCGAACAGGGTGTGCTAGGCGAGGTGGATGGGAAAGGGTCGTGGGCATGTGGGGAGCAGCATTGAGGAGCAGGATGAGTGTGCAGGGCCGGAGCTGGGGCCAGGGATGGGATTGAAGGGCAATGACAGTGCAAGGGTGAGGCCCGGGGTGGAGCTGTGATCATCTCCCTGCATATCCCTGCGATGGGCACCAGTTTTATAGGCAAGGGCATCAGGGAGAAAATTGCAGCTTTGTCTTGACACCTGGCCCCACGCTGTCACTGTGCTGTGATCCCAAACCCAGCCTCAGCCTCAGCCCCAGCCCCAGCCCTTGCCAGGAGCAGCACTCCCGGATGCTGCTCCCCGCTGGTGTGCAGCCCCATCCCACCCACCCAGCTCAGCGTGCCTTGCCCATGGGGGTCCTCGGCCAGTTTCCTTGTATACCCCGCCTGCCCGCTGTGTCTGGCAACCCCAGCAGTGGCTGCAGAGTGAACAGGTCCAGGCCAGATAGGATCAATTCCTGTGTCCTGCCCCTGCCCCTCTCACTCTGCCAGGAGGGGTCAGCACCCCTAGCCCCAGTCCATAACAGCTCACCAACACCACTAAGGACCCCTGCAGCCCAAATAATTGCCCATCCTGATCTAAAATATTCAGGTAACATCCTCAGTCAGATTCTGTTCTGTCTGTTAAGTGCCTAAGTAGACTTAAGCATCCACGTATGATTCTGTTCCACCCGGCTTGAGACCCGGTCATATAGAAGATGGGTATATTCCCCTCCCCGCCTTTTTTCGGTGAGCTTAATCTTAATTGTCATATAGTGGCATGTTACAAACGTAGACAAAGGAATGGGTTATGAACTTGAACAGGCCTGAACAGAATTGCACTTAGGTGCCTAAGTCTACATATATACCTACTGTGGAGTACAATCTAGTCCCCTAGACTGAAAGAGCAGGCTTTTCTAAGATGCTAGTTTTTGCTAGCTGTTGTGCAGGACCAGTGGCCATTTGCAGCCTGCCGCTGCTGTATGCTATGCTTACAAAACTGATTTTCTGCTTTTTTTTGTACATCCGTTCTTCTCTCGCCCCACCCCAACCCCCAGTCTGGACGTCTGAATATAAAAGCCTTGATCACGCTCTTGGGCCACATCTCCTTTGAACTCAATGCAAGTGCTTGGCTGGAGTAAAGGTTGCAGAATCATGTCCTTGGTAATCTGGAGATGAGTGCATTGAATGTTTCCATCCACAAGGAACCAAAAATACTTGTGTGTGTTAAGATTATAGGACAGGAGGGCAGGAAGGGACCTCATGAGATCGTCTAGTCTAGACCCCTGCTTCGAGAGGGACCATCTCGGACTCCTAAACCACCCAGTCAATGTCTGTCTAACCTGCTTTTGAAAATTCCCAGGGATGGAGATTCCACAATTTCTCTTGGTATCCTGCTCCAGTGCTTGACCACCATCAGGGTGAGAAAGCCCCCCTTATTTGCAGCCTAAAGTTCCTCTGCTGCAGTTTAAATCCATTGTCCCAGTCCAGTCTCTTGTGGCCACAGAGGAAAGTCTGATGTCAATCAGTCATAGAAATGAAGGCTGGAAGGGATCTCAGGAGGTCACATCTAGTCCAACCCCCTGCTCAAAGCAGGACCACTCCCAACTAGATCATCCCAGCCTCGGCTTTGATTAGCCACATCTTAAAAACTGCCAGGGATGGAGATCCCACCACCTCTCTGGGTAACCTGTTCCAGTGCTTTCCTACCCTCCTAGTGAGAAAGTTCTTCCTAATATCGCACCTAAACTTCCCTTGCTGCAACTTGAGACCGTTGCTCCTTGCCCTGTCATCTGCCCCCACTGAGAACAGCCCAGCTCTGTCCTCTTTGCAGGCTTCAGGTAGCTGAAGTGGAGTGGGGGAGGAAGTTAACATACAAAAGGCGGATTTCTGTTACATAGCAGTATGCTGGAAGTAACTATATGGGTGTGCTTTAGATCAGTGATTCTCAACCTTTTTTGTACCAGGATCCATTTGGAAACATTGATGTCCAGTTCTGACTTAGTGTCCCTCACTCCCGGCCCACTGCCCCCAGGTCCCAGCCCCCCAGTGTGTGGGGAAGGGGTGGGGGCAAATATCCCCTTGCAGGCTGGAACTGTGACAGCCTGCAAGGAAAAACCTGTGGTTTCCCACGTTTTGTCCTTTAAAGGAAAATCCATTTTTAAAGTTTGTTCATGACCCTTTCATCTATTCTTGCAACCCACTTTTGGGTCATGACCCAGGGGTTGGGAAATGCTGCTTTAGCTCATGTATTGTACATCTGCAGTTTAAAATAGTTCTGACTGTATCTCTCAATAGCATTTGTCTTTTAGAGTGATGGTTTTGGGTCAAGCTTGACCAATGTTTTTATTTTTTTTCTTTGTAAAAGCTTTTACAAACCCTGAGCCTAACAGAAGTGCTCGGGGGTATTCAAATGCTTGGGAAAATTGTGTTTTGTTTAATTAAGAAACAATGTTTTTGGCTTAACTGACTTAGGAGCACGAGTTCCATTGAATGCTTAAAACTTATGACCTCTGAAAAAACTGGTGAATATACACATATGTTGATCTCCCTGTTCTCTGGCAGCAGTTCAGGTGTGCAGGTTGTATGCCTGTCTTGCACATGTGTATGCATAACAAGATAATTTGCAGGAAGTTCTTGCACTGAAGTCAGTGGCTAACTTTGAGTTGATGGCTGCAGGGTTAGGATAGGATGTCTGATGGGAAATTATGCTGCTCTGCCACCTAGGCGTGTATAGCTAATCCAGCAAGGCAGTGCCAGATCAGTCAAACTCGCTTTTAGGATTTATCCCTATAAATATAACACTTTCTATTTCCTCCTGGTTCCTTCATGTGCTTGTAGATTTGTAGCTTATTCTCTAGAGGAGGAGTGGTCACACATCCAGTCTGCCAGGCTACCGGAGGGCCGGGGAAGATTAGGGTCTGCCACTAAATTGGGGCCTCAGCAGCACTGAATATGGCTCTCAGCAGCTGGCAGGCAGTCAAAGACCGCACCAACACAGTCCTGCTCACCAGTTGGCCTCTGGCTGCTTACCCTGGTGCCACTGTGGCATCATGCAGCTATTGACTTCCAGTTCCTGGCCTCACTGGCTCCATCAGTAGCCTCACCACCACAGCTGCTGCTTGCCCCATGGGTCTGGCCCACAAGCAACTCCATGGTCCAGATCTGGGCCAGCGCATGGGGTGAGTTTGACACCCCTGCTCTAGAGGCTTTGCAAAGCGCATAGCCTATTTCTCTATTGTGGAGTTGAGGTTTGCAGTGACTCAGTAACAGCTGGATTCATCCACATGCTGTTGCGATGTAACACTGCAGCAGGCACGATTGATCCTGTCACAGGAAGGCTTTGCCCCCCACCCCTACCCGCGTCCTTGTTTTGGCCCTAGTGATGTGAGAAGCGTCCTTTCCAGTCCAAGGCTGGAAGCAAAATACATATTTAACCACTTTGCAGATGGGCACTCCAGCCTGCGTGCTGTCTCTGTGGCATTTGATGAGCCAGTCTTTCATGGCAATCGCAAGGGCTCGGACAGATAGCACAAGCATACTTCTATAAATCCCTGTGCTGCTATAACTTACTCAAACCCACAAAAAGACCAGTGAGAAAATGGCACTGGCTTAAGTTTCACTGGTACAGGTGTCATCTGCCTGCTGCCAGCCTGGGGTAGCTATTATGACAATACCCACTATGAGCATCTACATTGGAATAGCAGTTTGTCCACTCCGCATCCTGATGTGGACTCATTCGGGATACAAAATCAGTGTAAACTCCACTATTGTAAAAGTGCCGTCTGTCCAGATCCAAGGACTCGGTCATGTAGCACATGGTAAATAAGACCGAGGGGCATTTTTTCCTAGGATACCTGGCACTTAGTTCTCTAGCAAAGCTATTAAAGGGACATGAAATCACTCTATAGTCTAAGGGAAAAAATAAGAGGGAAGAGACTATTCTTCCATAGCAGGCTTTCTGCAGATGACCAGCTTCATCACATAATTGAACCATAATCCTGACTTTTTGGGTCCTCGCTTGAGAAAGATGGCACACGCAAGAGCAGGTTAATGTTTTAATGGACAAGGATTCTTCCTTTATCTCTCCTTTCCTCCAGTGCTTTGCGAAATAGCACCCTACCTCTTCAGCAAATTACTGTGCTGTGCTTTATTTATGAGATGACATGTTCTGCATTGTCCCGGTTTTAAAACCTGTCTTGAAACATTGCTTCTCCAGTAAGATTAATAGACGGTATCAGCGGAGTAAAGGACCATGATACATCAGGGTCTGTGGCATGACACAAAATGCGGGCACTAATGACCAATTGATTAGAGCTATCATCAAATACCTACTGTGTTTGAATGTTTCCCTGGCTACTCTATTGTGCCTAGCTATCAAACCCCTTAGGGAAGGATGTTTTATTAGTTATTGAGAAACTTAGGTGGATTGGTATTTTTTTCAATTTAAAAGGGGATCCAGGAAAGCATGTGGAGATTATAGCAGATGGATACGATAGCATTAGTATAGACATTCCCTAATCCTTGCAAAACATGCAGACTGTGCTTACTGCTCTGTGCAAATGCCTAAAACCATAGAGGCTAAAATGCCAGAGCAGACTTTTCTTTATCCTGCCGTTCAAGTTCTTTGTCTCTGTGACGAACCGTGGTCTGTCTGTGGAAGAGTCGTCCATCAGGCACCCAAGCGCTGACCGAGATACATCCAGGAACAAGACTGCCCCATTCACAGCCTTCAAGGCAGGAGACAGGCTCCAGGAAGGTGTCTGCACAGTGCATCTCCTCTCAGCCTAATCTCAGGACCTTGCCTTGGCTCTGGTCCCTGCTCTTGCTCCCTAGTCTTGCTATCGTCTGGCTTTTGACCCTTGGCTTGCTCCTGACTGGCTCTCAGTTTCTGAGCCTGGTGTGAGCACTGACTACTGACTCTGGCTTTCTGGCTCTGACTTGAGTCATGCTTTTCTGATTGTGGCTCCTCATCGTCACTCATCCCTCCCCGCCCCCAATCATCTAACTCTGGCTTGACTTCTAGCGTCACACCCCGGTTGTCACCCTGTCCTGGCTTCTGATCCCATGTGCTACCACTGTGTCTGGGTTGTGATCGTCCAGCCCAAATTTAAATGACTGTGAAGGGGCTGGGATCACCTCCAAAACAGTATTTAGTGACTTGTGGTCTAATGGGCAGCACCCTGGATTGGGAATCAGGTCACCTGGACACCTGGGGCCTGTTCCTAGTTCCACTAATGACCTGTTGGGTCACCTTGACTTGACCAATCTGTACCTCCCTTTCTTCTCTTCTTTGTCTGTGTAGATGAGGACCTCTTTGGGTGCCTGTACACATGCTCTCATGTATCCTGATGCATCAGAGCAGCCTCCATTAATCCAGCACGCTGCAGAGTCTTATGTATTCAGCATTTTGCGTTTCAAAATGGCAGTGGGGGCACTTGAACTAAAGCTTGTTGAATAAGCTTTAGTTAAAGCACTCCCGTGGCCGTTTTGAAATATGGGACACCGAATACACAAGCCGTTTCAGTGTTTTAATGAGCATGGCCTCTCTAATTAAAATGTCCCCGCCCAACCCAAAGCACATGTATAGGTACACTTTGGTACTATGTGCACTGCGGCTTTAGAGGCAGCTGGACCCTTTAGGCACAGCTGGAATACGTGGGCTCAGAGGTGGCGTTACTAATGAATGCAGCAGACAGAGGCCTGCATTATCTGTACGGTGTCCAAAGCAGGCCTCTGTCTGCTGCATTCATTAGTAAAACAACCCCCTTTTCCAGTCTGCAACCAGAAAGTGGAGGGCAGGGCTGAGCAAACAGCCAAAACAACTGCAAAACATGCCTTTTAGGAGAGCTTTAATGTGAGAGCCCTTTGTAAGTATGAATGGAAGATGGCGGTGATGAGAACAGATGCATGTGGTGGTTCTGGGCGTAATACCCGGAGGTTTGCAGATGATATCGTTTTCAACTCGGGTGCTGGCTGTTCTCTTTAGACATGTCTGGAATGAATATCCGGGCCAAGCCAGAGTGTTTGCGGGTGGAGAATTTCTATCACCACTGCACGGTAAAAGGAAAAACAGTAAGAGAAAGACACTTTTCCTGCTCTAGGAGTGTGGGAGAGGATGATGAGAATACAATGCCAACGGCCGTGCACTCAGGTCTCTGAAAATCTGATCTGCTCCTGGGAAGAGCGGAGAAAGGAAACGGACAAGTGAAATCCATGCCCGACTGAAGTCTATGGATAACCTCCCATTTGGTTCAGCAGGGCAAAGATGTTTGCAGGGCCCATTTCACCCTGACCTTGCACCTTCTGTTATCACGTTTGCACAAGCAGAGTGTGTGAAAGACACCAATAGTCTGCAGCCATATCCTCAGCTGGTTTAATGATGGAGGCTCCAGCTCAGTGGTGCTACGAGTTTACCTGAACCAAGGGTTTGGCTACATTTTGCACCTATTTGGCACTCTCTTTTTACAGGGGCAAATAACACAAGACAGGGATGACGCAGTCAGCAGTCTTGTGAAGTTATATAACTCTATAGGACCCTGACACCATGCAGGGGAGGTCTGCTCTAAAGCAACTGTAGTAATCATTGTACTATTCTCTAGAGCAGTGGTCTGTGGCGGGGGTACCACCGGTGGTACGCAGACAGCCTGTCAGTGGCATGGGTTAACAGATTTATTTGCTAAGACTAAAATTTGCTGGCGGCACTTAAGGTTGTATCATTTTAAATTGGTGGTGCACAATCTGTCAGAGTTCGGGAACGGCTGCTCTAGAGGCCTCACTCGTGACCGGAGCTATTGTGTCGGGCACTGGATAAACACGCAGAATCGTAGGGTTCAAAGGGACCTTGAGGATCATTTGGTCCCCAGCCCTTTACAAGACTGTAGGGATGCTACTGCTAAATCACCCCTAACCGATACTTAGCCAGCCTCCTAGCGCAAACCTCCCGTGTAGGAGACAGACAGCCCTGCCTGGAGAGCTTAACAATATAAGAAGATAGATCCATCCTACAAGAGTTCTTGGCAAGCCTCTGATGTTTAGGTAGCTGTCATGCAAATGGCCCAGAATGGAGTAGGATGAAATAGGTCTTGCAGGAGTTCATTCCTGATGCACTGGAGTTGTGAAAGCTGGGGCAACAAAAGGACAGAGTGAAAGTCTGGCCCTATCCAGCTGAGTTTCTCTGTGAGACACGGTGATACCTCCTTTGCAATGTGTGAGACTTCGTCAGACGATGATTTATCGTCGGGTGAGTGCCACTGGCAGCAGCTGTAGCAGCAGAAACAGCATCAGGCGTTTCAGAAGGACTGAGAGAAGAGGAGGGGATGTAAAATGTATGTAGGGCCAAGGCTGCTGCTCTTACTGATACTGAAGCAAGGATAGTATAGCACTGCTGCCGAAGAATGGGATTAGTAGTGAGGGCCCATTTGTTAGTGGTACTGTTTACATTGTTAAGAAAAGAAAGGGCCTCAGTTGTAATTTCTTAATGTGGGATTACAGAAACTGGCCATATTCAAGTGAGTTTGTCACTGGCTGTAGGTATCCAAGGGACCCAGGCCAGCCAGGCTGGGTGCACCTGGAAGGATGGAGGCACAGTCCCTTTCAAACCCACTTTGTGGCCCCTGAGGAAACAAGGAGAGGACATGCTGCATACCCAACAGAGCTCAGGGCCTACAATTACACCCCTACCCTCTACGTGTGTGTGCATGGTCGAGAGGGACGTGCATTTTCTAAGTCACCCATAGAAGGTTTCTTGTAGCTTCTAAGTGGTAACACCCACTGTAAGCATATCTTTATTTTCAGTACCGTCGTATTGAAAGTCTCTGAGCTGAACCTCTTTTAGAGGTTTTTTTTTTTTTTCCTGTTTTTTTTGCACTGGTCCTGGAAGCACTGCAATACCAGGTCAATGCATGGAGTGGATGGAGCATGCTCCAGTTCCACCACCCAATACCAAAAAGAATCTGCTCAATATGGACCTCCTATGGAGGACATATCAGAGACAATTACCCTGCAGAGCTCGCCTACATGGTCACGCTGCTTCCCCTGCCAGGTAAGTACATGGTGCTTCCATCATACTAGTCTGAAGCTAAAAAGCTGCCTTTGCTACGCAATACGTCAGCTTTTGCTGACCTCTTTGCAGCCACCTACAGGAAATGACTGTGTGATCCAAGCCACTGACCAGTAGGGTAGGGTTATGCAGCGAGTAATGTAATGTGAAGGTAGGTTTATAATTGAATGCCTGGAGTTGTGCTGTCCTGCAAAGCAGAGAGTGGAGAAGAGATTTAGCGTGAGAGAAGCATGGTTTTATTTGACTTACAGTTGGTTTTAAGGAATATATGCAGGTTTACAAGTCTGTCCCAACTGGGACCCTAGCTCCAGTCAGGCATCAGCTGCCCTACATCTGCCCCTGGAGCAAATCCAGCGCTGAGGGGTGAGGGTAGTGCACCATGTCACGGGGATACAGGCAGATGGTTTCCTCGACACGGCAAGGAGTTTGAGGGTGAGGGAGCACCCTGCTCGGCTGAATTGAGTTGAGTTGCACCAGAGGGAAATGCAACAAATTCATTCAAAATCACTCCTACACGCGCACACCCCAGCGATCCCCAGGGCCCCAGTTCGGCATAAACGCATGTTACCAGGCTGATTGTTATGAAGAGCAGCTGTCACAAGCAGGTTGATGAGATCTGCTTAAAAGTGGGGGAGCCTCAGCCACAGCACACTTGCTGGGGTGAGCGTGAGCTAGTGTGACCGATCAGCTGTTGGCATTTATCTGCCAGTGTCCTTTACTCTCCTGTAATGAAAGGCCTTTTGCTGGCATTTGTGGAAATTGCCCTTGAGCTCTTCCTTCCAGCTGAGATGCTCATCTGAAGCCTCATCTCAGTGATAGCTTTGATCCTCTCATGGGACCAGTAAATAATCATTCCAGCCGCGACCAAGCCACACTGATACGTTTGTCTCATTAGTCACCAGCTTCCAAGTGTCTGTGTACTCCCGGCAGCCAAAGACTACCTTTCTGCCCCAATATCCTCATATCTAGACTGCACAGTAGGAGTAGCAGAGCTGTGTTATTTCCATCTGTCCTTTGAAGGCCTTTGAACTGTACGCAGCAGCATCTCTGCTGATCTTACTGCAATTGCATTGAAAGGGATAAAATTCAGAGAGCATGAATTTTCTGCAGGTTGTTTATATTATTTTCTTTTCCCCTGGAGTTAAAGATGTGGGAAGAGGTTTGTCCCCCAACTGTATTTTACCCCTGGCTGGAGTTGCAAGATTGAAGCGACGCAATGTTTGGCTGACTTGGACATACGACAGGAGTGTTCGGCCAGATACTCCACTTTGTTTAATAGACTCAGGAGGTGCAGGTGGCGGGTAAAAAGCTGCAGACCATGGAGGAATTTAGCCCTGAGCACAACAGGTTTTGAAGTATGTTCACAGTCGCCTAGGATCCAGGCCCCTGGCAGATGAGCAAGTAATGGTGCATTTAAGAGCTAAGAAATGTGATGCCTCATCCCAAAAAGCATGCGTCTTGTCATGCCAGTTATACATGGTGATGGCCGAAAGCGTAGCGATTGGGAGCATGAAATTCGTCAGATCCCGAATTGTGCCACTAGCAGGCCGCCCCCAGCCCATCCTGCAGGCAAGGCAGGGGCAGTTCTCTCCCAGACCCTGGGGCTGCCTCGTGCCTGTCCAGACAGCCCCAGGTCAGGCGTTTGCCCACCCCAGTCTGGGTAGCCCTAGAGCCGATTGGAAACCTGGGGCTGTCTGAAGTGGTGCCAACAATTGGGTATTTCTCGGCATCATCCCCCAGCAGCCCGGTCTTGGATCCACGCCTGGGTCTGTCCAGAGCTGATGTTGGCAGTCGGTGTGTTGTCCCCGTTGCCCCTGCCAGGACAGCAGGAAACAGCAAGCTGGGACTTCCACCCAAGCCGGGCACCTTATTTGTTAACCAAATGGGGCACAAATGCTTGTGCCTCTGTTCAGCTGGCATAGGGAAAGGAGGTTTTCAGGGTAAGGACAGTTGTTCTCGTCTCAGGATGTCCAAGGCAGGACTGGAGTCAGGTGCTCTTGGCTTGTGCCCGTCCTTCCCTTTGCCTTTGACCAAGAGGGACTTGCACAACAGCCCTATGACCTCAGTCCCTGTTACTGCTGCTTCAAGCCCGAGGATAACATCACCTTACTTATTGTTTTTTCCTTGTGGATGCGTTTATGTCCTTCTGACGTGAGCAGCCCTCCCCGATGCAGCCAGCGGGAGCAGGTCCTAGCAGCAGAGAGAGACCGTGCAGCTCAGGAAGGCTGCCCACGGGCAGGCTGGGGTTTCACAAGGCATATGGGTCCTTTGGTCTCATTCTTGCAAGGTGGCGGCAGGGGCCATCCTATGCTGCTCTGTCTTCCAGTAGTTCATTCTCCTCTGGCGTCGCATCCCCCCCAGTGCCGCTTCAAGTGGCCGGTCTTCATTCTGTTGCATGTTACAAAGTGTGATATGGGGCATATTTTAAGATGGCAAAATGTATTGTTGTCAAACACAGCCCCAGCTTTGCAAAAGCCCCGTGGCTTCAGAGTCTCATGGGAGCCCCAAACGATACTGCTGCCCACTGCTGCATCCCTTTTGGCCTCTCTGTTATAGTCCTATACTAGGGGCAGAGCATGCAAAAATACAGTACTTGCATTCCCTTCAGTCCTTATACAACCCCAAATGGCCTCTATTTATGATAATCTACACCTTCTAAGTTAGGATTCCTACATTTACACCTGGGGCCACTTGCATTTCTGGTGTAGCATTAGCAAAGGTAGTGGTTCTGTTAGAGGTGAACTTGGCCATTAGGAATTAACTGGGTGTCCTGAGACTTAGGATCAGTGTGTTGCACAGTGAGTTAGAAATGGCCTTGCGCTGTAATTTATTAAAGCCTTCCCCTAGCAAACCAGAACCCAAACTCCCCTCTGACCTAACCACTCTCCCCAAAGATAACTGCTTTCTGAATAACCTTGTACTCATTGTGGGGCATTGGGCTATGCAAAACAGCCTCGTGCCTCCTTGCAAAAGCTAGTTAACCAAACGGTGCAGGAATTGAAATGCAGGCAAATGAGTAAAAAAAGAGCAATAGCATGATCGATAGCCTAGATTAAATCAAGAGCAAAGCTGTAATTGCCAGCGAGGTAAATATATTCATTCCTAATAAAACACGTATTTTTAACTGTGCTATTATTCAAGTTGCTGTTGAAGGCAAATAACATACCTTTCACATAGTCAAAGGATACACACTTATATGCACTTAAATGAGTCTTGCTATAAGCAACAGAGCATAATTGCTGGTTCTGTCTCAAGTATTATTAGGTGATGTGACATTTCTCTGAGTTTTACTCTCATAGGTATAATTTCTCCCAGTGACTGTCCTCGGTACCTTCCAGACAGGCTGTTACATGACAGTGCAATTCTGTTGTATTTTGAGTTTGGCTAAACCGTGAGTGGCCAAAATCTTTTCCCCGACCCAGGAGAAAAATTAGTCTTGCAGCCTCTCTTATCAGTCTAAATTATATGCTGCTCTAAGGCATTTCGTTGTTTTGAAGACACTAAGGTTTTGCAGCTTTGGGTCTAATGAAAGGGCAGGCTCCTTTTGCTCTCCTGGTAGCAGCTACAAATCAGCCCAGCCTGCCATTTGTATAGAAATAAAACCTTGTACTGTATATTTATCATTGCAAGCCAAGCATCTGCTTCTTCCTTTGCTTCTGAGCCATGTTTGCAGAGGAGCGAGGTGTAACGTGTTCCTGGCTCCCCCAAGTCATGGGGTTGGGGGCTGGGTTGCCAGTGAGTTGGAAGAAGAAGCTGGCAGCTGAAAGCCCTCCCTCCTCCCCTGTGATTTAAAGCATTGAAATCTACCTGTGCATGGAGAGCCAACACAAGGTTTACACACCTGCAAAGCCTTATTGGCAGGTTTAAGTGGGATTCAGTGGTGCATTGAGTTTGGTGCTGACCTAACCCCCAATGCTGTATTTCCTCCAGAGCGGTGTAGGTAGGCCAGGATGATCTAGCCCAGAAAAACCGTGGCTGGTGTTTGCACCCATGCTGGCACTGCGTGCAGAGTTTAATGCCGTGCAGTATTAATAGAAAATGGAGGTTAAGCAGTTCATGTGGCTACCGTCTACATCCCACCTGGAAACCTGCCTTTTCCTTTACATCCGGACACACACTGCGCTCAGCTCAGTGCACCTTGATTGTAAATTTGCAGGTTCCTTATGGAGGCAGGTGAGCAATATGGGACGTCATTGCCGTGCTGGGGTGTGCGCCTGGGTAGAGATATTTGGAACCAGACGTGTTGCCTGTCCAGTCAGTGTTGAAAATCAAGACGGGTATGGTATTGCTGTCGCTTTACAGTATAGGAGTGGGGAATAGCCAATCTGCAAGCCATTTTAAGCACTTGCTGCATTTGTGTTTTGTTTTACTCTTCCAAATGTTTAATAGGTACGTTGTAGGCTGGCTTCCTTTCCACCAGATGGCCAAATGAGTATTTCTGATTTGTGGCACAGCGGCTGATTCATGTCGTGATGTGGGTGTTGTGGGGTATGTCTGGCAAACCCAGGCGGTCATAGGCAGTTGGCCTGTGCAACGGCTAGTTGAAAAATGATCTTGTTTGACGTTAGAGGTGCAGGAAACAGGAAACATTATGAACATATGGCATGTATCTGAATGGTTAGTGCAGCCTCTTGGCTCTGGTGTGGAACCAAGGTCTGGCTATATTAACTCCTCCTGGTACAGCAGGGCCTACTAATTGCTTTTTAAATTGCAGCTTTAATTTTTGTAGGGTTTGACAGGTCTTAATTGTATTATTATGAGAAAAATAAGCAAAGGGGTAGATTGTCTTCTGATCCACCCATTCCCATTAGAAGAAGATAGAATGAAATGCAGTGAAAATATGGGCAATTCTTCTCAGGTTTTTTCCCCTGCTGTTTTTGGGTCGCAAAAAAGAAGAAGCAAATTTTGGAAGATTTCCATCTTCCATACCCATCAAATAGAAACCATGTGTACCCTCCCTGGACAGAATTTAGGGCAAACAAAAGAGAGCATTGCTTCATCAAACACCTAAATCTTTTTCTACTGTATACCCTGCATCGCAGTGCTCTGCCTAGTGTTTAGGCATAAGGGTAGATCAGATGACGTTTCTTTAATTATGAAACCTGCCTAATTATGAAACTTGCCTAATTATAAACCTGCCTAAGAAAAGGACCACATTTTAGACTGATCTTACTGCTCATTTAGATATTTATACGATGCTCATGGCCATGGCATCTGAGTTCCTCCCAGATCTTATTGGTTTCCTGCTTACAGTGCTGCTGGGTTGTGGACATATTTCCTGCATGTTGTAGATGGAAAACAGAGTCCCCAGATGTTGAGTGCCTTGTTTGATGCCACACGGGAAGTGTCTGGCTGGTCTCCTGCCTTTAGTCCAGTTCACCAAGCCGCCTTTCTCCACACTCGCCCCCCCCGAGCTCTGCAAGCCGAATCTCCGTTGTGCACGTGTGTACTGAGAGCCCTGGGAGCGTGGTGCTCCCTAACAGATGTGCGAGAGCATCCCTCATCTCTGTGCTCTCCCTGGGCTGTGGTTTGCTCCCCTTGCACAGTGGTGCTTCACGGAGGCTCCTGTGCCAAGCAGCAGCAGTGAGGTTTGCCTCTTGAAGACCGGGCTAAGCTTGGTTCGAAACATCTCATTTTTATGAGCGCCCAGACATTTCTGTCGACCTCCAGATAAGGGAATCTAGTGATCCCATTGAAAATCAATGCTTATTTCTGGTTTGAGAAGTCTATTGTAGAAGCAAGACTTTCTTTTATTATCAGGAATGTACAAATTATGTTTCTGGGACATAGAGTGGGGCACGTATAAAAGCACCTTATCGTTGTGGAATGATTGTGGTATAGTGCTGATTGTTTTATTAAATACAAGGAACATCCCTAAAACCTGGAGTGTTTGGTTTTTTTATGTCTCCAGTGCACAAGGAAGGGAAAAAATTGAATTCAAATGCTCTTCCTAGAACTAGGAGGGAATTACAGACATGCATGTATGCACTTGGCTTTTAAAGCTCTGTAGCCGGATAATCAAGTCTTGCCCTTTGTGTGTGAGTGTGTGTGCATCTGTGTATGTGTATGTTTGTGCATCCAGCATGGATGTAATAGCAGAACGCACATTATGGGGGGAAGATTTCCGAGGTGCCTTTATTTCCCTACCCTCGTCTATCTGCAGGCCTGCCAAAATTCAGAGAAAACTTTTTAATGGCAGCAGCCGGGGAATCTTGTTGGACATAACTGAGAGAGGCTTCTGACACACATACCTGTCTGACAAGTAAAACTGTATTAAATAGAGGAGGCCTTTGCTCATGCAATATGCTCAAAGTATTATTTGAATATAGAGGGCATATTAATGTTATAAGATGCCTAGCGTTAGACCCTGGAAAACAAGAGAGCCTTTTAGTTTTCTAAAATGTTGTTTTTTCAAAGGGTGTCAAAAACCCTAACAAATTTCACAGATTCAGCACAGCTGGACTGTAGCCACCTCTGGGATGGTGGCAGGAGATGGTGGACAGATACCTTTCTACAAAACAGTGGAAGGAGGGGAAATTCTGCTTAAGGACATGCTTTACCAATAATATATCCCTGTATAAGTAGATCTCAGCATTTCACAGCTTAGCTTTGTTGTATTTTAGGATGGGGCCGTTGGCAATTGATATTTTTGTTTGCTTTGAAGTAGAATTGGTTGATCTGAACGGCTTGGGGTTGAATGTGTGATCGCTTTGGACCTTGGCAACAGAAAACCAGTGGTGGAATCAGACTGCGGAGGAATTTTTGCTGCCGGATTGATTATGCTCTGATCTGAATTGAATATCTCGTGATGTCACTTTAGTAACTCGTGATGTCTTTGCCCTATCTGACTTGGTTAGAGTCATCGTTGTGCCTTCACCTCTCCCAGCTGCCTATGTTCCCAAACTCTGCAACCCTCTCCCAGATGAGGTGGGGGCACAAGGCATCGCACGTTGTACTGTCTTTCCCTTATATTCAAGAGGGAAGGGTGGGTGTGGTAAGGCCAAGTGCCTGTCCAGTAATTGTTAGCCTTTTCCACTAATGTACAGAGACCATGATCATGAGAGAAGCAGGACTTCTCTGTCATTGCATGGTGAGTATGCATTTTAACGCAGGATCTTTTCATCAACTTATGGAGCGACTTCAACTGAAAAAAGAAATGTTGCCACAGGGTCATTGTTTTGCAACTCTAGCTGGTGCTATCGCAGTTGGACAGGCCAAGACTAGTGTGGTTTAAGGACTGCACAGAGGTAGTGAAATCACTGAGAGTTGCACATACCAGCCCTGGCTAGACTCTGGCCTGGGGTTTTTAACTTATCTGTCTAGTACCTCCCTGTGTTTTGTTGGTCTACATGTGTTTGAACAAAAGTCATGTGTGTGAAGCCATGTCCAGTGCTGGATTCTAACATTGACTTCTCTGTTGAATGCACAGGGCAAGAAGGGCGATGTGGGGGTCTCGGGAGTCGATGGCCTGCCTGGACCTCAGGTAAAAAAGTTCATTCATCTTCCTTTTAATATAGAAGTGGAACAAGAACTAAAACGGCTAGTGGCAAAGGAGACGTCACTCTTTGAATATCAGCAAAGTTGTAGGCCCCAAGTCGCCTCATTCTCACTGTATTTACACCAGTTTGGTAGGGGTACAGCTTTACTAGTTTCAGTGAAGTTACTCTGATTTGCACCAGTGTGAGTAAAAGGAGGAATAGGCCCAATGCCATTTATTTTAATTGCCCTCAGAAGCCTCTCTCAATGCACCTTTCTTGCACATGCAGGGTAATGGTCTTTGCATTTCCCAACCACTTTGAGGCGGGGTAAAAGGATGCTGCAGCAGTTCATAATATTTAGGGCAGCACCTGCTAATTATCCATGGTGCAAATGGTAATTACAGATGCTGTCAGTGTAGCAGTTTCAGTGGAAAGTGCTACCTAACCGTTGCGTAGTTGTTCAAGAAGCCTGTAGCCTTCAGTGCAGATTTGGGTTTGGGCCTTTCGCATACATATTTCTCTGCAAAGAAGTCAGGGCGGAGTTGACTAAACATCTTTGTAGACAGGCCAAATGCTCTTCGAAGTGGCCCAGTCTTATTCTGTTCCTCCTTAATTCAGTCTTTTGGGGCAAATGGATCAGACTGTGCCCCCGTTTCCATCTGCTGCAATTCCACAGTGGTCCCTGAGGTCAGGGGTGGGTCCAGGGGGCTGCGGTGGGGCAGTTGTACCTGTTTTGATTCCTGCTCCACCCAAACTTTCTCTTCAGGTGGAAGTGAGGGGGTCCATTGAAATCCAGGCTCATTACAATATGATTCCTTCAGGTAGGAATCTCCATTCCACAGGCGTTAACAACCCTTTCTCCTTTTTCATGGTCTTGAGTGGTGCCACCAATCAAGCTAGCCTTGTTTTCTGCAATCCTGCTGTCTGTTAGCTTTCCCAGGTAATGTGGCTCTTATGCCACAGCCCTGAAGGCTGTTTTTAACTCTAGCTAGAGCCATGAACTCATGGGTGGAAATAACTTTCAGTAAAGCACTGAAGGTGCTGCCAAGATGCCCAGGAAGGCTAGATTGTGTTTTGTGAGTCTGAAAGAAATGTAGTTTCTAGGGTCGGAAGGGACCTGAACAGATCATCAAGTCCAACCCCCTGCCCTGGGCAGGAATGAGTGCTGGGATCATAATACCGCATGTACGTTTAATTCTAATGACTACAGGACTAATGAAATGCCTTTTGATTATTTTCGTCTAGTTTGGGTTTCTATACATGGCATAGCTAATTGGTGCACCTTCCAAAGTTATATTTGTTTTTGCTTCAATGTCACACTGAATAATATAGCCCAAGGCCCCTAGCACGTTAATAAAGTTTCTAGTTTCTTTTTAACTTGAGCAAAATATGTTTTGTTATATGTGATGGCTGTCCACACTATCTGTACCCCACTTTTTCAAAATCCTGGATCCACCCATACATGCTGGACGTTCAGGCTGATTTTGGCCTGTTGGCTCTTGTTTGGAACAGCACATGCAGTGAAATGGCTCTGACCTGTTTTTCCTTTCATAAGCAATGTCAGCTGCTCTAGGACGGTGGCTCATGGCTATTTCCATGTGGCAATTCCATCTAATGGCTGCATTAACTTGCACGTGCCCAACATTACAATTGTGAATATGGCCAAAAATTGTGCTGGACTTATTTGGGACTTCCCTTCAGCTGAAAATCCAGGGGTGAATATAATAACCTATTTGTTACCTTTTTAATAATAAACCATTAGTTCCTAATGTTGAAAACGTTACTCCAACGGTCCGTTCAGTCTTGGGCAGATGAGGAAAAACTGTAAATTCTGCAGTGATTAGTGACTGTATAGAGTAAATATGACCGTGCTTTCCACTTTGAGGCTATATATTTTATTTCTTGCATCAAGTACTGCTGGTGAAACTAGGAAGCGGTAGCTGGAAAGGGATTCTCCAAGAGTCGCTGTCTTGCAGTGCTAAGATGGCTGTGAAAATCATTGGAGGTGGACTCCAGTAGGTTGCTGTGCTGGCTCTGGAGAGTCCTGTTATATTTAATTGAGAATGCTGCCATTTATGTTCCTTTTTGTCCCTGCGTTGCTGCTTTCCCTGATTCATTTCAATGCTGCAACAGCTGGTTTGCCCATTATTCACCGGCAGCCCAAAAGGGATGGCATGAGCATATCTTTATATACAATGTACAAAAAAGTCCCATGGCTTGAAAACTTCCTGATGATTATTTTGAACATTATGCCTAGTAAGCATTTTTTTTGGTTCCCCTCCCCTCTTCCCCTGAATACATTTCAAGAACTTTGTCTGTGAAATAAGGGATGTGCGTCATTCCAGCTTTACATTTCTTTGTGGGGTTTTAAAATCAACCATTATATATTTTTATGATACCATTTCAATTATAATGCTAGAATTTGCTGATTTGACATATTAAGCAACTTTCTCCTTGGCTTTCATGAATCACAGCTTGCAAATTTTAGGTTAGGCAGAAATAGATATAACCCCAGCACTAGCTGGGGATTTTTAAATTGTCTGTCCATTTGCTGTTCTTCTATGCTCATTAACTTTACGAGAAGAGAAAACACGGGATTTTTTTTCTGTTCCTGCAGTGACACACTGAGCTTGAGCATAAGGCTGCAGGCTTCCAGGTTTGCGTTCCTAGGAGGAACTTGCATTTTGATTATAATGGAAATAACTTCCACCTTTTTCTGTTTTGTGTCAGATTTTCAAAGGACCTTTCTTAACACTTCTATCTTATAGTCTCCTATGTAAGCCAGTACATATATCCATACGTACAATGAGTACTTAAGAGGGAAAGTGGATGTCTCAGTCAACGCCTTTAAGAACAGCCACCATTTTTGCCTCCCCTGTTTCTTTTTACTTCCGGTTTACTCTGTTGATACACTGTGTAGAGGACACGTGGGATAATTTCACCTGACTGGGGCAGTTGTTCTTCCTACCTCTTTCTGTCTGGGTAGAAGGGAAAGACTTGAGGGGGGTGACACCTGTGTCCTTGCTCTTCATTTCTCAACTTGTATGAAGAGCTAGTCAAGAATTGGTTTGGAGATTTTTGTTACAATGTTGGACCCTTTTTTCCGGTGGAAATTTAACCATCAAACCTTGTTGGTTTCTGTGCTCGGTCCTAATTGTGCATGGACTGCCTCTGTAAGAATAGCTGCTGGTTCTGCCTTATATCCACAAAATTAGCATTTCTATTTCAGTAGCCACTGGCATTGGGGAATGTGCCCCAACCTTTCTGATAGTGGAAGAGTGAACGTGGATTGGAGGAGGCATTTTTATCTTCTGCCTTATGCAGACTTTTGAGAGGCTGGAGTAAATATACCCACTTCCATAATTCACCTAAACTATTACCATGATTGTAGTATTGGAGAGTCTCACTGAAGGATCAAAGCCTTGTGTTGAGTGCTGTACAAACGCAGGACCAAAAGATGGTCCCCATGGCAAATAGCATATAATAGACACAAAAGACAAAAGAAGACAGCAGATGGATAAAGACAGATGGGGGAATGCAAAGAAACAGTGAGGCCTGCACTGGTCAGCATGGTAATCAGATCTCTCAGCATCCCTTCTAATAAGCTGTTGTCAAATATTTTGTAAGCATCACAGCTAAATAACATTTTAAGGAGGAACTGCAGGACGATAAGGATAGGGCTTTGCAGATGTTTACGGGGAGCTCCTTCCAAACCTGAGGGTCAGCCTGGAAGAAAAGATGAAGGTGGCTGTTTGAACAAGTAACAAGTGGAAGATTAGGGCTGGCTTCAGAGGTCATTCAGCCTTTCCATCCTGAAGGAGACATCCAGGTTTCACTGTTGCTACTGATTTCTGTAATACGAGGACTGTATGACCGGTGCGGAGCCATTCTAGACGATCAGAGTTCTTCCAAACTCTTTACCTTTTAAAAAGATGCCGTAAGTATGAGAGGTACTGTATAAGAAAGCCAGTGAAAGCAAACTATCCCTTGGAACCCGCTGTATTTTCAAAGTCTTATTTATAATACAGGGTTGTAGAATACAAGAAACAGAGATGGGCCTGGAGCAAAGAGGTGCTCTGGATCCAAACCATCTCAGCAGTATTTACTGTTGGGAGGCAATGCTGAGTATCATCTTCAACAAGAGCTGTACCTTGAAAAGGGGGAAGAAGAAGATATCTTGGGTCTGAGACCTGACTCATTCTCCTGGGGCACAAGGGCCATGATGAATATTCTGGTGTTTTTTCACTTGCTACATGCCATTAATAGAAACCATTAAATGCAAAGAGGAGGGAGAGAGAGAGACCTCAAGACATCCCAGGTTATGACCTAAATATAGAATTAAATATAAACATAAGTGTATAAAACTAAATCAAATATAAAGTTAAACAAATGGTGTCTTGTGCTGAAGATAAGTCTCTGAGACAGGAGCAGCCAACTTATGGCATGTATGCCACAAGTAACATGGGAAGCTTTTGTGTGTGACACACAGCAAACGGGGGAGGAAATGGGGAACATGGCTTGACAATCACTTTGCTGGAGTCGTTTGACCCCAGTACTCTTTCCTGCCATGGCAGGGGGTTGGACTTGATGATCTGCTCAGGTCCCTTCCGACCCTACCAACTATGAAACTATGAACTTAGGCCAGGGAGTGGAAAGCAGATCGGGCAGGGAGCAAAGGGCTTGGGTCGAAAATCAGAACAACAGATTAGGTAGGGAAGGGGCAGTGGAGTGGTACTTGGGGAAGCTGTGGCGCTAATTTGAGGCAGGCCTAAAAAAAGTCCCTCCCCGACACTGCTCTATGAGAACTCGCATTGCCCAAAGCTGCCTTTATATCAAATTCTTATGGCTTCAGAGAGATTATCAATAATCTTTGTTCGGGAGTGGTATTTTCTAAAATAACATTGGTTCTTCATTTTAACACACTGCTGGGATTCATAAGCGGAGATCTGGTCCATTTAGGAATGATAAAACTAGCCCTTGAGATCGTTAAAAGTATTTTAGTCAGTTAGATAGGACACCTGGCCCTTTGTGTTCTGGCTTTTATTGTTGCAGACAAAAATTTTTCCTATATCCTCTTACTATTCAGTTTGGAGCAGAAAAAGCACTTAAGTGCTGTAATGGAGCCTTCATAAAAACAGCTTGCAGAAGTAGGTGTAAGGAACTAGTAGCGACAACTATTTAGAGGCCTGCTCACTACATACGGCATAATAGAGGGGCACTTTGTGATTATATTTCACAAAGGAACTGGGAATTGGTGCAGTGTCGTGAGGCATGTGGGCTCTTCCACAAAACCAGAGTGGGGATAGGAAAGGGGCCTTATCCCTTACAGAGGGAATGGGAAACAGAGGAGGAGAAATGGAGGGAAAACACAGGCGAAAATAACCACAGATAGGATTGAGGAGGTTGGGTGAGTTTGAATGGCTCAAAACCATTCAAAGGTGAAAACCAGCACAGGCATTAGAGTTGAAAAAGACCCATTAGTGGGGTCAGTGTTCATTTCATTATCACTGTATTGAGAATCAGGACATTTTTTATGTCTTAAAGGCCTTTCTTGCTATCTGAAAAAAACCCAAACCTACCTGTCTCTGTTACATGGCTTAAGAATTTATCTGAATATTTCTCATGTTAGCAGAGGCTTTGGATGCCAGCATGGAATATATGATCTACAGGAAACAAATCTGTGCAGGCTTCATTTCCAGTGGCCATTTGCTGGAGAGGCCATTACACTCCAGTATGCATTACACACCGTGCATTCATTCACCTCCTCCTGGAATTTGACCCCCCTTTTTTTTTTTACAGAAGAGTGATGTGGGCCAACCATCCCTACTTAGTTTGCATTAACTGTGAAAAGAACTCATTCACTCCCACAGTTTCCTTTGGGCCTGGGCACATTGTTTGGTAATAGATTATGTCAGCCTTTCAGGTGGTGTAAACAAGGAGAGGACCCATGATGAAAACCCTGCCAAAGGCCACATCAAAAGTTGCCCTGTTGGAGTGAGGATCCAGGTCTTCCACTTTGGCCATGCAGTCTAAGCTGCTGCACTCGCTCCCTCACCTTGTATTCCTTGACACTGTGTCAAGAACAATATCAATAGGAAGTTAGTGAAGGAGGAAAGTTAGTCACTAGGAGCAAAACAGCTGGGGTATTACCCGTGCTGGATAGACTTGTGACACCAATGAACAAATGATAGAAACAAGTTGATTATAGAAAAGAAGCATCCTCTGTGCACCTTTCTAGCTTATGCAGCTGGTAGAGGCATCCTCATAGGCTGATCTGGGCAAATCTAATTTTGATTGCTACATTCGCATCTCCAAAAGAGTGAACTTGTTGTATCCATTTGTAGTGGGTCCTGTGATGAGGTGGCCAAGTCACCCCCTCACATCTTTGCTTACTCCCCCCTTGCCTTTCAGGGTCGCGCCCTCTTGTCTCTCCTGCCACGTCTTGGTGCTATATTTGGGCAAGGAGGCTGCCCCTAAAAGGTAGGGGGAGATGGGGGTTGCTTTGGGTCTTAGGCTCTTGTCTGGGCACTTCAGCCCCCTGGTCTCACCCACACGGGGCCTCTCAGCTCCCTGGTCTCACCCATGCGGGCTCTGAGCCCCTAGGTCCCTAACCCCAGGCTAGGCTGCCTTTGCTGTTAGCAGTATTGCTATATCAGCATCTGCCCTCTGGGTCCCTGACCCCAGGCTGGGCTGCCTGTCACAGAATGCCCCCTTCTACTGCTTGATCCTTCTCTGCAGGGTTTGGGACTTAAGGTGTTCCTGGCACCCTTCTTGGTGCCCATCTACACCCACAACTCAATCCTCCAGTATTTAATCAAAAAGAAAAAATATGAGCATCTACTCTCAGATAAAAGGCCCCTCCAATCCTGAGTCAACACCACACCATGGCGATGAGCTACAACACAAGTCCCCAAAATACTTATTTTCTGCTGTCTGGTGATGCAGGGGCTTTCTTGTAGCTTCCCTGCAGTATGAAGTCCTTGCTCCTTGTCCAGTCAAGCTCAGCTCCTCTCCTCCCTGGAGCTCTGCTTCCTGCAGCTTGCAGGGCAAGTTATCCATCCTGGGAAGAAGAGATAGCCCTGGTGAACATTTTGATGCCCAAGAAAGTCAGTTGCTTTTACAATGGTTTCGGGTTTTAAGAACAGGGACTGGGGCATAAGAATAGGCAGTGTATCTAGAAAGTAAAACAGGTTTGCTGTAGGCAGCGTGGCAGAAGGGAGGGCCTTAATAGTGACTTGAATATGAACAGGATAGGATGGATTTTATGAATGTGACCACGACTGCTTCACACCACAGAGCAATTAATGCAATCCAGCCTGCAGAGAGTAACAAATCTAGCAGGAAAAGTGGTAGCAGCATGCAGCCCCCACAAGCTGTGCCGCAGAGATGTCTGGCACTACCCATGGTGTCAAGGAGGTGTCCTGATACAGTGCTGTTCCCAGGGAGCCCTGGCAATGACATAGTCCACCGGCTTCCTGCAGGCAAGGCTTCAGTCAGTGTAGCCGTCCTCCCATCACAGCAGATTTGTGGATGTCACGCACCTGTTCCCAGAGAGGGGTACTGGTCTGCTTGCACTTCATCAATCTCAGTTATTATATGTCTTGGGAGACTTTTGCCTCCAAAGTTCCCCGGAGATGGATATCCTGCTCAGCCTTGTTTTCAAGAGAAAAAAGATTGGAATGATTTATTGGCAGCAATTAAAAAGCATGGTTAGATGGTGAAACTCCCTGCTGCAGAAGGCGGTTGGGTTCTTGGCATCAACATTTTTGTAGCTTGCAGAAATATCCAGAATATTTTTCAGTGACGGTTTTAAAAGGCCTCTGAGGGAATCTGAAACCTCATGTTTGGGGGTTTACAATGATTAGCTAGCTGGGATTAGAGAGGGACGCCCTGGGGGAAGAGAGCGATTGTCTCATGTCTCTATGGGGCTTCTCCCACTGGGGTAGGCAATGTTTTTGGCTGGAGTGCTGAAAAAACGACAACATCTACCTTGTAAGGTTCTGGCATGCCAGAAAAACAAAACCAGGGCAGGGGGTACATGGCAGAATACACTGCATATTAATATAGTTAATAATCATAACTGTTGCCTTTTTGGGTAAATACTAGGTTTTCCAAAAATTCCAAAACCTGGTGACAATAAATAAAACTTCACATGCTACCTTTGTTTCTTCTGTAGTCTTTTTAGTTAAGCATGTGGTGATGAGAGAGAGATAAAAAGAAAAAAGAGAAGACAAAGAAAAAAGAGAACAAAGGAGAGAGAGAGAAAAGAGAGAAAAAAGAAAGAAAGAGAGAAATAAAAAAGGGGAGAGGAAAAGAAGAAAGAAAAAGGAGAGAAAAGGAGAAGAAATAGAAAAGGGGAGTAAAAGAAGAAATGAAAAAGGAGAGAAAAAGAGAAGAGAGACAGAGAAAAAAGAAAAAGAGGGAAAGAAAGAAGAAAAGAGAAAAAGAGGAGACAAAAAAAAAGAGGAGATAGAGAAAAAAATGAAGAGAAAGAGGGTGGGTCCCTTGCTCTCCCGCAGCCCCCGGCTGTGGCTCCAGCCCACTGATCCAGGGCAGTGTCCAGTGGAGGGAGGCAGCGACACCCCAGCAGCAGCCGCCAGGGCTGAGGCACTCAAGCCTCCCCGATGGTCCGGGAGCAGGGGAAGCCCGGGCCCAGGGCTGAGAGGGAGGGCCCAGCCGGGGCTTGGGCAGATAGACACCCTGTCTACCAGGGTAGCGGCAGCACCAGGGTACTGGGTGCCCGGGCTGGGCGCTCGGGGCAGGGTCCCGGCAATGCGGGGAGAAGAAGACGTGGAGGGAGGCACTGTGGCCAGCTTGGCTGGGCCCTTGGGAAGCAGCCAGAGGAGAAGAGGGGGCCAGGTGGGAAGCAGGCACTGCCCCGGGGCTCCACAGACTTGAGCCATGGGGGCGCCCTACGGCGTCTGAGGTGGGACCCAGCCTGAGCCGGCCCATGCAGCCCCACAGGGATGGGCTGCCGCCACCCTGCCCACAAAGGGTTGCCGCCTGGCCGAGGGAGCATGCTGGGCTCAGGGGGCATGCCGGGGAAAATATCTGCTTGTGCCGCTAATTGGCGTGTGTGCCCAGGGTTGCCTATCCTGGTTCTAGCACCGCCTGCCAGAACATCTGGTAGTGTCCCTTGTCTGAGAAGAGGCTACCGGACAAGAAATGGCCCATTAGTCTAACCCAGTATGGGGATGCTTACATTCCCCACAACAGTTGAAATGTTTTTTCAGGATTCAAGTCTAATTTCTATTTAGTTTAGACTGAGCAAAAACAGAGTGACCTGCAAGTAGAAATAAGGATTACTTTTTCCTCTTGTTCTGCTTCCACTCCCCACAAGACTCTCTCCTTTTACCATCTG
>NW_017728886.1:263052485-263073766 GCF_001723895.1 Crocodylus porosus | reverse complement strand
TCTATGGGGCTTCTCCCACTGGGGTAGGCAATGTTTTTGGCTGGAGTGCTGAAAAAACGACAACATCTACCTTGTAAGGTTCTGGCATGCCAGAAAAACAAAACCAGGGCAGGGGGTACATGGCAGAATACACTGCATATTAATATAGTTAATAATCATAACTGTTGCCTTTTTGGGTAAATACTAGGTTTTCCAAAAATTCCAAAACCTGGTGACAATAAATAAAACTTCACATGCTACCTTTGTTTCTTCTGTAGTCTTTTTAGTTAAGCATGTGGTGATGAGAGAGAGATAAAAAGAAAAAAGAGAAGACAAAGAAAAAAGAGAACAAAGGAGAGAGAGAGAAAAGAGAGAAAAAAGAAAGAAAGAGAGAAATAAAAAAGGGGAGAGGAAAAGAAGAAAGAAAAAGGAGAGAAAAGGAGAAGAAATAGAAAAGGGGAGTAAAAGAAGAAATGAAAAAGGAGAGAAAAAGAGAAGAGAGACAGAGAAAAAAGAAAAAGAGGGAAAGAAAGAAGAAAAGAGAAAAAGAGGAGACAAAAAAAAAGAGGAGATAGAGAAAAAAATGAAGAGAAAGAGGGTGGGTCCCTTGCTCTCCCGCAGCCCCCGGCTGTGGCTCCAGCCCACTGATCCAGGGCAGTGTCCAGTGGAGGGAGGCAGCGACACCCCAGCAGCAGCCGCCAGGGCTGAGGCACTCAAGCCTCCCCGATGGTCCGGGAGCAGGGGAAGCCCGGGCCCAGGGCTGAGAGGGAGGGCCCAGCCGGGGCTTGGGCAGATAGACACCCTGTCTACCAGGGTAGCGGCAGCACCAGGGTACTGGGTGCCCGGGCTGGGCGCTCGGGGCAGGGTCCCGGCAATGCGGGGAGAAGAAGACGTGGAGGGAGGCACTGTGGCCAGCTTGGCTGGGCCCTTGGGAAGCAGCCAGAGGAGAAGAGGGGGCCAGGTGGGAAGCAGGCACTGCCCCGGGGCTCCACAGACTTGAGCCATGGGGGCGCCCTACGGCGTCTGAGGTGGGACCCAGCCTGAGCCGGCCCATGCAGCCCCACAGGGATGGGCTGCCGCCACCCTGCCCACAAAGGGTTGCCGCCTGGCCGAGGGAGCATGCTGGGCTCAGGGGGCATGCCGGGGAAAATATCTGCTTGTGCCGCTAATTGGCGTGTGTGCCCAGGGTTGCCTATCCTGGTTCTAGCACCGCCTGCCAGAACATCTGGTAGTGTCCCTTGTCTGAGAAGAGGCTACCGGACAAGAAATGGCCCATTAATCTAACCCAGTATGGGGATGCTTACATTCCCCACAACAGTTGAAATGTTTTTTCAGGATTCAAGTCTAATTTCTATTTAGTTTAGACTGAGCAAAAACAGAGTGACCTGCAAGTAGAAATAAGGATTACTTTTTCCTCTTGTTCTGCTTCCACTCCCCACAAGACTCTCTCCTTTTACCATCTGTTGTGTGTCTTCCTTGCAGTCTCCTCCTTGTGCTGTCATGCGCACGGCTCCTTCATCTGGGACCCTCTCCCCTTGTTTGCCATTGCTATTCCCTCTCCCTATTCACATCTTCCCAACCCTGCTGAGGGGCCTTTCAGAAATTCCTGCGGTGGTCTGCCACAATGGCACTAGCATCCCAAACCCCCTCCCCACCGCCGACATCCTCTCTTATCTACTTTTTTGGGCCTGATCCTGCTATTTCCATTTGTCATTGGCTTCTACAAGAGTGGGGCCAGGTCCTTTTTCTGCCTGCAACCCCGAGGCTGGCATTTCCTCGAATACCAGCCTCTTCACTTCCCATGTTTCTTAATCTCCTGATCTCTTCAATAGTGCATGTTTTAGTGCTCGTGTGGCCGCTATGCTTTGGGAAGTACCAATACAGGAAATAAGGTTTGGTGGTATCTTTTATTAGACCAACATTATAACTGGGAGAGACAGATTTGTGGACACAAAATGTCCTTCCCAGGAAGCTTCATGTGTCTTTTGTTCCTTTTAATAGTACATGGACTTTGTCTCTGACCCTGGGATGATTTGGAGTCTTCTTTACATTTGATTTCTCTCTTGCTAACATAGGTCGGCCTCTTGCTAGCATAGACATTTTGTCCTGGCCAGGGCTGGCATCTGACTAGTACAATCAACGGGTTCCCATGTCGGTAAGGTGCAGGTGACTCGTGGCATCTCAGCTCCCCAGAGAGGGGTTTTCTGCTTAGCCGTGTGTTACAGCAACGCAGTCAGTGTAAACTGGGGCTGCATTCATGTCTCCTCTTTGAGAGCAGATTTCCTTGTAGACTGCAGACCCTCTCTAAATAATAATGCTAGCTAATCTAGATAGCATTATTAAAAGTAGACTATATGTCTATAGCCAGCCATGGGAGTCTAACCCGGTCCCATTTCTGGTTACTCGGCCCCCTCTATTGGTCAGATACTCGCATTATTTCCAGATTCCTCTTAGGCAGTGTGCTCGAACACAGCATTTTAGTATGCCCTTATCTAAATCACAGGATGACGAACATCTCCTCATCCTTCATTCTCACCACCCCCAAAGTGTTCCCTGACCACCTCATGCCCTTAAATAAATAAATAAATAAATAAAAGGTATAATGTTGATCTGTGACCTGCAATTTTGAAGTCACAGACTCTGCAACCTGTGCTATTGACTACTGACACTGCCAGGATTCCTTGGCTAAGGTGCTGATGCATCTTTTTTTGTTCTTGTACCTGATTTTTACTTCCATTTAATTCTTTACACGTAAGTGTTCAAAATAAAAAACTTGGAGCTGCCCGCAAAATCATGCTGTGAAGCTTTTACAGCTCGGTCATCGGTCCTTTGCTGACATCCTTTGTTGTATTATTTGTCTAGACCCCAATCCAGGAAGCTCTCAGTTTTAAACCATGTGTACTGAAATCACACCCTGCATCTTCAGTAGAAGCTGCAACACTTTAACTATCTAGCAACTTAAGTCTATTAAAGAGAGATGCAAGTGTCTTACTTTAAGGACCTCTATTTGACAATTTGGACCGGCACTCTTTCCAGCTCAGGATTGCTTGCCGTTGCTAAAGTGAGGGATATAGAGTCAGAAATTTTCCCAAAGGGTACTGTTGGAATCTCTATCGCTGTAATCCATTAAAACTAAATGATGCAAAAACTGGCTGATCCATGGCAGGCAACATTGTATTGGCAACGGGATGGACAAGATGAACTGAGTGAGCATTTCCATGTCCAACTTGTATAATGTACTGAGGCCACTTGATACACAGTCTGGGCTTTGCTATAGTCTACCCAAATGCCTCATTTTTGAAGATGAGTAGATGGAATTGAATTTAGGAGTAACTCCCTCCCCCACACACAAAATTTCGTACATTCGTGATTTCAGAAGAATCTGTCTGCAGAAGCAGATCATTTGTTCCTTTTCTTTGAAAGCAGTGTTGAGCAGGATGGAATTAGGCTGGATGCCGTATGAATGTTTCAGGGGACAAACTTTGCTTGGTGGGTTAGCATCGATTGCTGTAGACTCACTCATTGCTTGTAGTAGAGCCCAGGCCAGAGTTCATCCCCCAGGGATGGTAATTAGCAGCAGAAGAGGCTGCCTGTGAAACGCAGGTAATTCTGTTCAGCTCGAGAACGCAGGTTCCCCGACAACTCAGTCCTGGCATCTTTCCTGTTGTGATGGAGGTAAATGAAATGGAAAAAAAAAAAAAGGATGTGGTTTGTGCAGAGTTATGTTTCCCTGAACAGAGTCCCTATGTGCAGGCCAAGGTTGCGTGTTGGTGAGTTTGATAAACCATTGTTCTTTCTTCCTTTTCAGGGTCCCCCAGGGCCTCCTGGCAGTGCTGGTCCCCGTGGCATTCCTGGAGCTCCAGTAAGAAACCTTGCTTGGCTTTGGTTTTACTTTATAGGGGAAAGGGATAGTGGTTTGAAGGTAAGGGTGTGCTATGCCCATGCTGCCTTGGTATGGCAATGACAGGGAGCATTGCATTGCCACATGAAGTCCCTGCTCTGTGCAAACCAGCTGCGTTAGCCTGGTGCTGGGTCCGTGCTTCATTGGCATGGTCCCAGCATGGCACAGGTGTGGCTACACCACTTCCGGTTCAGGAGCCAGTGCCCACAGAGGGGCCCCAGAGCATCACAGGGAAATGATGCTTAGCACCGTACTGAAATGGGATAGATGCACTCTTGCTCCTCTTGATGTTAATGAGAGTTGGTGGGCCCTCGGCTAAGGATGTATTCTCATTTACGCTTTTTCACAGGGAGGCAATGTTTGGCCTCAGGTAGTGGTTCTCAACATCCATCATTATATTTGCCTTAAATACTAACTCTTGCAACTCCAGACTGCATTAACACCTCCACTGGTTTCCTAAGGTAGAAACATGCCATTGCGGGTGAGGGAATTGTGTTGATCGGGTTGAGTGAAAATCAGTAAGCTGCAGTGGGGGAAAAGGCATGAACATCACTTGATTGCTGTGGGTCAGAACCATTAATGTTTCTCTGCTATGGCTGTATTTTAGGGATTGCCCGGAGAACTTGGTGTTTCAGGAAAACCTGGCCTTCCAGGACCCCCTGTAAGTTGTAAGCAGCTTATTTCGTCTCCTTTCTGTGATCAGTGGTTGTGTGTGTGCGTGTCCCGAATAGGAAGGCAAGAGCCTTTGTTCCCCTGCCATTGGGTTGTTAACATAAAAGCTTTTAATGAGCCCATTAAGAGCACTTCCTCCTTTAATTTAAGCATTAGAGATGTAGGGTTTTAGTGTGCAACATCCTGGCTTTAAACACCACTGTTGACGAAACCAGGGCTCGGGATCCTTTTACACAGGTACAGCTGGGATTTGGGTACATGGATACCTTTGAATTGGCATATGAATTGAAACAACATCTCCAACTTCGAAGGGTAAAGCCATTTCTGTTGGCTGCTTAATGCCAAGGCGGATCAATTAGGATGTAATTGGCTTTAATGGGCACCTCCCACAACCTTTTAACATTTGTTATCAGCTGTATAAGCAAGTGACATTCAGAAAGAGGACAATGTTTCTCCTACTTCTGTAATACATTAGGGACATAATTTTCGTCCGGCTTCTGCCAGCTGATGGTTTAATGCAGATAAGATAGATTGTATAGTTAATGAATTACTGGCACTTAAAGAAGGCAGACTTTTTTCTATCCTCGCAGGCAGAAGAGACTGGGAAGAGATAAGTAAAGATGCCATCTCTAAATTTGCTTAAGAATCCAGTAATTTATAGTCTTTAATATGCGTGTGCGCTCTTCTTTTTCTGTAGCTACAGTGACATCCAGTGGCCACTGGCTGGGATTGCTTTATGGGATTGGTTTAGTAACTTGTATGTTGCCTGACTCCCCCCGGGAGTCCCCCGGCTGTCCTTTCGATCAGGGTAAAAGGTGACCGCAGGAGGTCACATGTTCAGACCGGATAGCTAGACGGTGGACAAGATGTTGCTCCAAACCATCTGAAGAAAGGTGCCTCCAACTAATCATTTTTCCCTTGTCTAGGGCTTGCCAGGCAAAGATGGATTAAATGGTCTACCTGGACTTCTGGGTCAAAAGGCAAGTGACAACAGCGTGTGTTCACATCACACTAGCTCCCTCCCTTCCCAACTGTGCAGAGTGACAGATGGGCCCAAGTCAGGTACTCATTTGTCCTGTTTCACTCCACTGAGTCTTGAGGTGCAACTTCATGGAAAGACTTTGCAGGTATTTTATCTGGCTGGCCGGAGCACAGTGTATTGTTCAAGCACATGCATAACACATAGGGCCTCCAGGGCCCAGAGGGGCTAGAAAGATGGTGCATTAATTCCTTTAATCTCCTACTAGGCTGTGTGAAAGGCAAACACAGCTTTTAACCCTTCCCTAGCTGTTTTGCCCTTTTAGAGGGATCAAGCACAACAGGAAAACTACAATGAATGATACAAGTGAAGATGGGTTTAGAAAGCAGCTTTCCTTCTTCTGACTTGCTATCGCAGGGAAATGGCAGTGAGTCTCCAGACTTAGCGTCCTCAGGTGGGTCACCATTGATGCTGCTTGAATAAAATGAAGGAAAGGGCCCTACTCCATCTCTAACAGCCAGAGCCAGAGGAGCAGCAAGTGCATCCCCACAAGGGGTAGGTGGAAGCATTATGAATACCATAGCCAGGAGCGGACTTAGACTGGCAGTAGCTGCCAATCTGTACAATCATGAACATGCCCAATACCTACTGCCTTGCTGAAATCATTGCTTCCCATGCATGAATGCACTGGGATTAATCCACCCCGGGGTCCCTAACTCATTCCCTGCTCCAAGATATCCCTGGAAAGCAGCTGTGCTTTGATCTTAAGTACATCTTAGCAGCCTTTCACTTAGCACTACTGTCACCCGACTTCTGAGATGAGATTTAAGCTATTAGCCTCTTGGACCAATAAGCGGGATCTAAGCCCTCCCCAATGTATTGAGTTTTTTAGGAATCCGTGGGCAAATCCACTTCCACACTGTGCAGGCACAAGGAATACTGTTTATGTTTGTCGTTCTGGTTCATGAACTATGGTACAACAAGGCTTGAGGTTACAAAAGGACATTCGGCTTGGGGTTTCAGAATGGGTTTGAATCACTTCTGGGATTCCGTAAACTAATATTTTTAGAGTTGGGAAGACATGCCAGGATTGCACACATGCATGCGCACACCTACATACACACACGTACACGTGGACAGGTCATTGTTACTAGAAAGCTGACCCTTAGCGCTCCCCTCTCAAACTTCTCTCTGCAAATATGGCGAGCCACTGGAAGAAGCAGTCCTTTGTTAACCTTCATTTATGTTCCCTACAGGGAGAACAAGGAGAAAAGGGAGAGGAAGGCTCTTCTGGCCAAGCTGGTCCCAAGGTAGGGAAGAAATCCCACTTCATGCAACTTGCTATCAATATGAATCAGGTCTGGCAAGGCCTGATGCTGATTTTACTTCCCCTGGCATCTGTTTGCTGAAGTCAGTGGAGTGACAAGCCTATGAGCTGGGGCAAGGAGGAAGAGTAGGTGCCATGCGTGTCTGGGTACAATTTATTTTGGCATAAGGTGTCATTAAAAATGCAGCTGGGCCCAACCCAGAACGTGGGGGCTGACACGTGCTTCCAAAGCATTGTGGGGTTGATTGGTGATTTGCACTGGATCACCATGCTTTAGGCCCTGAAAGGCGACCAGTTTTCAAAGGGAGGCAGGAGAGGTGCATCCACTGTGCAGCGATGTGGGACACAACATAGTGACTGAAAGGCGTTGTCGAGAGAGCTGTAGGGTCCTTGCTATGTTAATGTGGTTCTTCTTTCTTACCAGGGTGACACAGGGGCTCGTGGCCTGCCGGGTCTGCCAGGTGAACAGGTGAGGGGCCCAAATTTCCTTAACCAGGCTATCTGCCAGAGTAGTGTATAGGGACTATAAATGAGCATAGGGCCTTTAGCCAGTACCAAGAAAAGCAACACTCATGTGACTCTAACTGAAGGCCAATAGCCTACCAACTAATCAAGTTCTTGGTCAGCCAAAATATGGTGAAAGCTCTGTACAAACTGCGCTGTAGCTAAGCACTCTGTACCTCCTGGATGGTGTGGTCTTGTTCCTGATGGATGAGAAAAAGGAGAGGCAGAGAGGCTTTGTGAGATGTGCCTCCTCCCCTGGATGCATGGCACCAATGCAAAGCAGTGCTGATGCTTCTGAGAGACCGGGCCCTCTTTATAACTGCATGATACCAGGGAAGGGCAGTGGTGTTGCTTGCTCTCTAAATATTGCAGTAGTGAAAAAAAAGTATATGTTAGGGAAAGAATCCCAGCTACGAGGTTGCTTGAAGAGCTTAGAGGCAGGCAAGGTGTCCAGCTCTACCCTATCCTTTGGAGCTGGGCTACTCTGAAACCACTTGCATGCAGGATCGCTTGTAGCAGAGCCAGCCCCTCATGCAGCACAGGGCAGTGGGGGGCAGTGGGGATTGCCCCCCTGCCTGGCAGCAGCCAAGGGGGCTTTTTTTTTAAATAGCCAGGAGCTGGGGAAGCCATGGTGGGGCTACTCACAGGGGATTTGGGGGAGCAGGCCTTGCAGGGGTCCCCCCATGGTCTTCCCTTCCCTTGTCCCCTACTTACCAGCATGGAGTCCAGGTCCAGCTCCCTGCTCAGGAGGAAATGACTTCTGACAAATGAAGAACACACGAACAAAAAGTTGCCCCTCTCATGCCCTCCATCTGGTGCTAGGCATGGTTTTCACACTCACGCATCCCTCCTAATCCCCCTGACTAGGAGCGGGATCTCACAGTAGTCCCGGCTTTCTCTGGACGATATCTCCAAGGACGAGAATCCCTCCAGGTTCTCTATTTTTGGGCTCCAGCATCTTCTCCCTATGTTCCCGATTATGGGGTTTGCTGGGGCTGGAGAGTTTTCTCTGTCCAGCTCAGCTGCCCAGGCCCGCTGACACTGCAGGCTGTGATGGTTTTATTCCATCTTCCCCTGCCCGCCCACCTATGCGCAGGGAGCACGTGCTCTTAAAATGGAGAGGTGGCGGTGCAGATCTGGTGCCTGCAGGTAAGTTATGCCCATCATTAGCCTTTACCGGGTTAGTCTCCCCTATGGGCTGAGGCCACTTGGAGTGGGCTTCACCCCTCCCATGATGCACTCAGCCCTCTTCCCATGTTACACGGCAATGCTATTTCGAATGTATTAATTGCTCCAGGGTTCAGAACAATTAATAAAAGTTGCAAACACCTATTTTGTTCAAAAGCCTCTAAAAAACACAGTACTGAACATACGCAGACTGCAAGGTTTAGGCCCTGTGCCTCCTTGCTGCCTTAGTCTCTCCAGATGCCCCTGCGCACACTAACCCTGCTGCCTGAGTGATGCCTTTCCTTTCCCTAACCACCTAATCAGTAGTATATTGCAGACAACTGCCCTTCTCGGGCTTCAAAGAGCCTTGCATTAATTGACATCCATAACTAATTCGCACACTAAAGAAGATCTGCCAGGGCAGTCTCGCTCGGTCAGCAATCAGGTGCAGACAACAAACAAAGTAAATCACTGAAGTAGCCCAGAGCCTGACCAATCCCACAACACATGTCCTAGCCCCAAAGAGCACTCTTCTTCTTCTCCCCGAGTTAATCAGTAGCAATAAAAATAAATCACCTTCGGTGTACACCAGCTGGCTAGCAACTTTGATGTCTCAGCTGCCTTGGTCTCTCCAGCTCTGTAAGCTGTGCTTCACCATGAATCAGACCCCTGGGTCTATTCTTTAGCCTCATGATAGACGAGAAGTCATGCTGCTCTGGTTGTTTCGTGGTGATGGAGGGCTCTGTGTCTTTTTTCAACGTGTCTTTTAAAGCATTCATTTACCCAAGGAGAAGAGGAGGGAGAAAAACCAGCCAGACTATAGGACCTTCTCCCCTCTTTGCCCAGCTCCAGACCTCCCACCAACTGGGTGTTATCACAAAAGAGCTGAGGTGCTCCCATATCTCAGTGGTTCTCAACCTTGTAAGACTAGAGGACCCCCTTGGTAGACTCAAGTACCCCTCAGGAAATGCCATTCCTTACTTTTCACTCACTTTTTTTGACTAGGAAAAATAATAGAACAAGCCTTCTGTTGCAAAGCACTCAGGAAGCCCCCAACAGACCAGAATGGCTTTCACTCGATCATGGCTTCCTATTTGAAACCTTTGGGCTTATCTTCTCTGGGTGACTCATGCTTGCCCACCTAAAAGTGCTAGCATTGCGTAGCACCCTTGAAAGGATCTCAAGGCAGCCCAAGGTGCTGAACCATGCCATAACTGCCATACTATAAAGAAGATGTAGAAAGGGAGAGACCCCATTAATGGGGGCCATGTGAAGGGTGCCTGGCCTGAATCTGCTTGCTCCTCTTGTAGGGTTTCCCCCTGCATCCTGCCAGTTTTTCTCTGCTGCTGCTTTTCCCATTTTGTACTCACCCTCTAAATGAACCCAATATATGCCTTTACTTCGATATGCAGTCAGACCCACTGCAGCTCTGCCTGCCACTGAGCCCCGTAGCCTGGGTGTCAGCTTCAATGTTGACTGCTCTCTCGGTCCTCACACCCAGACTATGTCTAACTTTACTATCTTTTCTGCACAGCCGATAAGATACTGTCTTCCTCACTTAGCCAGTAAAAAAACCCATCTTGCTCGGACCCTTATTCTCTGGCAACCCTGCTTCTGCAGCATCTTTTTCCCTGGCTTTGGCAAAGTGTGAAGCATTTCAAACAGTGCTGTACTATCAGGCTCCGAGCCTCTGAGTTGGACTACATCCCTCTCTTGGCATCCTTGCAGTACCTCTCCTTCTCTGCCTTGGCATCCTTGCAGTACCTCTCCTTCTCTGCTGCATCAGATATATGCCCCTTGCTTTCCTCTGCAAGGCCATTTATCATTTTCTCTGGTTCCCTAATGCTTGGAAGAGCTTCCTTCTAACATCCCCAAAGCCATTCAGTTGCTATCCCTCCAACCTCCCCTTTGCTCAAGTAGCAAGACTCTGGTGTATCCTTCTGACCATTGCTGCCCCATTGGTTCCCCATAGTCCCCCATCCAGCTACTGTTTGGGGCTCTAGATTGTAAGCTGCTTGGGTCAGGGACCATTACTTTGTTCTGCATTTGTACAGCACCGAGCACAAAGTTGTCTTGGCACTGGGAAAATGTATGAAATCGAGGATGATACAATCATTCTGCACAAATCCACTTCCAAGCCTACTTCCCATGTCAGGCGAGTTAAAGGAAAAGTGCCCCAATAATTAAACATATTGGTCATGTTGCGTCACAGAATAGGAGGTCATGGAAGTGTTGCCATGTACCAGCCTTGTTTTTGGATGCAGAGCTTAGGAGCATGCCAGCTGCAGTGTGACTTTGGGGAAAGTCCAAAAGGAGCTGTGACTTCTGCGATCTGGAGGAGGATCAGGTTGGTAGTTCTCAGTAAGCTGTCCTCCAGCGCCTGCCAATGGCACGTTCCTGCTCTCGCTGTAAGAGTGCAAAAAGATGATAAATCTGAACTGGACTGGAGTCTTCCCAGTTTAGAGGACGTGTGCCACTGGTTGGCCAAATGGCAGAACCAGGACCACGAGATTTATATCAGAGTAACAAAAAACCCCAGAATTTGGCCAGGTTTTCTGCCTCCTTGTTTATTAAGTTTGAGGTGGATTCATGGATGTCTTGCTGGGACGGGGAAACGTCCCCCAGATTTTATACACCACTCTTTCTCACTCTATCAGGGTGAAGCAGGGCTTCCTGGACTCCAGGGCTTACCCGGACCAAGAGGAGAGAAGGGAAACCAGGTGAGTGATTTTGAGATGCTGCTCAGTTGCACCAGGAGCATTTGATCTGTCTTTCTTTTCCCTCCTGATACGCTTTTTGTGGTGAACATCTGAAAAACTTCTGGAAATCATGGCAGCTGCTCACCACCCCACCTCCATGCAGCTATGGAGATGGCTAATGAGCCATCTATCAAAGTGTCGGCAGGTCCGTGCAAATGTGAGGGGACTTATATCAAACACAAAGATCTTATTAATCGCAGGGTGTTGGCGGGTGGGGAGAGAAGCATCCCACCACACTGAAGAAGAAACAGAATGAGATTTCCAGATAGCACCAGAACGATTAAGGATTATGAGCCCCAGTGACAACTCAGGGGACTTTTGCTTCTACATCTCACTTACCATCTGCTTTATGAATAATTGTATATGTCTGGGTGGGTAGGGCATAACATCAGGGGGAATTTAGCAGTTGACTGTATTGGTTGCTGGATTTTACAGATACCAGAAATTATAATGTAGGGCCAGGAGGGCCTGTAAGAGGTCATCTAGTACATCCCCCTGCTCAGAGGCAGGGTATGTGCAGCTGGTATACCCATGAGGAAAGCACTAAGCTACTCATCATAGTCCTTCATCCTACTGCCTCATGTTCTAGTGGACACTAAGAGTCTGCATTTTCTGTAGGTGTTGCAGGCATTCATACTTGTTATCTGCATGCTGGCTTAAGGTTATAGTTTGCATTTCCATGAGCTAAGCCCCAGATTGTCATCTTTGGAAGATTGCATGCCTTTCTGTGAGTTAATCTCAAGGCATTATTTGAATGTCTTGCAGCTGGGAAGATGGGTAAGATCCAACAACAGTATGAAATATGACATATTTAAGATTCAACAACAGTATAAAATATGACGTGGGTAGTGGTGCAGTAGCAGAGATTGCTTCGGGTAACACCATGATGTACACGTTTCTTGCTTGTTCTTTGCATTTAGGGTGAAAGGGGAAGAGAGGGCCTCCCTGGACAGCAAGGTGAAAGAGGTGAAAAGGTGAGTACCAGATGATGTAGATCCCTTAAAACAAGAAAGGAAGAGGAACAAGAAGGGGTGAGATGGTAGGGCATTGTACATCTGACACAGGTGGGGTCTAGGAGCAATGCGACCTAAGTTGTGGCATCGAGGAGAAAGAGCGTGGTGGAGGCATGCAGGTGAGCCAGATGAAAAAAAGCCAATGTGTTGATCGTGCTAGAGACAGTAAGTGGGACACTTCTATTTCTCTACTAGTTGTGGAAAGAAATGGGGAAGATTTGAAGAAACAGAAAGGCAACGTGCTTAGAAAGGGCAACTTTTTATAAAGCGCACCACCTGTGGCATTCGTTGTCCCAAGATATGAGAGCCAGCAGCTTACTAGGAGTCCAAAAAGACCATTGTGGTGATGATAAAATTATGAGACTGACCAGAGTTACAGCTGGAGGTTATAATGTACTAGAACAACAGTCAACAATATTTTCTAGCAGCGCACTAGAATAACTCAGCTCAGGTCCAAGGTGGGCCGGTGCTAAGACCTGGATGCTTTCAGCACTGCTGCCACTTCTGCCAGCAGTGGCATTGGCAAAGCCCCCTTGCCATTGCCTGGTGTTGGCAGGAGCAACCCCCTCCCATCTCCTTTTCCTACTCCTCTGCTGCCAGCCCGTGGCTGAAAACCTTAGCTCTGCAGGCTGTGAGGGCTGGATCCAGCCTGCAGCCGCAGGTTGGCAACCCGTTGTAAAAGATATAAATGCTCACGTTACAGGCTATGACTACATTGACTCTCCGGTAGCTTAAATAAATTCTCTGGTCATGTCTCACACCATTTTTTTTTTTCCCCTGCAGACAGGTTAATTATCCATTAGTAGTGCCAGGTACTTTTTCTGCTGATAAAACACGGAGTAGCTTCTGAGGTATCTGGCATTAGCCAGTGATAGACAGGTTACTGGATCAGCTGAACCAGCTTTGCAATGCATTATGGTAATTCCTATGTCCCAATGGCAAACCTGGTGTCATTTGCTTTCTTATTGTACAGTTAAGTTCATTAGGGGTAATGAGCAAAACAGAATGGCACACTACTCTGCAGTGATTCAGAGACACAAACCAACCGTAAAACTGGTGACCTGCAACTCTTCAGCACAGGTGCAGCTTATAAAAGAAGCTGGACTCCATATCTGGCTAACAGAAGTAAAGCCATACACTCTGCTGGGGCCGGGTCCACATGAACAAGGGCATGCATGGGCAGTGGCACAAATAATAGCAGCACAAATTTGCACCTCTACTTTATGCCGCAGTGCAAGCCCCTGCCCGTGTGCTTTGCAGTGGGACACGTTGTCCCAGTGCTTTGTGTGCTGCAGAGGGTGTTGGCTGGGGCTCCCCTGCACTGAGGCATCCTTTGCCTTGGCCAGCTAGGAAGTGGCAAGTGGAGATGGGGGAGCAGGCAGCCCAGGGCTACCACTTCCCCATCTCCGTGCACTGCAAGACCCAGTGCTGAGGCACCCTGGACCCCTGCCAGCCAGGGAGTTGCACGCAGAAATGGAGACCCCCTGTCTCTGCATGCAGCAGAGCCCCTGCACTGAGGCAGCCCCCGCACTGAGGCACCCTGCCCCCAGCCAACAACTCCCCAGCTGGCTGCAGTGCAGGGTGCTCCGAGTCAGGGGACCAGGCAGCCCTGGGTTAGCTGCTCCCCTGTCTCAAGATACACTGCACCCCAGCCCGCTGCTCCACTGCTGGCTGGGGTGCAGCATGCCTCGGCATGGGGGCTCCATGTGCCTCAGTGCAGGGGCATCTCAGTGGAGCCGCTGGGCCCAGGACCTCCTGCTCCCCTGTCTTGGGGTACCCTGCACCCAGCCAGCCAGGAAGGTGGCTATCTGGGGCACAGGGTGCCTCAGCTCTGGGCTACCTGCTCCCCCATCTCTGCATTTGTCCTAGCACTCACCACTTTGTGTGCCTCTAAGTTGGTTTGCACCACTATTTTTCTGGGGTTTTTTTGTTTTTTTGGCTACTGGGAAATTCCAGTAGCAAATTTTGCCCCGGCACTGCAAATTAGCAGCACCATGCATGGATTAACATGCAACTCGTGCAGTTTGTGACGTTGCAAAGAAGCTTTGCAGCATCACAAACCACACGTGCCTGCACATGTGGGCCCAGCCTGGGAGGCATTTTTTTGTTGGGGTGAGGAAGCACCAACATTTCTAAACACTTGTCATCACAAGCCTATGGATGTAGATGGCAGGGTAGAAACCCCACCTCCACTCCCCAGGGGGTTCTGATTTCTATTGAAATCTCCATTTTGGTCACGCAGGGCTGGTAAAACGTACTGGGAGGCTGTTCTGACAGGCTGTAACTATATCGCATTGAAGCAGGCTCGATGAATCAAGTCTGCTGCACCGTGCTAACTAGCATACTCCAGCCAGCCTCTGTGTCTCATGTCTCAGCATCCCCCTGTTTCAAAATGGCAGTGGGGGCATTTGAACTAAAGCTCATCGAATGAGCTTTAGTTCAAGTGCCCTCGTTGCCATTTTGAAGCTCAGGGCTGCTAAGACAAAAGATGCTGCAGCGCTTTACTTAGAGCAGCTCCCAGAGCCACTCCCATTAAAGTGCCCCCATCCCCGGCACACATGTAGAAGTGCCCCACAGTACATTATTGAACCTCTGCGGTCCTGTTTAGTGGTTCTGGCCAAGGACGCTGGGAAAGACTTCCATGTATCAGACAAGCTGAAAAAACCTCGTTTGTGCAGGTCTCATCTGGTGTAGCTGTAGACGTGGGAATTCGTGACAAACGTTGCTCTGTTGTAGATGTTCTCATTGCTTTGTATTATACCCTGCTTCCCTTTGGTTTCTTTAATACCATTCCCCTCTCTGGCTCCCCTAGGGCAATGTGGGTTCTCCTGGTCCCCCTGGTCTGCCTGGAACTGTAAGTAATATTGCAACCTTAGTTTATTATTTCCTGATAGCCTTGTACAGGTGAGCCCTGCTACAGCTTCATTAAGGGGTCACAGGTTTCCTGTGTTCTCGTGTACAGTGGTGTCACTTTAGCTGTGACTCCTCCTTTTCATTGACATGTAGCGTAGGTATAGGGACCTCTCTGTGTCTACCCACAAGGACAAAGAAAGGGAGAAAATGTGTTACTACACTACTGGTTTTACATGGATACAGAAAAATGCTTTTATGCCCAGCAAGGGGGTGTTGTTGTCCATGATATCCTGGTGACTTCCTTGTGAAACCATTTCATTGTCAGTATAGATCTCATAGGAAAAAGAAGCCGACCTTGAAGGGGGCATTGCCCTGTTCCAACTCTCAGTAATAAACACTGAGTCTGTAGAAGTAGCAGAGTGTGGATTTCACTGTCTCACCAGCGTGGATTTAGGCTACAGCTTGAAAATAACCTGACCTGGCTGTTTCCTAACCCCCTGAGCCCTTCCTGAGAGACTTCAGCAGTTATAGCACCATAATATGCTGGGGATCAGAGACTCTCTGTGCTCCCAAAAGCCATCCTTGACAAAATGGAGTTAGTTTGCATTCAGAACTGGGTCCAGTGAGCAACCAAATCAGCCTGTCCAGTTTCCTTCCATTATTACAAGAGCACGAGGCAACCTGCTGTTGCTAGGGGTGCACCGATACAGATTTTTGGGGCTAATACTGTTAGCCGATTTTTAAGGAGGCATATCGGCCGATACCTATCCGATTTGTGATACAAGCCCAGCAGCTGGTAAGTCTGGTGTGGTGGAAGAGGAGAGACGAGGGAAGGAGGGGGGCAGATCAAGCTCCCTGAGGTGAGAGGAGTATAGCAGGGGCTGAGACAAGGGCAGAGGCAAGTGTTGCCCAGCTGTGGTGGGGTGGGCACAGGATGGAGCTACAGCTCTTCCCAGGGGCCCAGGGAGCTAGGGTGTGGCTCCTGCTGGTCTGGTGGCTCGTCCGGTGCTTGCCTACTGGCTACCAACACTACTCCCATTTTTTGGGAGAGCATGGAGGTGGGGAGGGCATGTGCCCCAGATCTGTGCAAGGTGGTGTGGGGTGGGGCAGGCTCTTACTGGTGGGGTGGGGCTGCACAGGGTGGGTGGTGGAGGGAGGGCCACTGGGAAGGAGGTTGGAGAGCTACAATGAATTTTGGGGTGGCTGCAGCCCCCGTGATAGTCCCTTCCCAGCACCACTGCCACTCACCCCATGCAGCCCCACCCCGCCAGGAAGAGCCCACCTCATTCAGATCCAGGGGCACATGCTCCCCCATGCTCTCTCGGACAAGTGGCAGAAGCAGCGGCAGGAGCTACTGGGTAAGCGGGCAAGTGCTGGATGAGCTGCCGGACCAGCAGCTCCTGGACGAGTGGTGTACAGCAGTGGGAGCCAGCCCCCCACGCTCCCTGGATGATCTGTGGCTCTGTCCTGAACCTGCTCCAGCACAGCAGCGCTTGCCCCAGCCCCAGCCCCACTCCTCCCTCACCATGAGGACCTTGATCTGCCCCGCTGTGCCCCTTCCCTCCTCCTTTTTCTCCCACCACACCAGATTTACTAGCTTCATGCAGCTTTCCAAGATGCCTGGCAGTGCTCCTTGCTGCCTATGTGCTGCACTGCAGCTGTGCGCGTGCATGGGCCATTTATCAGCCAAATTATCGGCCCTATCATGCCGATTTCTGATACAGTCAATTTTCTTTATATCAGTGCCAATCTGATATTGGACCAATGTATCGGTGCACCTCTAGTTGTTGCTTCTTTTAAAATGACCCTGCGCCATTCTTGGAATCATTCTTAAAGCATGTGATACAAGGTCATTAGCGGTCATTAAGCCAAATTCTTTGGAGCATAAAAAACTGGAGTAAGCTTACTGCCCCAGTTGTGTTACAGTGAAATTCTCACTTAGACAGGAGAGTAAACTGCCAAGCCACAGCAATTCTCTGATGTTCATGTTTGGGATGGTTTGCAAGAGCCGACTGAAGCTGCCGTGGTGGGGCACCATGAATAGAGTCAGTGGGTCCCTCAGATACTCATCTAGACCTTCATGGGTATAAAGCAAGCATTCACCAAGAAGTGCAATCTGCAGAAGCCTGGTGTAGCAAGTTCTCTATGGCCAAGCTACTTCTCTTCTTTGTTTTCCACCTATGGGCACTGTCAAGTCAATGCAAGGGGAGCTGTGTGCACATCCTGTGACAGTAACCTGGCCACAACAGCTTGAATAACTTTGGCAAAGTTTAAAAAGGAGGGCAATGGTCATGAATGCCACACCATATGCATGGGAATGAAGACACTTTTGAACACTCATGTTTCCTGGGGACCCCACAGAGGGGAAAAGTATAGCTCTTCTTCATGACCCAAGGCCTGAGCTGAGACATGGAGTAAGCATACTATAATGCCTACCAGCCCGAATTTGGTCCAAAGCAGGAAGTTCATTAAGACTTAATATGACCCAAGCATAAATTCAGAGCTAGCTTTCTAATAACCTGAACTTCAAGACCATTTGAATCTGGGGTGTTGGTTCAGCTCATTGTAACAAAAGTGCCTAGATGGCTATATAGGTTTATTGGATATACGTGTGCTCTGGGAGTCGGTGGGGGGAGGGGGGATGGTTTAACTAGAGCGGCTCTGAGAACCGCTTTAATTAAACCACCACCACATCTTGTGCATCAGCACCCCAGGCTTAAAAATGGCTACAGGGACACTTCATCTAAAGCTCGTGTGACGAGCTTTAGTTAAAGCATGCCTGCCACCATTTTTAAGTGTGGGGGCACCGATACGCAAGACGCTGGAGTCTGGTGGAGCATAGTAATTACCGCGCTCCAACAGACTTGATTAACTGAGTCTGCTCCGAAACACTGCAGTTACAGCACATCAGAGCAGCTTTGCTGTTCGTGTGTAGGCCCACAGTACAAACACCCCAAGAAAGTGCCGGGGTGGTTTGGATGCTGCTCTGCTTTGCTTTGTTTGCTTGTTTCCAGGGGACACAGTACCACAGTTATCTGTTCAGATACAAATTCCTTCCTCTTCTTATTAGAAGTGCGGGGAGACGCACAAATTGTTAGCGCTTATAGGAAAATAATGATTTTATTAATCATTTAACTTTCTGCTCCATTTGTTTCGTTTCTTTTCCAGACAGCACTGTTTACCCCGCATCCCCGAATCCCAGTAAGTACCGTATCTCATAAAGATGTCTTGTGGCTTCTTGCCTTTTTCGCTTGATAAAGAGCGCCTTTCTGTTTTACACATAATTTAAATGTTTTGTATGATGGGTTTGAAGCTGGCTCCGGGAGACGTCACTGCTGTGGCCAGTTGCTAGGAACAGGCAGCTGTCGTACTGGTAACAGCAGCATGCAAACTGTAGATGGGGAGCAGCTGCATTTGGTCCTAGCTGACATCGTGGATGTTTCCAGCACCCTGCTGATGATGCTCAGCACCGAGCTGAACTGGAAACTGGAGTGGAAACTGGAGTGTACCGATGCCTTTTGGAAACCAGAAGATGCAAACGAACACAGGCAGTTGGTTACAGAGGTGACATTACAAAACACAAACAAATTGGGGTTTCAGCATGCTTGGCACTTCAGAGAGCCGAAGGGAAAGGGAACATGAATGGGGAGCTAGTACTGGGGATTGGGCACCAACTTCTTGGGTTTCCTTTGCTAGAAGCCTGTACTAGATGAAGTGTGCAGTGCATCTGCACCTGTGCAAGGCAAGTGTTGCATGTGACTAAGGTAGTCAAATGCCAGCGTTTTACATGGGCTTCACACAGGTGTATGTGGACATGGTGGCAGAGGTACGATGTCTCAGTGTAGCCTGAAGGGTGAGGTTGGCCCTTTTCTGGGCTTCTGCCAAAGGCAGCCCCAGTTCACCCAGCTGTAAATGGGCACTTGGTCATTCAGGCTTGGGACAGGGCTGTTGCCGAAGGCTAGCGGCATCCTGGGCTGGATTGGTAGGTGTGTTGGCAGCAGGTCAAGGGAAGTGATTATTCCCCTCTATTTAGCGTTGGTGAGGCCACATGTCCAGTTTTGGGTTCCCTGCTACAGAAAGGAGGTGGACAAATTGGAGAGAGCCCAGTGGAGGACAAGAAAAATAGTGAGGTGGCTGGGGGACATGACTTATGAGGAAAGACCAAGGGAACTGGGCTTATTTAATCTAGAGAAGAGGGGACTGAGAGGGGCCTTAATAGCAGCCTTCAGCTACCTGAAGGGGCATTAGAAAGAGGATGGAGCTGGACTGTTCTCAGTGGGGGCAGATGAGAGAACAAGGAGCATCAGTCTCAAGTTGCAGTAAGGGAAGTTTGGGTTAGATATTAGGAAGACTTTTCTCACTAGGAGGGTAGTAAAACACTGGAACAGGTTACCCAGAGAGGTGGTAGAAGCTCCATCCTTGGAGGTTTTTAAGACCCGGATCAACAAAGCATTGTTGGGATGATGTAGTTGGGGATGATCCTGCTTTGAGCAGGAGGGAGGGGGTTGGATTAGATGACATCCTGAGGTCCCTGCTAACCCTAACTTTCTATGATTCTATGACTTTGCATCGGTATTTAACCAGCCCAAAGGGACCACCCTTCGGGACAAGATATGGGGTGATCGAGGGAGGGTGAATATCTGCCCACCATTGGCATGGATCTTGTGAAGGGAGCATCTTAAGATAAATCAGCTGGTCTGCATAAATTGCACCCAAGAGTGCTAAAGTAACTGGCAGACATCATAGCACAGCCACTGGCAAGGATATTCAAGAACTTGTGGTGCTCAAGTGAAGTACCTTAAGATTGGAAGAGGGCCCATCTTCAAGCTTGAAAGGGAGGAAAGAAGACCCATGAAACTACAGGCCAATCAGCTTGACCTCAATTTCATTGGAAAGCATTATCAAAGAAACCATTCTTGACAGGCTAACAGAAGGCAACATCCTGAGGGACAGCCAGTGCCGGTTTGTTGTGGGTAGGTCTTGCTTGACCAATCTCATTTCCTTCTATGACCAGGTGACCTATCACCTGGAAAAAAGGGAAGAGGTTTATATCATATATTTGGACTTTAAAAAAGCCTTTGACCTGGCATCCCATGGAAAAATGAAGCAACTGCACCCTCGACTACTCTACAGTCCGATGTCTGGGGAACTGGCTCCGAAACCGGACCCAGAGGGTGGTAGTCGATGGAACCAAATCAACGTGGCACTCGGTGACTAATCGTGTCCCCTAAGGCTCCATTCTCAGACCTGCACTCTTTAATGTCTTTTATAAATGATCTGGATGCTAGTGTCAGAAGTGGACTGACCAAGTTTGCTGACAACATCAACATTTGGAGAAGAGTATCTACACTTGAGGGTAGGCTGGTGATCCAGGCCAACCTCAACAGGCTTGCAAGGTGGGTGGATGAAAACCTGATGGCATTCAATACGGAGAAATGCAAGGTGCTCCACCTTGGGGAAAACCCCCCCCGCATTATGCTTATAGGGTCGCCAATGCTACACTCGCTAGCACCATGGCTGAAAGAGACTTGGGGGTTGTGACTGACCACGAGATGAACATGAGCCACCAATGTGCTACCACAGCTGGCAAAGCGAACAAAACTCTGGCTTGCACCCACTGATGCATTTTGAGCAAGACCCAGGATATCATCATCCCACTGTACTCGGCCTTGGTGAGGCCATAGCTGGAGTACCGCATCCAATTCTGGGCTCCACAATTTAGGAAGGATGTGGAGCAACTTGAGAGAGTCCAGGGGACAGCCACGCGCATGATCAGAGGGCAGGAGAACAGGCCTTATGAAGACAGGCTGAGAGCCATGGGACTCCTCAGCCTGGAAAAATGCAGGCTCAAGGGTGACTTAGTGGCAGCCTATAAGGGGTTTGCATGAGGATCTGGGGGGAAGCCTGGTTACCAGAGCGCCCCAAGGGATGACAAGGTCCAACAGTCACTAACTCCTGCAAAATAGTTTTAGGCTGGAATAGACTCCCTCCAAAGGTGGTGCAAGCACCTGCTCTGGACACATTTAAGAAACATTTAGATGCTTATCTTGCTGGGATCCTTTGACCCCAGTTGACTTCCTGCCCCTTGGGCAGGGGGGGGGGCTGGACCCGATGATCTTATGCGGTC
>NW_017728886.1:263023000-263052385 GCF_001723895.1 Crocodylus porosus | reverse complement strand
ACACATTTAAGAAACATTTAGATGCTTATCTTGCTGGGATCCTTTGACCCCAGTTGACTTCCTGCCCCTGGGGTGGGGGGGGGGGCTGGACCCGATGATCTTATGCGGTCTCTTCCAGCCCTAATGTCTATGAATCTGTGACTCTGTCAGCCAGAGGTGAAGCTGGCTACATCACTCCCTTATGTGCCTTTAGCTATAGAAACTAGAGTGCCTTCGCCACACTAGCCCCACGAGCTGTTAGTCTTGGGTGAACCTTTGATTTATTGGGTGTACACAACCAGACCTCAAGGTCTTATCATTCTGCTTTGGCAGCGCACAGGTGTAAAAAGCTGTGTAAGACTCAGGGCAATGTACCTGCAACTTCGGTGATTTGCTTCCCTGTGTCACTGGCAAAACTTTATGGGCTTTCCTTTCATGGTCTGTAAAATGGCAACAATAATGTACGAGGACGAGTCTGAAAATAAAGATGCAAGATTTCAGGAGTAAGGAGGGAAATGTCGACATACCTGCCTTTGCTTTGCAGGTTCAGAAAGTGAGGTGTCCAGAAGACTGTGCTGTGTAGGGCATGACATTTCAGCAAAAAGTTGAAAAGCTGCCACGCATCTTGCAGGGCATCATACGTTTGCTGGGAACCGATAACAGAAGGTCGAGACACGGCCAGACTAGACCAAAGTGGCATCAGCACTCCATTTCTTTCTTTATACATTGGTTATTTTCATAATTAAAACACTTGACCTCAAACCTGCCTCAGTCATCACTGAGATTTGCACGGATGTGGATCTGGTTTAACCGCGTTTGGGCCTACAATGAATCGAAGCAGGCTTTGGTTGTGCGCTTAACATTCAGCACTGCAGTGGGAGCTGTGCAGCAGTACACCCCTGTAGAAGGGGCTGCATAGGAATTCCCTGGCTGAGGGTGCAGCCAACCCCCATGTGTGCACCCAGGCTAATGCCCTGTCTCCTCCTGCCCCTTCTCAGCTGTCTTGCCCTCTGGGTCAGTAGAGTCCCGACTGTGGTCATGCCTGGAGGTTAGGTGGTCCGAGTTCTCACTTTTTGTCCCTCCTCTATCAAGTCACAGAGTAGCAGGGTCCACTCTGGCACCCAGTATATGCATTTCCCCTTTGTAAGCAGGGAAGAAGGTAATGAAGTGTTAAAAAAACACCAACCCAGTGGGAGGCAGTAATTCAAGGGGGGCAGTAAGGGAAGCTCTGAGGTCAAGTCGAGGCAGGTAGCAGATGTTAGTCATTGCCATCCCACTGCTGTTTGCAGTGAGTGGGTGGGTTATGTTTAGTTGCCAGTGGACAAAAGCTGACCTAACACGGCTGACAGGCTCCATGGAGAGCCCACGCTCATCAAATTTGGAGAGACCCCTTGGCTTGTCTCTACACTTCTGGATTCAGGCTCATTGGCAGATTGGTTCAGGAACCACTCGCCCCTTTCATCCTCATTTGTGGGCATGTGAAGTCGTTAATTTGGAGGCTGGGCCATTGGGCCAATAGGTTCCAGTCTAACATAAAAATACAAGCAAAAAGTAGGAAAATGGAGAATTAAATAAGCTGCTTCCTTAGACGATTGAATATCTTCTCCCACAGTCTTGGTTTCCATGGCAATAGCTGTTTGACTTCCTAGTTAATAAAAGCATCCTTTGCCTGGACTTCAGTAGTGTGCAATTGTGCCTTGTGTGCTCTCATCACACAGAAGGGTTTAAAAGATTGAAATGTAATTTTGCCAAATACCAATTGTCACAGCATTATTATTCGGTTAATCTTGTTGTACTAGTTTGTGCTGCAGCCTCCTGTCTGGCGGGGCCACAAGGTGGCACCAGCGACTGTCAGTTCACAGGAGCGAGCCCTTACCTGCCGGCTGTTCCAGGCACTCGGCCTCATTGAATTAGTCCGTGCAAATAACGTTCGCTGCGGATTCTTTCCTTTGCTCAGTTGAACAACTATTTGTCAGCAGAACAAGAAGTTTTGAAAACACACTGTTAAAACGGATGCAGCGCACGGCTCGCACGGGCCGACGTCAAGCAACAGCCTTTTCGAACTCTGTTTTGACGGGTTATTACGCTGGTGCGTGGTTGGTAACAGAAGTTATGCAGCACTCGTGACCCTTGGCTGGGTAATAGAGCCATTTATAAAATGGCACAACAACAAAAAAAGAATATTGCTTGTTCTTGCGTATGTTCTCATACACACATAAATGCGGGGATGCACATAGGGCCTACCTTGTGCCACTGGGGCCAATAGGGATAGGATCAGGCCCACAACGATGCGCCGCTTCCTCAACAGCTGTGTGCTATTTGCTTAAATCTATCCCAGCAGTACGACGGGGGTCATCTTGCTAAACTTTTGACAATTCAAATGAAAGTTGGTGAACTCTCATCTTGCAGTGTTCCACCCTCTTGAACGGACTGAAGTGCTATAAAGAGGAAGGACAGGATTAAATGAATCCCATTAATCACTGATGGCAGCACGTGAAATAAAGCACTGATGTTGCAACAGGGAAAGGGAGGGGAAACGCCGTGAATGCAAGATGAGGTGAATGGAGTTCGGTACCCAGAGGGCCTGTAGAAACCACAACACTGGATATACCACGGGCCCTCCTCTCTGTGCCCATCGTTGAAGTGGAGTAAGAAGAGGAACCGTTCATCCTGCCACCTTGCATCAGGTTGCAGTAGTTCGCTGACTGCAGCTTGATTACTCTTGACGTCTCATTTCAGACGATCTGGGCATGTAATATAGAGGACAGGGAATATTATATCCTCTAAATTAAACAATATGCAACGTGCGGCTTTTAAAGTATCAGATTATGTCAGTGTAAGCTCAGAGGGAAAGTAACAATCCTTTTAATTGAAAACATTTTGGATGTAGAATTAGAAAAATGAGACTTTTTTTCCACAGGCAATATTTTACTGAGTTACAGCCACTGACAATCCCAAATACCCCCTCATCTGGGACAGTAATAATCCCTCATCCCTTTATTTTCCCTGGGAATCCAGACACCAAGCATGAGTGGCAATGGCAGCAGTTTAGCTGAAGGACATTTTTTCTTTCATTCATTTTTAGCCTAGACCAAAGTCCATCATGCTTAACCGTGTGTTTAATTGGCCTCAAATCATCTTCAAATCCAGCTTCTCTATTTTTTCTTTTTTGTTCTTCATCCTCTTCTTGTTTTGCTTCAGGGAGAACCCGGACCAAAAGGAGAGAAAGGAGATCAAGGAATCGGCGGAGAACCTGTAAGCACATCAGAGGTGGCTTAGAGCTGTGATGGCCTCCTAGACGAGGGTGTGGTGGCCGGGTGGCATCTTCTCTTGCTATGAGGAGCTCCTCCTATACGCATAGCATAGCAAAAGCTATGTACATAGTACAGGGAGGGATGTCTGGAAAGAGCTCTGTTGATCTGTTTTGTTTTGAGTGACGTCCTTTCAGATTCGTCCCCCTGAACTAGGGGTGGGGAACACTCAAGGGTGATGGGCGTCTTCTCAGTCATACCCACAGCTATCCTGAGACGTGTCCAGACCCTGACCCACAGGCTCAGCAAAATTGTTGAGTTGTTGCCTTCTGCCCTTTTCTCTGCAGGGACCAGCGGGTGTTCCAGGTGAGCAGGGGCTCCCGGGGCTTGCAGGACTCCAGGTAAGCAGAGGGTTGGTGTGGCTTTAACTCCCTGGAGGGGCCAGATAGAGGAGGGAGGGACTCGGGGAGCATGTCTTCCTTTCCCATGGATGTTGTGGCACCCCTTTTCATTTCCTTCTGTTGACTTCTATGAAGTTAGTTGCCCCTGGCTCCCACCTGTGCAAAAGAGAAGAAAACCGAGCTCTGGATGAATCTTAGGGACCTGCTATTTCTACACTGGCAGAAGCTCTGAGGGATTTCCCAACCCAAGCCTCCTTTGCTGCTACACCACTAGGCCAAAGATGGGTTGGGCTGCACCACCGGGCCAACCAGTGAACGATACAAACCCAAATGAATATCCTCACGTATATACCGAAAGGAATATCCTCATGCCGCAGCATGAGTACCGGTCTTTGTACCGGTACAGGGTATTGGTACATATTTCAGGACAGCATTCAGAGCCACGCTAAGTCCTTTGCCCTCTGAGTTCCCCTTAGTTTACAAGCAATAGGTTATATTGTGAGTCCTGTTCCTACTGAAAACCATTGTGTGGGCTACACAACCTGCTGTTACCGTCCGCCCAGGATCGTAACTCCTGTGCTGAAGGGCCACAGGCAGACTGGGTAGGCTGGAGGGGGCACACCACTTTCTCTGATAGACGTGCATACTTGCAGGGCAGCATGGGAGAAGTTCGTAGCCCTACAGTCTCTGCCGGGCCCATTCTTCGTACAGGAGACGGATGTGGTTTGAGCCCCTTGAAGCTCAGCGTAAAAAAGAAAAAAAGAAAAGGCATTTAAGGACAGTAGTAGTCTCTGCCTCACAAAGAAAGCAAGAGCTTTGGTGTCCACACTCTCATGTTAAAATCTCCTTTGTACAAAGGCCCGCGCAAGGCCCTCTGTGCCCTCTAAACCCTTCACAAAAGGCACAAGTGGCATTTCCATGGTGCATCAGGGAGTGTTCCCTCCCTGCTTGAATCTTATCCCTTTTGAACTATTCTTCATCTGGTTGCCCTCTGCAAGAGCTGGGGCAAAACTGCCCCTGTGCAGAGGGGCCCAGTTGGATTTTGGTGCTGGGCAGGCAGGGGGATGGCACCGCGAGACCTGAAATACACCCATGTGAATATCTTCACGTCCCAGCATCTGGCCTTGAGTAACAGGCTCTGAGCGGATCAGTCATTACTCCTTTGTCTTGTGTCACGAAGCTTTGTTTTTTACCTGTCATTTTCTGGTTGGCTATAGAACTGGAAGCAGTTTCCTGAGCCATTAAAGTCCTTTGTGAATTGATTAGCTAAGTTGGCAGCCAAGCACATGTTCAGGTGGCTTGAGGACGCTGTGTCTCTCTGTCTTGCAGGCACTTCTGTCCCCTTTCTAATCACTTGGCCTCCCTTTTTCTTTTTTGCTCAGGGCATGAAGGGAGAGAAAGGAGCTAGAGGAGAAACTGGAACTCCTGGCGAGACTGTGAGTAATTGCTTCACTTAGTGCAGTTTCCCCTGATGGAAATACACCCCAAAGGGGTTCTGAAATTGCTGCCTTGCAGATTAGTAATCTCAGGCTGATCCTGCCCAGCCTGCATTTCTAATCTTCAACTGGAGCGAGAGCTGCTGCTCTGGGCAAACAGAAATGCAAAGCTACTTGGCAGCAGCAGATGGATCGATGCCCTAATCAGTTTGACGCATGCGGGTCTGAATTGCGAGCCTCCTGTCTAAGTAGCAGGTTCCTCAAACAAAAAATCACGTTTCTTTTTCTGGGCATGAGATGCTGGACACACAACGTGCTCGATAATGCATGCCCGTATCGCTAAGGCACAGGCTGCCCTCTGGCATGGTGAGCGTGCCTCTCGTCGAGAGCCAGAACGAGTTTCGATCTAGGTTGGCTGTCAGCTTCTCCTCCTTGCTGATCAGTCCCATGTTTGCCTCTGAAAAGGAGAATTGTCATTACAAAAACTACCACAAAGCACTCATTCAGGAATGGGTCAAGGTGGGCATCCAGTATGGGAAGGGATACTTGAAATAGTCCCTGGGAGAGAGGAATACAGTCCTGGGGAGCTGTTTCTATCTGAGAGGAGCCCACCTGCAGCTCTTTGTTCCTCACAGGAACAGACTGTTTGAATCTGTGCCCTGTGCATGGCTTTTCTCAGTAGCTATCCCTAGCAGGTATTTCAGACTGGGTTAACTGAGTCCCTGCTAAGTGCCAGGGCTGCCTATGACTGGGATGTGCAAGACGAGACAAGATGGATCTGTAGCTGTGGCGCTCAACCCATGGCCCATGGAGCTCCCCCTGGGTCTGGTCCAGATACTAGAGATGCAGCAATGAATGCTTCCCTGCTCCCTTCCCCTTCTCTGGGATCAGATAAGTTGAGCACTACAGACCCGTAGCATCCACAGAGTCTTAATATCATCGTGGACATATCAACAGTGGCGAGATGGCCCGTAGCCAGGAGGCTGCGGAAAGATGAACATAACACTGGGGAGGGGAGTGTGAACCAAATGCCTTGTTACACCTTACGCTGTAAACCGCACAAAGGTTAATCAGCTTAGTGTGAGCAGCTTGGTGAAGCAGTCAAACCTTAAGGCAAAAACCCTTCTCTGACTGTCCTTCACCTGCACAGCTGTGACTTGCCACTAGAGCCTGGGTAAGCAGGGGCCCGAGTAGGAGCTAGGGGCAGGACTGGCTCATTGCTCCTGAGCCGAGAGCAGCGAGCAGGTCCGGTGGCAGCAGGAGGCAATCCCGGGCTGGGGCGCTCACTACCCAGTGGCAGCGGTGAGGGAGTGGTGCCGCGCTCAGCCCCACTGCACCCCACCTCGCCCTGGCTGGGGAGGAGCCACTGCATCGTGGGATACTGGAAGACTTCCACTTGGGTGGAATAGCTGTGAGGAGTGGCCACACCTTAGGGTGTCTTTATGCCTGCTTTGGGATGGAAGGGCCAGGGGACTTTAATTAAAGTGGCTCTCGGGATCTGCTCTAATTACAGCACCCATGGTGTCTCCTGTACTGAACACCCTGCGCTGCAAAATGGTGGCAGGGACCCTTCAACTAAAACTCGTTGAACGAGTTTTAGGTAAAGTGCCACCCCCTGCCCCACCACCATTTTAAAGCATAGGGATGCTTAATACATACAATGCCAAGGCTGCTGGAGCATGCTAATTAGCAGGCGTCAACAGACTCGATTGATTGGTGCTAATTAGCATGTGTCAGAGCAGGCATTGAGCACATGTATAGATGCCTTAAATGGAACAGGAGGAAGGTCATGAAGATTAAAGATAATCCTGCCCTGGGGTGGTGTAACTTCAAGATGAATAATGAGCACTTTAAGCCACTTAAAGGTATTAATGTGGAGCCAATCCAGGGGCTAAGAAGCCACCTAAAATCACCGCGTTACAAGAATGCTCCTTGCATTGGAGATCAGCTTGGGAGACCTGGGGAGACAACTGAGGGAAGGGAACAACTGAGTATCTTTGGCGTTGCTCAGGGCTGGGCAAACTGGAATGGGGACAGAGGAACTGCTTAACCTGCTGGAGATGGGCAGAGGACCTCGGACTGGGTGGCCTTTGAACCACTAAATGCCCTTACCAAAGGAACAGTTTGCTTTGCTGCTTGGGACTTTGGGTTGCACTCAGGCTCCCCAATAGGAGGTGAAGTCCCTCTCCTGGGAGCAGACCTGGATGATCACTCCATGAGTTGGGGCCACAGAGAACCAGGGAAGGTGAGAGAGGGAAATGCCAGGGTCTCGGAGCAGGAAGGCCCTGGTCTCCCTTCTGCTCCAGAAACCATGCCCAGGTTGGCTTCGGAGATGCTCCCAGAGACTAGGCAAGTCTGGAGCGGTCCTGAACAGACCCCTTCCCCTCCCCAGGAGGACACTTCTTCACAATACCTGATTTAGATTTAGGCTTTTTCTGGGTGAGGGCTAATTTTTAAATTCCCAAGGTATATATCTACATTAGTATTATGTTGTTTCATCTTAACTTGGCCCATAATCAATTTGGGGCAGAAAATGTTCAGCATCCACCCTTTAGTCTGGGCCCCTATCTCATCAGGAAGTGCTATTTACTAGAGTAATACAAATAGTATGCGTTTTATTTGATTCTTCTTAAACCAGGGTGCTCCTGGTGCTGAAGGCCCCCCAGGCCCACGCGGCTTGCCAGGAAATGTGGTAAGTAGTCATTGCTGAATTTGTTTCCCCATCTGAGCCCCTCTGTATTCCCCTCACTGGGTTTCCATTCCCAAGGGGGGCACTATGCTTGTTTGTGCATGTGGTATTTCATTGCAACCTTTTGTTCTGCCTTTGAAAGGCTCAATGCACCTGGAGGAGCTTGGTGCATTCAGGGAGCTAATTCTCGCCACCGCTCTAGCAACAAGGATGGATGGAGCTTTTGATGTGTGTTCCCACCTTGCTTCTCACTGCCTGATTTACTGCCAGCTCTCCCAAATGAAAAATGACATCTCTTCCTTTCTTTCTTCTTTGTGGTTTGCTGCTCCTCGTTCCCATATTGCCTGTTTTACTGAAGGGAGGACCAGTGCAAGCCGACAGGCTCTCACTCACCTCCTATTTTTATTAGAATACCTATAATCCCCCAAAGTCGAGTTCTGTAACGCTCATATGAGCAGAGCCCTTGAAGTCAATGCAGTGGGGCTGCTTGTACAAGTAAGTGCTCACCAGCTCCACGTTGCAGGAGTGAGCCTTTCATTTTTTGCATATTAATTTTTTCCTCGTAGTCTGCACTGTTCCGGCTGGGTAAATCTGGAGTAATTTTACAAGTAACCAATGTTCTTTCTCTGGATTTATACCTTCATAAAAGCGAAAGAGCTTAGACTTCGGAGTGCAGGGGAGTTTTTTAAACAAGCCAAACCAAGAGGAAGCCTGTGTGATATTGCCTTCGCTAATCAAGCAAGTCAAATAATCACAGACCAACTCTACTACCTACTTACGCCTTTTCTAATTAAATTGTGCTATGTAGGAAAGCTACATTGTATACTTGGCCAAAAGGAAGCTGGAAGTAATACCATCTTCCACATGTAGCCACAAGTCCTGAAAAGAGCTAACCTAGCAAGATATAGCACTTACTGATGCAGGGATAAAAATCCATACAATTGCACTGTGCATGATGAATTTGGGCAACTCCCCAGTTGCTATTGGTGGGTTTGGATCATTTCGTAGCTTCCTTTAAAAAAAAAAAAAAAAAAAAAAGGCATCACATGAAAGATGTATCCTGCAAACTTGGTCCTAGTTTGAACATGGAAGAAATGAATGTAATAGTTTTGGCTTGGAGGAAAATCACCTTTATGTCTGCAAAGAAGTAGAGATGATCAACATTGTCCCATCTGCCTGTAAATAAAAGGAAGGAAAACTGAAATGTGGGGAATGAAATGAATATTAAGCTAAAGCCAGATTTGTGCTATGCATGTTCCTATTCCACAGAGTGGGAGTATAGGGTATTAGTGAAATAATACAAGTATGTGATTTCTAGCTGGACTTCTGCTTTCTCTGATATCAAAAGTGATGACTTCTGGGTTGTTTTGAACACAGCTAAGAAGTACCAAGAGAATTTTACAATGGGGAAAAATGTACTTTGATTAGTGGTGGAGGAAATAGCTCACAAATCTAGGATTAGCTTTATTTTTCCTTTGGATTTGCAGTTCAGTGTTGCATGGGTAAAGTAACTTTCTCTTAGGCAGGCGATGCACAGCTCTTCTAGTCCATTGTTCCCAGGATTACAGGCTTGCTCTGCTGAGATGTGTAGAATTGCTAAAACTCTCCATGAGACACAGTATAGTACATCTCCTCCTATTCCACTTCATTTACAATCAGAGACCACCCAGGGGAAAATCAGAAGCAATGGCCATAAACTCCTAGACCAAGGTTTCTGACTGGATATAAGGAAAAACTTCATGGTTTGTGTGACCAGACTCTGGGATAGAGTCCCAGTGAGGGCGGTGCAGGCACCTACCTTGGCGATCTTCAAAAGGAGACTGGATGCACACCTTGCAGGAGTTATTTGACCCCAGTTGTCTTTCCTGCCCAGAGCAGGGGGGCTGAACTTGATGATCTCACGAGGTCCCTTCCAGCCCTAAACTTCTGTGAAAGGAGTTTTTTAACTAATCATCTTTTTTTTTTTCATTAGGGTGTACCTGGAGATGTGGGTCCACCAGGAAAGGATGGGCAAAAGGGTGAAAAGGTAAGCTTTCTTCCTGTTTGGTATGTGAATGCATCTGCCTAGGCTTTTTTATGATGTGGGACAGAAACAGTCTCATCTGGATTAATGAATATGTGTTATTTAAGGACATAAGGGACCATTAGAGCGTATCCTCTCACCGCCTGCATAATACAAGATGTAGGACGTTACCTGCTCACCCATGTTTGAACTGTGTCATAGTGACTTTAGGTGCAGTGATGTCATTGACTTGGATCATTAGCAGATGGATGTGATTTCATCTCAGTCGTGTGTTGTAGGAAGGATTCTGTCAAGAGTATGGGGTAGGGGGAAGCTACACCACCCACCCACCCGATTTGCCTCCATTTGGTTGTCTCGCCTACATGTTACGTCATGACACCAAAGACAGTAAGCTGCCTCTGGCCAGTGCTCTCTTGTTATGCATTGCTTGCAGTCATAGAGCCCTGACCTTTACTTATGGTCCCAAGATGCTAGTAATTATGAGCTCACATATGATCAAGGAAGGTATAAACATTGAAACGTGGACTATACCTACTCCTTCTGTCAAAGCACTTTCCACCTTATCAGTGGAGCAAGAATGAGATGCCTCAAGCCACTTGCAACCCAGTTTTCAGCCCCTGCCCCCAAATAGATGGACCTTCTAGTGTATCATTAAGCTGGGGATGGCAAGTGTGGTCTAGGATTGAAGATCCCTCCCTGGCAGTGTCCTACCAGAGGCCTCGTTTCATCATACCATCCAACCTTTCCCCCCAGCAAATTTAGGGTATATACTTTCTTTTAAGAGGAAAATACCCAGTCTTAAAAGGTAAGATAATTCATCACATTTTGCAGCACAACAAAGCAGGGCTTGCAGTGGCACTACAAAGCAATAAGTCTGTAAAATCTCCAAGGGCTTCTGATATTTTTATTCCTGGGAGAGATGTGATCCAGAAATGGTCCTTTGCTCATGCTTGACACCTGTTGTAATTTCTTCTACAGGGTGATCCAGGGAGAGATGGAAAAGCAGGAGGACCTGGGCCTGCTGGTGAGCCTGGCCCTGCTGGAGTACCTGGCTTACCTGGCAAGGGTAAAGATGGAGACCGGGTAAGTCCTCTTGCCACCGTCCGCACCCAACGAGGGCTACTCATTCTGTGGACTCAGTAGAAATGGCCCAGTCAGAGGCAGCTTGTATTATTCAATCACATAAAATCACAGAGGACAGACTGCCCTTCGCTTGGCTGCCACCAATGGCACCTGCAGCAAGCTGTCTTACTCCTGACACCCCCATGCATTCTTCATTATAGTTGTATATTCCCAGCCCCACATCCCCCACCTCTCCTCTAGTGAATTCACTTTGTGGTATGATGCCACTTCTGGATCCCACTCGGAATCCGATTTTGTACTTTCTATCTTTGCACCGCCCCTGTAGGCAGAGTCCCAAGTTCCTCATGCAGGAAAGCCTGCAGATGCACATGAGGGAACTGATGGCTGCATCACATTGGGCATCCCCACTTAGTGGGTGCTTGAAAATATAGACCTTGGTGACCTAATTTATGAATAAAAAAACCCAGGTGGTCCCTCTCAGAAACTTCCTGAAAGCATTTAACCCCACGGAGCTGAGAGAGTGACACGCGGCCCCTGGGAGTTTTGGCTTGGTGACAGGGCAATGCTGCTTTTGTTGGCGGGCGTGCTTCTGTTTTGAGGTGTTGAAGGTCCTCCTTCTTCAGCATGGTGCTGACTAATACCTCTTCTGGCTGTGGCCCTTCTAGGGTGACCGAGGCCTGCCTGGATTGCCGGGACTCATTGGTCACAAGGTAAGTGCGAGGCTCTCACCGCTGCTGTTCAGTCAGGCCCACTTTCCACCTTGTTAATGGAGCTGTTGAAAGTTCCCTTTTATTTAATCTTGAAAAGATATTTTGTAAAACTTTCGCCAGAAATGGGATCCTTGTTTTTTCAGTGGAGGAAGTTTTTACCATGCCATAATTAGCTGGCCTTTTGCCAATGTACATGTTCGGACGTTACGGGACTGCTCATTTTCCAGCATTTATCCCTACAGTAAACCTGTAACTAAGATTGTGGGCTAAGTCCTACCTGAGGACAGAAAGAAGCCTCCAGCTGGCACCTTGATGCGTGTTCCCACCTAGCTATTGCGCTGAAGCTATGCAATGAAAAAAAATTAGCATCACAGTTACAAGGCAAAATGCACTTTGAACTCCCTTCCCATCCTTCTCGTGGATGGTTGTTGGTGGAAGACATCATTGCTTTCAACTCTCTCCTGCTGGGCTTTCTATTCTCATGTTGACTGTCTGGGTTGCAGCCCTCTTTTCCCGATTCTGTAAACACGAGAGGCTCAACTATGTGTGGGCACCTGAAAGAAATATCCCTTTGTAAGCCTATCACTGGCAGCAGGTTCATGTGGTTCAGCTTCTTCAGAGCTTGTGCAACAAAAGCAGAGAATAAGTTTAAAACAATAAAGCAGCTTACGCATCCAGGCTTACCCAGACTTTATCCTTGTCTGAGCCCAGGGACCATTGACTAGGGTGGAAGAATCCTCTCCCATTCTTAAACAGTCTCTGTCTGCAACCCAGCCTTTTGCTCCCTAAAAATTGATTGACCCTACTGTGCTGCTTTGGAAATTGTAGTCTTGAGACTCAGTATTAAGTTAGAGAGCTAATGCATACACTTTATTATAACACATCCCTTTTTACCCAAAGTCTGCAAGGGATTAATACTGTTCTAGGATCACCTGGGTCAGGTTGATCAGAGCACATGACAGATGCTGCAGTGGTTCTGTAGTGGGAGTAATCAAGTCATGAGCATGAACTGTAGAAAAGCAGGCTCATCCATGAATACTGACATCATTTTGTTTGGGACCATGAGAATTAATCCACATTCTGGAATAAACCAAATTGCCTGCTCCCCAGACTGATTTTATTTTTGCAGCATTTTCTATTGACATTGCTACACTTCACTTTATTTAGTCCTTCACTTTTCAGAAGGCATAGTTACTAACACAAAGAAAACTATTACCAAAAAAAAAAAAGAGAGAGAGAGAGAGATAAACATTTTTAAAAAACCTAAGCGAAACCCAGGCATCAGACATAGCATGCCCACTCTATGCCTGAAAGCTTGTTTAGCATCTCTTCCAACTATATAATAGGCACAATAAAAGATAATGCCAACAAACCTTGTTTCTCACAGAGTTCCTGGACCTTTGCAGCTACAACAGCATTGCAGCCTAAGTAAAATCTATCATTAAGCATAAACTAAAGAAGGGGAAATAATTGTGCTTGGGAACTACTCATCACCTTTTGGTACAGATGTTTTCTCGAACAAAATATTGGAAGAGGGATCTGCCTATAGGTTGGATCAAATCCAGCTAGGATTTGTGTGAATCCTTGGAGTAAATTTTCATTGGCAATGGAAACTGGGACAGAGTGAAAGAAGAAGCGCTGCAAACTGAATTCTGGTAGACCAGGGTGAAGGGACAATGATTTTCTACCATGCCCAGAGAAGAAAAGCTGAATATAAATACTGCAAAGAAGCCTACTCAGTCCAAGGCCACCTCTGGTATGAGGCTGTAGCTCCCAATTGCACTCGAGTCCATGTAAAAGCCTTCTTGGATGCTCCTCACTGCAATGAGCAAAACAGAGCTCTTGGATTATTGTAGTTGCAAGCACCTCACCAGCATAGCCTGTGCTTCTATCCTGCCCTGTTTCTAAACTGTTCATTCAAATGGTGTCAAACCACTGTCCAGATTCCCTACAGTACATATTATTTGAAATCCTAAAGGGATGGCTCTCAATTGGAGACACAGTCTCTTGAAAAGATTGGAGAAAACTGAATCGTTTTAAACTACAGCGTAAAAACATGTAATGGGACTTTGTAAAGAAGAATGCTTCAGAGACTAAACAGGGATTGGGCCATGCAAATTTGTAACCCATGGGTCCCTTGATACTCTTCCCTTTCTTTTGATCTGCTAATGAATTACTCTGTACTGCTAACACTATAGAGTACTTAACAGTCTCTCTAGAAAAGTAGGTGGTAGATGGTTGTATGACAGTGTTTTCCTCTGCATTTCGGCGTGCATAGTAGGCAGCTGGCATTCAGTGTATGGAACTGTATGAAAGCTGCACAGTTGTCCCAAGACCCCTGAGCTTCTCGCGTGGTCTCTGTGCATTAAGTCAGCCCTATTAGCAAAACGATGAAATTGCTGGAAATGAAATACTAGTCACCCCCTATAACTAGGTAAACCAAAGTGCTTCTGGACCCTGTGCTCCTGCTTTACCATGGGGTATGATGTAGGACTGGATCATACAAGTGCTTAGAGACATGGGCTAGAGAGCCTTATGGAGGACAAAGGCAGCTAAAGGATAGGGTAAATTATTGGCGTGCTTTTCCGTGCACAATGTGTTGGGAAGTCTTCCGTGTCCCTGACTCGGTCCCATTGCAGCCTCCTAATAGGTATTGCAGAGGTTCCTTGAAGAACGTGCAGGTTTTATCGGGGGCGATTTCTGAGCCGTGAGTTAGTGTTAAACATTGGTCGCCTTTCTCAGAAAGCTTATGCAGAAACTTGCCATTCTTTAACTCCCTTGTCTCTCTCTGTTTCAGGGAGATAGGGGAGCTCCCGGTCTCCCTGGCCAGCCTGGAGACAGAGGTCTGCCTGGAATTGGAGTCGCTGGGCCTCCCGTGAGTAGTGGGCAGAACCTGTTGTCACCTATGACAAGACATGGGCATGCCCATCACCAGCTGCCGACTGAGCATTACGTGTTGGTTTCTGCTGTGAACTTGGCTCTCTTATTTTATTCACTCAGTTAAGGTGCAAATGGCTGACCGTTACAGATGTTGGTGTTGCCCAGATGCTTACACATCTGTCATAAGGAGTTGCTAGGGAGGCTGTTTTTATTTCAGGGAGAATGAAGAGGGAGGAGAGAAGATATCATCAACATGGTTAAGATCAGTTACTGCTGCTCATGACATCTATTTGAGCTCTTAATACACTGGCCGGGCTTCGAACCAGAGGCACCTAACCAAGCATCTTGGGAGACACCTGCGTTTCGGCTTACTTAGCATGTCTCACTGGCTGTTTAAATGTCTGTCTACATTGTCATTCAGTAATGACCACCAATACAAACACCACATTTCCACTAGTAGAGTTAGACCCTTCTGACTTTCATAGACGTTAGGGCTGGAAGGGACCTTGGAAGATCATCGGGTCCAGCCCTCTGCCTCAGGGGTAGGAAGTCAGCTTGGGGTCATAGGATCACAGCTAGATAAGACTTCCCATTTCCCTTATGTGCATGTTGTATCTGCTTCACCTAGAAAGCCAAACGCATTTGAAATCAAATATGATTCCTTCTCCGGCTATAGTAAGCTTGAAAACATTGAAACAAATGGCTTTCTAAAATGAATGCTTAACAGGTACTACAGTCAAAAGCCTCAGTTTGGAAACTACAGATAAGTTTCACAACTGATCTTGTGCCAGAGAAGGCTTATAAGTCTGATTTTCAAGACACCTGCGTTCCTTAAAATTGTTGGCTCTTGAATTTTGATTCTTTTAGACCAGGCAGTAACCTCTCAGATGAGATTTAGTTGAACTATATTCAGGCATAATCCTTTGCACCCACAGCCCCACCTCCTGCCTCTCTTTAAATAGACAACAAAATACTTCTTCAAGGCTACATTCAAGAGTTTGGGGTTTTGTGGATTTGGGGCCTGATGCTGCCAGCTCCTGGGCCTCTTGAGAGCATGGGATTTGAGGGTGCTCTTCATCTTTATTGTTCATAATCTTGAGCAGTCATCTCCCTGGGTACGTAAATGAAATCCGTTTTGATGAAGCAGACCTTATTCTGCAGTAGACCTACTGGAGTACAGTAGCCGTCTATACCCCTCCGAGTTCTCAGTCCCTGTCGCACAGTCCCCAGAAGCTGTTTCTGTAGGGTGGTAATCTTTGGGCTTGTCTATTTTATAAGCCTTCTTTGGCACAAGAGCAGTTGTGAAATATAGAGTCTGACCATTACAAGGTAATAAGCCCTGCAGTGTGTTCCTTCACCAAACGTTACAGGCTGTTCAATGCATGCTGGCTTTTTGCCTATTGTGCTGATGACATCCAGTTATTTGCTTCTCCTCTGGCATGGACACAACCCAGTTGTCTCACTTCATAAGCAACCGTACATTTTCTTATACCCAAAGACTTTCTGGCATGAGCGCCTAGACTCTAAAAGTGATTAACATTACACCAGGCTGATGCATTGCAGTGCCTGAATGAGGCTTTTAAAATTAGCATAACAAGTAGAAGCACTGTTTTTTTTGAAAGCCAGAGGGGCATGACTGTTTTTTCTTAATGGTCATAAAGCTCACTACAGCGGTGATTGGAAAATTTCAGGCTGGTTCATCATTCAGGTCAGGTTGGTCCATCATCAGAGGCTCCTTTTGGCTTTTAATAAAAATTGTGCATCTGCGAAGATGGGTGACTAGACCAAGTATCCCCATCTTGGTCTAGTCACCCATCTTCCATCATTCTGTCTGCTCTGTCCATCATTCAGTCTCTTCTGGGAAACTAGTTTTTTTTGGTTTTTTTTTCCCCTAAATTGGGCAGAAGTGGGTTATTAGCTCACAAAAAAGACTTGAAGTACCAGTGCCACATACCGGTCTATGACTGGGTGGTATATGGAGATACAGTATGTGGCAGCTTCTACTACTTTCCCGACAAGCTTCCCTTTCTGCTCTGGGGAAAGAATGCCGATTTGTTTTAAACTATGGCTTTCCAGATTTTTTAAAACCTCAAATATAGCGGTGTGGAATTCATTCCTGCTGCTCTCCAGACAGATTTCAGCTACACTGGGGTTAGGGGCAGACATTCAAAAAGCTTGAGCCTGAATAGATTCAGTCTTTGCAAGTTAGTCTAATCTGGCTAGACTGAATTGTTCTGAAACTGGACAGACATTCTCTCTGGCACAGAAATTCAGGCACATGCCTCCAGTGGCTCAGGCTAGAAGCCAGGGGGGCTAGAGCAGCCCTCCCTTCCCTTCCAGCTGAGCTGAGGGCAGCATAGCCAGGCCAGGACTCTCTCATTAGTGAGGTCTGCCTGCACCATCCCAGGCTCTCTCTGCTTGCTGCTCAAGGGGCAGGAACGTTGCTAGCCCCTGTCCCCGGGCTAGCACTGTGAGGCAAGGGATGGGGGAGGGTGCAGTGTATGCATCTGTTGATGATACAGAGCTTCTCAGTCACCCTCCCTGCTTCATCCTACTGGCTGCAGCAAACTGACAAGTGAGCAAGCCAGGGGGCTGATAACAGCCTTTATCACCCCATTAGCAAAACAATAGCCTCTTGTCCACATTACTTCAAACTTCTTAAACAGCTTACTGTTTAAGTAAGCTGTCGATTAGCTCCAGAAGATCTAAGTGGTCTTTGTTCTGTCTGCCTGTCCCAGTGAAATTGGACACCCCTCCCCCACCTTGGCATTAGCTAGCATACTGCATGCTGGCTATGGTCCCTACTGTGGCAGAGGGGGGAAGGGATCTCTGCTTAAGCAGTGAGTGGGGAGAGGGGAGCATGGGGAAGCTGGCAGACCCTGCTGTGCCTGCAAGTCTGTGCTAAGCTCCAGCTAGGGAGCAGAGGGGAGGGGCCAGCCATGCTGTGGAGCAGAAAGCCCAGCCCAGCGAGCATGCTAGGATGCTGGGGGAAACTCTGGTTTAACTTAAACCAGCAAGGGGTCTTGGACAGACATTGCATAAACCAGTTTGAGCCAAATCAGTTAATTTTGATACTACATTCAACCAGGTTGATCTCAAACTGGTTTCAGCCATTTTCAGATTGGTTTACGTGCACTGAACTTCTGTTCTGTTACAGGTTTAAACCAGTTTCTGACCACTGAAACCCATTTCTGTGTAATGTCTGTCCCTAGCCAGGGAGACTGAGATCTCTGCAGCTGAGATTTGTAGTGGAGTGACAGATTGGCATCTTCCCAATCATGCTTGCATCTGTAGTGAATGAGCTCCCATAGACACAGCAAAGTAACAGTAACAGTACTAGTCAGGTGTGTAAATATTGCTAAGAGTGGCAAAATTGGGCCTTTCGGTAGAAGTGTGAGAGGGATGTGTCTACTTTCCTGAGTGCAGGGCTAGGAGCTTGCAACTTCTTGCTAAACTCCCCGATCTGACACTGGCTGCTCCTGCGGCTTTTGGTAAATCTCCTGCTTTGCTGCTTCTGACATGGAGATAAGCATTTATTTTTTCTACCCTTCAGAGTAGGAAATCAATAGGTGTAAAGCACTGCGTCACATGCTGGATGTCAACAGCTTGCAAACTTCCCAGTCGAGGAGAAACTACTGCATGGAAGGAAAGATTGAATTCTCACTCGTGATGGTTTCAGGGTCTCTGCTGAATGAATGTTGGCTCCCCTAATGCAATGACTTTCTCTTGCGGATAATTTGGGTGTCATTCTGTATATGAAACAGCTGCTAAAGGCACTTCTTCAGAGCTTAAAATCAGCAAGTGCTCTGCACTGACCGGGTTTTATCTTTGGGCTCCTGTACTGAACACACCGATACCGTTGTCACCTGTTGTTACTGGCAGAGCCCTGGACACAATGCTCTGGGCTCTCTTGGTTTCTCTGAGCATCCTCTCCTTAATTTTCTTCCTTTGCAGCCGGCTTCATCTGCCTTAGGATGATGTCTTGCGAAAGTGGCCCTATTCCTTCTCCTGCCTCCTCCCTTATATGTGTTTGTCCTTATTAGTCAAATACGATGCCAAGTTCAAGTTCAGCTATCTTTGTTTTCATCCTGTGTGTTTGTTGTTTGCTTGCAGGGCCCCATGGGACCACCAGGAGACAAAGGGCCATCGGTACAGTATGCCTTTCTGCCTACACCCATCTTCTATGGAGGGCATAGCACTTGAGCTCAAGCTTAATAGTCAGTGGAGCTGCTCACATGCTTAAAGATAAGCATGTGTTTAAGTGCTTTGCTGGCTTTGACAGCTGACGGAAAATGAAGATATGCTGTCTCCTTCCTTTTGTGTCTAGTCCATCCCAGTATCTCCCTGATCATCAGTCTGCCATTTGATCAGAAAGAAATGAACTGGCTTGGATGAACCAGCTTAACCAGTCTCAGCCAACACTGCTGCAAATCCTGAGCGCTTCCTCTGCCATTGGCAGAGTTAATCTGGATTTACACGGAGGCATTTGTCCTTAAGAGCAGTGGACTGGAAGTCAGGACTTCAGCACTTTTTTCCCTGCTCTCCTGTGTGACCTGGGGTGCGTTAGTGCCCTTCTTGGTGCCTAATGGCTTGTAATACCCAGCCCATGCTGGAGATGCCAGGCTGTATAGATCAAGGGTGACTAAAAGCATATATCCCTTCCGGCTGCAAACCAAAATTTTAACATAGCCAAAAAATGCAGGATGCAAAATAGAGAGACCCCAGAATCAGGGCTCTGTAAATGGTGAGATAGTAATTCGTTGTTAAATGACTCTTCTCAGAAATGGCATTTAAACAGCCTGATGGCCACACGGGGCTTGGGAGCTGAGGTTTGGCCATCCCTTGGTTAAGATACAGAGGCAGCACACAGTTCAAAGTTGGAGCCGTGTTAGCTTAGCGGTTTCTGGGAGCTGATGGGCTGCAGATGTCTTCTTGGCAGCAAACAGGAATCTGAAGGCTGCTGGATATGTCATGTTTGATTGGGTTCCTTTATTCTCCTTTTCCTAGGGCTCCCGAGGCTCACCCGGCATCCCAGGCCCACAAGGACCACCCGGGCACGATGTAAGTAAAGAGGATGAGAGAGAAATGGCATGGACCCCAGCTGCCTGTCTCCTGAAAAGCATCCTGGGGGAGTTATCATAGCGGAGCAATTAAACTAAAGGAAAATATAGGGTGGTTATAAGGAAGGGTGTCATGCTAGACTTATTTGACTAGTGAATCTTCTCTCACAGGAAGAGTCAAAGCCTTTTTAAGCTATTTCAAACAACCTTGGAGATGGCCATTGGCAATAGACTTTAAGGATCAGTGCTGCACTGGGAAGGGGGATTGCCAAAATGACCCAGATCTTCCTGGATCGGTGGTATTCGTGTGAGAAGACAGGTGAAGCCACTAATGGCCACATGGAGGAGTGACTTCTTGACTTCTGTTCAGCTTTTTTTTTTTTTTTTAATCCTGCCATTGCTGTAAACCCATTGTGTATTAAAAGGGTTTGAAAGCATAGGGGTTAAAAAAATAAAATAAAATAAACCCAGGTAATGGGATAAGGATCTGTAGTCCCTGTTTTGACAGTACTTAACATAATCCAGTCTGGGTGATTTCTGGTTTTACTGCTTTGTTTTTCTCTTCAACTCACCGTTGCCTCTCTCAGCTCTGCCCCACTCCTTTCTCCCCACTGTCCTACCCTTTTTTATTTAAATTACTCTTTCTTTGAATACCTGCCTCCTATGGCTGCATCCTCACATGCAAGCATGTGCCGCTTGTGTTGGTTTATAAAGGTGCAGCTCTACTGTCTTCTATAATACTTGAAGTGATTCCTAGCTTTTATTTGAGCTATGAAAGTATTTTTGGGACTTTGGACATCAGGAAATGACGGACCTGATGGAACAAATTCTGGGCCAAATTCCCACCCACAAAGGCCAATTCATCAGCCTAGAGAGATGTACTTTCCATCTTGAATGGATCTCAGTTCCTCCTGAGGGCTTTGGGGAAGAGCGTCTGATTTTCTTCCCACCAACTCTTGCCATGTGCTGTCTGGCATGTTGGGAAAGGCTTCTGTATATCTATCACCCAGCCACAGGGAAGCAAGTGATGTGCTATTCTTCTCCTTACTTATGATGGGGACCAGAGATTATTTATTTGAAGGCTGGTGGCATTGTCCTTGTGCACGCTTTTTGTGCTCTTTGAACAGCGACCACTCCTGTAAGCATTGCTATGCTCCTCCTTGAGCGAAGCACGGGTCTGCCCTTCACTATGCGGTGCGACTCCACTCCTGCTTTCAGAAGCAGCCCCAACTGCATGAGAGACGCCGTCAGCCGCAAGGCCTGGCTAAATGAGAAACAGCAAAATTAGGCAAAAGCTAAAGCACCTTGGGAGAGGATCTCTCATCTTTACCCTTATGATATTCCACTGTGTCAGGGGAAGCAAAATTAACAAATCATTTATTATTTTCCCAGCATTTCCTGACTTTCCCCGAAGAATAATTGCAAGGGTTCATAAGGCAAGTCTCCGCTTCACCCCTCGCCTCCTCTCACTTCTCAGGGAGTGAAGCTTCAGTTTCTTGGGAGTTGCAGCTATTCCCCTCTGGGATTCGTTATCGTGGCTTCACATGCATAAACCCGAGTGAGAAGAGGCAGCAGAAGGGCTCTTCTCTGCAAACCTGCATTTATCTTTGTCACGGGGCGGGGACCCAGGAGCGGCCGTGATCTCTCCTAGTGCCCCACTGTGCCAAGTTGCCGGTCTAGCACCCTCTTTCTCACTCGCCATGACTTTGATGTTTTAATGGGACTTATTCGACCCCTTGGATCCGGTGCTCTTATCCTTCTGGTCCCTGCTCTACGTGAAGGGACTCTGGTGCCCCAACCCTATGGGCGTCGCGTGGCTCCTTCCACCCCAAGACCACGCCCCAAGCCTCTCAGCTGTTCCAGATGTTCTTGTGTCTACCTTGTTCCTAAGTGGCCCCTTCCGGGGCATCTCACTCATATGCTCGCCCTTCCCGGGCCTCTCCATGTACACGCCCTCGCTGGGCTCTCTAATCACACTCTCCGCCCACACAGGGGCCTTGTCTCGCACGCTTCCCGCAGTCACCTGCACTCAGGGCTGTGCCGCACGCTTCCCACACCCGGGCCTCAGGCAGCCTTAGCCTTACCTGGCCCCAGACCCCTTCCAGGGTCCTCACCCACACTGGGGCTTGTCCCAATATCACCCCCACACGGGGCTGGGTTCAAGACACCCCCCAACCGCAGTGCCACCCCGGCACCAAACTGCTGTGCCTTCCCCAGCACCCGCTCGCTGTGCCCTTATGGGGCACCGGGAACCCCCACGCTACTGGGGAGCTCCCCTGGGGCCTCCTCCAAGCCCTACAGCCTCTCCTGGTCCTCTGGTCTTACACAAACAACCCAACAGAAACTCAAAGCCGTAAGCCAACCGGCCGTAACACAAAAATAAGCCTCCTGGCTATAACGCACGTTCAGCGCCGCCCTGGCTACTTCTCATCTCAGCCAGGGCTCGCTCCACCCCGTGCCAGTCTGCAGAGGCTCAGGCAATCAGGCTGCCCTGCCCCGCAGCAGAGCTCCCACTGCTCAGGCTGCCGGGGGGAGCTGACTCTGGCCGACAGCCTGGCTGCTTATAAAGTCCAGGCCCCGCCCCCTTCTGGCCAGCTGACCAACATTGGTTGCCCTGGCAACCCTCACCTGTGCTGCCCTGTTGATTGGCAGCTGTCCTTATTACTATTACTAGTAGCGAGCACCCTAGTGCTCTGCTACTCACCTCCCCCCTTAAGTTCGTAAACCTCACTAGGAGCAGGGCGCGTAAGTGCCCTCGACAATCGTGAACACCAGAGAAGAGCAATCAACATTTCTTCCCACTTTGTGTGTCCCAGCTGCGGCTGGAGGTCACCGGCTAGGAGATGGCAGGTAGAGGCAGATGCTCTTCTATAAAACACACCTCTCTGGAGACCAATAGAAAAGGGAAGATGATTTCCACATGGCAGTGCGTTGTGCTTTAGAGGGGCAGCCAGGCAGGACTGCTGGCCGCGGGCCCTTCTCTCGGCTTCACGGCTCAGAAGGGGATCTGCTCGCTTTGCCGGTCCCTGGGCAGGTGCAGCAGTTTGTTTCCCTGTGGGGCCAGCTTTGTTGGCTGACAGCGGGGTTAGGCGAGGCCCTCCTTGCCCTACCGTCTTATGAAAGCTGGAGCATTCCCATTTAGATGCTGTACTTTCAGTGCCCAGGTTAGCAAATGTCAACCCCTGTATTGCACCCATTTTGGTCGTGGAAATGGCCACTTTGCCAAATTCTGCAGAGGCGCCAAATGCCAGTGGCATGAAAGCAGCTGAAACAAGATCGCTATGCATGGTCTATGCACTTCTCTGTGTTGCCACCCAGCCCAGAGATAGGCTTTGCCAGGCAGCAGCAGGGGCCACGATGTCAAGAGCTACCGGGTGCTGGTCCTTCTGGAGACCTTTCCCAACCCCTCCTGGGACTCCATACGTGCCCCTCTTCATGTATCTCACTCCGGACCCCTCTAGGACCTGGCCTTATGCATCATCAGGTTTAATGGTGCTTTGCCAGTCATCCATCTCCATCTTCTTACATCTTTATGACTCTGAGGAGTGGCCATCAGAGCATGGCTCAGGGTTGCCTCTCTCTTGCACAAGGGTCTGCACCCTCAGCTCCTCTTGTGAGATTGTGCATTTAGCTGCATATGTTCCACTTATCGTCCGGTAATACTTCACTCATTCCTCAGTGAAGCTATCGCAGCTGGGCAGAGCATTTCCTGTGACACGAAAGCATGATGAACCAATTTCAACTAGGGTTACCAGAGCAGTCAGAGCTATACCAGGGGAGAATTTAATTTGATGGGCGGCAAGAAGGAGTGATGGAGAGATTGAGATGTGGATCACCATGTTTCTGATGGTTAAATGAATGAATAACTCTCATTGCAATGCTTATGATTGCCCCCAAACTGGCAGGGCTGTGTGACAGCAAGCACAGATACACATCTGTGACAGTGGGTGCACCTGCATGAGTAGTGGAGATAGACAGAAAGGCTTGTCAGATCATCTCATGGGTTGTTCTTTCTCTTGGCTCTAGGGTTTACCTGGAAATCCAGGGGAACGGGGACCTCCTGGAAAGCCGGTATGTAATTTTGCTTTTATGTGAAACCCCAAACAGTTTGCACTCTGCTTTTTTCCCTTTTATCTCTGCACCTAGCTAGACTGCCTCCCTTACAGCAACAGTGAACTGTAACATCCCTGCTGGGCAAACAGCTGGGAAAGCACTGAAAGTGCAGGTTTATGGTAGGAACATCCATGATAGAGTAGTTTGGATCACTATAAAACTGAGCCAAAGGCAAAAGCCAAAGCTCCTAGTAGCAATCTGTTAGCTTTGGGATATAATACACTCCAGCAAAACTCTGCCCTGTATCTTCAGTGCTCTGATACTATAGAATTAATTTCTAGCGCAATGGTCCAGGGGTATATTTGACTGTACGAGCAATGGACAGCGCAAAGAAAAACAGGACTGTAGCACAGGGCGTCTTTTTGCAGGGTTACTGGCAGCATGTCCCTTGATAAAATCTGCAGTAAATAATGAGCTTTTCTTTTCACAGGGTACTTCTCCCTTGCTTACTCCTGAAGACATAAACCTCCTAGTCAAGGTAAGGCCTTGATATCAGCTGGGTAGGGAGGGGTTGTTTTATTCGTTAACCTGCAGAGTCTCAGCTCTGTGTGCAGAGAGCATGCCTGAATGTGTTAAGCAGTTTGCAGTTTGTGCTCCACCCAACTACTCTGTCCATGTGCAATGGGGGATGTGATACAAGCCCAGGGGGATGACACCGTGGTGAAACTCATTCCAGCAAGCCCCTGAAGTGCATTGGTCCATCAGGGGCTTCACAGGCTGGTGTGTGTTTGAACTGCCCAGGAGCTATTATTTGAACATCTTTTGGGGCCTGAACTGGATTGGACATTTCCAAGCAGACTTGTGTAAAGCAAGGCACCCAAGGCTATCTGAAACAGCTAAATGAAGTGGCCCCATTTTTTCAGTGCACCAGAAAACCCACACCTGCCCCTGGGCTGCGGGTGCTCAGCACTTCTTGAAAATTAAGTCCCTCTGCAGTAAGTGTCTGGATGGGGCCATAAGTGGCTAGTGCTGGACACCCAAGTTTGAAAATGTCAGTGCACATGTTTGTTCCTGCTAAGCCACATAGATAGTGTCAGGGGATGTAATTCAGGATTTGATACTGAGCAGCTACAAAATCTTTACAGATTGCCATGGGCACAGTGGAGAAATGTTTACGCAGTCTCAAGACATGGCAAGAAATCTTTATGTGTCGATTAATAGGCGTAGAAAGATGCCTTGCTTGCTGGCTTCTTCAGTTCGGAAAAGGGTGCTTTCATGGTTGCTGCTGTGAAGTGAGCCTGGGTTTCCATGCAGCAGCTCTCTTGTCAGCAGATCCCAGGTGTCTTAGCCCAGCATGTGTGGCCTGGCATTTTTCATTGTTGTAATATCGCCTGAAGACTTCAGCTGAGACTCAAGTCATCGTTCTAGATGCTAGACAATTATCACATAGAGACAGATCCTGCCCTACAGGACTTTTATTCTAAACAGAGATGGGTGACAGGAGTAGCTGAGTGTCAGCAATATCTTGCCGAAGGCGATACCATGCTAAGCCATTGGCAGATCCAGAACTATAACCAATGTCTTCCTGTCTCCTCCTGTCTGTGGCCCCACACTGGATGATCAGCTATGACTACTCCCCCCTCCCCGCACCGGTGCTGTGACATACTTCTGAAAGTGTGACTACCTGGCAGCCCAAAGGTGCAATTGTAGCTCATGCAGCAACAGACCTAAGCTAGCTTGAAGCTACCGTGGGTCCTGATAGTAGTGCAGGTGTGGTAGCAGCAGCTTCTGCGTGGCTGTAGGACCTACTGGGACTTAGGACAAATCTTTGATGACCTCCCCATACCAAGTTCTGTGCTTAAATACATTGTATTTGAGGCCTGAGCTAAGGTTAGCTCAGATATACCTACACAGCTGCAGTCACACCCTCAGTTTGTAATGCTGACAAAGCCAAGGTCAATGTGAACGAAGACCATGTGCACACCTGCTGCATGCACACAGCGCACCCTCCTTCATTGATTCATGTTGAAAGTCTGGAATGGGCTCCGTCTGCCTTTGCTCCTTTTCTCATCCTCCCCTTTTCTCTCCTAGGACGTGTGTACAGACTGCCCACCTGGCCCGCCAGGGCTCGCAGGAATACCAGGCTTCAAGGGTGATAAAGGTCTGCGAGGGCCTCCTGGGAGAGATGGCCTGGATGGGAAAACGGTGAGTCCTGGGGAAAGGCATGTTGTGTGGGCTCATTTCTATAACTGTGTTAACCTTATTTTACCAGAATGTCTTTCTACCTGTTTCCATAGTGACAGCAAGGTCCTGGGTACTTCATAGGCAGATCTGAAGCCCAGGGACTGGTTTCCAGCTCCTGCTGCTGCCCGTTTACCCTGCTTTGGCAGCACAGACAAGCTACAGGGGACACAGTCTGGAGCAGCACCAAGCTGGGGCATGCAGTTTTACCCTGGCCATCGATAGCCTGAGTGAGAGGAGCAGTGACTGGAGAGCTGTGTCCTTCAAGGATTATGGGGGGTCTGCTGCCCTGAGCAGTCTCAAATCCAGGAACTCTGCCTCCCTCCCTCCTCCTCTGCTGCTCCTCTTACCTATTGAGTAGGGGGTGCCACTACAGCTAGCAGAGGCTTTTCAGTTGTGCCCAGGAAAGAGAGAGGCAGTGTGCCCACACAGGGTGCGATCAGGTAGCAAAAGTGGGATCAGGTAGCAAAAGAGGCTAACTTGCATGAGCCTTAGCATGACGAAGGGTGGGCAAAGTACTGTCCATGGGCTTACTGATGACTTACTGTGCCCTTCTGATCTTGCAAGATGAGAACATGATTAAGCTCTTCTTAACCCAATGTTTGCTTTTTATTGTAGGGGGCTACTGGTCCCAGAGGCCCACCAGGCCCTCCAGGCCCAGATGGTCTAAAGGTTAGTGACGCCCTTTGGTTGATTATCCCAAAAATCGACTCTGGTTTTCATATAAGTCAAAAGTTGAAGCAACACACAGATGGACTGCATTTTTGTGTGAAGGGGTGAAACTTAAGCGAGACGGACGTGGTAGACTGACTCTCTGCCAGGGAATGGGAGCGGGAGGGAGAATTTCATCCCCAGGGGGCTGAATCGCACAGCACAGTTCCCACAAGGTGTGTCTACACATTCATTAAATGCACTGTAGTTACTGCAGACTATGTTTAGTACTTGCATGACCAAGTACTAAATCAACGTACAGCAACTGATACTGCTGTGCAGCAGTACTGGCCCAAAGGCTTTTACAGATGCTAACAGAGTAGTAGCCCAATGCTACTGTGCAGTAGTGTATTAGCACAGGTTTTGCCCGGCACGCTACTACACAGTGTTACTTGGCTACTATGCAGTGAGCGTTGCATGTAGATGCATCGGCAGTGTGGTATCTCACTCACCATTGCCTTGTTTATAAAGAGCCTTCAGGGGATTTAACTCTTGACTCCAAAGTTTATCTCGCTGGATATTTTGCTCAAGCAAGGGCTGTAAGATCAGGGGCTTTCTTTACATAAGTAAATATGCATCATCACTTTAAGTGTGTAAATATCTATTCTTGTCAATGTAGATCCAGCTGGGGTAAGCTTTAGCAATAGAAATCCTGTGCAGTTCCTTCTCCACGTCACCCTGTTTGCTTCAGTGGCTTCTACTTAACTGAAGATTTGGTGTGCTGGAGGCTATATTGAAGATTCACGAACAGCCACGGCCACTTTATCTAGCACCTAGTATTACCCTGAAAGGATCATTTCAGCTATTTACCACATCTTGACCTCATAATTGGGGGCCACAGACACACTCTGAGTCGTGATGTCTGAAGGACTCTAGTACTTTTAACATTTTGAGTTCTCGTTTCCTGTAACCCGTGCCATCCATTTGCTCAGCATGTCAGCGCTCAGTTACAAATGAAACATTTACAACTGCTGAGCATGAAGCAAAGCAATGGCAGTGGCAATAGAGATAAGAAGTTTCCATCATGATACACTTATAATTTCCCCCTAGACTTGCTTGCTTGCTTGTACTGCTGTCTTAAGTAGTGTTTGCTATTTTAATTTCTTTGCATTTGCACTTATTACAGTGTACAACAAGCTGCTGTATTGATTCAGCAAATTAATTTTACATCATGCAGTTAAAAGTACAGAAAAAAGCAAGAGAGGAACAGGCGCAGAAGTGCAGCAGATGGAAATAGGAGAAGACTCTGAGATAAAACTCAGAGTTAGTTAGCAACCCAGATAGACACAGGCAATATAGGTAATTGCTGTAAATGCTCAGCAGTCTGGAAAATACTCCCTCCTCTACCATTCCCTTATATCTTGCAGCAAGAGGAGAGATTTGAGCAAGAAGATTAGGCATTTGCTTAAATAATAGCATCAGATTTAAATTGTGAACATGAATAACCCTAATAGTCTAATTTTTATTCAGCTCCTACACATGTACCCTGCAGGTTTCCAAATGAAGTAATGAACCCACATGAATTCATAAAGGAGTCATGCACTCTAGGGTTTCCCTTGTGTGCTGCGCTCGTCCAAGAGCCCCATGCACTCTCACCCTGGCATACCAAAAACCAAGCAAGTATCTGGTTACAGTTTTAAGTAAAGTTGCATACCCTTTCTCCATCACACTTCCTCTAGCCAGATGCTGCTTCCTGTTCCCCCCAAGAGGAGGAACCGTCTCTCTCAAGTGCTACATATTAGATCCCAGGTATCCAGTTATTGCACATTTAGTGAATAATCCTGTATGATCAGGTGACCTGAATCCCTCGGCCAGCAATTTAGTAGTAATCTGTGTTATTGCTGGAGTTTCATGTTGGATCTACCAGCTTTGATATTTGCCATAGAACAATGTGTTAGAGGCCTTTTCTGTGATGGGGGCAAGAGGAGACGCATGAATATGTGTGCCTTCAAGAGAGAAGACTGCAGTTCAGCAGAGCACTTAAAGGTCTGCTTGTCTCTAAGCACTTCTGTAAGGCCATTTTGGAGGCAATGAGATAGATTGATTGATCGATCGATCTATATGTGTATATATGTGTGTATGTGTGTGTATGTATATGTGTGTTTGTGTGTGTGTGTGTGTGTATGTGTATGTATATGTAAGTATATGCATATGTGTGTTTGTGTGTGTGTGTGTACATGTATATTATATATATGTGTGTGTGTGTGTGTGTGTATGTATGTATATATGTAAATGCCAAAGTAGGAAATTTGGCTACCTTAAGTGATTTTCAATGGCTTTGTTCATTATCAGGGCACTAAAGGAGACCGTGGAACAATGGGGGAGGCTGGAGAAAAAGGTGAACAGGTAAAAAGAAGTATGTATTTCCCAAATTAGCATGATCGGAAAGGAAGTATGGATGATATAACCATATTTCTGTCCCTGGCAACACTTACTTTATCCTCAGCAAGGCAACAGGTGAAGCCACCCAGCACCCTAATCTCCAGGCGGGCTGGGGTCAGATTGAGCCGAGACCATTGTAGTCAGTACCTCCTTCATATAACAGTGATCCCCACCCCCTGGGAGAAGCCAGATTAGCGTTTTTTCAACACCATCACTGCCACTGCATTGGGAGGTGTTTTGCATGAAAGAGTAACACAGATCATAACCAAAATTCAGCCCCACGTTGTGGAAGATTTTCTGAGCTTTTGGGTTAAACAGGGCCAGACTTTTTAGTCAGTCAGGGAGGCCTAAACTGATTTAATTTAAACCTTTTGCACAGCTCTTGTTTTCTACCCATCCTTCTGCCATGACCTCCCAGTCTGCCTCCCCCAGCCTCCAAGAGAAGATGCCTTAGGAAAAGTCCATCCTCAATATAACCGCTGTCCT
>NW_017728886.1:263013943-263022745 GCF_001723895.1 Crocodylus porosus | reverse complement strand
CCATTGCACCGTTTACTCACCACATCCTTGTGAGTTATTTACCTGGACCTGAGTTAACTATGAAGAGTAAGATGTCCATCTAAATGTTGTTTTGTGATTCTGCAGGGTCACCCTGGAATGCCTGGTTTTTTGGGACCACCTGGAAACCCAGGCCCACCTGTAAGTGTTCCTCTTCCCTTTTTCCTTATATTGAAAACCGTATGGTCATGTGTGTTCTCCAGTCTGCAACTATGGGTTTTTTAGTAGCTATGAAAGATCTACCCCTCTTGTTCATGTTTTCCATTGGGTTCCTAATGGTCTTCAGAACAGCATAGACTTGCACACGCCTGGTAACTGGTACTTAATGTCCTGTGCAGCCATTTCTCATCCGTTGCTTCCATCACCTCCTTTATCCCAAAGGAAACAGTCATGAAAACATATGTTCACTCCTTACGCAATGCTGCCCATGCACAGCAGAGCAGGCTGCCAGTTAACAAATGTCAAAGGCTAGATTTTGGCTCTTGGAGTCTTCAGAAGATCTTCAAGTCAGTTTTCACAAACTTTTGTTTTCTGTGGTCTGCGTCCTAATGGAGGAATCCTCTTGCGTGCCATCCTTACTTAATCCTACCACTGCTCCTCCCGGGAAAAAAACCAACAACGGTGGCTTCTTTTTGTGTTAGGAAAGCATCGGCGAATCAAGTTTAAAATAAGTTTGCATCAGTCATTGGGTACAACCTCTTATAGCTCCTGAGTTGTATCTTTTCCTGGAGTGTAGGACTTCTGTTGCCAAGCCTCCTCTGATGGCCAGCAGCTACCGCTGTATTACCTCATCTAGTCACTACAGCTTGAATCTGCCCTCCTGAAGGTTTGCAGACCCCTCTAATCTTGGTGTCAGCAGCAAAGCTGATCATGATTTGAACTGCCCGTGCACCTAAGAAATAACACAGGGTGTCTACCCGGAGGTGCTCGGGTATTTTAGTGTAGCTGGTGGGAAAGGGCCACCACATCAGCAGTAGGAGACTGGTTGACATTTTGCCACTGCGATATGAACACCACGTGGAAAGGCTTTCTGGTGCCGCTAGGACCATGTGTGGATCACTAGAGCCACTACCTCTGCCAAATTTGAGACCAGCACTGAGAACCAAGCCCCACCTACTATCTCCTGTTCCACATGCATGAAGTCCAGCAGTTAGGTAGCATAAATGGTATGGAGTGTCCCAGTAACCATCTCAGGCCATATGTCATGAAGGCTGTATTATTTTTTGGCACAATATCATAGAATCCGTTTAGCAAGTAATATCCCCCAACCCTTGGCCTGTGGGCAGGATCATACGTATCCTCTCCAGCTGGTGGCTATCTAAGTCTCTTCTTGGACATTTCTAGGTACAGTGAATCCACAGTGCCCCTTCAAGGGCTTGCTTCCTTGCTATACGTTTTTGCAGTTCAGCTTTCCCTTAATACGTTTCATTTACCTTTTCCCTGATGTAACGTAGGCCAGCGGGTTTTTGTTCTCAGGTGAATAGTCCTAAGGGCCTTGTTACACCTAAATTTTACGTGGCTCCTGGACCTCTTTGCCCCTGGATCATCCACACATTAATACCTGAAACTAGTTGTAAGCATACTTTAGGTGGTTTAGTTATGCCGCCACAGGGCAAGTTTCTCTCTGATCCATGTTACCCAGCTCATGTTCCTTTTGTGTGTGGCCACTCCCCCCAGAGGGGCTACCCAAGTTGCAGTCCTCCAGCTTCCCAGGATGTAGTGTCATCTCTCCTACCCTCCTGTTCTTTGGGGACAAACTTTCCACCTCCTGAACTCTACTGCTAAGGGAGCAGTTCTTGCACCAAGCCAACTCCTCCTCCCACCCGTGAGGATGTGACCTTCCCATCCCTGGGGGCACAACCCCTTCCAAACAGCCTGCTCTCACACATCCCCACCTAGAGCTGGGATAGAAGCCTGTCCTGGCTCACCAGCCCTCCTGGAGTGACAACTCAGTTGTGCCAGCGGGGGACAGTCAGACAAAGGTTTTAACCCTAAGGTGCAACAGCTCCAAACTCAAGCTAGCACTAGTACCGAGCAACTTTTGAGCAGTTCAAAGTGCAACATGTAACAAGGCCCTAAGACTTTGCCATATCCACTGTGTTCTCAGAGATGTCTCCCAGCAGTTCTCTTCTTCCTGAATTTATTTGTGTCACACAGGTTTTTGGGGTTTTTTTCTGTAATGATAACACATTTTTTTGGGATGAAAAACGATTGCAATTATCTGGTTTTTTTGTTTTTTTTTTGTGGATTGGAAGGCTAATTATATCCAGTGGTTGGCATCCATGTATCTGCTGAATTAACATGAATGGATGCTAATGCAGATGAATGAAATGCAGAGGAATAGCCTATAGTGTTGCCATCTGTAGCAGTGCCTCTGTTGACAAGGGTATATTAAAACAAGGACATATTAAATATTAAATACTATATTATTATAGTATTATAATATAGTATTATAACATTGTATTCAATACTATATTATAATATATTAAATATTAACTAATATATTTATGCTATTCATGTTCCTTTTGCTTTGTTTTATTTAGGGACCAGATGGTGTAAAAGGACCAGCAGGAGCCCCTGGGATCCCTGGAGATATTGTAAGCTATAGATCAGAGAGAATACCCTTGGCTTCTTTAGTGTGAGGTTGAACTGGAACAAACATGATGTCCTCCCAAAGACATGCGACTGCATTTAAAATGTTAGCCATGTTGAGAAGACCCTACTGAAAAGTTCTCTGATCCCTTTATTTCCACACCATCCAGCATCTTTAGAATCTGAATATGGTGCCTCTTATTCCTTTCCTGGAGTTTTGTCCACCAAAGCAACTGAAAATTAAGCAGCCTCAAATCCAGTCCAAGTCGTCTTGTTAGTCTTGTCATCTCCTACGGTTCCTCTTGGCCTGTTCAGCCCACACCGTAGATCCCGTCTCTAGAGAGTCCTTTCTGAGTCTTCTGTAGCCACATGGGTCTTGAACCACATGGAGGAGTGAGTTGAAAAAACAATGCTTGGTATTTTTAGCAGAATTGTCCCCTGCTGAGACACCGAGCGGGGAAGAACAGCAGAAACATCATGTCCGCTAGGGCTGTGAGAAAGAGCAGCATTGTGCTTCGACATCCGTTTCAGCGTTTCACCAGAACGGTGTTTCATTTTGAGTTTTGTTTCATTTCAAAAGCACTGTTCTGTTCCATTTCATTGAAACGGTTTCGCTGTTTCGACTCTGTTTTGACGTTTCGATCAGGCTGGGGAAGGGGGAGCATCCCGGCCATGGGAGGCGGGGAGAGCCAGGGCTGTGCTTCTCCCCAAGCTGAGCCACATGGGGCTGTGAAGCTGCTGGGAGCACAGCCCTGATTCTCCCCTGTCTCCCACCACCTGGCTTGCTGCTTCAAAACTCGAAACATTTTGACTGCCCTCATTTTGTTTCGAGGCTGTTTCAAAGCCCTTTATTTAGTTTCGATTTTGTTGTTTCGAACTTGAAATGAGTTGAAACAGTGTTGAAACAAAACAGCCGGCAAAATTTCACACAGCCTTAATGTCCACACCATTAAAGGACTGCACTAAGGATTGCCACAGTGAAGCATGACATATCCATTCCATATGTGTTGCACCTAAAACAGGGCATTTTGTTGCACCTAAAACAGGTCAATTTAGCCACCTCTTCACAGCACTAGGTGTGAACCAAGAAGCTTTCCAGGATGACTTTTTGACACATGCCTACTGCCACTCTCAGGCTATATCACACCCCTTTTGGGATGCAATATGTACAGACCCAACATGCTGCACGTCACGTTGGTGGTCCCTACATGGCTCCTGAAACCCGCTAGTGACTTGGCCATCGTGGACAGCTTTATGTGGGATGTATTCAGATGCTAGTCTTGGGTTGCAGTGCAGAAAACTAAAATAGATGTGTACCCTGGTGTAAATCTGATCGATCTTCACTGCCAGGGAAGAGGGGAGGGCCCTCAGTGTGCTTTTGATTCAGGACAGTGAAGCCTTGTGTTATGGTCACTTCTAGATCTGGGATCATTAAGTGTTTGATAATGGGCCTGTTGCTCTTGCCCATTCATTCAAGTCTAGTCTTCATCAGTCATATCTCCAAATTGCATGGTGGATGGCCACTGTGCGATTAATGAGCTGACTCAGCAGAGAGGCTCTGGACTGAACGGGCGGGATCAGTTCCTGCAAGTGATCAAGGCTGAAGCAGTGTGAGGGATCTGACACACTGTACAATCCCAGAGATAAACAGAGGATTTTATTCTCAGGGGTTGCCAGCTAATCACCCTTCATAACCACTAATTTAATGCGCACAAAATATAAAACATGCACTTCCTGGCCTGTGTATGAGTCCCAGAAGCACAATGCTGAGCAGAGATTTACTACATTGTTTTTCTTTTCCCTTTTCCACTTGGCAATGCTTGCTTCTTGGACCAAATCCAGGCCCATCTGAAATGATTGCCCACTGAACTCAGGGAGAGACCGCAGCTGTTCATCTGGGGGTTATGGTGGATAATCAGCTGAACAAGAGCAACCAGCTATGTTGTGCTCTAATGGACCTATATGATCCTTGCATGTATAAACAGGGATTTAATGAATAGGATTAGGGAGGTCCTGGTGGGCTTAACACTGGGGTGACTGCTACTGGAAACCAGTGGCCAAGTTCAGGTGTTCATACACCAAACAGGATAAATTAGAGATGGCTCCAAGCAGGCCATGAGAGCGGTGAAAGGATTGGAAAACATGCCTTGTAGAGGAAAACAAAGGGAGCACCATTCATTTAACTTAAGGAAGGACTGCAAGTACCTACTTGGGGAGGAGAAAAAGGATGGTCTTCTGTAGCAGACGGGTGTAACTAAATCAAATGCCTGCAGCTGGGTAAACTCAGTCTAGAAATAAAGGTGCGTGTTATTGATATCAAGGGTGAAAACCATTGGAATAAATTCCTAAGAGCTGAGGGGCATTCCCTACCACTAGTATGTGGGGTTTTTGTTTTGTTTTTTGGGGTGGGTTTTTTTTTTTTTTAGATTGGTTGTTTGATGTAAAGCAGTACTTCTCAGCCAGGGTGCCGCTATACCCTTTCAGAGATGTTACAGCCTAGGTCCCCCACAGCCACTGCTGCCACGTGGAACTGCCCCCCACTCATGCACAGCCAGGATAGGAAGGTCTGTGGCATAAGCATGTTTTCTGGCCTGCATTTTGGCTATCTGATAAACCAAAAGCAGGCAGGAGCACGTAGTCTGGCCACAGCCCTTCCTTGGCCAACCCTACATGGTGTCTCTCAGAAACAGGCACAAATGTAAGAAGCATCAGAGAAGCTTATTTGACCTGCTACATCCCTGTTCTCTTTTCAGGGTAAAGATGGCCCACCAGGACCTCAGGGACCACCAGGATTGCCTGGACTTCAAGTAAGTGATGACCTGTAGCTTTTTCTCATTCGGTGGGTTGAACTTCCTTTGAGCACGTGGACAGGTTGGAGATGCCTTTACACTAATGAAAGATCTGGACTTGTACGTATCAGATTTAACTCTACATTGGCTCTGTGCAATGGGAATCCTGTGTGTGATCACCTTCTGCCTGAGAGATAGCTTTTGGGATGGAGTGGGTCGGTTGCCCTAGCCTGTCTCTTTGCACTCTGGCAGAGGTCTGTACCCGGATGGCAAAGATTTGAGATAACGATAAGTGTGTGGGCTCTGATATCTGTGCAAACCATCCACAGCACCAAAGGGGATAGTGCTCTAGAGCCCTCATTGCAGTGCTCTCCCCTGCTTTGGCTCAAGATCAAGGGCATCACTGGTGCAATGTCTGACCGCATCTTTTCTTTGGCATCTCTGGTGGCATTTTATATCTCTAATGTCTATGGGCCGGATCGTCTTCTAGTGCAAGTCCACCTAGCTCATGAAGTTAGTGGAGCTAGTTGGATTTACACCAGTTGAGGATCCACCCTTATGCTTCTGCCTTTGTGGTGTATGAGAGATACCAGTAAGAAAGACAGCTCTTGTAATCTCCAGATTGGGAGGTGGAAGTCCGTTTTCTGAACAGTAGGGAAGGACAGATTTTGTGTGGCTAATAGCCAGATGAGCTGTGAAAATAGAAATGAACACTGTGTGACAGCTGATCTTAAGGTGGGTTATGATCAAGAAGAGAAATCATTGGGAAATTCCACACTAACAAATGCACTTTTCCTTATTGACTTTTCCTTTTGCGTTTCACTTACAGGGCATTGATGGGAACGATGGCAAGGATGGCAAGCCAGGATCTCCTGGGGAACCTGTAAGAAAACATTCTATAAACTTATTTCCAGTTGAGGCTCACAGAGCCACCTCTGGCTTGCACTTGCAGGGATGCCTGTTTCTAGACTATGTAGGTGTCAGGAGGTGTGTTTGCACGTGCTTTTTAATGCAAGGAAACTGCACTGCCCTGAGCCACACGAGTTGCATGCAGACCACCTTAGAAGAAAATTTGGCTGCTTTACTCCTAAAACCATTGTGCATATTGTAAGGAAGCAGTTTGTCTTGTAAGATTAAACCTCCTGAGCTGTGGGTTTTGGGGGGGGTTTCTTCTTTTCAGCAATGGAGAGAAAATTGCACGGTGGACAAGGAAACAGGAAACATGCATCCTAAAATGCAGGCGTTGGATTATTTACTGATTAGTTCTCTTCCTTTCTTGGCTAGAGGGTTTGATTTCCTCAATTTTTGTTAAACTATCATCACTGGAAGGAAAAGGACCTGGTCTGTATTCATATAATTGGACAAGAAATGGGACTCCCAAGTGTGTGCCCGTTACATTGAGAAATGTGCTGCTCCTGTTGTCCTGCAGTTCTGCCAAACATTGCATGCTTGCCTTATGCTGAGAGGACCAGTGCTCACTCAGGGCTCAGGTACTCTGCTGAGCATCCTGCTTTGAAAATGGACTGGAGTCCAAAACTGTCTGTACTTAGTTGTACGTCCACTTCAAGGACATGTGCAATTTCATGTTAAACATAAATGTTTATCTTCTCCATAAATGTATATGGCAACCAGTGCAGGGGCTGTACAAAATGCCAAAAGATGAATTTACGCATCTCCATTGATTACCCCATATCCCTAGTCTTGTGTGCTCAGATATAGGTCTTACTCGAGCATCCTTGCTGCATGCACTTTTGCAAATGTACCCCTAAAGCTGTTGTTGCAATGCAAGGGGAAGAGCAGAATTGCTTTGTGGATGATGAGTAGGCTAACGATGTTTTAAAAATTGTCCTTCTTTTTGTTAGGGCAAATCAGGAGAACCAGGGCTTCCAGGCCAGGAGGGTGCCAGGGGGTTACCGGTAGGTACTGCACCAGAGGATTCAATCCATGAATTGTCTTGTCTTTCTAGATGGAAGCTCTTTGAGACAGGAGTGGTGATGTACAGCCATACAGACTTTGTGCAGTGACTGCTAATATGGTTTAGGCAATGCAGGTGTGACAGAGAACAAGTCATCAGCAATGCGAAACGTGGGGTTTCCAGAGCTTTTGCACCACTGCAGCTTTGCTCTGGTGGGTCACAAGGAGTCTTCCCTCTCTTCTCATGGGACATGAGTGAAGAGACTTGCTCACAACTGCCAGCCGTGTGCTCCACCCAGTTATCCTTATGGCACATATATCTCCTGAGTGGAAGGGCAGAGCAGGGAAGACAGCAAGGGAAGTCCCTGGCAGTCTGCTGGCCTAGCACAGCAGTAAGAGAAGGCTGTATCATGCATGGTCTCCTCTACCCCCAAGGCAGCTAGGGAGAGGGATTGTGCCTCCCTGTGCCAGCCTCTTCCACAGCCCAGCAGCACCATGCTGACCAGTCACTGAATGCAAATGTGTGCATGCACTGTTCAATCAGAGCTTGCCCAAAGATCCCCACCTCTAGAAGCAAAGTCGCTATTAATATTACTCTTCTCGACAGGGCTTCAAGGGACAAAGAGGAGACATGGGTCCCCCAGGCTCTCGGGTAAGTAGTATGCACCAGCTTTTGGGAGGAGGTCATGTCTATTGAGGAATCAGCATTGAACAGTCCTGCACTGTGAGAGGGAATTACGTCCTGCTCTTGTGACGTCATTTCCCTCAGCTGTTGTGACCGTGTGGGGTTGTCTTATAATGGGTGGTAGAATACTTTCATAGTTTCTAGAGGCGGAAGGGACCTGAGCAGATCATCTAGTTTGACCCCCTGACATGGCAGGAAAGAGTACTGGGGTCAAATGACCCCAGCAAGGTGTTTATCTAGACCCCCAGGGCAGGAGCCAGCACCACTTCTCTGGGAAGTTGGTTCCAGACCCTAGCCGCCCTGACCGTGAAGTAGCGCTTCCTGATATCTGACCTAAACCTACCCTCTGCCAGCTTGTGACCATTATTCCTGGTCACTCCTGGCAGTGCTCGGGGGAACAGGGGCTTCCCCAGTGCCTGCTGATCCCCCTGACTAGTTTGTAACAGGCAACTAGATCCCCCTCAGCCTTCTCTTGTGGAGGCTGAACAGGTTCAGGTCCCGGTGCCTCTCCTCGTAGGGCCTGCCCTGCTGCCCCCTGACCATGCGAGTGGCCTCCTCTGGACCCTCTCCATGCTGTCCACATCCCCCTTGAAGTGTGGAGCCCAGAACTGGACGCAGCACTCCAGCTGCGGCCTGACCAGTGCCGCACAGAGGGGGAGAATCACCTCCCTGGACCTGCTCGAGATGCATCTGGGGATGCAAGACGAGGTGCGGTTGGCCTTCCTGACCGCGTCCCCACACTGCCGGCCCATGTTCATCTTGGAGTCAATGGTGACTCCAAGATCCTTTTTTGCCTCTGCCCTG